>NC_143140.1:1280000-1905000 GCF_059928025.1 Delphinapterus leucas
CCTAGGAGTCCTCAGACGTGTACTTCCTTTAAAGTAAAGCATATAAGGGACTAAGAACTCATGGAAACAGCTGCATGCCTCCCTTTCTGCACGGCTACTAAGGGCCTAACCTGGAGGCAAGTTTTCACGTTGAGATTCCCTTTAGCTCTAGAGCTTGTCAGGCTGACCACCACCGCGGCCATGGAAGCCCCTGGTTTAGAAAGAGCAAACTCATTTTCTCCCCAGAAGCATTCTTACAGTGTTTACAGGCCTGTCAAGAGGAGGGAATGGCAGGCAGTTTCAATGCAGCGTGTACGCTGCCTTCAAAACGGGAAAGCAAGGCTAGTTCCAGCAGGTCCCCTTTTCCAGGGGCACACTCAGCATGCACCCCTGTGGCTTCTAAGAAGTCCGAGGATACACAGGTTACCCTGTGTTTCCTTCCCTGACTCAACTTCTCGAAGTAGGGTGTTCTGCATCATGCGAACTGCCTCAACCAAGGAACGCCGTAAGCTGCTCCTCTGGGCCTGTGGCTATTCGAAAGCCTGCAGTGCCACAGGAAGAACAGGACTTCAACTGCAGTAAGAACGCAAGCTGACTTCCTCTAGGAGGCACGGTGACTTCAGGCAGGACGTCTTAGATGGAATGCGAAGACGAGGGTTACCCTGAGTGCAGCTCAGGCTAGGGCAACGCGTAAGACTTGCACGCCGTGTGGGACGTGCCAGAACGGTGTTCGTGAACGTGTGCGAGGGCTGAGGAAATGAAGCTGCTCCAAAAGAGAGGGCAGTGCGTTTCCCTACACCCGGCATGCACAGAGGGGCTGTAACGGGCTCCGGGTCTGGACGTTGCTTAGCTGACCCAGGTGAGCCTGGGGTACTCAAGTGTTCCTGCGGGAATAGGGTGCCCAGGCTAGCGTCCTAGGTGTCCAGAAAACTGTGCTGCCGTTTAAGGAACGCAGAGCAGAGGCCAGCGCCTCATGGAAACTGCTGCACGCCTCTGCTTCTGCACGGCAAATCAGGGCCTTACTTCCAGGCATGTGTTCATGCTGGGTGTGCCGGTAGCGATATAGCAGGGTAAGATGCTGACTTTCTCCTCGAGCAGAGTGACTTCACGTACGAGGGCCTCGAAGTACTCCAAGCACAGTGTTCTCTCATGGCAGCTCACACAAGGACCATGAGAAGTTTTCTGTGCACTTCGGACTCACCAGCAAAGTTGTCCTGAGGCCGTTCGAGGACTCTGGAAATGTAGCTCTCCTCAAGGAACGTACAGTGTGTTGCCCATCACTGGGCACGCACAGAGGGCCTCCGAGGGATGCACCAATGGGCCTCGAAGTTGCTCAGCCGGCCCACAGGGGTCTGGAGGTACTCAGTGAACTTGCAGGGAAAACGAGGCCTACCCGAGAGGCCTAGGAGTCCTCAGACGTGTACTTCCTTTAAAGTAAAGCATATAAGGGACTAAGAACTCATGGAAACAGCTGCATGCCTCCCTTTCTGCACGGCTACTAAGGGCCTAACCTGGAGGCAAGTTTTCACGTTGAGATTCCCTTTAGCTCTAGAGCTTGTCAGGCTGACCACCACCGCGGCCATGGAAGCCCCTGGTTTAGACAGAGCAAACTCATTTTCTCCCCAGAAGCATTCTTACAGTGTTTACAGGCCTGTCAAGAGGAGGGAATGGCAGGCAGTTTCAATGCAGCGTGAACGCTTCCTTCAAAACGGGAAAGCAAGGCTAGTTCCAGCAGGTCCCCTTTTCCAGGGGCACACTCAGCATGCACCCCTGTGGCTTCTAAGAAGTCCGAGGAGACACAGGTTACCCTGTGTTTCCTTCCCTGACTCAACTTCTCGAAGTAGGGTGTTCTGCATCATGCGAACTGCCTCAACCAAGGAACGCCGTAAGCTGCTCCTCTGGGCCTGTGGCTATTCGAAAGCCTGCAGTGCCACAGGAAGAACAGGACTTCAACTGCAGTAAGAACGCAAGCTGACTTCCTCTAGGAGGCACGGTGACTTCAGGCAGGACGTCTTAGGTGGAATGCGAAGACGAGGGTTACCCTGAGTGCAGCTCAGGCTAGGGCAACGCGTAAGACTTGCACGCCGCGTGGGACGTGCCAGAACGATGTTCGTGAACGTGTGCGAGGGCTGAGGAAATGAAGCTGCTCCAAAAGAGAGGGCAGTGCGTTTCCCTACACCCGGCATGCACAGAGGGGCTGTAACGGGCTCCGGGTCTGGACGTTGCTTAGCTGACCCAGGTGAGCCTGGGGTACTCAAGTGTTCCTGCGGGAATAGGGTGCCCAGGCTAGCGTCCTAGGTGTCCAGAAAACTGTGCTGCCGTTCAAGGAACGCAGAGCAGAGGCCAGCGCCTCATGGAAACTGCTGCACGCCTCTGCTTCTGCACGGCAAATCAGGGCCTTACTTCCAGGCATGTGTTCATGCTGGGTGTGCCGGTAGCGATATAGCAGGGTAAGATGCTGACTTTCTCCTCGAGCAGAGTGACTTCACGTACGAGGGCCTCGAAGTGCTCCAAGCACAGTGTTCTCTCATGGCAGCTCACACAAGGACCATAAGAAGTTTTCTGTGCACTTCGGACGCACCAGCAATGTTGTCCTGAGGCCGTTCCAGGACTCTGGAAATGTAGCTCTCCTCAAGGAACGTACAGTGTGTTGCCCATCACTGGGCACGCACAGAGGGCCTCCGAGGGATGCACCAATGGGCCTCGAAATTGCTCAGCCGGCCCACAGGGGTCTGGAGGTACTCAGTGAACTTGCAGGAAAACGAGGTCTACCCGAGAGGCCTAGGAGTCCTCAGACGTGTACTTCCTTTAAAGTAAAGCATATAAGGGACAAAGAACTCATGGAAATAGCTGCATGCCTCCCTTTCTGCACGGCTACTAAGGGCCTAACCTGGAGGCAACTTTTCACGTTGAGATTCCCTTTAGCTCTAGAGCTTGTCAGGCTGACCACCACCGCGGCCATGGAAGCCCCTGGTTTAGACAGAGCAAACTCATTTTCTCCCCAGAAGCATTCTTACAGTGTTTACAGGCCTGTCAAGAGGAGGGAATGGCAGGCACTTTCAATGCAGCGTGAACGCTGCCTTCAAAATGGGAAAGCAAGGCTAGTTCCAACAGGTCCCCTTTTCCAGGGGCACACTCAGCATGCACCCCTGTGGCTTCTAAGAAGTCCGAGGAGACACAGGTTACCCTGTGTTTCCTTCCCTGACTCAACTTCTCGAAGTAGGGTGTTCTGCATCATGCGAACTGCCTCAACCAAGGAACGCCGTAAGCTGCTCCTCTGGGCCTGTGGCTATTCGAAAGCCTGCAGTGCCACAGGAAGAACAGGACTTCAACTGCAGTAAGAACGCAAGCTGACTTCCTCTAGGAGGCACGGTGACTTCAGGCAGGACGTCTTAGATGGAATGCGAAGACGAGGGTTACCCTGAGTGCAGCTCAGGCTAGGGCAACGCGTAAGACTTGCACGCCGTGTGGGACGTGCCAGAACGGTGTTCGTGAACGTGTGCGAGGGCTGAGGAAATGAAGCTGCTCCAAAAGAGAGGGCAGTGCGTTTCCCTACACCCGGCATGCACAGAGGGGCTGTAACGGGCTCCGGGTCTGGACGTTGCTTAGCTGACCCAGGTGAGCCTGGGGTACTCAAGTGTTCCTGCGGGAATAGGGTGCCCAGGCTAGCGTCCTAGGTGTCCAGAAAACTGTGCTGCCGTTTAAGGAACGCAGAGCAGAGGCCAGCGCCTCATGGAAACTGCTGCACGCCTCTGCTTCTGCACGGCAAATCAGGGCCTTACTTCCAGGCATGTGTTCATGCTGGGTGTGCCGGTAGCGATATAGCAGGGTAAGATGCTGACTTTCTCCTCGAGCAGAGTGACTTCACGTACGAGGGCCTCGAAGTACTCCAAGCACAGTGTTCTCTCATGGCAGCTCACACAAGGACCATGAGAAGTTTTCTGTGCACTTCGGACTCACCAGCAAAGGTGTCCTGAGGCCGTTCGAGGACTCTGGAAATGTAGCTCTCCTCAAGGAACGTACAGTGTGTTGCCCATCACTGGGCACGCACAGAGGGCCTCCGAGGGATGCACCAATGGGCCTCGAAGTTGCTCAGCCGGCCCACAGGGGTCTGGAGGTACTCAGTGAACTTGCAGGGAAAACGAGGCCTACCCGAGAGGCCTAGGAGTCCTCAGACGTGTACTTCCTTTAAAGTAAAGCATATAAGGGACTAAGAACTCATGGAAACAGCTGCATGCCTCCCTTTCTGCACGGCTACTAAGGGCCTAACCTGGAGGCAAGTTTTCACGTTGAGATTCCCTTTAGCTCTAGAGCTTGTCAGGCTGACCACCACCGCGGCCATGGAAGCCCCTGGTTTAGACAGAGCAAACTCATTTTCTCCCCAGAAGCATTCTTACAGTGTTTACAGGCCTGTCAAGAGGAGGGAATGGCAGGCAGTTTCAATGCAGCGTGAACGCTTCCTTCAAAACGGGAAAGCAAGGCTAGTTCCAGCAGGTCCCCTTTTCCAGGGGCACACTCAGCATGCACCCCTGTGGCTTCTAAGAAGTCCGAGGAGACACAGGTTACCCTGTGTTTCCTTCCCTGACTCAACTTCTCGAAGTAGGGTGTTCTGCATCATGCGAACTGCCTCAACCAAGGAACGCCGTAAGCTGCTCCTCTGGGCCTGTGGCTATTCGAAAGCCTGCAGTGCCACAGGAAGAACAGGACTTCAACTGCAGTAAGAACGCAAGCTGACTTCCTCTAGGAGGCACGGTGACTTCAGGCAGGACGTCTTAGGTGGAATGCGAAGACGAGGGTTACCCTGAGTGCAGCTCAGGCTAGGGCAACGCGTAAGACTTGCACGCCGCGTGGGACGTGCCAGAACGATGTTCGTGAACGTGTGCGAGGGCTGAGGAAATGAAGCTGCTCCAAAAGAGAGGGCAGTGCGTTTCCCTACACCCGGCATGCACAGAGGGGCTGTAACGGGCTCCGGGTCTGGACGTTGCTTAGCTGACCCAGGTGAGCCTGGGGTACTCAAGTGTTCCTGCGGGAATAGGGTGCCCAGGCTAGCGTCCTAGGTGTCCAGAAAACTGTGCTGCCGTTCAAGGAACGCAGAGCAGAGGCCAGCGCCTCATGGAAACTGCTGCACGCCTCTGCTTCTGCACGGCAAATCAGGGCCTTACTTCCAGGCATGTGTTCATGCTGGGTGTGCCGGTAGCGATATAGCAGGGTAAGATGCTGACTTTCTCCTCGAGCAGAGTGACTTCACGTACGAGGGCCTCGAAGTGCTCCAAGCACAGTGTTCTCTCATGGCAGCTCACACAAGGACCATAAGAAGTTTTCTGTGCACTTCGGACGCACCAGCAATGTTGTCCTGAGGCCGTTCCAGGACTCTGGAAATGTAGCTCTCCTCAAGGAACGTACAGTGTGTTGCCCATCACTGGGCACGCACAGAGGGCCTCCGAGGGATGCACCAATGGGCCTCGAAATTGCTCAGCCGGCCCACAGGGGTCTGGAGGTACTCAGTGAACTTGCAGGAAAACGAGGTCTACCCGAGAGGCCTAGGAGTCCTCAGACGTGTACTTCCTTTAAAGTAAAGCATATAAGGGACAAAGAACTCATGGAAATAGCTGCATGCCTCCCTTTCTGCACGGCTACTAAGGGCCTAACCTGGAGGCAACTTTTCACGTTGAGATTCCCTTTAGCTCTAGAGCTTGTCAGGCTGACCACCACCGCGGCCATGGAAGCCCCTGGTTTAGACAGAGCAAACTCATTTTCTCCCCAGAAGCATTCTTACAGTGTTTACAGGCCTGTCAAGAGGAGGGAATGGCAGGCACTTTCAATGCAGCGTGAACGCTTCCTTCAAAACGGGAAAGCAAGGCTAGTTCCAACAGGTCCCCTTTTCCAGGGGCACACTCAGCATGCACCCCTGTGGCTTCTAAGAAGTCCGAGGAGACACAGGTTACCCTGTGTTTCCTTCCCTGACTCAACTTCTCGAAGTAGGGTGTTCTGCATCATGCGAACTGCCTCAACCAAGGAACGCCGTAAGCTGCTCCTCTGGGCCTGTGGCTATTCGAAAGCCTGCAGTGCCACAGGAAGAACAGGACTTCAACTGCAGTAAGAACGCAAGCTGACTTCCTCTAGGAGGCACGGTGACTTCAGGCAGGACGTCTTAGGTGGAATGCGAAGATGAGGGTTACCCTGAGTGCAGCTCAGGCTAGGGCAACGCGTAAGACTTCCACGCCGTGTGGGACGTGCCAGAACGGTGTTCGTGAACGTGTGCGAGGGCTGAGGAAATGAAGCTGCTCCAAAAGAGAGGGCAGTGCGTTTCCCTACACCCGGCATGCACAGAGGGGCTGTAACGGGCTCCGGGTCTGGACGTTGCTTAGCTGACCCAGGTGAGCCTGGGGTACTCAAGTGTTCCTGCGGGAATAGGGTGCCCAGGCTAGCGTCCTAGGTGTCCAGAAAACTGTGCTGCCGTTCAAGGAATGCAGAGCAGAGGCCAGCGCCTCATGGAAACTGCTGCACGCCTCTGCTTCTGCACGGCAAATCAGGGCCTTACTTCCAGGCATGTGTTCATGCTGGGTGTGCCGGTAGCGATATAGCAGGGTAAGATGCTGACTTTCTCCTCGAGCAGAGTGACTTCACGTACGAGGGCCTCGAAGTACTCCAAGCACAGTGTTCTCTCATGGCAGCTCACACAAGGACCATGAGAAGTTTTCTGTGCACTTCGGACTCACCAGCAAAGTTGTCCTGAGGCCGTTCGAGGACTCTGGAAATGTAGCTCTCCTCAAGAAACGTACAGTGTGTTGCCCATCACTGGGCACGCACAGAGGGCCTCCGAGGGATGCACCAATGGGCCTCGAAGTTGCTCAGCCGGCCCACAGGGGTCTGGAGGTACTCAGTGAACTTGCAGGGAAAACGAGGCCTACCCGAGAGGCCTAGGAGTCCTCAGACGTGTACTTCCTTTAAAGTAAAGCATATAAGGGACTAAGAACTCATGGAAACAGCTACATGCCTCCCTTTCTGCACGGCTACTAAGGGCCTAACCTGGAGGCAAGTTTTCACGTTGAGATTCCCTTTAGCTCTAGAGCTTGTCAGGCTGACCACCACCGCGGCCATGGAAGCCCCTGGTTTAGACAGAGCAAACTCATTTTCTCCCCAGAAGCATTCTGACAGTGTTTACAGGCCTGTCAAGAGGAGGGAATGGCAGGCACTTTCAATGCAGCGTGAAGGCTGCCTTCAAAACGGGAAAGCAAGGCTAGTTCCAGCAGGTCCCCTTTTCCAGGGACACACTCAGCATGCACCCCTGTGGCTTCTAACAAGTCCGAGGAGACACAGGTTACCCTGTGTTTCCTTCCCTGACTCAACTTCTCGAAGTAGGGTGTTGTGCATCATGCGAACTGCCTCAACCAAGGAACGCCGTAAGCTGCTCCTCTGGGCCTGTGGCTATTCGAAAGCCTGCAGTGCCACAGGAAGAACAGGACTTCAACTGCAGTAAGAACGCAAGCTGACTTCCTCTAGGAGGCACAGTGACTTCAGGCAGGACCTCTTAGATGGAATGCGAAGACGAGGGTTACCCTGAGTGCAGCTCAGGCTAGGGCAACGCGTAAGACTTCCACGCCGTGTGGGACGTGCCAGAACGGTGTTCGTGAACGTGTGCGAGGGCTGAGGAAATGAAGCTGCTCCAAAAGAGAGGGCAGTGCGTTTCCCTACACCCGGCATGCACAGAGGGGCTGTAACGGGCTCCGGGTCTGGACGTTGCTTAGCTGACCCAGGTGAGCCTGGGGTACTCAAGTGTTCCTGCGGGAATAGGGTGCCCAGGCTAGCGTCCTAGGTGTCCAGAAAACTGTGCTGCCGTTTAAGGAACGCAGAGCAGAGGCCAGCGCCTCATGGAAACTGCTGCACGCCTCTGCTTCTGCACGGCAAATCAGGGCTTTACTTCTAGGCATGTGTTCATGCTGGGTGTGCCGGTAGCGATATAGCAGGGTAAGATGCTGACTTTCTCCTCGAGCAGAGTGACTTCACGTACGAGGGCCTCGAAGTACTCCAAGCACAGTGTTCTCTCATGGCAGCTCACACAAGGACCATGAGAAGTTTTCTGTGCACTTCGGACTCACCAGTAAAGTTGTCCTGAGGCCGTTCGAGGACTCTGGAAATGTAGCTCTCCTCAAGGAACGTACAGTGTGTTGCCCATCACTGGGCACGCACAGAGGGCCTCCGAGGGATGCACCAATGGGCCTCGAAGTTGCTCAGCCGGCCCACAGGGGTCTGGAGGTACTCAGTGAACTTGCAGGGAAAACGAGGCCTAGCCGAGAGGCCTAGGAGTCCTCAGACGTGTACTTCCTTTAAAGTAAAGCATATAAGGGACTAAGAACTCATGGAAACAGCTGCATGCCTCCCTTTCTGCACGGCTACTAAGGGCCTAACCTGGAGGCAAGTTTTCACGTTGAGATTCCCTTTAGCTCTAGAGCTTGTCAGGCTGACCACCACCGCGGCCATGGAAGCCCCTGGTTTAGACAGAGCAAACTCATTTTCTCCCCAGAAGCATTCTTACAGTGTTTACAGGCCTGTCAAGAGGAGGGAATGGCAGGCACTTTCAATGCAGCGTGAACGCTGCCTTCAAAACGGGAAAGCAAGGCTAGTTCCAGCAGGTCCCCTTTTCCAGGGACACACTCAGCATGCACCCCTGTGGCTTCTAACAAGTCCGAGGAGACACAGGTTACCCTGTGTTTCCTTCCCTGACTCAACTTCTCGAAGTAGGGTGTTCTGCATCATGCGAACTGCCTCAACCAAGGAACGCCGTAAGCTGCTCCTCTGGGCCTGTGGCTATTCGAAAGCCTGCAGTGCCACAGGAAGAACAGGACTTCAACTGCAGTAAGAACGCAAGCTGACTTCCTCTAGGAGGCACGGTGACTTCAGGCAGGACGTCTTAGGTGGAATGCGAAGACGAGGGTTACCCTGAGTGCAGCTCAGGCTAGGGCAACGCGTAAGACTTCAACGCCGTGTGGGACGTGCCAGAACGCTGTTCGTGAACGTGTGCGAGGGCTGAGGAAATGAAGCTGCTCCAAAAGAGAGGGCAGTGCGTTTCCCTACACCCGGCATGCACAGAGGGGCTGTAACGGGCTCCGGGTCTGGACGTTGCTTAGCTGACCCAGGTGAGCCTGGGGTACTCAAGTGTTCCTGCGGGAATAGGGTGCCCAGGCTAGCGTCCTAGGTGTCCAGAAAACTGTGCTGCCATTCAAGGAACGCAGAGCAGAGGCCAGCGCCTCATGGAAACTACTGCACGCCTCTGCTTCTGCACGGCAAATCAGGGCCTTACTTCCAGGCATGTGTTCATGCTGGGTGTGCCGGTAGCGATATAGCAGGGTAAGATGCTGACTTTCTCCTCGAGCAGAGTGACTTCACGTACGAGGGCCTCGAAGTACTCCAAGCACAGTGTTCTCTCATGGCAGCTCACACAAGGACCATGAGAAGTTTTCTGTGCACTTCGGACTCACCAGCAAAGTTGTCCTGAGGCCGTTCGAGGACTCTGGAAATGTAGCTCTCCTCAAGGAACGTACAGTGTGTTACCCATCACTGGGCACGCACAGAGGGCCTCCGAGGGATGCACCAATGGGCCTCGAAGTTGCTCAGCCGGCCCACAGGGGTCTGGAGGTACTCAGTGAACTTGCAGGGAAAACGAGGCCTACCCGAGAGGCCTAGGAGTCCTCAGACGTGTACTTCCTTTAAAGTAAAGCATATAAGGGACTAAGAACTCATGGAAACAGCTGCATGCCTCCCTTTCAGCACGGCCTCTAAGGGCCTAACCTGGAGGCAAGTTTTCACGTTGAGATTCCCTTTAGCTCTAGAGCTTGTCAGGCTGACCACCACCGCGGCCATGGAAGCCCCTGGTTTAGACAGAGCAAACTCATTTTCTCCCCAGAAGCATTCTTACAGTGTTTACAGGCCTGTCAAGAGGAGGGAATGGCAGGCACTTTCAATGCAGCGTGAACGCTGCCTTCAAAACGGGAAAGCAAGGCTAGTTCCAGCAGGTCCCCTTTTCCAGGGACACACTCAGCATGCACCCCTGTGGCTTCTAACAAGTCCGAGGAGACACAGGTTACCCTGTGTTTCCTTCCCTGACTCAACTTCTCGAAGTAGGGTGTTCTGCATCATGCGAACTGCCTCAACCAAGGAACGCCGTAAGCTGCTCCTCTGGGCCTGTGGCTATTCGAAAGCCTGCAGTGCCACAGGAAGAACAGGACTTCAACTGCAGTAAGAACGCAAGCTGACTTCCTCTAGGAGGCACGGTGACTTCAGGCAGGACGTCTTAGATGGAATGCGAAGACGAGGGTTACCCTGAGTGCAGCTCAGGCTAGGGCAACGCGTAAGACTTCCACGCCGTGTGGGACGTGCCAGAACGGTGTTCGTGAACGTGTGCGAGGGCTGAGGAAATGAAGCTGCTCCAAAAGAGAGGGCAGTGCGTTTCCCTACACCCGGCATGCACAGAGGGGCTGTAACGGGCTCCGGGTCTGGACGTTGCTTAGCTGACCCAGGTGAGCCTGGGGTACTCAAGTGTTCCTGCGGGAATAGGGTGCCCAGGCTAGCGTCCTAGGTGTCCAGAAAACTGTGCTGCCGTTTAAGGAACGCAGAGCAGAGGCCAGCGCCTCATGGAAACTGCTGCACGCCTCTGCTTCTGCACGGCAAATCAGGGCCTTACTTCCAGGCATGTGTTCATGCTGGGTGTGCCGGTAGCGATATAGCAGGGTAAGATGCTGACTTTCTCCTCGAGCAGAGTGACTTCACGTACGAGGGCCTCGAAGTACTCCAAGCACAGTGTTCTCTCATGGCAGCTCACACAAGGACCATGAGAAGTTTTCTGTGCACTTCGGACTCACCAGCAATGTTGTCCTGAGGCCGTTCCAGGACTCTGGAAATGTAGCTCTCCTTAAGGAACGTACAGTGTGTTACCCATCACTGGGCACGCACAGAGGGCCTCCGAGGGATGCACCAATGGGCCTCGAAATTGCTCAGCCGGCCCACAGGGGTCTGGAGGTACTCAGTGAACTTGCAGGAAAACGAGGTCTACCCGAGAGGCCTAGGAGTCCTCAGACGTGTACTTCCTTTAAAGTAAAGCATATAAGGGACAAAGAACTCATGGAAATAGCTGCATGCCTCCCTTTCTGCACGGCTACTAAGGGCCTAACCTGGAGGCAACTTTTCACGTTGAGATTCCCTTTAGCTCTAGAGCTTGTCAGGCTGACCACCACCGCGGCCATGGAAGCCCCTGGTTTAGACAGAGCAAACTCATTTTCTCCCCAGAAGCATTCTTACAGTGTTTACAGGCCTGTCAAGAGGAGGGAATGGCAGGCAGTTTCAATGCAGCGTGAACGCTGCCTTCAAAATGGGAAAGCAAGGCTAGTTCCAACAGGTCCCCTTTTCCAGGGGCACACTCAGCATGCACCCCTGTGGCTTCTAAGAAGTCCGAGGAGACACAGGTTACCCTGTGTTTCCTTCCCTGACTCAACTTCTCGAAGTAGGGTGTTCTGCATCATGCGAACTGCCCCAACCAAGGAACGCCGTAAGCTGCTCCTCTGGGCCTGTGGCTATTCGAAAGCCTGCAGTGCCACAGGAAGAACAGGACTTCAACTGCAGTAAGAACGCAAGCTGACTTCCTCTAGGAGGCACGGTGACTTCAGGCAGGACGTCTTAGATGGAATGCGAAGACGAGGGTTACCCTGAGTGCAGCTCAGGCTAGGGCAACGCGTAAGACTTGCACGCCGTGTGGGACGTGCCAGAACGGTGTTCGTGAACTTGTGCGAGGGCTGAGGAAATGAAGCTGCTCCAAAAGAGAGGGCAGTGCGTTTCCCTACACCCGGCATGCACAGAGGGGCTGTAACGGGCTCCGGGTCTGGACGTTGCATAGCTGACCCAGGTGAGCCTGGGGTACTCAAGTGTTCCTGCGGGAATAGGGTGCCCAGGCTAGCGTCCTAGGTGTCCAGAAAACTGTGCTGCCGTTTAAGGAACGCAGAGCAGAGGCCAGCGCCTCATGGAAACTGCTGCACGCCTCTGCTTCTGCACGGCAAATCAGGGCCTTACTTCCAGGCATGTGTTCATGCTGGGTGTGCCGGTAGCGATATAGCAGGGTAAGATGCTGACTTTCTCCTCGAGCAGAGTGACTTCACGTACGAGGGCCTCGAAGTACTCCAAGCACAGTGTTCTCTCATGGCAGCTCACACAAGGACCATGAGAAGTTTTCTGTGCACTTCGGACTCACCAGCAAAGTTGTCCTGAGGCCGTTCCAGGACTCTGGAAATGTAGCTCTCCTCAAGGAACGTACAGTGTGTTGCCCATCACTGGGCACGCACAGAGGGCCTCCGAGGGATGCACCAATGGGCCTCGAAGTTGCTCAGCCGGCCCACAGGGGTCTGGAGGTACTCAGTGAACTTGCAGGGAAAACGAGGCCTACCCGAGAGGCCTAGGAGTCCTCAGACGTGTACTTCCTTTAAAGTAAAGCATATAAGGGACTAAGAACTCATGGAAACAGCTGCATGCCTCCCTTTCTGCACGACTACTAAGGGCCTAACCTGGAGGCAAGTTTTCACGTTGAGATTCCCTTTAGCTCTAGAGCTTGTCAGGCTGACCACCACCGCGGCCATGGAAGCCCCTGGTTTAGACAGAGCAAACTCATTTTCTCCCCAGAAGCATTCTGACAGTGTTTACAGGCCTGTCAAGAGGAGGGAATGGCAGGCAGTTTCAATGCAGCGTGAACGCTTCCTTCAAAACGGGAAAGCAAGGCTAGTTCCAGCAGGTCCCCTTTTCCAGGGGCACACTCAGCATGCACCCCTGTGGCTTCTAACAAGTCCGAGGAGACACAGGTTACCCTGTGTTTCCTTCCCTGACTCAACTTCTCGAAAGGGTGTTCTGCATCATGCGAACTGCCTCAACCAAGGAACGCCGTAAGCTGCTCCTCTGGGCCTGTGGCTATTCGAAAGCCTGCAGTGCCACAGGAAGAACAGGACTTCAACTGCAGTAAGAACGCAAGCTGACTTCCTCTAGGAGGCACGGTGACTTCAGGCAGGACGTCTTAGGTGGAATGCGAAGACGAGGGTTACCCTGAGTGCAGCTCAGGCTAGGGCAACGCGTAAGACTTGCACGCCGTGTGGGACGTGCCAGAACGGTGTTCGTGAACGTGTGCGAGGGCTGAGGAAATGAAGCTGCTCCAAAAGAGAGGGCAGTGCGTTTCCCTACACCCGGCATGCACAGAGGGGCTGTAACGGGCTCCGGGTCTGGACGTTGCTTAGCTGACCCAGGTGAGCCTGGGGTACTCAAGTGTTCCTGCGGGAATAGGGTGCCCAGGCTAGCGTCCTAGGTGTCCAGAAAACTGTGCTGCCGTTCAAGGAACGCAGAGCAGAGGCCAGCGCCTCATGGAAACTGCTGCACGCCTCTGCTTCTGCACGGCAAATCAGGGCCTTACTTCCAGGCATGTGTTCATGCTGGGTGTGCCGGTAGCGATATAGCAGGGTAAGATGCTGACTTTCTCCTCGAGCAGAGTGACTTCACGTACGAGGGCCTCGAAGTGCTCCAAGCACAGTGTTCTCTCATGGCAGCTCACACAAGGACCATGAGAAGTTTTCTGTGCACTTCGGACGCACCAGCAATGTTGTCCTGAGGCCGTTCTAGGACTCTGGAAATGTAGCTCTCCTCAAGGAACGTACAGTGTGTTGCCCATCACTGGGCACGCACAGAGGGCCTCCGAGGGATGCACCAATGGGCCTCGAAATTGCTCAGCCGGCCCACAGGGGTCTGGAGGTACTCAGTGAACTTGCAGGAAAACGAGGTCTACCCGAGAGGCCTAGGAGTCCTCAGACGTGTACTTCCTTTAAAGTAAAGCATATAAGGGACAAAGAACTCATGGAAATAGCTGCATGCCTCCCTTTCTGCACGGCTACTAAGGGCCTAACCTGGAGGCAACTTTTCACGTTGAGATTCCCTTTAGCTCTAGAGCTTGTCAGGCTGACCACCACCGCGGCCATGGAAGCCCCTGGTTTAGACAGAGCAAACTCATTTTCTCCCCAGAAGCATTCTTACAGTGTTTACAGGCCTGTCAAGAGGAGGGAATGGCAGGCAGTTTCAACGCAGCGTGAACGCTGCCTTCAAAATGGAAAAGCAAGGCTAGTTCCAACAGGTCCCCTTTTCCAGGGGCACACTCAGCATGCACCCCTGTGGCTTCTAAGAAGTCCGAGGAGAAACAGGTTACCCTGTGTTTCCTTCCCTGACTCAACTTCTCGAAGTAGGGTGTTGTGCATCATGCGAACTGCCTCAACCAAGGAACGCCGTAAGCTGCTCCTCTGGGCCTGTGGCTATTCGAAAGCCTGCAGTGCCACAGGAAGAACAGGACTTTAACTGCAGTAAGAACGCAAGCTGACTTCCTCTAGGAGGCACGGTGACTTCAGGCAGGACGTCTTAGGTGGAATGCGAAGACGAGGGTTACCCTGAGTGCAGCTCAGGCTAGGGCAACGCGTAAGACTTCCACGCCGTGTGGGACGTGCCAGAACGCTGTTCGTGAACGTGTGCGAGGGCTGAGGAAATGAAGCTGCTCCAAAAGAGAGGGCAGTGCGTTTCCCTACACCCGGCATGCACAGAGGGGCTGTAACGGGCTCCGGGTCTGGACGTTGCTTAGCTGACCCAGGTGAGCCTGGGGTACTCAAGTGTTCCTGCGGGAATAGGGTGCCCAGGCTAGCGTCCTAGGTGTCCAGAAAACTGTGCTGCCATTCAAGGAACGCAGAGCAGAGGCCAGCGCCTCATGGAAACTGCTGCACGCCTCTGCTTCTGCACGGCAAATCAGGGCCTTACTTCCAGGCATGTGTTCATGCTGGGTGTGCCGGTAGCGATATAGCAGGGTAAGATGCTGACTTTCTCCTCGAGCAGAGTGACTTCACGTACGAGGGCCTCGAAGTACTCCAAGCACAGTGTTCTCTCATGGCAGCTCACACAAGGACCATGAGAAGTTTTCTGTGCACTTCGGACTCACCAGCAAAGTTGTCCTGAGGCCGTTCGAGGACTCTGGAAATGTAGCTCTCCTCAAGAAACGTACAGTGTGTTGCCCATCACTGGGCACGCACAGAGGGCCTCCGAGGGATGCACCAATGGGCCTCGAAGTTGCTCAGCCGGCCCACAGGGGTCTGGAGGTACTCAGTGAACTTGCAGGGAAAACGAGGCCTACCCGAGAGGCCTAGGAGTCCTCAGACGTGTACTTCCTTTAAAGTAAAGCATATAAGGGACTAAGAACTCATGGAAACAGCTGCATGCCTCCCTTTCTGCACAGCTACTAAGGGCCTAACCTGGAGGCAAGTTTTCACGTTGAGATTCCCTTTAGCTCTAGAGCTTGTCAGGCTGACCACCACCGCGGCCATGGAAGCCCCTGGTTTAGACAGAGCAAACTCATTTTCTCCCCAGAAGCATTCTTACAGTGTTTACAGGCCTGTCAAGAGGAGGGAATGGCAGGCAGTTTCAATGCAGCGTGAACGCTGCCTTCAAAACGGGAAAGCAAGGCTAGTACCAGCAGGTCCCCTTTTCCAGGGGCACACTCAGCATGCACCCCTGTGGCTTCTAACAAGTCCGAGGAGACACAGGTTACCCTGTGTTTCCTTCCCTGACTCAACTTCTCGAAGTAGGGTGTTCTGCATCATGCGAACTGCCTCAACCAAGGAACGCCGTAAGCTGCTCCTCTGGGCCTGTGGCTATTCGAAAGCCTGCAGTGCCACAGGAAGAACAGGACTTCAACTGCAGTAAGAACGCAAGCTGACTTCCTCTAGGAGGCACGGTGACTTCAGGCAGGACGTCTTAGGTGGAATGCGAAGACGAGGGTTACCCTGAGTGCAGCTCAGGCTAGGGCAACGCGTAAGACTTCAACGCCGTGTGGGACGTGCCAGAACGCTGTTCGTGAACGTGTGCGAGGGCTGAGGAAATGAAGCTGCTCCAAAAGAGAGGGCAGTGCGTTTCCCTACACCCGGCATGCACAGAGGGGCTGTAACGGGCTCCGGGTCTGGACGTTGCTTAGCTGACCCAGGTGAGCCTGGGGTACTCAAGTGTTCCTGCGGGAATAGGGTGCCCAGGCTAGCGTCCTAGGTGTCCAGAAAACTGTGCTGCCGTTCAAGGAACGCAGAGCAGAGGCCAGAGCCTCATGGAAACTGCTGCACGCCTCTGCTTCTGCACGGCAAATCAGGGCCTTACTTCCAGGCATGTGTTCATGCTGGGTGTGCCGGTAGCGATATAGCAGGGTAAGATGCTGACTTTCTCCTCGAGCAGAGTGACTTCACGTACGAGGGCCTCGAAGTGCTCCAAGCACAGTGTTCTCTCATGGCAGCTCACACAAGGACCATGAGAAGTTTTCTGTGCACTTCGGACGCACCAGCAATGTTGTCCTGAGGCCGTTCGAGGACTCTGGAAATGTAGCTCTCCTCAAGGAACGTACAGTGTGTTGCCCATCACTGGGCACGCACAGAGGGCCTCCGAGGGATGCACCAATGGGCCTCGAAATTGCTCAGCCGGCCCACAGGGGTCTGGAGGTACTCAGTGAACTTGCAGGAAAACGAGGTCTACCCGAGAGGCCTAGGAGTCCTCAGACGTGTACTTCCTTTAAAGTAAAGCATATAAGGGACAAAGAACTCATGGAAATAGCTGCATGCCTCCCTTTCTGCACGGCTACTAAGGGCCTAACCTGGAGGCAACTTTTCACGTTGAGATTCCCTTTAGCTCTAGAGCTTGTCAGGCTGACCACCACCGCGGCCATGGAAGCCCCTGGTTTAGACAGAGCAAACTCATTTTCTCCCCAGAAGCATTCTTACAGTGTTTACAGGCCTGTCAAGAGGAGGGAATGGCAGGCACTTTCAATGCAGCGTGAACGCTGCCTTCAAAATGGGAAAGCAAGGCTAGTTCCAACAGGTCCCCTTTTCCAGGGGCACACTCAGCATGCACCCCTGTGGCTTCTAAGAAGTCCGAGGAGACACAGGTTACCCTGTGTTTCCTTCCCTGACTCAACTTCTCGAAGTAGGGTGTTCTGCATCATGCGAACTGCCTCAACCAAGGAACGCCGTAAGCTGCTCCTCTGGGCCTGTGGCTATTCGAAAGCCTGCAGTGCCACAGGAAGAACAGGACTTCAACTGCAGTAAGAACGCAAGCTGACTTCCTCTAGGAGGCACGGTGACTTCAGGCAGGACGTCTTAGATGGAATGCGAAGACGAGGGTTACCCTGAGTGCAGCTCAGGCTAGGGCAACGCGTAAGACTTGCACGCCGTGTGGGACGTGCCAGAACGGTGTTCGTGAACGTGTGCGAGGGCTGAGGAAATGAAGCTGCTCCAAAAGAGAGGGCAGTGCGTTTCCCTACACCCGGCATGCACAGAGGGGCTGTAACGGGCTCCGGGTCTGGACGTTGCTTAGCTGACCCAGGTGAGCCTGGGGTACTCAAGTGTTCCTGCGGGAATAGGGTGCCCAGGCTAGCGTCCTAGGTGTCCAGAAAACTGTGCTGCCGTTTAAGGAACGCAGAGCAGAGGCCAGCGCCTCATGGAAACTGCTGCACGCCTCTGCTTCTGCACGGCAAATCAGGGCCTTACTTCCAGGCATGTGTTCATGCTGGGTGTGCCGGTAGCGATATAGCAGGGTAAGATGCTGACTTTCTCCTCGAGCAGAGTGACTTCACGTACGAGGGCCTCGAAGTACTCCAAGCACAGTGTTCTCTCATGGCAGCTCACACAAGGACCATGAGAAGTTTTCTGTGCACTTCGGACTCACCAGCAAAGTTGTCCTGAGGCCGTTCGAGGACTCTGGAAATGTAGCTCTCCTCAAGAAACGTACAGTGTGTTGCCCATCACTGGGCACGCACAGAGGGCCTCCGAGGGATGCACCAATGGGCCTCGAAGTTGCTCAGCCGGCCCACAGGGGTCTGGAGGTACTCAGTGAACTTGCAGGGAAAACGAGGCCTACCCGAGAGGCCTAGGAGTCCTCAGACGTGTACTTCCTTTAAAGTAAAGCATATAAGGGACTAAGAACTCATGGAAACAGCTGCATGCCTCCCTTTCTGCACGGCTACTAAGGGCCTAACCTGGAGGCAAGTTTTCACGTTGAGATTCCCTTTAGCTCTAGAGCTTGTCAGGCTGACCACCACCGCGGCCATGGAAGCCCCTGGTTTAGACAGAGCAAACTCATTTTCTCCCCAGAAGCATTCTTACAGTGTTTACAGGCCTGTCAAGAGGAGGGAATGGCAGGCAGTTTCAATGCAGCGTGAACGCTGCCTTCAAAACGGGAAAGCAAGGCTAGTTCCAGCAGGTCCCCTTTTCCAGGGGCACACTCAGCATGCACCCCTGTGGCTTCTAAGAAGTCCGAGGAGACACAGGTTACCCTGTGTTTCCTTCCCTGACTCAACTTCTCGAAGTAGGGTGTTCTGCATCATGCGAACTGCCTCAACCAAGGAACGCCGTAAGCTGCTCCTCTGGGCCTGTGGCTATTCGAAAGCCTGCAGTGCCACAGGAAGAACAGGACTTCAACTGCAGTAAGAACGCAAGCTGACTTCCTCTAGGAGGCACGGTGACTTCAGGCAGGACGTCTTAGGTGGAATGCGAAGACGAGGGTTACCCTGAGTGCAGCTCAGGCTAGGGCAACGCGTAAGACTTCAACGCCGTGTGGGACGTGCCAGAACGCTGTTCGTGAACGTGTGCGAGGGCTGAGGAAATGAAGCTGCTCCAAAAGAGAGGGCAGTGCGTTTCCCTACACCCGGCATGCACAGAGGGGCTGTAACGGGCTCCGGGTCTGGACGTTGCTTAGCTGACCCAGGTGAGCCTGGGGTACTCAAGTGTTCCTGCGGGAATAGGGTGCCCAGGCTAGCGTCCTAGGTGTCCAGAAAACTGTGCTGCCGTTCAAGGAACGCAGAGCAGAGGCCAGCGCCTCATGGAAACTGCTGCACGCCTCTGCTTCTGCACGGCAAATCAGGGCCTTACTTCCAGGCATGTGTTCATGCTGGGTGTGCCGGTAGCGATATAGCAGGGTAAGATGCTGACTTTCTCCTCGAGCAGAGTGACTTCACGTACGAGGGCCTCGAAGTGCTCCAAGCACAGTGTTCTCTCATGGCAGCTCACACAAGGACCATGAGAAGTTTTCTGTGCACTTCGGACGCACCAGCAATGTTGTCCTGAGGCCGTTCGAGGACTCTGGAAATGTAGCTCTCCTCAAGGAACGTACAGTGTGTTGCCCATCACTGGGCACGCACAGAGGGCCTCCGAGGGATGCACCAATGGGCCTCGAAATTGCTCAGCCGGCCCACAGGGGTCTGGAGGTACTCAGTGAACTTGCAGGAAAACGAGGTCTACCCGAGAGGCCTAGGAGTCCTCAGACGTGTACTTCCTTTAAAGTAAAGCATATAAGGGACAAAGAACTCATGGAAATAGCTGCATGCCTCCCTTTCTGCACGGCTACTAAGGGCCTAACCTGGAGGCAACTTTTCACGTTGAGATTCCCTTTAGCTCTAGAGCTTGTCAGGCTGACCACCACCGCGGCCATGGAAGCCCCTGGTTTAGACAGAGCAAACTCATTTTCTCCCCAGAAGCATTCTTACAGTGTTTACAGGCCTGTCAAGAGGAGGGAATGGCAGGCACTTTCAATGCAGCGTGAACGCTGCCTTCAAAATGGGAAAGCAAGGCTAGTTCCAACAGGTCCCCTTTTCCAGGGGCACACTCAGCATGCACCCCTGTGGCTTCTAACAAGTCCGAGGAGACACAGGTTACCCTGTGTTTCCTTCCCTGACTCAACTTCTCGAAGTAGGGTGTTCTGCATCATGCGAACTGCCTCAACCAAGGAACGCCGTAAGCTGCTCCTCTGGGCCTGTGGCTATTCGAAAGCCTGCAGTGCCACAGGAAGAACAGGACTTCAACTGCAGTAAGAACGCAAGCTGACTTCCTCTAGGAGGCACGGTGACTTCAGGCAGGACGTCTTAGGTGGAATGCGAAGACGAGGGTTACCCTGAGTGCAGCTCAGGCTAGGGCAACGCGTAAGACTTGCACGCCGTGTGGGACGTGCCAGAACGGTGTTCGTGAACGTGTGCGAGGGCTGAGGAAATGAAGCTGCTCCAAAAGAGAGGGCAGTGCGTTTCCCTACACCCGGCATGCACAGAGGGGCTGTAACGGGCTCCGGGTCTGGACGTTGCTTAGCTGACCCAGGTGAGCCTGGGGTACTCAAGTGTTCCTGCGGGAATAGGGTGCCCAGGCTAGCGTCCTAGGTGTCCAGAAAACTGTGCTGCCTTTCAAGGAACGCAGAGCAGAGGCCAGCGCCTCATGGAAACTGCTGCACGCCTCTGCTTCTGCACGGCAAATCAGGGCCTTACTTCCAGGCATGTGTTCATGCTGGGTGTGCCGGTAGCGATATAGCAGGGTAAGATGCTGACTTTCTCCTCGAGCAGAGTGACTTCACGTACGAGGGCCTCGAAGTGCTCCAAGCACAGTGTTCTCTCATGGCAGCTCACACAAGGACCATGAGAAGTTTTCTGTGCACTTCGGACGCACCAGCAATGTTGTCCTGAGGCCGTTCCAGGACTCTGGAAATGTAGCTCTCCTCAAGGAACGTACAGTGTGTTGCCCATCACTGGGCACGCACAGAGGGCCTCCGAGGGATGCACCAATGGGCCTCGAAATTGCTCAGCCGGCCCACAGGGGTCTGGAGGTACTCAGTGAACTTGCAGGAAAACGAGGTCTACCCGAGAGGCCTAGGAGTCCTCAGACGTGTACTTCCTTTAAAGTAAAGCATATAAGGGACAAAGAACTCATGGAAATAGCTGCATGCCTCCCTTTCTGCACGGCTACTAAGGGCCTAACCTGGAGGCAACTTTTCACGTTGAGATTCCCTTTAGCTCTAGAGCTTGTCAGGCTGACCACCACCGCGGCCATGGAAGCCCCTGGTTTAGACAGAGCAAACTCATTTTCTCCCCAGAAGCATTCTTACAGTGTTTACAGGCCTGTCAAGAGGAGGGAATGGCAGGCACTTTCAATGCAGCGTGAACGCTGCCTTCAAAATGGGAAAGCAAGGCTAGTTCCAACAGGTCCCCTTTTCCAGGGGCACACTCAGCATGCACCCCTGTGGCTTCTAACAAGTCCGAGGAGACACAGGTTACCCTGTGTTTCCTTCCCTGACTCAACTTCTCGAAGTAGGGTGTTCTGCATCATGCGAACTGCCTCAACCAAGGAACGCCGTAAGCTGCTCCTCTGGGCCTGTGGCTATTCGAAAGCCTGCAGTGCCACAGGAAGAACAGGACTTCAACTGCAGTAAGAACGCAAGCTGACTTCCTCTAGGAGGCACGGTGACTTCAGGCAGGACGTCTTAGGTGGAATGCGAAGACGAGGGTTACCCTGAGTGCAGCTCAGGCTAGGGCAACGCGTAAGACTTGCACGCCGTGTGGGACGTGCCAGAACGCTGTTCGTGAACGTGTGCGAGGGCTGAGGAAATGAAGCTGCTCCAAAAGAGAGGGCAGTGCGTTTCCCTACACCCGGCATGCACAGAGGGGCTGTAACGGGCTCCGGGTCTGGACGTTGCTTAGCTGACCCAGGTGAGCCTGGGGTACTCAAGTGTTCCTGCGGGAATAGGGTGCCCAGGCTAGCGTCCTAGGTGTCCAGAAAACTGTGCTGCCGTTCAAGGAACGCAGAGCAGAGGCCAGCGCCTCATGGAAACTGCTGCACGCCTCTGCTTCTGCACGGCAAATCAGGGCCTTACTTCCAGGCATGTGTTCATGCTGGGTGTGCCGGTAGCGATATAGCAGGGTAAGATGCTGACTTTCTCCTCGAGCAGAGTGACTTCACGTACGAGGGCCTCGAAGTGCTCCAAGCACAGTGTTCTCTCATGGCAGCTCACACAAGGACCATGAGAAGTTTTCTGTGCACTTCGGACGCACCAGCAATGTTGTCCTGAGGCCGTTCCAGGACTCTGGAAATGTAGCTCTCCTCAAGGAACGTACAGTGTGTTGCCCATCACTGGGCACGCACAGAGGGCCTCCGAGGGATGCACCAATGGGCCTCGAAATTGCTCAGCCGGCCCACAGGGGTCTGGAGGTACTCAGTGAACTTGCAGGAAAACGAGGTCTACCCGAGAGGCCTAGGAGTCCTCAGACGTGTACTTCCTTTAAAGTAAAGCATATAAGGGACAAAGAACTCATGGAAATAGCTGCATGCCTACCTTTCTGCACGGCTACTAAGGGCCTAACCTGGAGGCAACTTTTCACGTTGAGATTCCCTTTAGCTCTAGAGCTTGTCAGGCTGACCACCACCGCGGCCATGGAAGCCCCTGGTTTAGACAGAGCAAACTCATTTTCTCCCCAGAAGCATTCTTACAGTGTTTACAGGCCTGTCAAGAGGAGGGAATGGCAGGCACTTTCAATGCAGCGTGAACGCTGCCTTCAAAATGGGAAAGCAAGGCTAGTTCCAACAGGTCCCCTTTTCCAGGGGCACACTCAGCATGCACCCCTGTGGCTTCTAAGAAGTCCGAGGAGACACAGGTTACCCTGTGTTTCCTTCCCTGACTCAACTTCTCGAAGTAGGGTGTTCTGCATCATGCGAACTGCCTCAACCAAGGAACGCCGTAAGCTGCTCCTCTGGGCCTGTGGCTATTCGAAAGCCTGCAGTGCCACAGGAAGAACAGGACTTCAACTGCAGTAAGAACGCAAGCTGACTTCCTCTAGGAGGCACGGTGACTTCAGGCAGGACGTCTTAGATGGAATGCGAAGACGAGGGTTACCCTGAGTGCAGCTCAGGCTAGGGCAACGCGTAAGACTTGCACGCCGTGTGGGACGTGCCAGAACGCTGTTCGTGAACGTGTGCGAGGGCTGAGGAAATGAAGCTGCTCCAAAAGAGAGGGCAGTGCGTTTCCCTACACCCGGCATGCACAGAGGGGCTGTAACGGGCTCCGGGTCTGGACGTTGCTTAGCTGACCCAGGTGAGCCTGGGGTACTCAAGTGTTCCTGCGGGAATAGGGTGCCCAGGCTAGCGTCCTAGGTGTCCAGAAAACTGTGCTGCCGTTTAAGGAACGCAGAGCAGAGGCCAGCGCCTCATGGAAACTGCTGCACGCCTCTGCTTCTGCACGGCAAATCAGGGCCTTACTTCCAGGCATGTGTTCATGCTGGGTGTGCCGGTAGCGATATAGCAGGGTAAGATGCTGACTTTCTCCTCGAGCAGAGTGACTTCACGTACGAGGGCCTCGAAGTACTCCAAGCACAGTGTTCTCTCATGGCAGCTCACACAAGGACCATGAGAAGTTTTCTGTGCACTTCGGACGCACCAGCAATGTTGTCCTGAGGCCGTTCCAGGACTCTGGAAATGTAGCTCTCCTCAAGGAACGTACAGTGTGTTACCCATCACTGGGCACGCACAGAGGGCCTCCGAGGGATGCACCAATGGGCCTCGAAATTGCTCAGCCGGCCCACAGGGGTCTGGAGGTACTCAGTGAACTTGCAGGGAAACGAGGTCTACCCGAGAGGCCTAGGAGTCCTCAGACGTGTACTTCCTTTAAAGTAAAGCATATAAGGGACAAAGAACTCATGGAAATAGCTGCATGCCTCCCTTTCTGCACGGCTACTAAGGGCCTAACCTGGAGGCAACTTTTCACGTTGAGATTCCCTTTAGCTCTAGAGCTTGTCAGGCTGACCACCACCGCGGCCATGGAAGCCCCTGGTTTAGACAGAGCAAACTCATTTTCTCCCCAGAAGCATTCTTACAGTGTTTACAGGTCTGTCAAGAGGAGGGAATGGAAGGCACTTTCAATGCAGCGTGAACGCTGCCTTCAAAATGGGAAAGCAAGGCTAGTTCCAACAGGTCCTCTTTTCCAGGGGCACACTCAGCATGCACCCCTGTGGCTTCTAAGAAGTCCGAGGAGACACAGGTTACCCTGTGTTTCCTTCCCTGACTCAACTTCTCGAAGTAGGGTGTTCTGCATCATGCGAACTGCCTCAACCAAGGAACGCCGTAAGCTGCTCCTCTGGGCCTGTGGCTATTCGAAAGCCTGCAGTGCCACAGGAAGAACAGGACTTCAACTGCAGTAAGAACGCAAGCTGACTTCCTCTAGGAGGCACGGTGACTTCAGGCAGGACGTCTTAGATGGAATGCGAAGACGAGGGTTACCCTGAGTACAGCTCAGGCTAGGGCAACGCGTAAGACTTCCACGCCGTGTGGGACGTGCCAGAACGGTGTTCGTCAACGTGTGCGAGGGCTGAGGAAATGAAGCTGCTCCAAAAGAGAGGGCAGTGCGTTTCCCTACACCCGGCATGCACAGAGGGGCTGTAACGGGCTCCGGGTCTGGACGTTGCTTAGCTGACCCAGGTGAGCCTGGGGTACTCAAGTGTTCCTGCGGGAATAGGGTGCCCAGGCTAGCGTCCTAGGTGTCCAGAAAACTGTGCTGCCGTTTAAGGAACGCAGAGCAGAGGCCAGCGCCTCATGGAAACTGCTGCACGCCTCTGCTTCTGCACGGCAAATCAGGGCTTTACTTCCAGGCATGTGTTCATGCTGGGTGTGCCAGTAGCGATATAGCAGGGTAAGATGCTGACTTTCTCCTCGAGCAGAGTGACTTCACGTACGAGGGCCTCGAAGTACTCCAAGCACAGTGTTCTCTCATGGCAGCTCACACAAGGACCATGAGAAGTTTTCTGTGCACTTCGGACTCACCAGCAATGTAGTCCTGAGGCCGTTCCAGGACTCTGGAAATGTAGCTCTCCTCAAGGAACGTACAGTGTGTTGCCCATCACTGGGCACGCACAGAGGGCCTCCGAGGGATGCACCAATGGGCCTCGAAATTGCTCAGCCGGCCCACAGGGGTCTGGAGGTACTCAGTGAACTTGCAGGAAAACGAGGTCTACCCGAGAGGCCTAGGAGTCCTCAGACGTGTACTTCCTTTAAAGTAAAGCATATAAGGGACAAAGAACTCATGGAAATAGCTGCATGCCTCCCTTTCTGCACGGCTACTAAGGGCCTAACCTGAAGGCAACTTTTCACGTTGAGATTCCCTTTAGCTCTAGAGCTTGTCAGGCTGACCACCACCGCGGCCATGGAAGCCCCTGGTTTAGACAGAGCAAACTCATTTTCTCCCCAGAAGCATTCTTACAGTGTTTACAGGCCTGTCAAGATGAGGGAATGGCAGGCACTTTCAATGCAGCGTGAACGCTGCCTTCAAAATGGGAAAGCAAGGCTAGTTCCAACAGGTCCCCTTTTCCTGGGGCACACACAGCATGCACCCCTGTGGCTTCTAAGAAGTCCGAGGAGACACAGGTTACCCTGTGTTTCCTTCCCTGACTCAACTTCTCGAAGTAGGGTGTTCTGCATCATGCGAACTGCCTCAACCAAGGAACGCCGTAAGCTGCTCCTCTGGGCCTGTGGCTATTCGAAAGCCTGCAGTGCCACAGGAAGAACAGGACATGAACTGCAGTAAGAACGCAAGCTGACTTCCTCTAGGAGGCACGGTGACTTCAGGCAGGACGTCTTAGATGGAATGCGAAGACGAGGGTTACCCTGAGTGCAGCTCAGGCTAGGGCAACGCGTAAGACTTGCACGCCGTGTGGGACGTGCCAGAACGGTGTTCGTGAACGTGTGCGAGGGCTGAGGAAATGAAGCTGCTCCAAAAGAGAGGGCAGTGCGTTTCCCTACACCCGGCATGCACAGAGGGGCTGTAACGGGCTCCGGGTCTGGACGTTGCTTAGCTGACCCAGGTGAGCCTGGGGTACTCAAGTGTTCCTGCGGGAATAGGGTGCCCAGGCTAGCGTCCTAGGTGTCCAGAAAACTGTGCTGCCGTTTAAGGAACGCAGAGCAGAGGCCAGCGCCTCATGGAAACTGCTGCACGCCTCTGCTTCTGCACGGCAAATCAGGGCCTTACTTCCAGGCATGTGTTCATGCTGGGTGTGCCGGTAGCGATATAGCAGGGTAAGATGCTGACTTTCTCCTCGAGCAGAGTGACTTCACGTACGAGGGCCTCGAAGTACTCCAAGCACAGTGTTCTCTCATGGCAGCTCACACAAGGACCATGAGAAGTTTTCTGTGCACTTCGGACTCACCAGCAAAGTTGTCCTGAGGCCGTTCGAGGACTCTGGAAATGTAGCTCTCCTCAAGGAACGTACAGTGTGTTGCCCATCACTGGGCACGCACAGAGGGCCTCCGAGGGATGCACCAATGGGCCTCGAAGTTGCTCAGCCGGCCCACAGGGGTCTGGAGGTACTCAGTGAACTTGCAGGGAAAACGAGGCCTACCCGAGAGGCCTAGGAGTCCTCAGACGTGTACTTCCTTTAAAGTAAAGCATATAAGGGACTAAGAACTCATGGAAACAGCTGCATGCCTCCCTTTCTGCACGACTACTAAGGGCCTAACCTGGAGGCAAGTTTTCACGTTGAGATTCCCTTTAGCTCTAGAGCTTGTCAGGCTGACCACCACCGCGGCCATGGAAGCCCCTGGTTTAGACAGAGCAAACTCATTTTCTCCCCAGAAGCATTCTTACAGTGTTTACAGGCCTGTCAAGAGGAGGGAATGGCAGGCACTTTCAATGCAGCGTGAACGCTGCCTTCAAAATGGGAAAGCAAGGCTAGTTCCAACAGGTCCTCTTTTCCAGGGGCACACTCAGCATGCACCCCTGTGGCTTCTAAGAAGTCCGAGGAGACACAGGTTACCCTGTGTTTCCTTCCCTGACTCAACTTCTCGAAGTAGGGTGTTCTGCATCATGCGAACTGCCTCAACCAAGGAACGCCGTAAGCTGCTCCTCTGGGCCTGTGGCTATTCGAAAGCCTGCAGTGCCACAGGAAGAACAGGACTTCAACTGCAGTAAGAACGCAAGCTGACTTCCTCTAGGAGGCACGGTGACTTCAGGCAGGACTTCTTAGATGGAATGCGAAGACGAGGGTTACCCTGAGTACAGCTCAGGCTAGGGCAACGCGTAAGACTTCCACGCCGTGTGGGACGTGCCAGAACGGTGTTCGTCAACGTGTGCGAGGGCTGAGGAAATGAAGCTGCTCCAAAAGAGAGGGCAGTGCGTTTCCCTACACCCGGCATGCACAGAGGGGCTGTAACGGGCTCCGGGTCTGGACGTTGCTTAGCTGACCCAGGTGAGCCTGGGGTACTCAAGTGTTCCTGCGGGAATAGGGTGCCCAGGCTAGCGTCCTAGGTGTCCAGAAAACTGTGCTGCCGTTTAAGGAACGCAGAGCAGAGGCCAGCGCCTCATGGAAACTGCTGCACGCCTCTGCTTCTGCACGGCAAATCAGGGCTTTACTTCCAGGCATGTGTTCATGCTGGGTGTGCCAGTAGCGATATAGCAGGGTAAGATGCTGACTTTCTCCTCGAGCAGAGTGACTTCACGTACGAGGGCCTCGAAGTACTCCAAGCACAGTGTTCTCTCATGGCAGCTCACACAAGGACCATGAGAAGTTTTCTGTGCACTTCGGACTCACCAGCAATGTTGTCCTGAGGCCGTTCCAGGACTCTGGAAATGTAGCTCTCCTCAAGGAACGTACAGTGTGTTGCCCATCACTGGGCACGCACAGAGGGCCTCCGAGGGATGCACCAATGGGCCTCGAAATTGCTCAGCCGGCCCACAGGGGTCTGGAGGTACTCAGTGAACTTGCAGGAAAACGAGGTCTACCCGAGAGGCCTAGGAGTCCTCAGACGTGTACTTCCTTTAAAGTAAAGCATATAAGGGACAAAGAACTCATGGAAATAGCTGCATGCCTCCCTTTCTGCACGGCTACTAAGGGCCTAACCTGAAGGCAACTTTTCACGTTGAGATTCCCTTTAGCTCTAGAGCTTGTCAGGCTGACCACCACCGCGGCCATGGAAGCCCCTGGTTTAGACAGAGCAAACTCATTTTCTCCCCAGAAGCATTCTTACAGTGTTTACAGGCCTGTCAAGATGAGGGAATGGCAGGCACTTTCAATGCAGCGTGAACGCTGCCTTCAAAATGGGAAAGCAAGGCTAGTTCCAACAGGTCCCCTTTTCCAGGGGCACACTCAGCATGCACCCCTGTGGCTTCTAAGAAGTCCGAGGAGACACAGGTTACCCTGTGTTTCCTTCCCTGACTCAACTTCTCGAAGTAGGGTGTTCTGCATCATGCGAACTGCCTCAACCAAGGAACGCCGTAAGCTGCTCCTCTGGGCCTGTGGCTATTCGAAAGCCTGCAGTGCCACAGGAAGAACAGGACATGAACTGCAGTAAGAACGCAAGCTGACTTCCTCTAGGAGGCACGGTGACTTCAGGCAGGACGTCTTAGATGGAATGCGAAGACGAGGGTTACCCTGAGTGCAGCTCAGGCTAGGGCAACGCGTAAGACTTGCACGCCGTGTGGGACGTGCCAGAACGGTGTTCGTGAACGTGTGCGAGGGCTGAGGAAATGAAGCTGCTCCAAAAGAGAGGGCAGTGCGTTTCCCTACACCCGGCATGCACAGAGGGGCTGTAACGGGCTCCGGGTCTGGACGTTGCTTAGCTGACCCAGGTGAGCCTGGGGTACTCAAGTGTTCCTGCGGGAATAGGGTGCCCAGGCTAGCGTCCTAGGTGTCCAGAAAACTGTGCTGCCGTTTAAGGAACGCAGAGCAGAGGCCAGCGCCTCATGGAAACTGCTGCACGCCTCTGCTTCTGCACGGCAAATCAGGGCCTTACTTCCAGGCATGTGTTCATGCTGGGTGTGCCGGTAGCGATATAGCAGGGTAAGATGCTGACTTTCTCCTCGAGCAGAGTGACTTCACGTACGAGGGCCTCGAAGTACTCCAAGCACAGTGTTCTCTCATGGCAGCTCACACAAGGACCATGAGAAGTTTTCTGTGCACTTCGGACTCACCAGCAAAGTTGTCCTGAGGCCGTTCGAGGACTCTGGAAATGTAGCTCTCCTCAAGGAACGTACAGTGTGTTGCCCATCACTGGGCACGCACAGAGGGCCTCCGAGGGATGCACCAATGGGCCTCGAAGTTGCTCAGCCGGCCCACAGGGGTCTGGAGGTACTCAGTGAACTTGCAGGGAAAACGAGGCCTACCCGAGAGGCCTAGGAGTCCTCAGACGTGTACTTCCTTTAAAGTAAAGCATATAAGGGACTAAGAACTCATGGAAACAGCTGCATGCCTCCCTTTCTGCACGACTACTAAGGGCCTAACCTGGAGGCAAGTTTTCACGTTGAGATTC
The DNA here is from genome assembly GCF_059928025.1 of Delphinapterus leucas. Classification (NCBI taxonomy): domain Eukaryota; kingdom Metazoa; phylum Chordata; class Mammalia; order Artiodactyla; family Monodontidae; genus Delphinapterus; species Delphinapterus leucas. The sequence goes on from NC_143140.1 coordinate 1,309,106, forward strand.
CCTTTAGCTCTAGAGCTTGTCAGGCTGACCACCACCGCGGCCATGGAAGCCCCTGGTTTAGACAGAGCAAACTCATTTTCTCCCCAGAAGCATTCTTACAGTGTTTACAGGCCTGTCAAGAGGAGGGAATGGCAGGCAGTTTCAATGCAGCGTGAACGCTTCCTTCAAAACGGGAAAGCAAGGCTAGTTCCAGCAGGTCCCCTTTTCCAGGGGCACACTCAGCATGCACCCCTGTGGCTTCTAACAAGTCCGAGGAGACACAGGTTACCCTGTGTTTCCTTCCCTGACTCAACTTCTCGAAAGGGTGTTCTGCATCATGCGAACTGCCTCAACCAAGGAACGCCGTAAGCTGCTCCTCTGGGCCTGTGGCTATTCGAAAGCCTGCAGTGCCACAGGAAGAACAGGACTTCAACTGCAGTAAGAACGCAAGCTGACTTCCTCTAGGAGGCACGGTGACTTCAGGCAGGACGTCTTAGGTGGAATGCGAAGACGAGGGTTACCCTGAGTGCAGCTCAGGCTAGGGCAACGCGTAAGACTTGCACGCCGTGTGGGACGTGCCAGAACGCTGTTCGTGAACGTGTGCGAGGGCTGAGGAAATGAAGCTGCTCCAAAAGAGAGGGCAGTGCGTTTCCCTACACCCGGCATGCACAGAGGGGCTGTAACGGGCTCCGGGTCTGGACGTTGCTTAGCTGACCCAGGTGAGCCTGGGGTACTCAAGTGTTCCTGCGGGAATAGGGTGCCCAGGCTAACGTCCTAGGTGTCCAGAAAACTGTGCTGCCGTTCAAGGAACGCAGAGCAGAGGCCAGCGCCTCATGGAAACTGCTGCACGCCTCTGCTTCTGCACGGCAAATCAGGGCCTTACTTCCAGGCATGTGTTCATGCTGGGTGTGCCGGTAGCGATATAGCAGGGTAAGATGCTGACTTTCTCCTCGAGCAGAGTGACTTCACGTACGAGGGCCTTGAAGTGCTCCAAGCACAGTGTTCTCTCATGGCAGCTCACACAAGGACCATAAGAAGTTTTCTGTGCACTTCGGACGCACCAGCAATGTTGTCCTGAGGCCGTTCCAGGACTCTGGAAATGTAGCTCTCCTCAAGGAACGTACAGTGTGTTGCCCATCACTGGGCACGCACAGAGGGCCTCCGAGGGATGCACCAATGGGCCTCGAAATTGCTCAGCCGGCCCACAGGGGTCTGGAGGTACTCAGTGAACTTGCAGGAAAACGAGGTCTACCCGAGAGGCCTAGGAGTCCTCAGACGTGTACTTCCTTTAAAGTAAAGCATATAAGGGACAAAGAACTCATGGAAATAGCTGCATGCCTCCCTTTCTGCACGGCTACTAAGGGCCTAACCTGGAGGCAACTTTTCACGTTGAGATTCCCTTTAGCTCTAGAGCTTGTCAGGCTGACCACCACCGCGGCCATGGAAGCCCCTGGTTTAGACAGAGCAAACTCATTTTCTCCCCAGAAGCATTCTTACAGTGTTTACAGGCCTGTCAAGAGGAGGGAATGGCAGGCACTTTCAATGCAGCGTGAACGCTGCCTTCAAAACGGGAAAGCAAGGCTAGTTCCAGCAGGTCCCCTTTTCCAGGGGCACACTCAGCATGCACCCCTGTGGCTTCTAACAAGTCCGAGGAGACACAGGTTACCCTGTGTTTCCTTCCCTGACTCAACTTCTCGAAGTAGGGTGTTCTGCATCATGCGAACTGCCTCAACCAAGGAACGCCGTAAGCTGCTCCTCTGGGCCTGTGGCTATTCGAAAGCCTGCAGTGCCACAGGAAGAACAGGACTTCAACTGCAGTAAGAACGCAAGCTGACTTCCTCTAGGAGGCACGGTGACTTCAGGCAGGACGTCTTAGGTGGAATGCGAAGACGAGGGTTACCCTGAGTGCAGCTCAGGCTAGGGCAACGCGTAAGACTTGCACGCCGTGTGGGACGTGCCAGAACGCTGTTCGTGAACGTGTGCGAGGGCTGAGGAAATGAAGCTGCTCCAAAAGAGAGGGCAGTGCGTTTCCCTACACCCGGCATGCACAGAGGGGCTGTAACGGGCTCCGGGTCTGGACGTTGCTTAGCTGACCCAGGTGAGCCTGGGGTACTCAAGTGTTCCTGCGGGAATAGGGTGCCCAGGCTAGCGTCCTAGGTGTCCAGAAAACTGTGCTGCCGTTCAAGGAACGCAGAGCAGAGGCCAGCGCCTCATGGAAACTGCTGCACGCCTCTGCTTCTGCACGGCAAATCAGGGCCTTACTTCCAGGCATGTGTTCATGCTGGGTGTGCCGGTAGCGATATAGCAGGGTAAGATGCTGACTTTCTCCTCGAGCAGAGTGACTTCACGTACGAGGGCCTCGAAGTGCTCCAAGCACAGTGTTCTCTCATGGCAGCTCACACAAGGACCATGAGAAGTTTTCTGTGCACTTCGGACGCACCAGCAATGTTGTCCTGAGGCCGTTCGAGGACTCTGGAAATGTAGCTCTCCTCAAGGAACGTACAGTGTGTTGCCCATCACTGGGCACGCACAGAGGGCCTCCGAGGGATGCACCAATGGGCCTCGAAATTGCTCAGCCGGCCCACAGGGGTCTGGAGGAACTCAGTGAACTTGCAGGAAAACGAGGTCTACCCGAGAGGCCTAGGAGTCCTCAGACGTGTACTTCCTTTAAAGTAAAGCATATAAGGGACAAAGAACTCATGGAAATAGCTGCATGCCTCCCTTTCTGCACGGCTACTAAGGGCCTAACCTGGAGGCAACTTTTCACGTTGAGATTCCCTTTAGCTCTAGAGCTTGTCAGGCTGACCACCACCGCGGCCATGGAAGCCCCTGGTTTAGACAGAGCAAACTCATTTTCTCCCCAGAAGCATTCTTACAGTGTTTACAGGCCTGTCAAGATGAGGGAATGGCAGGCACTTTCAATGCAGCGTGAACGCTGCCTTCAAAATGGGAAAGCAAGGCTAGTTCCAACAGGTCCCCTTTTCCAGGGGCACACTCAGCATGCACCCCTGTGGCTTCTAAGAAGTCCGAGGAGACACAGGTTACCCTGTGTTTCCTTCCCTGACTCAACTTCTCGAAGTAGGGTGTTCTGCATCATGCGAACTGCCTCAACCAAGGAACGCCGTAAGCTGCTCCTCTGGGCCTGTGGCTATTCGAAAGCCTGCAGTGCCACAGGAAGAACAGGACTTCAACTGCAGTAAGAACGCAAGCTGACTTCCTCTAGGAGGCACGGTGACTTCAGGCAGGACGTCTTAGATGGAATGCGAAGACGAGGGTTACCCTGAGTGCAGCTCAGGCTAGGGCAACGCGTAAGACTTGCACGCCGTGTGGGACGTGCCAGAACGGTGTTCGTGAACGTGTGCGAGGGCTGAGGAAATGAAGCTGCTCCAAAAGAGAGGGCAGTGCGTTTCCCTACACCCGGCATGCACAGAGGGGCTGTAACGGGCTCCGGGTCTGGACGTTGCTTAGCTGACCCAGGTGAGCCTGGGGTAGTCAAGTGTTCCTGCGGGAATAGGGTGCCCAGGCTAGCGTCCTAGGTGTCCAGAAAACTGTGCTGCCGTTTAAGGAACGCAGAGCAGAGGCCAGCGCCTCATGGAAACTGCTGCACGCCTCTGCTTCTGCACGGCAAATCAGGGCCTTACTTCCAGGCATGTGTTCATGCTGGGTGTGCCGGTAGCGATATAGCAGGGTAAGATGCTGACTTTCTCCTCGAGCAGAGTGACTTCACGTACGAGGGCCTCGAAGTACTCCAAGCACAGTGTTCTCTCATGGCAGCTCACACAAGGACCATGAGAAGTTTTCTGTGCACTTCGGACTCACCAGCAAAGTTGTCCTGAGGCCGTTCGAGGACTCTGGAAATGTAGCTCTCCTCAAGGAACGTACAGTGTGTTGCCCATCACTGGGCACGCACAGAGGGCCTCCGAGGGATGCACCAATGGGCCTCGAAGTTGCTCAGCCGGCCCACAGGGGTCTGGAGGTACTCAGTGAACTTGCAGGGAAAACGAGGCCTACCCGAGAGGCCTTGGAGTCCTCAGACGTGTACTTCCTTTAAAGTAAAGCATATAAGGGACTAAGAACTCATGGAAACAGCTGCATGCCTCCCTTTCTGCACGACTACTAAGGGCCTAACCTGGAGGCAAGTTTTCACGTTGAGATTCCCTTTAGCTCTAGAGCTTGTCAGGCTGACCACCACCGCGGCCATGGAAGCCCCTGGTTTAGACAGAGCAAACTCATTTTCTCCCCAGAAGCATTCTTACAGTGTTTACAGGCCTGTCAAGAGGCGGGAATGGCAGGCACTTTCAATGCAGCGTGAACGCTGCCTTCAAAACGGGAAAGCAAGGCTAGTTCCAGCAGGTCCCCTTTTCCAGGGGCACACACAGCATGCACCCCTGTGGCTTCTAACAAGTCCGAGGAGACACAGGTTACCCTGTGTTTCCTTCCCTGACTCAACTTCTCGAAAGGGTGTTCTGCATCATGCGAACTGCCTCAACCAAGGAACGCCGTAAGCTGCTCCTCTGGGCCTGTGGCTATTCGAAAGCCTGCAGTGCCACAGGAAGAACAGGACTTCAACTGCAGTAAGAACGCAAGCTGACTTCCTCTAGGAGGCACGGTGACTTCAGGCAGGACGTCTTAGGTGGAATGCGAAGACGAGGGTTACCCTGAGTGCAGCTCAGGCTACGGCAACGCGTAAGACTTCAACGCCGTGTGGGTCGTGCCAGAACGCTGTTCGTGAACGTGTGCGAGGGCTGAGGAAATGAAGCTGCTCCAAAAGAGAGGGCAGTGCGTTTCCCTACACCCGGCATGCACAGAGGGGCTGTAACGGGCTCCGGGTCTGGACGTTGCTTAGCTGACCCAGGTGAGCCTGGGGTACTCAAGTGTTCCTGCGGGAATAGGGTGCCCAGGCTAGCGTCCTAGGTGTCCAGAAAACTGTGCTGCCGTTCAAGGAACGCAGAGCAGAGGCCAGCGCCTCATGGAAACTGCTGCACGCCTCTGCTTCTGCACGGCAAATCAGGGCCTTACTTCCAGGCATGTGTTCATGCTGGGTGTGCCGGTAGCGATATAGCAGGGTAAGATGCTGACTTTCTCCTCGAGCAGAGTGACTTCACGTACGAGGGCCTTGAAGTGCTCCAAGCACAGTGTTCTCTCATGGCAGCTCACACAAGGACCATAAGAAGTTTTCTGTGCACTTCGGACGCACCAGCAATGTTGTCCTGAGGCCGTTCCAGGACTCTGGAAATGTAGCTCTCCTCAAGGAACGTACAGTGTGTTGCCCATCACTGGGCACGCACAGAGGGCCTCCGAGGGATGCACCAATGGGCCTCGAAATTGCTCAGCCGGCCCACAGGGGTCTGGAGGTACTCAGTGAACTTGCAGGAAAACGAGGTCTACCCGAGAGGCCTAGGAGTCCTCAGACGTGTACTTCCTTTAAAGTAAAGCATATAAGGGACTAAGAACTCATGGAAATAGCTGCATGCCTCCCTTTCTGCACGGCTACTAAGGGCCTAACCTGGAGGCAACTTTTCACGTTGAGATTCCCTTTAGCTCTAGAGCTTGTCAGGCTGACCACCACCGCGGCCATGGAAGCCCCTGGTTTAGACAGAGCAAACTCATTTTCTCCCCAGAAGCATTCTTACAGTGTTTACAGGCCTGTCAAGAGGAGGGAATGGCAGGCACTTTCAATGCAGCGTGAACGCTGCCTTCAAAATGGGAAAGCAAGGCTAGTTCCAACAGGTCCCCTTTTCCAGGGGCACACTCAGCATGCACCCCTGTGGCTTCTAAGAAGTCCGAGGAGACACAGGTTACCCTGTGTTTCCTTCCCTGACTCAACTTCTCGAAGTAGGGTGTTCTGCATCATGCGAACTGCCTCAACCAAGGAACGCCGTAAGCTGCTCCTCTGGGCCTGTGGCTATTCGAAAGCCTGCAGTGCCACAGGAAGAACAGGACTTCAACTGCAGTAAGAACGCAAGCTGACTTCCTCTAGGAGGCACGGTGAGTTCAGGCAGGACGTCTTAGATGGAATGCGAAGACGAGGGTTACCCTGAGTGCAGCTCAGGCTAGGGCAACGCGTAAGACTTGCACGCCGTGTGGGACGTGCCAGAACGGTGTTCGTGAACGTGTGCGAGGGCTGAGGAAATGAAGCTGCTCCAAAAGAGAGGGCAGTGCGTTTCCCTACACCCGGCATGCACAGAGGGGCTGTAACGGGCTCCGGGTCTGGACGTTGCTTAGCTGACCCAGGTGAGCCTGGGGTACTCAAGTGTTCCTGCGGGAATAGGGTGCCCAGGCTAGCGTCCTAGGTGTCCAGAAAACTGTGCTGCCGTTTAAGGAACGCAGAGCAGAGGCCAGCGCCTCATGGAAACTGCTGCACGCCTCTGCTTCTGCACGGCAAATCAGGGCCTTACTTCCAGGCATGTGTTCATGCTGGGTGTGCCGGTAGCGATATAGCAGGGTAAGATGCTGACTTTCTCCTCGAGCAGAGTGACTTCACGTACGAGGGCCTCGAAGTACTCCAAGCACAGTGTTCTCTCATGGCAGCTCACACAAGGACCATGAGAAGTTTTCTGTGCACTTCGGACTCACCAGCAAAGTTGTCCTGAGGCCGTTCGAGGACTCTGGAAATGTAGCTCTCCTCAAGAAACGTACAGTGTGTTGCCCATCACTGGGCACGCACAGAGGGCCTCCGAGGGATGCACCAATGGGCCTCGAAGTTGCTCAGCCGGCCCACAGGGGTCTGGAGGTACTCAGTGAACTTGCAGGGAAAACGAGGCCTACCCGAGAGGCCTTGGAGTCCTCAGACGTGTACTTCCTTTAAAGTAAAGCATATAAGGGACTAAGAACTCATGGAAACAGCTGCATGCCTCCCTTTCTGCACGACTACTAAGGGCCTAACCTGGAGGCAACTTTTCACGTTGAGATTCCCTTTAGCTCTAGAGCTTGTCAGGCTGACCACCACCGCGGCCATGGAAGCCCCTGGTTTAGACAGAGCAAACTCATTTTCTCCCCAGAAGCATTCTTACAGTGTTTACAGGCCTGTCAAGAGGAGCGAATGGCAGGCACTTTCAATGCAGCGTGAACGCTGCCTTCAAAATGGGAAAGCAAGGCTAGTTCCAACAGGTCCCCTTTTCCAGGGGCACACTCAGCATGCACCCCTGTGGCTTCTAAGAAGTCCGAGGAGACACAGGTTACCCTGTGTTTCCTTCCCTGACTCAACTTCTCGAAGTAGGGTGTTCTGCATCATGCGAACTGCCTCAACCAAGGAACGCCGTAAGCTGCTCCTCTGGGCCTGTGGCTATTCGAAAGCCTGCAGTGCCACAGGAAGAACAGGACTTCAACTGCAGTAAGAACGCAAGCTGACTTCCTCTAGGAGGCACGGTGACTTCAGGCAGGACGTCTTAGATGGAATGCGAAGACTAGGGTTACCCTGAGTGCAGCTCAGGCTAGGGCAACGCGTAAGACTTGCACGCCGTGTGGGACGTGCCAGAACGGTGTTCGTGAACGTGTGCGAGGGCTGAGGAAATGAAGCTGCTCCAAAAGAGAGGGCAGTGCGTTTCCCTACACCCGGCATGCACAGAGGGGCTGTAACGGGCTCCGGGTCTGGACGTTGCTTAGCTGACCCAGGTGAGCCTGGGGTACTCAAGTGTTCCTGCGGGAATAGGGTGCCCAGGCTAGCGTCCTAGGTGTCCAGAAAACTGTGCTGCCGTTCAAGGAACGCAGAGCAGAGGCCAGCGCCTCATGGAAACTGCTGCACGCCTCTGCTTCTGCACGGCAAATCAGGGCCTTACTTCCAGGCATGTGTTCATGCTGGGTGTGCCGGTAGCGATATAGCAGGGTAAGATGCTGACTTTCTCCTCGAGCAGAGTGACTTCACGTACGAGGGCCTCGAAGTACTCCAAGCACAGTGTTCTCTCATGGCAGCTCACACAAGGACCATGAGAAGTTTTCTGTGCACTTCGGACTCACCAGCAAAGTTGTCCTGAGGCCGTTCGAGGACTCTGGAAATGTAGCTCTCCTCAAGGAACGTACAGTGTGTTGCCCATCACTGGGCACGCACAGAGGGCCTCCGAGGGATGCACCAATGGGCCTCGAAGTTGCTCAGCCGGCCCACAGGGGTCTGGAGGTACTCAGTGAACTTGCAGGGAAAACGAGGCCTACCCGAGAGGCCTTGGAGTCCTCAGACGTGTACTTCCTTTAAAGTAAAGCATATAAGGGACTAAGAACTCATGGAAACAGCTGCATGCCTCCCTTTCTGCACGACTACTAAGGGCCTAACCTGGAGGCAAGTTTTCACGTTGAGATTCCCTTTAGCTCTAGAGCTTGTCAGGCTGACCACCACCGCGGCCATGGAAGCCCCTGGTTTAGACAGAGCAAACTCATTTTCTCCCCAGAAGCATTCTTACAGTGTTTACAGGCCTGTCAAGAGGAGGGAATGGCAGGCACTTTCAATGCAGCGTGAACGCTGCCTTCAAAACGGGAAAGCAAGGCTAGTTCCAGCAGGTCCCCTTTTCCAGGGGCACACTCAGCATGCACCCCTGTGGCTTCTAACAAGTCCGAGGAGACACCGGTTACCCTGTGTTTCCTTCCCTGACTCAACTTCTCGAAAGGGTGTTCTGCATCATGCGAACTGCCTCAACCAAGGAACGCCGTAAGCTGCTCCTCTGGGCCTGTGGCTATTCGAAAGCCTGCAGTGCCACAGGAAGAACAGGACTTCAACTGCAGTAAGAACGCAAGCTGACTTCCTCTAGGAGGCACGGTGACTTCAGGCAGGACGTCTTAGGTGGAATGCGAAGACGAGGGTTACCCTGAGTGCAGCTCAGGCTACGGCAACGCGTAAGACTTGCACGCCGTGTGGGACGTGCCAGAACGCTGTTCGTGAACGTGTGCGAGGGCTGAAGAAATGAAGCTGCTCCAAAAGAGAGGGCAGTGCGTTTCCCTACACCCGGCATGCACAGAGGGGCTGTAACGGGCTCCGGGTCTGGACGTTGCTTAGCTGACCCAGGTGAGCCTGGGGTACTCAAGTGTTCCTGCGGGAATAGGGTGCCCAGGCTAGCGTCCTAGGTGTCCAGAAAACTGTGCTGCCGTTCAAGGAACGCAGAGCAGAGGCCAGCGCCTCATGGAAACTGCTGCACGCCTCTGCTTCTGCACGGCAAATCAGGGCCTTAATTCCAGGCATGTGTTCATGCTGGGTGTGCCGGTAGCGATATAGCAGGGTAAGATGCTGACTTTCTCCTCGAGCAGAGTGACTTCACGTACGAGGGCCTTGAAGTGCTCCAAGGACAGTGTTCTCTCATGGCAGCTCACACAAGGACCATAAGAAGTTTTCTGTGCACTTCGGACGCACCAGCAATGTTGTCCTGAGGCCGTTCCAGGACTCTGGAAATGTAGCTCTCCTCAAGGAACGTACAGTGTGTTGCCCATCACTGGGCACGCACAGAGGGCCTCCGAGGGATGCACCAATGGGCCTCGAAATTGCTCAGCCGGCCCACAGGGGTCTGGAGGTACTCAGTGAACTTGCAGGAAAACGAGGTCTACCCGAGAGGCCTAGGAGTCCTCAGACGTGTACTTCCTTTAAAGTAAAGCATATAAGGGACTAAGAACTCATGGAAATAGCTGCATGCCTCCCTTTCTGCACGGCTACTAAGGGCCTAACCTGGAGGCAACTTTTCACGTTGAGATTCCCTTTAGCTCTAGAGCTTGTCAGGCTGACCACCACCGCGGCCATGGAAGCCCCTGGTTTAGACAGAGCAAACTCATTTTCTCCCCAGAAGCATTCTTACAGTGTTTACAGGCCTGTCAAGAGGAGGGAATGGCAGGCACTTTCAATGCAGCGTGAACGCTGCCTTCAAAATGGGAAAGCAAGGCTAGTTCCAACAGGTCCCCTTTTCCAGGGGCACACTCAGCATGCACCCCTGTGGCTTCTAAGAAGTCCGAGGAGACACACGTTACCCTGTGTTTCCTTCCCTGACTCAACTTCTCGAAGTAGGGTGTTCTGCATCATGCGAACTGCCTCAACCAAGGAACGCCGTAAGCTGCTCCTCTGGGCCTGTGGCTATTCGAAAGCCTGCAGTGCCACAGGAAGAACAGGACTTCAACTGCAGTAAGAACGCAAGCTGACTTCCTCTAGGAGGCACGGTGACTTCAGGCAGGACGTCTTAGATGGAATGCGAAGACGAGGGTTACCCTGAGTGCAGCTCAGGCTAGGGCAACGCGTAAGACTTGCACGCCGTGTGGGACGTGCCAGAACGGTGTTCGTGAACGTGTGCGAGGGCTGAGGAAATGAAGCTGCTCCAAAAGAGAGGGCAGTGCGTTTCCCTACACCCGGCATGCACAGAGGGGCTGTAACGGGCTCCGGGTCTGGACGTTGCTTAGCTGACCCAGGTGAGCCTGGGGTACTCAAGTGTTCCTGCGGGAATAGGGTGCCCAGGCTAGCGTCCTAGGTGTCCAGAAAACTGTGCTGCCGTTTAAGGAACGCAGAGCAGAGGCCAGCGCCTCATGGAAACTGCTGCACGCCTCTGCTTCTGCACGGCAAATCAGGGCCTTACTTCCAGGCATGTGTTCATGCTGGGTGTGCCGGTAGCGATATAGCAGGGTAAGATGCTGACTTTCTCCTCGAGCAGAGTGACTTCACGTACGAGGGCCTCGAAGTACTCCAAGCACAGTGTTCTCTCATGGCAGCTCACACAAGGACCATGAGAAGTTTTCTGTGCACTTCGGACTCACCAGCAATGTTGTCCTGAGGCCGTTCGAGGACTCTGGAAATGTAGCTCTCCTCAAGGAACGTACAGTGTGTTGCCCATCACTGGGCACGCACAGAGGGCCTCCGAGGGATGCACCAATGGGCCTCGAAGTTGCTCAGCCGGCCCACAGGGGTCTGGAGGTACTCAGTGAACTTGCAGGGAAAACGAGGCCTACCCGAGAGGCCTAGGAGTCCTCAGACGTGTACTTCCTTTAAAGTAAAGCATATAAGGGACAAAGAACTCATGGAAATAGCTGCATGCCTCCCTTTCTGCACGGCTACTAAGGGCCTAACCTGGAGGCAACTTTTCACGTTGAGATTCCCTTTAGCTCTAGAGCTTGTCAGGCTGACCACCACCGCGGCCATGGAAGCCCCTGGTTTAGACAGAGCAAACTCATTTTCTCCCCAGAAGCATTCTTACAGTGTTTACAGGCCTGTCAAGAGGAGGGAATGGCAGGCACTTTCAATGCAGCGTGAACGCTGCCTTCAAAATGGGAAAGCAAGGCTAGTTCCAACAGGTCCCCTTTTCCAGGGGCACACTCAGCATGCACCCCTGTGGCTTCTAAGAAGTCCGAGGAGACACAGGTTACCCTGTGTTTCCTTCCCTGACTCAACTTCTCGAAGTAGGGTGTTCTGCATCATGCGAACTGCCTCAACCAAGGAACGCCGTAAGCTGCTCCTCTGGGCCTGTGGCTATTCGAAAGCCTGCAGTGCCACAGGAAGAACAGGACTTCAACTGCAGTAAGAACGCAAGCTGACTTCCTCTAGGAGGCACGGTGACTTCAGGCAGGACGTCTTAGGTGGAATGCGAAGACGAGGGTTACCCTGAGTGCAGCTCAGGCTAGGGCAACGCGTAAGACTTCAACGCCGTGTGGGACGTGCCAGAACGCTGTTCGTGAACGTGTGCGAGGGCTGAGGAAATGAAGCTGCTCCAAAAGAGAGGGCAGTGCGTTTCCCTACACCCGGCATGCACAGAGGGGCTGTAACGGGCTCCGGGTCTGGACGTTGCTTAGCTGACCCAGGTGAGCCTGGGGTACTCAAGTGTTCCTGCGGGAATAGGGTGCCCAGGCTAGCGTCCTAGGTGTCCAGAAAACTGTGCTGCCGTTCAAGGAACGCAGAGCAGAAGCCAGCGCCTCATGGAAACTGCTGCACGCCTCTGCTTCTGCACGGCAAATCAGGGCCTTACTTCCAGGCATGTGTTCATGCTGGGTGTGCCGGTAGCGATATAGCAGGGTAAGATGCTGACTTTCTCCTCGAGCAGAGTGACTTCACGTACGAGGGCCTCGAAGTACTCCAAGCACAGTGTTCTCTCATGGCAGCTCACACAAGGACCATGAGAAGTTTTCTGTGCACTTCGGACTCACCAGCAAAGTTGTCCTGAGGCCGTTCGAGGACTCTGGAAATGTAGCTCTCCTCAAGGAACGTACAGTGTGTTGCCCATCACTGGGCACGCACAGAGGGCCTCCGAGGGATGCACCAATGGGCCTCGAAGTTGCTCAGCCGGCCCACAGGGGTCTGGAGGTACTCAGTGAACTTGCAGGGAAAACGAGGCCTACCCGAGAGGCCTAGGAGTCCTCAGACGTGTACTTCCTTTAAAGTAAAGCATATAAGGGACTAAGAACTCATGGAAATAGCTGCATGCCTCCCTTTCTGCACGACTACTAAGGGCCTAACCTGGAGGCAACTTTTCACGTTGAGATTCCCTTTAGCTCTAGAGCTTGTCAGGCTGACCACCACCGCGGCCATGGAAGCCCCTGGTTTAGACAGAGCAAACTCATTTTCTCCCCAGAAGCATTCTTACAGTGTTTACAGGCCTGTCAAGAGGAGGGAATGGCAGGCACTTTCAATGCAGCGTGAACGCTGCCTTCAAAACGGGAAAGCAAGGCTAGTTCCAGCAGGTCCCCTTTTCCAGGGGCACACTCAGCATGCACCCCTGTGGCTTCTAACAAGTCCGAGGAGACACAGGTTACCCTGTGTTTCCTTCCCTGACTCAACTTCTCGAAGTAGGGTGTTCTGCATCATGCGAACTGCCTCAACCAAGGAACGCCGTAAGCTGCTCCTCTGGGCCTGTGGCTATTCGAAAGCCTGCAGTGCCACAGGAAGAACAGGACTTCAACTGCAGTAAGAACGCAGGCTGACTTCCTCTAGGAGGCACGGTGACTTCAGGCAGGACGTCTTAGGTGGAATGCGAAGACGAGGGTTACCCTGAGTGCAGCTCAGGCTAGGGCAACGCGTAAGACTTCAACGCCGTGTGGGACGTGCCAGAACGGTGTTCGTGAACGTGTGCGAGGGCTGAGGAAATGAAGCTGCTCCAAAAGAGAGGGCAGTGCGTTTCCCTACACCCGGCATGCACAGAGGGGCTGTAACGGGCTCCGGGTCTGGACGTTGCTTAGCTGACCCAGGTGAGCCTGGGGTACTCAAGTGTTCCTGCGGGAATAGGGTGCCCAGGCTAGCGTCCTAGGTGTCCAGAAAACTGTGCTGCCGTTCAAGGAACGCAGAGCAGAGGCCAGCGCCTCATGGAAACTGCTGCACGCCTCTGCTTCTGCACGGCAAATCAGGGCCTTACTTCCAGGCATGTGTTCATGCTGGGTGTGCCGGTAGCGATATAGCAGGGTAAGATGCTGACTTTCTCCTCGAGCAGAGTGACTTCACGTACGAGGGCCTCGAAGTGCTCCAAGCACAGTGTTCTCTCATGGCAGCTCACACAAGGACCATAAGAAGTTTTCTGTGCACTTCGGACGCACCAGCAATGTTGTCCTGAGGCCGTTCCAGGACTCTGGAAATGTAGCTCTCCTCAAGGAACGTACAGTGTGTTGCCCATCACTGGGCACGCACAGAGGGCCTCCGAGGGATGCACCAATGGGCCTCGAAATTGCTCAGCCGGCCCACAGGGGTCTGGAGGTACTCAATGAACTTGCAGGAAAACGAGGTCTACCCGAGAGGCCTAGGAGTCCTCAGACGTGTACTTCCTTTAAAGTAAAGCATATAAAGGACAAAGAACTCATGGAAATAGCTGCATGCCTCCCTTTCTGCACGGCTACTAAGGGCCTAACCTGGAGGCAACTTTTCACGTTGAGATTCCCTTTAGCTCTAGAGCTTGTCAGGCTGACCACCACCGCGGCCATGGAAGCCCCTGGTTTAGACAGAGCAAACTCATTTTCTCCCCAGAAGCATTCTTACAGTGTTTACAGGCCTGTCAAGAGGAGGGAATGGCAGGCACTTTCAATGCAGCGTGAACGCTACCTTCCAAATGGGAAAGCAAGGCTAGTTCCAACAGGTCCCCTTTTCCAGGGGCACACTCAGCATGCACCCCTGTGGCTTCTAAGAAGTCCGAGGAGACACAGGTTACCCTGTGTTTCCTTCCCTGACTCAACTTCTCGAAGTAGGGTGTTCTGCATCATGCGAACTGCCTCAACCAAGGAACGCCGTAAGCTGCTCCTCTGGGCCTGTGGCTATTCGAAAGCCTGCAGTGCCACAGGAAGAACAGGACTTCAACTGCAGTAAGAACGCAAGCTGACTTCCTCTAGGAGGCACGGTGACTTCAGGCAGGACGTCTTAGATGGAATGCGAAGACGAGGGTTACCCTGAGTGCAGCTCAGGCTAGGGCAACGCGTAAGACTTCCACGCCGTGTGGGACGTGCCAGAACGGTGTTCGTGAACGTGTGCGAGGGCTGAGGAAATGAAGCTGCTCCAAAAGAGAGGGCAGTGCGTTTCCCTACACCCGGCATGCACAGAGGGGCTGTAACGGGCTCCGGGTCTGGACGTTGCTTAGCTGACCCAGGTGAGCCTGGGGTACTCAAGTGTTCCTGCGGGAATAGGGTGCCCAGGCTAGCGTCCTAGGTGTCCAGAAAACTGTGCTGCCGTTTAAGGAACGCAGAGCAGAGGCCAGCGCCTCATGGAAACTGCTGCACGCCTCTGCTTCTGCACGGCAAATCAGGGCCTTACTTCCAGGCATGTGTTCATGCTGGGTGTGCCGGTAGCGATATAGCAGGGTAAGATGCTGACTTTCTCCTCGAGCAGAGTGACTTCACGTACGAGGGCCTCGAAGTACTCCAAGCACAGTGTTCTCTCATGGCAGCTCACAGAAGGACCATGAGAAGTTTTCTGTGCACTTCGAACTCACCAGCAAAGTTGTCCTGAGGCCGTTCGAGGACTCTGGAAATGTAGCTCTCCTCAAGGAACGTACAGTGTGTTACCCATCACTGGGCACGCACAGAGGGCCTCCGAGGGATGCACCAATGGGCCTCGAAGTTGCTCAGCCGGCCCACAGGGGTCTGGAGGTACTCAGTGAACTTGCAGGGAAAACGAGGCCTACCCGAGAGGCCTAGGAGTCCTCAGACGTGTACTTCCTTTAAAGTAAAGCATATAAGGGACTAAGAACTCATGGAAACAGCTGCATGCCTCCCTTTCTGCACGGCTACTAAGGGCCTAACCTGGAGGCAAGTTTTCACGTTGAGATTCCCTTTAGCTCTAGAGCTTGTCAGGCTGACCACCACCGCGGCCATGGAAGCCCATGGTTTAGACAGAGCAAACTCATTTTCTCCCCAGAAGCATTCTTACAGTGTTTACAGGCCTGTCAAGAGGAGGGAATGGCAGGCACTTTCAATGCAGCGTGAACGCTTCCTTCAAAACGGGAAAGCAAGGCTAGTTCCAGCAGGTCCCCTTTTCCAGGGGCACACTCAGCATGCACCCCTGTGGCTTCTAAGAAGTCCGAGGAGACACAGGTTACCCTGTGTTTCCTTCCCTGACTCAACTTCTCGAAGTAGGGTGTTCTGCATCATGCGAACTGCCTCAACCAAGGAACGCCGTAAGCTGCTCCTCTGGGCCTGTGGCTATTCGAAAGCCTGCAGTGCCACAGGAAGAACAGGACTTCAACTGCAGTAAGAACGCAAGCTGACTTCCTCTAGGAGGCACGGTGACTTCAGGCAGGACGTCTTAGATGGAATGCGAAGACGAGGGTTACCCTGAGTGCAGCTCAGGCTAGGGCAACGCGTAAGACTTGCACGCCGTGTGGGACGTGCCAGAACGGTGTTCGTGAACGTGTGCGAGGGCTGAGGAAATGAAGCTGCTCCAAAAGAGAGGGCAGTGCGTTTCCCTACACCCGGCATGCACAGAGGGGCTGTAACGGGCTCCGGGTCTGGACGTTGCTTAGCTGACCCAGGTGAGCCTGGGGTACTCAAGTGTTCCTGCGGGAATAGGGTGCCCAGGCTAGCGTCCTAGGTGTCCAGAAAACTGTGCTGCCGTTTAAGGAACGCAGAGCAGAGGCCAGCGCCTCATGGAAACTGCTGCACGCCTCTGCTTCTGCACGGCAAATCAGGGCCTTACTTCCAGGCATGTGTTCATGCTGGGTGTGCCGGTAGCGATATAGCAGGGTAAGATGCTGACTTTCTCCTCGAGCAGAGTGACTTCACGTACGAGGGCCTCGAAGTACTCCAAGCACAGTGTTCTCTCATGGCAGCTCACACAAGGACCATGAGAAGTTTTCTGTGCACTTCGGACTCACCAGCAAAGTTGTCCTGAGGCCGTTCGAGGACTCTGGAAATGTAGCTCTCCTCAAGGAACGTACAGTGTGTTACCCATCACTGGGCACGCACAGAGGGCCTCCGAGGGATGCACCAATGGGCCTCGAAGTTGCTCAGCCGGCCCACAGGGGTCTGGAGGTACTCAGTGAACTTGCAGGGAAAACGAGGCCTACCCGAGAGGCCTAGGAGTCCTCAGACGTGTACTTCCTTTAAAGTAAAGCATATAAGGGACTAAGAACTCATGGAAACAGCTGCATGCCTCCCTTTCTGCACGGCTACTAAGGGCCTAACCTGGAGGCAAGTTTTCACGTTGAGATTCCCTTTAGCTCTAGAGCTTGTCAGGCTGACCACCACCGCGGCCATGGAAGCCCCTGGTTTAGACAGAGCAAACTCATTTTCTCCCCAGAAGCATTCTTACAGTGTTTACAGGCCTGTCAAGAGGAGGGAATGGCAGGCAGTTTCAATGCAGCGTGAACGCTGCCTTCAAAATGGGAAAGCAAGGCTAGTTCCAACAGGTCCCCTTTTCCAGGGGCACACTCAGCATGCACCCCTGTGGCTTCTAAGAAGTCCGAGGAGACACAGGTTACCCTGTGTTTCCTTCCCTGACTCAACTTCTCGAAGTAGGGTGTTCTGCATCATGCGAACTGCCTCAACCAAGGAACGCCGTAAGCTGCTCCTCTGGGCCTGTGGCTATTCGAAAGCCTGCAGTGCCACAGGAAGAACAGGACTTCAACTGCAGTAAGAACGCAAGCTGACTTCCTCTAGGAGGCACGGTGACTTCAGGCAGGACGTCTTAGGTGGAATGCGAAGACGAGGGTTACCCTGAGTGCAGCTCAGGCTAGGGCAACGCGTAAGACTTCAACGCCGTGTGGGACGTGCCAGAACGCTGTTCGTGAACGTGTGCGAGGGCTGAGGAAATGAAGCTGCTCCAAAAGAGAGGGCAGTGCGTTTCCCTACACCCGGCATGCACAGAGGGGCTGTAACGGGCTCCGGGTCTGGACGTTGCTTAGCTGACCCAGGTGAGCCTGGGGTACTCAAGTGTTCCTGCGGGAATAGGGTGCCCAGGCTAGCGTCCTAGGTGTCCAGAAAACTGTGCTGCCGTTCAAGGAACGCAGAGCAGAGGCCAGCGCCTCATGGAAACTGCTGCACGCCTCTGCTTCTGCACGGCAAATCAGGGCCTTACTTCCAGGCATGTGTTCATGCTGGGTGTGCCGGTAGCGATATAGCAGGGTAAGATGCTGACTTTCTCCTCGAGCAGAGTGACTTCACGTACGAGGGCCTCGAAGTGCTCCAAGCACAGTGTTCTCTCATGGCAGCTCACACAAGGACCATAAGAAGTTTTCTGTGCACTTCGGACGCACCAGCAATGTTGTCCTGAGGCCGTTCCAGGACTCTGGAAATGTAGCTCTCCTCAAGGAACGTACAGTGTGTTGCCCATCACTGGGCACGCACAGAGGGCCTCCGAGGGATGCACCAATGGGCCTCGAAATTGCTCAGCCGGCCCACAGGGGTCTGGAGGTACTCAGTGAACTTGCAGGAAAACGAGGTCTACCCGAGAGGCCTAGGAGTCCTCAGACGTGTACTTCCTTTAAAGTAAAGCATATAAGGGACAAAGAACTCATGGAAATAGCTGCATGCCTCCCTTTCTGCACGGCTACTAAGGGCCTAACCTGGAGGCAACTTTTCACGTTGAGATTCCCTTTAGCTCTAGAGCTTGTCAGGCTGACCACCACCGCGGCCATGGAAGCCCCTGGTTTAGACAGAGCAAACTCATTTTCTCCCCAGAAGCATTCTTACAGTGTTTACAGGCCTGTCAAGAGGAGGGAATGGCAGGCACTTTCAATGCAGCGTGAACGCTGCCTTCAAAATGGGAAAGCAAGGCTAGTTCCAACAGGTCCCCTTTTCCAGGGGCACACTCAGCATGCACCCCTGTGGCTTCTAAGAAGTCCGAGGAGACACAGGTTACCCTGTGTTTCCTTCCCTGACTCAACTTCTCGAAGTAGGGTGTTCTGCATCATGCGAACTGCCTCAACCAAGGAACGCCGTAAGCTGCTCCTCTGGGCCTGTGGCTATTCGAAAGCCTGCAGTGCCACAGGAAGAACAGGACTTCAACTGCTGTAAGAACGCAAGCTGACTTCCTCTAGGAGGCACGGTGACTTCAGGCAGGACGTCTTAGATGGAATGCGAAGACGAGGGTTACCCTGAGTGCAGCTCAGGCTAGGGCAACGCGTAAGACTTGCACGCCGTGTGGGACGTGCCAGAACGGTGTTCGTGAACGTGTGCGAGGGCTGAGGAAATGAAGCTGCTCCAAAAGAGAGGGCAGTGCGTTTCCCTACACCCGGCATGCACAGAGGGGCTGTAACGGGCTCCGGGTCTGGACGTTGCTTAGCTGACCCAGGTGAGCCTGGGGTAGTCAAGTGTTCCTGCGGGAATAGGGTGCCCAGGCTAGCGTCCTAGGTGTCCAGAAAACTGTGCTGCCGTTTAAGGAACGCAGAGCAGAGGCCAGCGCCTCATGGAAACTGCTGCACGCCTCTGCTTCTGCACGGCAAATCAGGGCCTTACTTCCAGGCATGTGTTCATGCTGGGTGTGCCGGTAGCGATATAGCAGGGTAAGATGCTGACTTTCTCCTCGAGCAGAGTGACTTCACGTACGAGGGCCTCGAAGTACTCCAAGCACAGTGTTCTCTCATGGCAGCTCACACAAGGACCATGAGAAGTTTTCTGTGCACTTCGGACTCACCAGCAAAGTTGTCCTGAGGCCGTTCGAGGACTCTGGAAATGTAGCTCTCCTCAAGGAACGTACAGTGTGTTGCCCATCACTGGGCACGCACAGAGGGCCTCCGAGGGATGCACCAATGGGCCTCGAAGTTGCTCAGCCGGCCCACAGGGGTCTGGAGGTACTCAGTGAACTTGCAGGGAAAACGAGGCCTACCCGAGAGGCCTAGGAGTCCTCAGACGTGTACTTCCTTTAAAGTAAAGCATATAAGGGACTAAGAACTCATGGAAACAGCTGCATGCCTCCCTTTCTGCACGGCTACTAAGGGCCTAACCTGGAGGCAAGTTTTCACGTTGAGATTCCCTTTAGCTCTAGAGCTTGTCAGGCTGACCACCACCGCGGCCATGGAAGCCCCTGGTTTAGACAGAGCAAACTCATTTTCTCCCCAGAAGCATTCTTACAGTGTTTACAGGCCTGTCAAGAGGAGGGAATGGCAGGCAGTTTCAATGCAGCGTGAACGCTGCCTTCAAAACGGGAAAGCAAGGTTAGTTCCAGCAGGTCCCCTTTTCCAGGGGCACACTCAGCATGCACCGCTGTGGCTTCTAACAAGTCCGAGGAGACACAGGTTACCCTGTGTTTCCTTCCCTGACTCAACTTCTCGAAAGGGTGTTCTGCATCATGCGAACTGCCTCAACCAAGGAACGCCAGAAGCTGCTCCTCGGGGCCTGTGGCTATTCGAAAGCCTGCAGTGCCACAGGAAGAACAGGACTTCAACTGCAGTAAGAACGCAAGCTGACTTCCTCTAGGAGGCACGGTGACTTCAGGCAGGACGTCTTAGGTGGAATGCGAAGACGAGGGTTACCCTGAGTGCAGCTCAGGCTAGGGCAACGCGTAAGACTTCAACGCCGTGTGGGACGTGCCAGAACGCTGTTCGTGAACGTGTGCGAGGGCTGAGGAAATGAAGCTGCTCCAAAAGAGAGGGCAGTGCGTTTCCCTACACCCGGCATGCACAGAGGGGCTGTAACGGGCTCCGGGTCTGGACGTTGCTTAGCTGACCCAGGTGAGCCTGGGGTACTCAAGTGTTCCTGCGGGAATAGGGTGCCCAGGCTAGCGTCCTAGGTGTCCAGAAAACTGTGCTGCCGTTCAAGGAACGCAGAGCAGAGGCCAGCGCCTCATGGAAACTGCTGCACGCCTCTGCTTCTGCACGGCAAATCAGGGCCTTACTTCCAGGCATGTGTTCATGCTGGGTGTGCCGGTAGCGATATAGCAGGGTAAGATGCTGACTTTCTCCTCGAGCAGAGTGACTTCACGTACGAGGGCCTCGAAGTGCTCCAAGCACAGTGTTCTCTCATGGCAGCTCACACAAGGACCATAAGAAGTTTTCTGTGCACTTCGGACGCACCAGCAATGTTGTCCTGAGGCCGTTCCAGGACTCTGGAAATGTAGCTCTCCTCAAGGAACGTACAGTGTGTTGCCCATCACTGGGCACGCACAGAGGGCCTCCGAGGGATGCACCAATGGGCCTCGAAATTGCTCAGCCGGCCCACAGGGGTCTGGAGGTACTCAGTGAACTTGCAGGAAAACGAGGTCTACCCGAGAGGCCTAGGAGTCCTCAGACGTGTACTTCCTTTAAAGTAAAGCATATAAGGGACAAAGAACTCATGGAAATAGCTGCATGCCTCCCTTTCTGCACGGCTACTAAGGGCCTAACCTGGAGGCAACTTTTCACGTTGAGATTCCCTTTAGCTCTAGAGCTTGTCAGGCTGACCACCACCGCGGCCATGGAAGCCCCTGGTTTAGACAGAGCAAACTCATTTTCTCCCCAGAAGCATTCTTACAGTGTTTACAGGCCTGTCAAGAGGAGGGAATGGCAGGCACTTTCAATGCAGCGTGAACGCTGCCTTCAAAATGGGAAAGCAAGGCTAGTTCCAACAGGTCCCCTTTTCCAGGGGCACACTCAGCATGCACCCCTGTGGCTTCTAAGAAGTCCGAGGAGACACAGGTTACCCTGTGTTTCCTTCCCTGACTCAACTTCTCGAAGTAGGGTGTTCTGCATCATGCGAACTGCCTCAACCAAGGAACGCCGTAAGCTGCTCCTCTGGGCCTGTGGCTATTCGAAAGCCTGCAGTGCCACAGGAAGAACAGGACTTCAACTGCAGTAAGAACGCAAGCTGACTTCCTCTAGGAGGCACGGTGACTTCAGGCAGGACGTCTTAGATGGAATGCGAAGACGAGGGTTACCCTGAGTGCAGCTCAGGCTAGGGCAACGCGTAAGACTTGCACGCCGTGTGGGACGTGCCAGAACGGTGTTCGTGAACGTGTGCGAGGGCTGAGGAAATGAAGCTGCTCCAAAAGAGAGGGCAGTGCGTTTCCCTACACCCGGCATGCACAGAGGGGCTGTAACGGGCTCCGGGTCTGGACGTTGCTTAGCTGACCCAGGTGAGCCTGGGGTACTCAAGTGTTCCTGCGGGAATAGGGTGCCCAGGCTAGCGTCCTAGGTGTCCAGAAAACTGTGCTGCCGTTTAAGGAACGCAGAGCAGAGGCCAGCGCCTCATGGAAACTGCTGCACGCCTCTGCTTCTGCACGGCAAATCAGGGCCTTACTTCCAGGCATGTGTTCATGCTGGGTGTGCCGGTAGCGATATAGCAGGGTAAGATGCTGACTTTCTCCTCGAGCAGAGTGACTTCACGTACGAGGGTCTCGAAGTACTCCAAGCACAGTGTTCTCTCATGGCAGCTCACACAAGGACCATGAGAAGTTTTCTGTGCACTTCGGACTCACCAGCAAAGTTGTCCTGAGGCCGTTCGAGGACTCTGGAAATGTAGCTCTCCTCAAGGAACGTACAGTGTGTTGCCCATCACTGGGCACGCACAGAGGGCCTCCGAGGGATGCACCAATGGGCCTCGAAGTTGCTCAGCCGGCCCACAGGGGTCTGGAGGTACTCAGTGAACTTGCAGGGAAAACGAGGCCTACCCGAGAGGCCTAGGAGTCCTCAGACGTGTACTTCCTTTAAAGTAAAGCATATAACGGACTAAGAACTCATGGAAACAGCTGCATGCCTCCCTTTCTGCACGGCTACTAAGGGCCTAACCTGGAGGCAAGTTTTCACGTTGAGATTCCCTTTAGCTCTAGAGCTTGTCAGGCTGACCACCACCGCGGCCATGGAAGCCCCTGGTTTAGACAGAGCAAACTCATTTTCTCCCCAGAAGCATTCTTACAGTGTTTACAGGCCTGTCAAGAGGAGGGAATGGCAGGCAGTTTCAATGCAGCGTGAACGCTGCCTTCAAAACGGGAAAGCAAGGCTAGTTCCAGCAGGTCCCCTTTTCCAGGGGCACACTCAGCATGCACCCCTGTGGCTTCTAACAAGTCCGAGGAGACACAGGTTACCCTGTGTTTCCTTCCCTGACTCAACTTCTCGAAGTAGGGTGTTCTGCATCATGCGAACTGCCTCAACCAAGGAACGCCGTAAGCTGCTCCTCTGGGCCTGTGGCTATTCGAAAGCCTGCAGTGCCACAGGAAGAACAGGACTTCAACTGCAGTAAGAACGCAAGCTGACTTCCTCTAGGAGGCACGGTGACTTCAGGCAGGACGTCTTAGATGGAATGCGAAGACGAGGGTTACCCTGAGTGCAGCTCAGGCTAGGGCAACGCGTAAGACTTGCACGCCGTGTGGGACGTGCCAGAACGGTGTTCGTGAACGTGTGCGAGGGCTGAGGAAATGAAGCTGCTCCAAAAGAGAGGGCAGTGCGTTTCCCTACACCCGGCATGCACAGAGGGGCTGTAACGGGCTCCGGGTCTGGACGTTGCTTAGCTGACCCAGGTGAGCCTGGGGTACTCAAGTGTTCCTGCGGGAATAGGGTGCCCAGGCTAGCGTCCTAGGTGTCCAGAAAACTGTGCTGCCGTTTAAGGAACGCAGAGCAGAGGCCAGCGCCTCATGGAAACTGCTGCACGCCTCTGCTTCTGCACGGCAAATCAGGGCCTTACTTCCAGGCATGTGTTCATGCTGGGTGTGCCGGTAGCGATATAGCAGGGTAAGATGCTGACTTTCTCCTCGAGCAGAGTGACTTCACGTACGAGGGCCTCGAAGTACTCCAAGCACAGTGTTCTCTCATGGCAGCTCACACAAGGACCATGAGAAGTTTTCTGTGCACTTCGGACTCACCAGCAATGTTGTCCTGAGGCCGTTCGAGGACTCTGGAAATGTAGCTCTCCTCAAGGAACGTACAGTGTGTTACCCATCACTGGGCACGCACAGAGGGCCTCCGAGGGATGCACCAATGGGCCTCGAAGTTGCTCAGCCGGCCCACAGGGGTCTGGAGGTACTCAGTGAACTTGCAGGGAAAACGAGGCCTACCCGAGAGGCCTAGGAGTCCTCAGACGTGTACTTCCTTTAAAGTAAAGCATATAAGGGACTAAGAACTCATGGAAACAGCTGCATGCCTCCCTTTCTGCACGGCTACTAAGGGCCTAACCTGGAGGCAAGTTTTCACGTTGAGATTCCCTTTAGCTCTAGAGCTTGTCAGGCTGACCACCACCGCGGCCATGGAAGCCCCTGGTTTAGACAGAGCAAACTCATTTTCTCCCCAGAAGCATTCTTACAGTGTTTACAGGCCTGTCAAGAGGAGGGAATGGCAGGCAGTTTCAATGCAGCGTGAACGCTGCCTTCAAAACGGGAAAGCAAGGCTAGTTCCAGCAGGTCCCCTTTTCCAGGGGCACACTCAGCATGCACCCCTGTGGCTTCTAACAAGTCCGAGGAGACACAGGTTACCCTGTGTTTCCTTCCCTGACTCAACTTCTCGAAAGGGTGTTCTGCATCATGCGAACTGCCTCAACCAAGGAACGCCATAAGCTGCTCCTCTGGGCCTGTGGCTATTCGAAAGCCTGCAGTGCCACAGGAAGAACAGGACTTCAACTGCAGTAAGAACGCAAGCTGACTTCCTCTAGGAGGCACGGTGACTTCAGGCAGGACGTCTTAGGTGGAATGCGAAGACGAGGGTTACCCTGAGTGCAGCTCAGGCTAGGGCAACGCGTAAGACTTCAACGCCGTGTGGGACGTGCCAGAACGCTGTTCGTGAACGTGTGCGAGGGCTGAGGAAATGAAGCTGCTCCAAAAGAGAGGGCAGTGCGTTTCCCTACACCCGGCATGCACAGAGGGGCTGTAACGGGCTCCGGGTCTGGACGTTGCTTAGCTGACCCAGGTGAGCCTGGGGTACTCAAGTGTTCCTGCGGGAATAGGGTGCCCAGGCTAGCGTCCTAGGTGTCCAGAAAACTGTGCTGCCGTTCAAGGAACGCAGAGCAGAGGCCAGCGCCTCATGGAAACTGCTGCACGCCTCTGCTTCTGCACGGCAAATCAGGGCCTTACTTCCAGGCATGTGTTCATGCTGGGTGTGCCGGTAGCGATATAGCAGGGTAAGATGCTGACTTTCTCCTCGAGCAGAGTGACTTCACGTACGAGGGCCTCGAAGTACTCCAAGCACAGTGTTCTCTCATGGCAGCTCACACAAGGACCATGAGAAGTTTTCTGTGCACTTCGGACTCACCAGCAATGTTGTCCTGAGGCCGTTCCAGGACTCTGGAAATGTAGCTCTCCTCAAGGAACGTACAGTGTGTTACCCATCACTGGGCACGCACAGAGGGCCTCCGAGGGATGCACCAATGGGCCTCGAAATTGCTCAGCCGGCCCACAGGGGTCTGGAGGTACTCAGTGAACTTGCAGGTAAACGAGGTCTACCCGAGAGGCCTAGGAGTCCTCAAACGTGTACTTCCTTTAAAGTAAAGCATATAAGGGACAAAGAACTCATGGAAATAGCTGCATGCCTCCCTTTCTGCACGGCTACTAAGGGCCTAACCTGGAGGCAACTTTTCACGTTGAGATTCCCTTTAGCTCTAGAGCTTGTCAGGCTGACCACCACCGCGGCCATGGAAGCCCCTGGTTTAGACAGAGCAAACTCATTTTCTCCCCAGAAGCATTCTTACAGTGTTTACAGGCCTGTCAAGAGGAGGGAATGGCAGGCACTTTCAATGCAGCGTGAACGCTGCCTTCAAAATGGGAAAGCAAGGCTAGTTCCAACAGGTCCCCTTTTCCAGGGGCACACTCAGCATGCACCCCTGTGGCTTCTAAGAAGTCCGAGGAGACACAGGTTACCCTGTGTTTCCTTCCCTGACTCAACTTCTCGAAGTAGGGTGTTCTGCATCATGCGAACTGCCTCAACCAAGGAACGCCGTAAGCTGCTCCTCTGGGCCTGTGGCTATTCGAAAGCCTGCAGTGCCACAGGAAGAACAGGACTTCAACTGCAGTAAGAACGCAAGCTGACTTCCTCTAGGAGGCACGGTGACTTCAGGCAGGACGTCTTAGGTGGAATGCGAAGACGAGGGTTACCCTGAGTGCAGCTCAGGCTAGGGCAACGCGTAAGACTTCAACGCCGTGTGGGACGTGCCAGAACGCTGTTCGTGAACGTGTGCGAGGGCTGAGGAAATGAAGCTGCTCCAAAAGAGAGGGCAGTGCGTTTCCCTACACCCGGCATGCACAGAGGGGCTGTAACGGGCTCCGGGTCTGGACGTTGCTTAGCTGACCCAGGTGAGCCTGGGGTACTCAAGTGTTCCTGCGGGAATAGGGTGCCCAGGCTAGCGTCCTAGGTGTCCAGAAAACTGTGCTGCCGTTCAAGGAACGCAGAGCAGAGGCCAGCGCCTCATGGAAACTGCTGCACGCCTCTGCTTCTGCACGGCAAATCAGGGCCTTACTTCCAGGCATGTGTTCATGCTGGGTGTGCCGGTAGCGATATAGCAGGGTAAGATGCTGACTTTCTCCTCGAGCAGAGTGACTTCACGTACGAGGGCCTCGAAGTACTCCAAGCACAGTGTTCTCTCATGGCAGCTCACACAAGGACCATGAGAAGTTTTCTGTGCACTTCGGACTCACCAGCAAAGTTGTCCTGAGGCCGTTCGAGGACTCTGGAAATGTAGCTCTCCTCAAGGAACGTACAGTGTGTTGCCCATCACTGGGCACGCACAGAGGGCCTCCGAGGGATGCACCAATGGGCCTCGAAGTTGCTCAGCCGGCCCACAGGGGTCTGGAGGTACTCAGTGAACTTGCAGGGAAAACGAGGCCTACCCGAGAGGCCTAGGAGTCCTCAGACGTGTACTTCCTTTAAAGTAAAGCATATAAGGGACTAAGAACTCATGGAAACAGCTGCATGCCTCCCTTTCTGCACGGCTACTAAGGGCCTAACCTGGAGGCAAGTTTTCACGTTGAGATTCCCTTTAGCTCTAGAGCTTGTCAGGCTGACCACCACCGCGGCCATGGAAGCCCCTGGTTTAGACAGAGCAAACTCATTTTCTCCCCAGAAGCATTCTTACAGTGTTTACAGGCCTGTCAAGAGGAGGGAATGGCAGGCAGTTTCAATGCAGCGTGAACGCTGCCTTCAAAACGGGAAAGCAAGGCTAGTTCCAGCAGGTCCCCTTTTCCAGGGGCACACTCAGCATGCACCCCTGTGGCTTCTAACAAGTCCGAGGAGACACAGGTTACCCTGTGTTTCCTTCCCTGACTCAACTTCTCGAAAGGGTGTTCTGCATCATGCGAACTGCCTCAACCAAGGAACGCCGTAAGCTGCTCCTCTGGGCCTGTGGCTATTCGAAAGCCTGCAGTGCCACAGGAAGAACAGGACTTCAACTGCAGTAAGAACGCAAGCTGACTTCCTCTAGGAGGCACGGTGACTTCAGGCAGGACGTCTTAGGTGGAATGCGAAGACGAGGGTTACCCTGAGTGCAGCTCAGGCTAGGGCAACGCGTAAGACTTCAACGCCGTGTGGGACGTGCCAGAACGCTGTTCGTGAACGTGTGCGAGGGCTGAGGAAATGAAGCTGCTCCAAAAGAGAGGGCAGTGCGTTTCCCTACACCCGGCATGCACAGAGGGGCTGTAACGGGCTCCGGGTCTGGACGTTGCTTAGCTGACCCAGGTGAGCCTGGGGTACTCAAGTGTTCCTGCGGGAATAGGGTGCCCAGGCTAGCGTCCTAGGTGTCCAGAAAACTGTGCTGCCGTTCAAGGAACGCAGAGCAGAGGCCAGCGCCTCATGGAAACTGCTGCACGCCTCTGCTTCTGCACGGCAAATCAGGGCCTTACTTCCAGGCATGTGTTCATGCTGGGTGTGCCGGTAGCGATATAGCAGGGTAAGATGCTGACTTTCTCCTCGAGCAGAGTGACTTCACGTACGAGGGCCTCGAAGTGCTCCAAGCACAGTGTTCTCTCATGGCAGCTCACACAAGGACCATAAGAAGTTTTCTGTGCACTTCGGACGCACCAGCAATGTTGTCCTGAGGCCGTTCCAGGACTCTGGAAATGTAGCTCTCCTCAAGGAACGTACAGTGTGTTGCCCATCACTGGGCACGCACAGAGGGCCTCCGAGGGATGCACCAATGGGCCTCGAAATTGCTCAGCCGGCCCACAGGGGTCTGGAGGTACTCAGTGAACTTGCAGGAAAACGAGGTCTACCCGAGAGGCCTAGGAGTCCTCAGACGTGTTCTTCCTTTAAAGTAAAGCATATAAGGGACAAAGAACTCATGGAAATAGCTGCATGCCTCCCTTTCTGCACGGCTACTAAGGGCCTAACCTGGAGGCAACTTTTCACGTTGAGATTCCCTTTAGCTCTAGAGCTTGTCAGGCTGACCACCACCGCGGCCATGGAAGCCCCTGGTTTAGACAGAGCAAACTCATTTTCTCCCCAGAAGCATTCTTACAGTGTTTACAGGCCTGTCAAGAGGAGGGAATGGCAGGCACTTTCAATGCAGCGTGAACGCTGCCTTCAAAATGGGAAAGCAAGGCTAGTTCCAACAGGTCCCCTTTTCCAGGGGCACACTCAGCATGCACCCCTGTGGCTTCTAAGAAGTCCGAGGAGACACAGGTTACCCTGTGTTTCCTTCCCTGACTCAACTTCTCGAAGTAGGGTGTTCTGCATCATGCGAACTGCCTCAACCAAGGAACGCCGTAAGCTGCTCCTCTGGGCCTGTGGCTATTCGAAAGCCTGCAGTGCCACAGGAAGAACAGGACTTCAACTGCAGTAAGAACGCAAGCTGACTTCCTCTAGGAGGCACGGTGACTTCAGGCAGGACGTCTTAGGTGGAATGCGAAGACGAGGGTTACCCTGAGTGCAGCTCAGGCTAGGGCAACGCGTAAGACTTCAACGCCGTGTGGGACGTGCCAGAACGCTGTTCGTGAACGTGTGCGAGGGCTGAGGAAATGAAGCTGCTCCAAAAGAGAGGGCAGTGCGTTTCCCTACACCCGGCATGCACAGAGGGGCTGTAACGGGCTCCGGGTCTGGACGTTGCTTAGCTGACCCAGGTGAGCCTGGGGTACTCAAGTGTTCCTGCGGGAATAGGGTGCCCAGGCTAGCGTCCTAGGTGTCCAGAAAACTGTGCTGCCGTTCAAGTAACGCAGAGCAGAGGCCAACGCCTCATGGAAACTGCTACACGCCTCTGCTTCTGCACGGCAAATCAGGGCCTTACTTCCAGGCATGTGTTCATGCTGGGTGTGCCGGTAGCGATATAGCAGGGTAAGATGCTGACTTTCTCCTCGAGCAGAGTGACTTCACGTACGAGGGCCTCGAAGTGCTCCAAGCACAGTGTTCTCTCATGGCAGCTCACACAAGGACCATAAGAAGTTTTCTGTGCACTTCGGACGCACCAGCAATGTTGTCCTGAGGCCGTTCCAGGACTCTGGAAATGTAGCTCTCCTCAAGGAACGTACAGTGTGTTGCCCATCACTGGGCACGCACAGAGGGCCTCCGAGGGATGCACCAATGGGCCTCGAAATTGCTCAGCCGGCCCACAGGGGTCTGGAGGTACTCAGTGAACTTGCAGGAAAACGAGGTCTACCCGAGAGGCCTAGGAGTCCTCAGACGTGTACTTCCTTTAAAGTAAAGCATATAAGGGACAAAGAACTCATGGAAATAGCTGCATGCCTCCCTTTCTGCACGGCTACTAAGGGCCTAACCTGGAGGCAACTTTTCACGTTGAGATTCCCTTTAGCTCTAGAGCTTGTCAGGCTGACCACCACCGCGGCCATGGAAGCCCCTGGTTTAGACAGAGCAAACTCATTTTCTCCCCAGAAGCATTCTTACAGTGTTTACAGGCCTGTCAAGAGGAGGGAATGGCAGGCACTTTCAATGCAGCGTGAACGCTGCCTTCAAAATGGGAAAGCAAGGCTAGTTCCAACAGGTCCCCTTTTCCAGGGGCACACTCAGCATGCACCCCTGTGGCTTCTAACAAGTCCGAGGAGACACAGGTTACCCTGTGTTTCCTTCCCTGACTCAACTTCTCGAAGTAGGGTGTTCTGCATCATGCGAACTGCCTCAACCAAGGAACGCCGTAAGCTGCTCCTCTGGGCCTGTGGCTATTCGAAAGCCTGCAGTGCCACAGGAAGAACAGGACTTCAACTGCAGTAAGAACGCAAGCTGACTTCCTCTAGGAGGCACGGTGACTTCAGGCAGGACGTCTTAGGTGGAATGCGAAGACGAGGGTTACCCTGAGTGCAGCTCAGGCTAGGGCAACGCGTAAGACTTGCACGCCGTGTGGGACGTGCCAGAACGGTGTTCGTGAACGTGTGCGAGGGCTGAGGAAATGAAGCTGCTCCAAAAGAGAGGGCAGTGCGTTTCCCTACACCCGGCATGCACAGAGGGGCTGTAACGGGCTCCGGGTCTGGACGTTGCTTAGCTGACCCAGGTGAGCCTGGGGTACTCAAGTGTTCCTGCGGGAATAGGGTGCCCAGGCTAGCGTCCTAGGTGTCCAGAAAACTGTGCTGCCTTTCAAGGAACGCAGAGCAGAGGGCAGCGCCTCATGGAAACTGCTGCACGCCTCTGCTTCTGCACGGCAAATCAGGGCCTTACTTCCAGGCATGTGTTCATGCTGGGTGTGCCGGTAGCGATATAGCAGGGTAAGATGCTGACTTTCTCCTCGAGCAGAGTGACTTCACGTACGAGGGCCTCGAAGTGCTCCAAGCACAGTGTTCTCTCATGGCAGCTCACACAAGGACCATGAGAAGTTTTCTGTGCACTTCGGACGCACCAGCAATGTTGTCCTGAGGCCGTTCCAGGACTCTGGAAATGTAGCTCTCCTCAAGGAACGTACAGTGTGTTGCCCATCACTGGGCACGCACAGAGGGCCTCCGAGGGATGCACCAATGGGCCTCGAAATTGCTCAGCCGGCCCACAGGGGTCTGGAGGTACTCAGTGAACTTGCAGGAAAACGAGGTCTACCCGAGAGGCCTAGGAGTCCTCAGACGTGTACTTCCTTTAAAGTAAAGCATATAAGGGACAAAGAACTCATGGAAATAGCTGCATGCCTCCCTTTCTGCACGGCTACTAAGGGCCTAACCTGGAGGCAACTTTTCACGTTGAGATTCCCTTTAGCTCTAGAGCTTGTCAGGCTGACCACCACCGCGGCCATGGAAGCCCCTGGTTTAGACAGAGCAAACTCATTTTCTCCCCAGAAGCATTCTTACAGTGTTTACAGGCCTGTCAAGAGGAGGGAATGGCAGGCACTTTCAATGCAGCGTGAACGCTGCCTTCAAAATGGGAAAGCAAGGCTAGTTCCAACAGGTCCCCTTTTCCAGGGGCACACTCAGCATGCACCCCTGTGGCTTCTAAGAAGTCCGAGGAGACACAGGTTACCCTGTGTTTCCTTCCCTGACTCAACTTCTCGAAGTAGGGTGTTCTGCATCATGCGAACTGCCTCAACCAAGGAACGCCGTAAGCTGCTCCTCTGGGCCTGTGGCTATTCGAAAGCCTGCAGTGCCACAGGAAGAACAGGACTTCAACTGCAGTAAGAACGCAAGCTGACTTCCTCTAGGAGGCACGGTGACTTCAGGCAGGACGTCTTAGGTGGAATGCGAAGACGAGGGTTACCCTGAGTGCAGCTCAGGCTAGGGCAACGCGTAAGACTTGCACGCCGTGTGGGACGTGCCAGAACGGTGTTCGTGAACGTGTGCGAGGGCTGAGGAAATGAAGCTGCTCCAAAAGAGAGGGCAGTGCGTTTCCCTACACCCGGCATGCACAGAGGGGCTGTAACGGGCTCCGGGTCTGGACGTTGCTTAGCTGACCCAGGTGAGCCTGGGGTACTCAAGTGTTCCTGCGGGAATAGGGTGCCCAGGCTAGCGTCCTAGGTGTCCAGAAAACTGTGCTGCCGTTCAAGGAACGCAGAGCAGAGGCCAGCGCCTCATGGAAACTGCTGCACGCCTCTGCTTCTGCACGGCAAATCAGGGCCTTACTTCCAGGCATGTGTTCATGCTGGGTGTGCCGGTAGCGATATAGCAGGGTAAGATGCTGACTTTCTCCTCGAGCAGAGTGACTTCACGTACGAGGGCCTCGAAGTGCTCCAAGCACAGTGTTCTCTCATGGCAGCTCACACAAGGACCATGAGAAGTTTTCTGTGCACTTCGGACGCACCAGCAATGTTGTCCTGAGGCCGTTCCAGGACTCTGGAAATGTAGCTCTCCTCAAGGAACGTACAGTGTGTTGCCCATCACTGGGCACGCACAGAGGGCCTCCGAGGGATGCACCAATGGGCCTCGAAATTGCTCAGCCGGCCCACAGGGGTCTGGAGGTACTCAGTGAACTTGCAGGAAAACGAGGTCTACCCGAGAGGCCTAGGAGTCCTCAGACGTGTACTTCCTTTAAAGTAAAGCATATAAGGGACAAAGAACTCATGGAAATAGCTGCATGCCTACCTTTCTGCACGGCTACTAAGGGCCTAACCTGGAGGCAACTTTTCACGTTGAGATTCCCTTTAGCTCTAGAGCTTGTCAGGCTGACCACCACCGCGGCCATGGAAGCCCCTGGTTTAGACAGAGCAAACTCATTTTCTCCCCAGAAGCATTCTTACAGTGTTTACAGGCCTGTCAAGAGGAGGGAATGGCAGGCACTTTCAATGCAGCGTGAACGCTGCCTTCAAAATGGGAAAGCAAGGCTAGTTCCAAGAGGTCCCCTTTTCCAGGGGCACACTCAGCATGCACCCCTGTGGCTTCTAAGAAGTCCGAGGAGACACAGGTTACCCTGTGTTTCCTTCCCTGACTCAACTTCTCGAAGTAGGGTGTTCTGCATCATGCGAACTGCCTCAACCAAGGAACGCCGTAAGCTGCTCCTCTGGGCCTGTGGCTATTCGAAAGCCTGCAGTGCCACAGGAAGAACAGGACTTCAACTGCAGTAAGAACGCAAGCTGACTTCCTCTAGGAGGCACGGTGAC
Organism: Delphinapterus leucas; assembly: GCF_059928025.1. Taxonomy (NCBI): domain Eukaryota; kingdom Metazoa; phylum Chordata; class Mammalia; order Artiodactyla; family Monodontidae; genus Delphinapterus; species Delphinapterus leucas. Next base: position 1,341,281 of record NC_143140.1, read on the forward strand.
TTCAGGCAGGACGTCTTAGATGGAATGCGAAGACGAGGGTTACCCTGAGTGCAGCTCAGGCTAGGGCAACGCGTAAGACTTGCACGCCGTGTGGGACGTGCCAGAACGGTGTTCGTGAACGTGTGCGAGGGCTGAGGAAATGAAGCTGCTCCAAAAGAGAGGGCAGTGCGTTTCCCTACACCCGGCATGCACAGAGGGGCTGTAACGGGCTCCGGGTCTGGACGTTGCTTAGCTGACCCAGGTGAGCCTGGGGTACTCAAGTGTTCCTGCGGGAATAGGGTGCCCAGGCTAGCGTCCTAGGTGTCCAGAAAACTGTGCTGCCGTTTAAGGAACGCAGAGCAGAGGCCAGCGCCTCATGGAAACTGCTGCACGCCTCTGCTTCTGCACGGCAAATCAGGGCCTTACTTCCAGGCATGTGTTCATGCTGGGTGTGCCGGTAGCGATATAGCAGGGTAAGATGCTGACTTTCTCCTCGAGCAGAGTGACTTCACGTACGAGGGCCTCGAAGTACTCCAAGCACAGTGTTCTCTCATGGCAGCTCACACAAGGACCATGAGAAGTTTTCTGTGCACTTCGGACGCACCAGCAATGTTGTCCTGAGGCCGTTCCAGGACTCTGGAAATGTAGCTCTCCTCAAGGAACGTACAGTGTGTTACCCATCACTGGGCACGCACAGAGGGCCTCCGAGGGATGCACCAATGGGCCTCGAAATTGCTCAGCCGGCCCACAGGGGTCTGGAGGTACTCAGTGAACTTGCAGGGAAACGAGGTCTACCCGAGAGGCCTAGGAGTCCTCAGACGTGTACTTCCTTTAAAGTAAAGCATATAAGGGACAAAGAACTCATGGAAATAGCTGCATGCCTCCCTTTCTGCACGGCTACTAAGGGCCTAACCTGGAGGCAACTTTTCACGTTGAGATTCCCTTTAGCTCTAGAGCTTGTCAGGCTGACCACCACCGCGGCCATGGAAGCCCCTGGTTTAGACAGAGCAAACTCATTTTCTCCCCAGAAGCATTCTTACAGTGTTTACAGGCCTGTCAAGAGGAGGGAATGGCAGGCACTTTCAATGCAGCGTGAACGCTGCCTTCAAAATGGGAAAGCAAGGCTAGTTCCAACAGGTCCTCTTTTCCAGGGGCACACTCAGCATGCACCCCTGTGGCTTCTAAGAAGTCCGAGGAGACACAGGTTACCCTGTGTTTCCTTCCCTGACTCAACTTCTCGAAGTAGGGTGTTCTGCATCATGCGAACTGCCTCAACCAAGGAACGCCGTAAGCTGCTCCTCTGGGCCTGTGGCTATTCGAAAGCCTGCAGTGCCACAGGAAGAACAGGACTTCAACTGCAGTAAGAACGCAAGCTGACTTCCTCTAGGAGGCACGGTGACTTCAGGCAGGACGTCTTAGATGGAATGCGAAGACGAGGGTTACCCTGAGTACAGCTCAGGCTAGGGCAACGCGTAAGACTTCCACGCCGTGTGGGACGTGCCAGAACGGTGTTCGTCAACGTGTGCGAGGGCTGAGGAAATGAAGCTGCTCCAAAAGAGAGGGCAGTGCGTTTCCCTACACCCGGCATGCACAGAGGGGCTGTAACGGGCTCCGGGTCTGGACGTTGCTTAGCTGACCCAGGTGAGCCTGGGGTACTCAAGTGTTCCTGCGGGAATAGGGTGCCCAGGCTAGCGTCCTAGGTGTCCAGAAAACTGTGCTGCCGTTTAAGGAACGCAGAGCAGAGGCCAGCGCCTCATGGAAACTGCTGCACGCCTCTGCTTCTGCACGGCAAATCAGGGCTTTACTTCCAGGCATGTGTTCATGCTGGGTGTGCCAGTAGCGATATAGCAGGGTAAGATGCTGACTTTCTCCTCGAGCAGAGTGACTTCACGTACGAGGGCCTCGAAGTACTCCAAGCACAGTGTTCTCTCATGGCAGCTCACACAAGGACCATGAGAAGTTTTCTGTGCACTTCGGACTCACCAGCAATGTTGTCCTGAGGCCGTTCCAGGACTCTGGAAATGTAGCTCTCCTCAAGGAACGTACAGTGTGTTGCCCATCACTGGGCACGCACAGAGGGCCTCCGAGGGATGCACCAATGGGCCTCGAAATTGCTCAGCCGGCCCACAGGGGTCTGGAGGTACTCAGTGAACTTGCAGGAAAACGAGGTCTACCCGAGAGGCCTAGGAGTCCTCAGACGTGTACTTCCTTTAAAGTAAAGCATATAAGGGACAAAGAACTCATGGAAATAGCTGCATGCCTCCCTTTCTGCACGGCTACTAAGGGCCTAACCTGAAGGCAACTTTTCACGTTGAGATTCCCTTTAGCTCTAGAGCTTGTCAGGCTGACCACCACCGCGGCCATGGAAGCCCCTGGTTTAGACAGAGCAAACTCATTTTCTCCCCAGAAGCATTCTTACAGTGTTTACAGGCCTGTCAAGATGAGGGAATGGCAGGCACTTTCAATGCAGCGTGAACGCTGCCTTCAAAATGGGAAAGCAAGGCTAGTTCCAACAGGTCCCCTTTTCCAGGGGCACACTCAGCATGCACCCCTGTGGCTTCTAAGAAGTCCGAGGAGACACAGGTTACCCTGTGTTTCCTTCCCTGACTCAACTTCTCGAAGTAGGGTGTTCTGCATCATGCGAACTGCCTCAACCAAGGAACGCCGTAAGCTGCTCCTCTGGGCCTGTGGCTATTCGAAAGCCTGCAGTGCCACAGGAAGAACAGGACATGAACTGCAGTAAGAACGCAAGCTGACTTCCTCTAGGAGGCACGGTGACTTCAGGCAGGACGTCTTAGATGGAATGCGAAGACGAGGGTTACCCTGAGTGCAGCTCAGGCTAGGGCAACGCGTAAGACTTGCACGCCGTGTGGGACGTGCCAGAACGGTGTTCGTGAACGTGTGCGAGGGCTGAGGAAATGAAGCTGCTCCAAAAGAGAGGGCAGTGCGTTTCCCTACACCCGGCATGCACAGAGGGGCTGTAACGGGCTCCGGGTCTGGACGTTGCTTAGCTGACCCAGGTGAGCCTGGGGTACTCAAGTGTTCCTGCGGGAATAGGGTGCCCAGGCTAGCGTCCTAGGTGTCCAGAAAACTGTGCTGCCGTTTAAGGAACGCAGAGCAGAGGCCAGCGCCTCATGGAAACTGCTGCACGCCTCTGCTTCTGCACGGCAAATCAGGGCCTTACTTCCAGGCATGTGTTCATGCTGGGTGTGCCGGTAGCGATATAGCAGGGTAAGATGCTGACTTTCTCCTCGAGCAGAGTGACTTCACGTACGAGGGCCTCGAAGTACTCCAAGCACAGTGTTCTCTCATGGCAGCTCACACAAGGACCATGAGAAGTTTTCTGTGCACTTCGGACTCACCAGCAAAGTTGTCCTGAGGCCGTTCGAGGACTCTGGAAATGTAGCTCTCCTCAAGGAACGTACAGTGTGTTGCCCATCACTGGGCACGCACAGAGGGCCTCCGAGGGATGCACCAATGGGCCTCGAAGTTGCTCAGCCGGCCCACAGGGGTCTGGAGGTACTCAGTGAACTTGCAGGGAAAACGAGGCCTACCCGAGAGGCCTAGGAGTCCTCAGACGTGTACTTCCTTTAAAATAAAGCATATAAGGGACTAAGAACTCATGGAAACAGCTGCATGCTTCCCTTTCTGCACGACTACTAAGGGCCTAACCTGGAGGCAAGTTTTCACGTTGAGATTCCCTTTAGCTCTAGAGCTTGTCAGGCTGACCACCACCGCGGCCATGGAAGCCCCTGGTTTAGACAGAGCAAACTCATTTTCTCCCCAGAAGCATTCTTACAGTGTTTACAGGCCTGTCAAGAGGAGGGAATGGCAGGCACTTTCAATGCAGCGTGAACGCTGCCTTCAAAATGGGAAAGCAAGGCTAGTTCCAACAGGTCCTCTTTTCCAGGGGCACACTCAGCATGCACCCCTGTGGCTTCTAAGAAGTCCGAGGAGACACAGGTTACCCTGTGTTTCCTTCCCTGACTCAACTTCTCGAAGTAGGGTGTTCTGCATCATGCGAACTGCCTCAACCAAGGAACGCCGTAAGCTGCTCCTCTGGGCCTGTGGCTATTCGAAAGCCTGCAGTGCCACAGGAAGAACAGGACTTCAACTGCAGTAAGAACGCAAGCTGACTTCCTCTAGGAGGCACGGTGACTTCAGGCAGGACGTCTTAGATGGAATGCGAAGACGAGGGTTACCCTGAGTACAGCTCAGGCTAGGGCAACGCGTAAGACTTCCACGCCGTGTGGGACGTGCCAGAACGGTGTTCGTCAACGTGTGCGAGGGCTGAGGAAATGAAGCTGCTCCAAAAGAGAGGGCAGTGCGTTTCCCTACACCCGGCATGCACAGAGGGGCTGTAACGGGCTCCGGGTCTGGACGTTGCTTAGCTGACCCAGGTGAGCCTGGGGTACTCAAGTGTTCCTGCGGGAATAGGGTGCCCAGGCTAGCGTCCTAGGTGTCCAGAAAACTGTGCTGCCGTTTAAGGAACGCAGAGCAGAGGCCAGCGCCTCATGGAAACTGCTGCACGCCTCTGCTTCTGCACGGCAAATCAGGGCTTTACTTCCAGGCATGTGTTCATGCTGGGTGTGCCAGTAGCGATATAGCAGGGTAAGATGCTGACTTTCTCCTCGAGCAGAGTGACTTCACGTACGAGGGCCTCGAAGTACTCCAAGCACAGTGTTCTCTCATGGCAGCTCACACAAGGACCATGAGAAGTTTTCTGTGCACTTCGGACTCACCAGCAATGTTGTCCTGAGGCCGTTCCAGGACTCTGGAAATGTAGCTCTCCTCAAGGAACGTACAGTGTGTTGCCCATCACTGGGCACGCACAGAGGGCCTCCGAGGGATGCACCAATGGGCCTCGAAATTGCTCAGCCGGCCCACAGGGGTCTGGAGGTACTCAGTGAACTTGCAGGAAAACGAGGTCTACCCGAGAGGCCTAGGAGTCCTCAGACGTGTACTTCCTTTAAAGTAAAGCATATAAGGGACAAAGAACTCATGGAAATAGCTGCATGCCTCCCTTTCTGCACGGCTACTAAGGGCCTAACCTGAAGGCAACTTTTCACGTTGAGATTCCCTTTAGCTCTAGAGCTTGTCAGGCTGACCACCACCGCGGCCATGGAAGCCCCTGGTTTAGACAGAGCAAACTCATTTTCTCCCCAGAAGCATTCTTACAGTGTTTACAGGCCTGTCAAGATGAGGGAATGGCAGGCACTTTCAATGCAGCGTGAACGCTGCCTTCAAAATGGGAAAGCAAGGCTAGTTCCAACAGGTCCCCTTTTCCAGGGGCACACTCAGCATGCACCCCTGTGGCTTCTAAGAAGTCCGAGGAGACACAGGTTACCCTGTGTTTCCTTCCCTGACTCAACTTCTCGAAGTAGGGTGTTCTGCATCATGCGAACTGCCTCAACCAAGGAACGCCGTAAGCTGCTCCTCTGGGCCTGTGGCTATTCGAAAGCCTGCAGTGCCACAGGAAGAACAGGACATGAACTGCAGTAAGAACGCAAGCTGACTTCCTCTAGGAGGCACGGTGACTTCAGGCAGGACGTCTTAGATGGAATGCGAAGACGAGGGTTACCCTGAGTGCAGCTCAGGCTAGGGCAACGCGTAAGACTTGCACGCCGTGTGGGACGTGCCAGAACGGTGTTCGTGAACGTGTGCGAGGGCTGAGGAAATGAAGCTGCTCCAAAAGAGAGGGCAGTGCGTTTCCCTACACCCGGCATGCACAGAGGGGCTGTAACGGGCTCCGGGTCTGGACGTTGCTTAGCTGACCCAGGTGAGCCTGGGGTACTCAAGTGTTCCTGCGGGAATAGGGTGCCCAGGCTAGCGTCCTAGGTGTCCAGAAAACTGTGCTGCCGTTTAAGGAACGCAGAGCAGAGGCCAGCGCCTCATGGAAACTGCTGCACGCCTCTGCTTCTGCACGGCAAATCAGGGCCTTACTTCCAGGCATGTGTTCATGCTGGGTGTGCCGGTAGCGATATAGCAGGGTAAGATGCTGACTTTCTCCTCGAGCAGAGTGACTTCACGTACGAGGGCCTCGAAGTACTCCAAGCACAGTGTTCTCTCATGGCAGCTCACACAAGGACCATGAGAAGTTTTCTGTGCACTTCGGACTCACCAGCAAAGTTGTCCTGAGGCCGTTCGAGGACTCTGGAAATGTAGCTCTCCTCAAGGAACGTACAGTGTGTTGCCCATCACTGGGCACGCACAGAGGGCCTCCGAGGGATGCACCAATGGGCCTCGAAGTTGCTCAGCCGGCCCACAGGGGTCTGGAGGTACTCAGTGAACTTGCAGGGAAAACGAGGCCTACCCGAGAGGCCTAGGAGTCCTCAGACGTGTACTTCCTTTAAAGTAAAGCATATAAGGGACTAAGAACTCATGGAAACAGCTGCATGCCTCCCTTTCTGCACGACTACTAAGGGCCTAACCTGGAGGCAAGTTTTCACGTTGAGATTCCCTTTAGCTCTAGAGCTTGTCAGGCTGACCACCACCGCGGCCATGGAAGCCCCTGGTTTAGACAGAGCAAACTCATTTTCTCCCCAGAAGCATTCTTACAGTGTTTACAGGCCTGTCAAGAGGAGGGAATGGCAGGCAGTTTCAATGCAGCGTGAACGCTTCCTTCAAAACGGGAAAGCAAGGCTAGTTCCAGCAGGTCCCCTTTTCCAGGGGCACACTCAGCATGCACCCCTGTGGCTTCTAACAAGTCCGAGGAGACACAGGTTACCCTGTGTTTCCTTCCCTGACTCAACTTCTCGAAAGGGTGTTCTGCATCATGCGAACTGCCTCAACCAAGGAACGCCGTAAGCTGCTCCTCTGGGCCTGTGGCTATTCGAAAGCCTGCAGTGCCACAGGAAGAACAGGACTTCAACTGCAGTAAGAACGCAAGCTGACTTCCTCTAGGAGGCACGGTGACTTCAGGCAGGACGTCTTAGGTGGAATGCGAAGACGAGGGTTACCCTGAGTGCAGCTCAGGCTAGGGCAACGCGTAAGACTTGCACGCCGTGTGGGACGTGCCAGAACGCTGTTCGTGAACGTGTGCGAGGGCTGAGGAAATGAAGCTGCTCCAAAAGAGAGGGCAGTGCGTTTCCCTACACCCGGCATGCACAGAGGGGCTGTAACGGGCTCCGGGTCTGGACGTTGCTTAGCTGACCCAGGTGAGCCTGGGGTACTCAAGTGTTCCTGCGGGAATAGGGTGCCCAGGCTAGCGTCCTAGGTGTCCAGAAAACTGTGCTGCCGTTCAAGGAACGCAGAGCAGAGGCCAGCGCCTCATGGAAACTGCTGCACGCCTCTGCTTCTGCACGGCAAATCAGGGCCTTACTTCCAGGCATGTGTTCATGCTGGGTGTGCCGGTAGCGATATAGCAGGGTAAGATGCTGACTTTCTCCTCGAGCAGAGTGACTTCACGTACGAGGGCCTTGAAGTGCTCCAAGCACAGTGTTCTCTCATGGCAGCTCACACAAGGACCATGAGAAGTTTTCTGTGCACTTCGGACGCACCAGCAATGTTGTCCTGAGGCCGTTCCAGGACTCTGGAAATGTAGCTCTCCTCAAGGAACGTACAGTGTGTTGCCCATCACGGGGCACGCACAGAGGGCCTCCGAGGGATGCACCAATGGGCCTCGAAATTGCTCAGCCGGCCCACAGGGGTCTGGAGGTACTCAGTGAACTTGCAGGAAAACGAGGTCTACCCGAGAGGCCTAGGAGTCCTCAGACGTGTACTTCCTTTAAAGTAAAGCATATAAGGGACAAAGAACTCATGGAAATAGCTGCATGCCTCCCTTTCTGCACGGCTACTAAGGGCCTAACCTGGAGGCAACTTTTCACGTTGAGATTCCCTTTAGCTCTAGAGCTTGTCAGGCTGACCACCACCGCGGCCATGGAAGCCCCTGGTTTAGACAGAGCAAACTCATTTTCTCCCCAGAAGCATTCTTACAGTGTTTACAGGCCTGTCAAGAGGAGGGAATGGCAGGCACTTTCAATGCAGCGTGAACGCTGCCTTCAAAACGGGAAAGCAAGGCTAGTTCCAGCAGGTCCCCTTTTCCAGGGGCACACTCAGCATGCACCCCTGTGGCTTCTAACAAGTCCGAGGAGACACAGGTTACCCTGTGTTTCCTTCCCTGACTCAACTTCTCGAAGTAGGGTGTTCTGCATCATGCGAACTGCCTCAACCAAGGAACGCCGTAAGCTGCTCCTCTGGGCCTGTGGCTATTCGAAAGCCTGCAGTGCCACAGGAAGAACAGGACTTCAACTGCAGTAAGAACGCAAGCTGACTTCCTCTAGGAGGCACGGTGACTTCAGGCAGGACGTCTTAGGTGGAATGCGAAGACGAGGGTTACCCTGAGTGCAGCTCAGGCTAGGGCAACGCGTAAGACTTGCACGCCGTGTGGGACGTGCCAGAACGCTGTTCGTGAACGTGTGCGAGGGCTGAGGAAATGAAGCTGCTCCAAAAGAGAGGGCAGTGCGTTTCCCTACACCCGGCATGCACAGAGGGGCTGTAACGGGCTCCGGGTCTGGACGTTGCTTAGCTGACCCAGGTGAGCCTGGGGTACTCAAGTGTTCCTGCGGGAATAGGGTGCCCAGGCTAGCGTCCTAGGTGTCCAGAAAACTGTGCTGCCGTTCAAGGAACGCAGAGCAGAGGCCAGCGCCTCATGGAAACTGCTGCACGCCTCTGCTTCTGCACGGCAAATCAGGGCCTTACTTCCAGGCATGTGTTCATGCTGGGTGTGCCGGTAGCGATATAGCAGGGTAAGATGCTGACTTTCTCCTCGAGCAGAGTGACTTCACGTACGAGGGCCTCGAAGTGCTCCAAGCACAGTGTTCTCTCATGGCAGCTCACACAAGGACCATGAGAAGTTTTCTGTGCACTTCGGACGCACCAGCAATGTTGTCCTGAGGCCGTTCCAGGACTCTGGAAATGTAGCTCTCCTCAAGGAACGTACAGTGTGTTGCCCATCACTGGGCACGCACAGAGGGCCTCCGAGGGATGCACCAATGGGCCTCGAAATTGCTCAGCCGGCCCACAGGGGTCTGGAGGTACTCAGTGAACTTGCAGGAAAACGAGGTCTACCCGAGAGGCCTAGGAGTCCTCAGACGTGTACTTCCTTTAAAGTAAAGCATATAAGGGACAAAGAACTCATGGAAATAGCTGCATGCCTCCCTTTCTGCACGGCTACTAAGGGCCTAACCTGGAGGCAACTTTTCACGTTGAGATTCCCTTTAGCTCTAGAGCTTGTCAGGCTGACCACCACCGCGGCCATGGAAGCCCCTGGTTTAGACAGAGCAAACTCATTTTCTCCCCAGAAGCATTCTTACAGTGTTTACAGGCCTGTCAAGATGAGGGAATGGCAGGCACTTTCAATGCAGCGTGAACGCTGCCTTCAAAATGGGAAAGCAAGGCTAGTTCCAACAGGTCCCCTTTTCCAGGGGCACACTCAGCATGCACCCCTGTGGCTTCTAAGAAGTCCGAGGAGACACAGGTTACCCTGTGTTTCCTTCCCTGACTCAACTTCTCGAAGTAGGGTGTTCTGCATCATGCGAACTGCCTCAACCAAGGAACGCCGTAAGCTGCTCCTCTGGGCCTGTGGCTATTCGAAAGCCTGCAGTGCCACAGGAAGAACAGGACTTCAACTGCAGTAAGAACGCAAGCTGACTTCCTCTAGGAGGCACGGTGACTTCAGGCAGGACGTCTTAGATGGAATGCGAAGACGAGGGTTACCCTGAGTGCAGCTCAGGCTAGGGCAACGCGTAAGACTTGCACGCCGTGTGGGACGTGCCAGAACGGTGTTCGTGAACGTGTGCGAGGGCTGAGGAAATGAAGCTGCTCCAAAAGAGAGGGCAGTGCGTTTCCCTACACCCGGCATGCACAGAGGGGCTGTAACGGGCTCCGGGTCTGGACGTTGCTTAGCTGACCCAGGTGAGCCTGGGGTAGTCAAGTGTTCCTGCGGGAATAGGGTGCCCAGGCTAGCGTCCTAGGTGTCCAGAAAACTGTGCTGCCGTTTAAGGAACGCAGAGCAGAGGCCAGCGCCTCATGGAAACTGCTGCACGCCTCTGCTTCTGCACGGCAAATCAGGGCCTTACTTCCAGGCATGTGTTCATGCTGGGTGTGCCGGTAGCGATATAGCAGGGTAAGATGCTGACTTTCTCCTCGAGCAGAGTGACTTCACGTACGAGGGCCTCGAAGTACTCCAAGCACAGTGTTCTCTCATGGCAGCTCACACAAGGACCATGAGAAGTTTTCTGTGCACTTCGGACTCACCAGCAAAGTTGTCCTGAGGCCGTTCGAGGACTCTGGAAATGTAGCTCTCCTCAAGGAACGTACAGTGTGTTGCCCATCACTGGGCACGCACAGAGGGCCTCCGAGGGATGCACCAATGGGCCTCGAAGTTGCTCAGCCGGCCCACAGGGGTCTGGAGGTACTCAGTGAACTTGCAGGGAAAACGAGGCCTACCCGAGAGGCCTTGGAGTCCTCAGACGTGTACTTCCTTTAAAGTAAAGCATATAAGGGACTAAGAACTCATGGAAACAGCTGCATGCCTCCCTTTCTGCACGACTACTAAGGGCCTAACCTGGAGGCAAGTTTTCACGTTGAGATTCCCTTTAGCTCTAGAGCTTGTCAGGCTGACCACCACCGCGGCCATGGAAGCCCCTGGTTTAGACAGAGCAAACTCATTTTCTCCCCAGAAGCATTCTTACAGTGTTTACAGGCCTGTCAAGAGGAGGGAATGGCAGGCACTTTCAATGCAGCGTGAACGCTGCCTTCAAAACGGGAAAGCAAGGCTAGTTCCAGCAGGTCCCCTTTTCCAGGGGCACACACAGCATGCACCCCTGTGGCTTCTAACAAGTCCGAGGAGACACAGGTTACCCTGTGTTTCCTTCCCTGACTCAACTTCTCGAAAGGGTGTTCTGCATCATGCGAACTGCCTCAACCAAGGAACGCCGTAAGCTGCTCCTCTGGGCCTGTGGCTATTCGAAAGCCTGCAGTGCCACAGGAAGAACAGGACTTCAACTGCAGTAAGAACGCAAGCTGACTTCCTCTAGGAGGCACGGTGACTTCAGGCAGGACGTCTTAGGTGGAATGCGAAGACGAGGGTTACCCTGAGTGCAGCTCAGGCTACGGCAACGCGTAAGACTTCAACGCCGTGTGGGTCGTGCCAGAACGCTGTTCGTGAACGTGTGCGAGGGCTGAGGAAATGAAGCTGCTCCAAAAGAGAGGGCAGTGCGTTTCCCTACACCCGGCATGCACAGAGGGGCTGTAACGGGCTCCGGGTCTGGACGTTGCTTAGCTGACCCAGGTGAGCCTGGGGTACTCAAGTGTTCCTGCGGGAATAGGGTGCCCAGGCTAGCGTCCTAGGTGTCCAGAAAACTGTGCTGCCGTTTAAGGAACGCAGAGCAGAGGCCAGCGCCTCATGGAAACTGCTGCACGCCTCTGCTTCTGCACGGCAAATCAGGGCTTTACTTCCAGGCATGTGTTCATGCTGGGTGTGCCGGTAGCGATATAGCAGGGTAAGATGCTGACTTTCTCCTCGAGCAGAGTGACTTCACGTACGAGGGCCTCGAAGTACTCCAAGCACAGTGTTCTCTCATGGCAGCTCACACAAGGACCATGAGAAGTTTTCTGTGCACTTCGGACTCACCAGCAATGTTGTCCTGAGGCCGTTCCAGGACTCTGGAAATGTAGCTGTCCTCAAGGAACGTACAGTGTGTTGCCCATCACTGGGCACGCACAGAGGGCCTCCGAGGGATGCACCAATGGGCCTCGAAATTGCTCAGCCGGCCCACAGGGGTCTGGAGGTACTCAGTGAACTTGCAGGAAAACGAGGTCTACCCGAGAGGCCTAGGAGTCCTCAGACGTGTACTTCCTTTAAAGTAAAGCATATAAGGGACAAAGAACTCATGGAAATAGCTGCATGCCTCCCTTTCTGCACGGCTACTAAGGGCCTAACCTGAAGGCAACTTTTCACGTTGAGATTCCCTTTAGCTCTAGCGCTTGTCAGGCTGACCACCACCGCGGCCATGGAAGCCCCTGGTTTAGACAGAGCAAACTCATTTTCTCCCCAGAAGCATTCTTACAGTGTTTACAGGCCTGTCAAGATGAGGGAATGGCAGGCACTTTCAATGCAGCGTGAACGCTGCCTTCAAAATGGGAAAGCAAGGCTAGTTCCAACAGGTCCCCTTTTCCAGGGGCACACTCAGCATGCACCCCTGTGGCTTCTAAGAAGTCCGAGGAGACACAGGTTACCCTGTGTTTCCTTCCCTGACTCAACTTCTCGAAGTAGGGTGTTCTGCATCATGCGAACTGCCTCAACCAAGGAACGCCGTAAGCTGCTCCTCTGGGCCTGTGGCTATTCGAAAGCCTGCAGTGCCACAGGAAGAACAGGACATGAACTGCAGTAAGAACGCAAGCTGACTTCCTCTAGGAGGCACGGTGACTTCAGGCAGGACGTCTTAGATGGAATGCGAAGACGAGGGTTACCCTGAGTGCAGCTCAGGCTAGGGCAACGCGTAAGACTTGCACGCCGTGTGGGACGTGCCAGAACGGTGTTCGTGAACGTGTGCGAGGGCTGAGGAAATGAAGCTGCTCCAAAAGAGAGGGCAGTGCGTTTCCCTACACCCGGCATGCACAGAGGGGCTGTAACGGGCTCCGGGTCTGGACGTTGCTTAGCTGACCCAGGTGAGCCTGGGGTACTCAAGTGTTCCTGCGGGAATAGGGTGCCCAGGCTAGCGTCCTAGGTGTCCAGAAAACTGTGCTGCCGTTTAAGGAACGCAGAGCAGAGGCCAGCGCCTCATGGAAACTGCTGCACGCCTCTGCTTCTGCACGGCAAATCAGGGCCTTACTTCCAGGCATGTGTTCATGCTGGGTGTGCCGGTAGCGATATAGCAGGGTAAGATGCTGACTTTCTCCTCGAGCAGAGTGACTTCACGTACGAGGGCCTCGAAGTACTCCAAGCACAGTGTTCTCTCATGGCAGCTCACACAAGGACCATGAGAAGTTTTCTGTGCACTTCGGACTCACCAGCAAAGTTGTCCTGAGGCCGTTCGAGGACTCTGGAAATGTAGCTCTCCTCAAGGAACGTACAGTGTGTTGCCCATCACTGGGCACGCACAGAGGGCCTCCGAGGGATGCACCAATGGGCCTCGAAGTTGCTCAGCCGGCCCACAGGGGTCTGGAGGTACTCAGTGAACTTGCAGGGAAAACGAGGCCTACCCGAGAGGCCTAGGAGTCCTCAGACGTGTACTTCCTTTAAAGTAAAGCATATAAGGGACTAAGAACTCATGGAAACAGCTGCATGCCTCCCTTTCTGCACGACTACTAAGGGCCTAACCTGGAGGCAAGTTTTCACGTTGAGATTCCCTTTAGCTCTAGAGCTTGTCAGGCTGACCACCACCGCGGCCATGGAAGCCCCTGGTTTAGACAGAGCAAACTCATTTTCTCCCCAGAAGCATTCTTACAGTGTTTACAGGCCTGTCAAGAGGAGGGAATGGCAGGCAGTTTCAATGCAGCGTGAACGCTTCCTTCAAAACGGGAAAGCAAGGCTAGTTCCAGCAGGTCCCCTTTTCCAGGGGCACACTCAGCATGCACCCCTGTGGCTTCTAACAAGTCCGAGGAGACACAGGTTACCCTGTGTTTCCTTCCCTGACTCAACTTCTCGAAAGGGTGTTCTGCATCATGCGAACTGCCTCAACCAAGGAACGCCGTAAGCTGCTCCTCTGGGCCTGTGGCTATTCGAAAGCCTGCAGTGCCACAGGAAGAACAGGACTTCAACTGCAGTAAGAACGCAAGCTGACTTCCTCTAGGAGGCACGGTGACTTCAGGCAGGACGTCTTAGGTGGAATGCGAAGACGAGGGTTACCCTGAGTGCAGCTCAGGCTAGGGCAACGCGTAAGACTTGCACGCCGTGTGGGACGTGCCAGAACGCTGTTCGTGAACGTGTGCGAGGGCTGAGGAAATGAAGCTGCTCCAAAAGAGAGGGCAGTGCGTTTCCCTACACCCGGCATGCACAGAGGGGCTGTAACGGGCTCCGGGTCTGGACGTTGCTTAGCTGACCCAGGTGAGCCTGGGGTACTCAAGTGTTCCTGCGGGAATAGGGTGCCCAGGCTAGCGTCCTAGGTGTCCAGAAAACTGTGCTGCCGTTCAAGGAACGCAGAGCAGAGGCCAGCGCCTCATGGAAACTGCTGCACGCCTCTGCTTCTGCACGGCAAATCAGGGCCTTACTTCCAGGCATGTGTTCATGCTGGGTGTGCCGGTAGCGATATAGCAGGGTAAGATGCTGACTTTCTCCTCGAGCAGAGTGACTTCACGTACGAGGGCCTTGAAGTGCTCCAAGCACAGTGTTCTCTCATGGCAGCTCACACAAGGACCATAAGAAGTTTTCTGTGCACTTCGGACGCACCAGCAATGTTGTCCTGAGGCCGATCCAGGACTCTGGAAATGTAGCTCTCCTCAAGGAACGTACAGTGTGTTGCCCATCACTGGGCACGCACAGAGGGCCTCCGAGGGATGCACCAATGGGCCTCGAAATTGCTCAGCCGGCCCACAGGGGTCTGGAGGTACTCAGTGAACTTGCAGGAAAACGAGGTCTACCCGAGAGGCCTAGGAGTCCTCAGACGTGTACTTCCTTTAAAGTAAAGCATATAAGGGACAAAGAACTCATGGAAATACTGCATGCCTCCCTTTCTGCACGGCTACTAAGGGCCTAACCTGGAGGCAACTTTTCACGTTGAGATTCCCTTTAGCTCTAGAGCTTGTCAGGCTGACCACCACCGCGGCCATGGAAGCCCCTGGTTTAGACAGAGCAAACTCATTTTCTCCCCAGAAGCATTCTTACAGTGTTTACAGGCCTGTCAAGAGGAGGGAATGGCAGGCACTTTCAATGCAGCGTGAACGCTGCCTTCAAAACGGGAAAGCAAGGCTAGTTCCAGCAGGTCCCCTTTTCCAGGGGCACACTCAGCATGCACCCCTGTGGCTTCTAACAAGTCCGAGGAGACACAGGTTACCCTGTGTTTCCTTCCCTGACTCAACTTCTCGAAGTAGGGTGTTCTGCATCATGCGAACTGCCTCAACCAAGGAACGCCGTAAGCTGCTCCTCTGGGCCTGTGGCTATTCGAAAGCCTGCAGTGCCACAGGAAGAACAGGACTTCAACTGCAGTAAGAACGCAAGCTGACTTCCTCTAGGAGGCACGGTGACTTCAGGCAGGACGTCTTAGGTGGAATGCGAAGACGAGGGTTACCCTGAGTGCAGCTCAGGCTAGGGCAACGCGTAAGACTTGCACGCCGTGTGGGACGTGCCAGAACGCTGTTCGTGAACGTGTGCGAGGGCTGAGGAAATGAAGCTGCTCCAAAAGAGAGGGCAGTGCGTTTCCCTACACCCGGCATGCACAGAGGGGCTGTAACGGGCTCCGGGTCTGGACGTTGCTTAGCTGACCCAGGTGAGCCTGGGGTACTCAAGTGTTCCTGCGGGAATAGGGTGCCCAGGCTAGCGTCCTAGGTGTCCAGAAAACTGTGCTGCCGTTCAAGGAACGCAGAGCAGAGGCCAGCGCCTCATGGAAACTGCTGCACGCCTCTGCTTCTGCACGGCAAATCAGGGCCTTACTTCCAGGCATGTGTTCATGCTGGGTGTGCCGGTAGCGATATAGCAGGGTAAGATGCTGACTTTCTCCTCGAGCAGAGTGACTTCACGTACGAGGGCCTCGAAGTGCTCCAAGCACAGTGTTCTCTCATGGCAGCTCACACAAGGACCATGAGAAGTTTTCTGTGCACTTCGGACGCACCAGCAATGTTGTCCTGAGGCCGTTCCAGGACTCTGGAAATGTAGCTCTCCTCAAGGAACGTACAGTGTGTTGCCCATCACTGGGCACGCACAGAGGGCCTCCGAGGGATGCACCAATGGGCCTCGAAATTGCTCAGCCGGCCCACAGGGGTCTGGAGGTACTCAGTGAACTTGCAGGAAAACGAGGTCTACCCGAGAGGCCTAGGAGTCCTCAGACGTGTACTTCCTTTAAAGTAAAGCATATAAGGGACAAAGAACTCATGGAAATAGCTGCATGCCTCCCTTTCTGCACGGCTACTAAGGGCCTAACCTGGAGGCAACTTTTCACGTTGAGATTCCCTTTAGCTCTAGAGCTTGTCAGGCTGACCACCACCGCGGCCATGGAAGCCCCTGGTTTAGACAGAGCAAACTCATTTTCTCCCCAGAAGCATTCTTACAGTGTTTACAGGCCTGTCAAGATGAGGGAATGGCAGGCACTTTCAATGCAGCGTGAACGCTGCCTTCAAAATGGGAAAGCAAGGCTAGTTCCAACAGGTCCCCTTTTCCAGGGGCACACTCAGCATGCACCCCTGTGGCTTCTAAGAAGTCCGAGGAGACACAGGTTACCCTGTGTTTCCTTCCCTGACTCAACTTCTCGAAGTAGGGTGTTCTGCATCATGCGAACTGCCTCAACCAAGGAACGCCGTAAGCTGCTCCTCTGGGCCTGTGGCTATTCGAAAGCCTGCAGTGCCACAGGAAGAACAGGACTTCAACTGCAGTAAGAACGCAAGCTGACTTCCTCTAGGAGGCACGGTGACTTCAGGCAGGACGTCTTAGATGGAATGCGAAGACGAGGGTTACCCTGAGTGCAGCTCAGGCTAGGGCAACGCGTAAGACTTGCACGCCGTGTGGGACGTGCCAGAACGGTGTTCGTGAACGTGTGCGAGGGCTGAGGAAATGAAGCTGCTCCAAAAGAGAGGGCAGTGCGTTTCCCTACACCCGGCATGCACAGAGGGGCTGTAACGGGCTCCGGGTCTGGACGTTGCTTAGCTGACCCAGGTGAGCCTGGGGTAGTCAAGTGTTCCTGCGGGAATAGGGTGCCCAGGCTAGCGTCCTAGGTGTCCAGAAAACTGTGCTGCCGTTTAAGGAACGCAGAGCAGAGGCCAGCGCCTCATGGAAACTGCTGCACGCCTCTGCTTCTGCACGGCAAATCAGGGCCTTACTTCCAGGCATGTGTTCATGCTGGGTGTGCCGGTAGCGATATAGCAGGGTAAGATGCTGACTTTCTCCTCGAGCAGAGTGACTTCACGTACGAGGGCCTCGAAGTACTCCAAGCACAGTGTTCTCTCATGGCAGCTCACACAAGGACCATGAGAAGTTTTCTGTGCACTTCGGACTCACCAGCAAAGTTGTCCTGAGGCCGTTCGAGGACTCTGGAAATGTAGCTCTCCTCAAGGAACGTACAGTGTGTTGCCCATCACTGGGCACGCACAGAGGGCCTCCGAGGGATGCACCAATGGGCCTCGAAGTTGCTCAGCCGGCCCACAGGGGTCTGGAGGTACTCAGTGAACTTGCAGGGAAAACGAGGCCTACCCGAGAGGCCTTGGAGTCCTCAGACGTGTACTTCCTTTAAAGTAAAGCATATAAGGGACTAAGAACTCATGGAAACAGCTGCATGCCTCCCTTTCTGCACGACTACTAAGGGCCTAACCTGGAGGCAAGTTTTCACGTTGAGATTCCCTTTAGCTCTAGAGCTTGTCAGGCTGACCACCACCGCGGCCATGGAAGCCCCTGGTTTAGACAGAGCAAACTCATTTTCTCCCCAGAAGCATTCTTACAGTGTTTACAGGCCTGTCAAGAGGAGGGAATGGCAGGCACTTTCAATGCAGCGTGAACGCTGCCTTCAAAACGGGAAAGCAAGTCTAGTTCCAGCAGGTCCCCTTTTCCAGGGGCACACACAGCATGCACCCCTGTGGCTTCTAACAAGTCCGAGGAGACACAGGTTACCCTGTGTTTCCTTCCCTGACTCAACTTCTCGAAAGGGTGTTCTGCATCATGCGAACTGCCTCAACCAAGGAACGCCGTAAGCTGCTCCTCTGGGCCTGTGGCTATTCGAAAGCCTGCAGTGCCACAGGAAGAACAGGACTTCAACTGCAGTAAGAACGCAAGCTGACTTCCTCTAGGAGGCACGGTGACTTCAGGCAGGACGTCTTAGGTGGAATGCGAAGACGAGGGTTACCCTGAGTGCAGCTCAGGCTACGGCAACGCGTAAGACTTCAACGCCGTGTGGGTCGTGCCAGAACGCTGTTCGTGAACGTGTGCGAGGGCTGAGGAAATGAAGCTGCTCCAAAAGAGAGGGCAGTGCGTTTCCCTACACCCGGCATGCACAGAGGGGCTGTAACGGGCTCCGGGTCTGGACGTTGCTTAGCTGACCCAGGTGAGCCTGGGGTACTCAAGTGTTCCTGCGGGAATAGGGTGCCCAGGCTAGCGTCCTAGGTGTCCAGAAAACTGTGCTGCCGTTCAAGGAACGCAGAGCAGAGGCCAGCGCCTCATGGAAACTGCTGCACGCCTCTGCTTCTGCACGGCAAATCAGGGCCTTACTTCCAGGCATGTGTTCATGCTGGGTGTGCCGGTAGCGATATAGCAGGGTAAGATGCTGACTTTCTCCTCGAGCAGAGTGACTTCACGTACGAGGGCCTTGAAGTGCTCCAAGCACAGTGTTCTCTCATGGCAGCTCACACAAGGACCATAAGAAGTTTTCTGTGCACTTCGGACGCACCAGCAATGTTGTCCTGAGGCCGTTCCAGGACTCTGGAAATGTAGCTCTCCTCAAGGAACGTACAGTGTGTTGCCCATCACTGGGCACGCACAGAGGGCCTCCGAGGGATGCACCAATGGGCCTCGAAATTGCTCAGCCGGCCCACAGGGGTCTGGAGGTACTCAGTGAACTTGCAGGAAAACGAGGTCTACCCGAGAGGCCTAGGAGTCCTCAGACGTGTACTTCCTTTAAAGTAAAGCATATAAGGGACTAAGAACTCATGGAAATAGCTGCATGCCTCCCTTTCTGCACGGCTACTAAGGGCCTAACCTGGAGGCAACTTTTCACGTTGAGATTCCCTTTAGCTCTAGAGCTTGTCAGGCTGACCACCACCGCGGCCATGGAAGCCCCTGGTTTAGACAGAGCAAACTCATTTTCTCCCCAGAAGCATTCTTACAGTGTTTACAGGCCTGTCAAGAGGAGGGAATGGCAGGCACTTTCAATGCAGCGTGAACGCTGCCTTCAAAATGGGAAAGCAAGGCTAGTTCCAACAGGTCCCCTTTTCCAGGGGCACATTCAGCATGCACCCCTGTGGCTTCTAAGAAGTCCGAGGAGACACAGGTTACCCTGTGTTTCCTTCCCTGACTCAACTTCTCGAAGTAGGGTGTTCTGCATCATGCGAACTGCCTCAACCAAGGAACGCCGTAAGCTGCTCCTCTGGGCCTGTGGCTATTCGAAAGCCTGCAGTGCCACAGGAAGAACAGGACTTCAACTGCAGTAAGAACGCAAGCTGACTTCCTCTAGGAGGCACGGTGACTTCAGGCAGGACGTCTTAGATGGAATGCGAAGACTAGGGTTACCCTGAGTGCAGCTCAGGCTAGGGCAACGCGTAAGACTTGCACGCCGTGTGGGACGTGCCAGAACGGTGTTCGTGAACGTGTGCGAGGGCTGAGGAAATGAAGCTGCTCCAAAAGAGAGGGCAGTGCGTTTCCCTACACCCGGCATGCACAGAGGGGCTGTAACGGGCTCCGGGTCTGGACGTTGCTTAGCTGACCCAGGTGAGCCTGGGGTACTCAAGTGTTCCTGCGGGAATAGGGTGCACAGGCTAGCGTCCTAGGTGTCCAGAAAACTGTGCTGCCGTTCAAGGAACGCAGAGCAGAGGCCAGCGCCTCATGGAAACTGCTGCACGCCTCTGCTTCTGCACGGCAAATCAGGGCCTTACTTCCAGGCATGTGTTCATGCTGGGTGTGCCGGTAGCGATATAGCAGGGTAAGATGCTGACTTTCTCCTCGAGCAGAGTGACTTCACGTACGAGGGCCTCGAAGTACTCCAAGCACAGTGTTCTCTCATGGCAGCTCACACAAGGACCATGAGAAGTTTTCTGTGCACTTCGGACTCACCAGCAAAGTTGTCCTGAGGCCGTTCGAGGACTCTGGAAATGTAGCTCTCCTCAAGGAACGTACAGTGTGTTGCCCATCACTGGGCACGCACAGAGGGCCTCCGAGGGATGCACCAATGGGCCTCGAAGTTGCTCAGCCGGCCCACAGGGGTCTGGAGGTACTCAGTGAACTTGCAGGGAAAACGAGGCCTACCCGAGAGGCCTAGGAGTCCTCAGACGTGTACTTCCTTTAAAGTAAAGCATATAAGGGACTAAGAACTCATGGAAACAGCTGCATGCCTCCCTTTCTGCACGGCTACTAAGGGCCTAACCTGGAGGCAACTTTTCACGTTGAGATTCCCTTTAGCTCTAGAGCTTGTCAGGCTGACCACCACCGCGGCCATGGAAGCCCCTGGTTTAGACAGAGCAAACTCATTTTCTCCCCAGAAGCATTCTTACAGTGTTTACAGGCCTGTCAAGAGGAGGGAATGGCAGGCAGTTTCAATGCAGCGTGAACGCTGCCTTCAAAACGGGAAAGCAAGGCTAGTTCCAGCAGGTCCCCTTTTCCAGGGGCACACTCAGCATGCACCCCTGTGGCTTCTAACAAGTCCGAGGAGACACAGGTTACCCTGTGTTTCCTTCCCTGACTCAACTTCTCGAAAGGGTGTTCTGCATCATGCGAACTGCCTCAACCAAGGAACGCCGTAAGCTGCTCCTCTGGGCCTGTGGCTATTCGAAAGCCTGCAGTGCCACAGGAAGAACAGGACTTCAACTGCAGTAAGAACGCAAGCTGACTTCCTCTAGGAGGCACGGTGACTTCAGGCAGGACGTCTTAGGTGGAATGCGAAGACGAGGGTTACCCTGAGTGCAGCTCAGGCTAGGGCAACGCGTAAGACTTGCACGCCGTGTGGGACGTGCCAGAACGCTGTTCGTGAACGTGTGCGAGGGCTGAGGAAATGAAGCTGCTCCAAAAGAGAGGGCAGTGCGTTTCCCTACACCCGGCATGCACAGAGGGGCTGTAACGGGCTCCGGGTCTGGACGTTGCTTAGCTGACCCAGGTGAGCCTGGGGTACTCAAGTGTTCCTGCGGGAATAGGGTGCCCAGGCTAGCGTCCTAGGTGTCCAGAAAACTGTGCTGCCGTTCAAGGAACGCAGAGCAGAGGCCAGCGCCTCATGGAAACTGCTGCACGCCTCTGCTTCTGCACGGCAAATCAGGGCCTTACTTCCAGGCATGTGTTCATGCTGGGTGTGCCGGTAGCGATATAGCAGGGTAAGATGCTGACTTTCTCCTCGAGCAGAGTGACTTCACGTACGAGGGCCTCGAAGTGCTCCAAGCACAGTGTTCTCTCATGGCAGCTCACACAAGGACCATGAGAAGTTTTCTGTGCACTTCGGACGCACCAGCAATGTTGTCCTGAGGCCGTTCCAGGACTCTGGAAATGTAGCTCTCCTCAAGGAACGTACAGTGTGTTGCCCATCACTGGGCACGCACAGAGGGCCTCCGAGGGATGCACCAATGGGCCTCGAAATTGCTCAGCCGGCCCACAGGGGTCTGGAGGTACTCAGTGACCTTGCAGGAAAACGAGGTCTACCCGAGAGGCCTAGGAGTCCTCAGACGTGTACTTCCTTTAAAGTAAAGCATATAAGGGACAAAGAACTCATGGAAATAGCTGCATGCCTCCCTTTCTGCACGGCTACTAAGGGCCTAACCTGGAGGCAACTTTTCACGTTGAGATTCCCTTTAGCTCTAGAGCTTGTCAGGCTGACCACCACCGCGGCCATGGAAGCCCCTGGTTTAGACAGAGCAAACTCATTTTCTCCCCAGAAGCATTCTTACAGTGTTTACAGGCCTGTCAAGATGAGGGAATGGCAGGCACTTTCAATGCAGCGTGAACGCTGCCTTCAAAATGGGAAAGCAAGGCTAGTTCCAACAGGTCCCCTTTTCCAGGGGCACACTCAGCATGCACCCCTGTGGCTTCTAAGAAGTCCGAGGAGACACAGGTTACCCTGTGTTTCCTTCCCTGACTCAACTTCTCGAAGTAGGGTGTTCTGCATCATGCGAACTGCCTCAACCAAGGAACGCCGTAAGCTGCTCCTCTGGGCCTGTGGCTATTCGAAAGCCTGCAGTGCCACAGGAAGAACAGGACTTCAACTGCAGTAAGAACGCAAGCTGACTTCCTCTAGGAGGCACGGTGAGTTCAGGCAGGACGTCTTAGATGGAATGCGAAGACGAGGGTTACCCTGAGTGCAGCTCAGGCTAGGGCAACGCGTAAGACTTGCACGCCGTGTGGGACGTGCCAGAACGGTGTTCGTGAACGTGTGCGAGGGCTGAGGAAATGAAGCTGCTCCAAAAGAGAGGGCAGTGCGTTTCCCTACACCCGGCATGCACAGAGGGGCTGTAACGGGCTCCGGGTCTGGACGTTGCTTAGCTGACCCAGGTGAGCCTGGGGTACTCAAGTGTTCCTGCGGGAATAGGGTGCCCAGGCTAGCGTCCTAGGTGTCCAGAAAACTGTGCTGCCGTTTAAGGAACGCAGAGCAGAGGCCAGCGCCTCATGGAAACTGCTGCACGCCTCTGCTTCTGCACGGCAAATCAGGGCCTTACTTCCAGGCATGTGTTCATGCTGGGTGTGCCGGTAGCGATATAGCAGGGTAAGATGCTGACTTTCTCCTCGAGCAGAGTGACTTCACGTACGAGGGCCTCGAAGTACTCCAAGCACAGTGTTCTCTCATGGCAGCTCACACAAGGACCATGAGAAGTTTTCTGTGCACTTCGGACTCACCAGCAAAGTTGTCCTGAGGCCGTTCGAGGACTCTGGAAATGTAGCTCTCCTCAAGGAACGTACAGTGTGTTGCCCATCACTGGGCACGCACAGAGGGCCTCCGAGGGATGCACCAATGGGCCTCGAAGTTGCTCAGCCGGCCCACAGGGGTCTGGAGGTACTCAGTGAACTTGCAGGGAAAACGAGGCCTACCCGAGAGGACTTGGAGTCCTCAGACGTGTACTTCCTTTAAAGTAAAGCATATAAGGGACTAAGAACTCATGGAAACAGCTGCATGCCTCCCTTTCTGCACGACTACTAAGGGCCTAACCTGGAGGCAAGTTTTCACGTTGAGATTCCCTTTAGCTCTAGAGCTTGTCAGGCTGACCACCACCGCGGCCATGGAAGCCCCTGGTTTAGACAGAGCAAACTCATTTTCTCCCCAGAAGCATTCTTACAGTGTTTACAGGCCTGTCAAGAGGAGGGAATGGCAGGCACTTTCAATGCAGCGTGAACGCTGCCTTCAAAACGGGAAAGCAAGGCTAGTTCCAGCAGGTCCCCTTTTCCAGGGGCACACTCAGCATGCACCCCTGTGGCTTCTAACAAGTCCGAGGAGACACAGGTTACCCTGTGTTTCCTTCCCTGACTCAACTTCTCGAAAGGGTGTTCTGCATCATGCGAACTGCCTCAACCAAGGAACGCCGTAAGCTGCTCCTCTGGGCCTGTGGCTATTCGAAAGCCTGCAGTGCCACAGGAAGAACAGGACTTCAACTGCAGTAAGAACGCAAGCTGACTTCCTCTAGGAGGCACGGTGACTTCAGGCAGGACGTCTTAGGTGGAATGCGAAGACGAGGGTTACCCTGAGTGCAGCTCAGGCTACGGCAACGCGTAAGACTTCAACGCCGTGTGGGACGTGCCAGAACGCTGTTCGTGAACGTGTGCGAGGGCTGAGGAAATGAAGCTGCTCCAAAAGAGAGGGCAGTGCGTTTCCCTACACCCGGCATGCACAGAGGGGCTGTAACGGGCTCCGGGTCTGGACGTTGCTTAGCTGACCCAGGTGAGCCTGGGGTACTCAAGTGTTCCTGCGGGAATAGGGTGCCCAGGCTAGCGTCCTAGGTGTCCAGAAAACTGTGCTGCCGTTCAAGGAACGCAGAGCAGAGGCCAGCGCCTCATGGAAACTGCTGCACGCCTCTGCTTCTGCACGGCAAATCAGGGCCTTACTTCCAGGCATGTGTTCATGCTGGGTGTGCCGGTAGCGATATAGCAGGGTAAGATGCTGACTTTCTCCTCGAGCAGAGTGACTTCACGTACGAGGGCCTTGAAGTGCTCCAAGCACAGTGTTCTCTCATGGCAGCTCACACAAGGACCATAAGAAGTTTTCTGTGCACTTCGGACGCACCAGCAATGTTGTCCTGAGGCCGTTCCAGGACTCTGGAAATGTAGCTCTCCTCAAGGAACGTACAGTGTGTTGCCCATCACTGGGCACGCACAGAGGGCCTCCGAGGGATGCACCAATGGGCCTCGAAATTGCTCAGCCGGCCCACAGGGGTCTGGAGGTACTCAGTGAACTTGCAGGAAAACGAGGTCTACCCGAGAGGCCTAGGAGTCCTCAGACGTGTACTTCCTTTAAAGTAAAGCATATAAGGGACTAAGAACTCATGGAAATAGCTGCATGCCTCCCTTTCTGCACGGCTACTAAGGGCCTAACCTGGAGGCAACTTTTCACGTTGAGATTCCCTTTAGCTCTAGAGCTTGTCAGGCTGACCACCACCGCGGCCATGGAAGCCCCTGGTTTAGACAGAGCAAACTCATTTTCTCCCCAGAAGCATTCTTACAGTGTTTACAGGCCTGTCAAGAGGAGGGAATGGCAGGCACTTTCAATGCAGCGTGAACGCTGCCTTCAAAATGGGAAAGCAAGGCTAGTTCCAACAGGTCCCCTTTTCCAGGGGCACACTCAGCATGCACCCCTGTGGCTTCTAAGAAGTCCGAGGAGACACAGGTTACCCTGTGTTTCCTTCCCTGACTCAACTTCTCGAAGTAGGGTGTTCTGCATCATGCGAACTGCCTCAACCAAGGAACGCCGTAAGCTGCTCCTCTGGGCCTGTGGCTATTCGAAAGCCTGCAGTGCCACAGGAAGAACAGGACTTCAACTGCAGTAAGAACGCAAGCTGACTTCCTCTAGGAGGCACGGTGACTTCAGGCAGGACGTCTTAGATGGAATGCGAAGACTAGGGTTACCCTGAGTGCAGCTCAGGCTAGGGCAACGCGTAAGACTTGCACGCCGTGTGGGACGTGCCAGAACGGTGTTCGTGAACGTGTGCGAGGGCTGAGGAAATGAAGCTGCTCCAAAAGAGAGGGCAGTGCGTTTCCCTACACCCGGCATGCACAGAGGGGCTGTAACGGGCTCCGGGTCTGGACGTTGCTTAGCTGACCCAGGTGAGCCTGGGGTACTCAAGTGTTCCTGCGGGAATAGGGTGCCCAGGCTAGCGTCCTAGGTGTCCAGAAAACTGTGCTGCCGTTCAAGGAACGCAGAGCAGAGGCCAGCGCCTCATGGAAACTGCTGCACGCCTCTGCTTCTGCACGGCAAATCAGGGCCTTACTTCCAGGCATGTGTTCATGCTGGGTGTGCCGGTAGCGATATAGCAGGGTAAGATGCTGACTTTCTCCTCGAGCAGAGTGACTTCACGTACGAGGGCCTCGAAGTACTCCAAGCACAGTGTTCTCTCATGGCAGCTCACACAAGGACCATGAGAAGTTTTCTGTGCACTTCGGACTCACCAGCAAAGTTGTCCTGAGGCCGTTCGAGGACTCTGGAAATGTAGCTCTCCTCAAGAAACGTACAGTGTGTTGCCCATCACTGGGCACGCACAGAGGGCCTCCGAGGGATGCACCAATGGGCCTCGAAGTTGCTCAGCCGGCCCACAGGGGTCTGGAGGTACTCAGTGAACTTGCAGGGAAAACGAGGCCTACCCGAGAGGCCTAGGAGTCCTCAGACGTGTACTTCCTTTAAAGTAAAGCATATAAGGGACTAAGAACTCATGGAAACAGCTGCATGCCTCCCTTTCTGCACAGCTACTAAGGGCCTAACCTGGAGGCAAGTTTTCACGTTGAGATTCCCTTTAGCTCTAGAGCTTGTCAGGCTGACCACCACCGCGGCCATGGAAGCCCCTGGTTTAGACAGAGCAAACTCATTTTCTCCCCAGAAGCATTCTTACAGTGTTTACAGGCCTGTCAAGAGGAGGGAATGGCAGGCAGTTTCAATGCAGCGTGAACGCTGCCTTCAAAACGGGAAAGCAAGGCTAGTACCAGCAGGTCCCCTTTTCCAGGGGCACACTCAGCATGCACCCCTGTGGCTTCTAACAAGTCCGAGGAGACACAGGTTACCCTGTGTTTCCTTCCCTGACTCAACTTCTCGAAGTAGGGTGTTCTGCATCATGCGAACTGCCTCAACCAAGGAACGCCGTAAGCTGCTCCTCTGGGCCTGTGGCTATTCGAAAGCCTGCAGTGCCACAGGAAGAACAGGACTTCAACTGCAGTAAGAACGCAAGCTGACTTCCTCTAGGAGGCACGGTGACTTCAGGCAGGACGTCTTAGGTGGAATGCGAAGACGAGGGTTACCCTGAGTGCAGCTCAGGCTAGGGCAACGCGTAAGACTTCAACGCCGTGTGGGACGTGCCAGAACGCTGTTCGTGAACGTGTGCGAGGGCTGAGGAAATGAAGCTGCTCCAAAAGAGAGGGCAGTGCGTTTCCCTACACCCGGCATGCACAGAGGGGCTGTAACGGGCTCCGGGTCTGGACGTTGCTTAGCTGACCCAGGTGAGCCTGGGGTACTCAAGTGTTCCTGCGGGAATAGGGTGCCCAGGCTAGCGTCCTAGGTGTCCAGAAAACTGTGCTGCCGTTCAAGGAACGCAGAGCAGAGGCCAGAGCCTCATGGAAACTGCTGCACGCCTCTGCTTCTGCACGGCAAATCAGGGCCTTACTTCCAGGCATGTGTTCATGCTGGGTGTGCCGGTAGCGATATAGCAGGGTAAGATGCTGACTTTCTCCTCGAGCAGAGTGACTTCACGTACGAGGGCCTCGAAGTGCTCCAAGCACAGTGTTCTCTCATGGCAGCTCACACAAGGACCATGAGAAGTTTTCTGTGCACTTCGGACGCACCAGCAATGTTGTCCTGAGGCCGTTCGAGGACTCTGGAAATGTAGCTCTCCTCAAGGAACGTACAGTGTGTTGCCCATCACTGGGCACGCACAGAGGGCCTCCGAGGGATGCACCAATGGGCCTCGAAATTGCTCAGCCGGCCCACAGGGGTCTGGAGGTACTCAGTGAACTTGCAGGAAAACGAGGTCTACCCGAGAGGCCTAGGAGTCCTCAGACGTGTACTTCCTTTAAAGTAAAGCATATAAGGGACAAAGAACTCATGGAAATAGCTGCATGCCTCCCTTTCTGCACGGCTACTAAGGGCCTAACCTGGAGGCAACTTTTCACGTTGAGATTCCCTTTAGCTCTAGAGCTTGTCAGGCTGACCACCACCGCGGCCATGGAAGCCCCTGGTTTAGACAGAGCAAACTCATTTTCTCCCCAGAAGCATTCTTACAGTGTTTACAGGCCTGTCAAGAGGAGGGAATGGCAGGCACTTTCAATGCAGCGTGAACGCTGCCTTCAAAATGGGAAAGCAAGGCTAGTTCCAACAGGTCCCCTTTTCCAGGGGCACACTCAGCATGCACCCCTGTGGCTTCTAAGAAGTCCGAGGAGACACAGGTTACCCTGTGTTTCCTTCCCTGACTCAACTTCTCGAAGTAGGGTGTTCTGCATCATGCGAACTGCCTCAACCAAGGAACGCCGTAAGCTGCTCCTCTGGGCCTGTGGCTATTCGAAAGCCTGCAGTGCCACAGGAAGAACAGGACTTCAACTGCAGTAAGAACGCAAGCTGACTTCCTCTAGGAGGCACGGTGACTTCAGGCAGGACGTCTTAGATGGAATGCGAAGACGAGGGTTACCCTGAGTGCAGCTCAGGCTAGGGCAACGCGTAAGACTTGCACGCCGTGTGGGACGTGCCAGAACGGTGTTCGTGAACGTGTGCGAGGGCTGAGGAAATGAAGCTGCTCCAAAAGAGAGGGCAGTGCGTTTCCCTACACCCGGCATGCACAGAGGGGCTGTAACGGGCTCCGGGTCTGGACGTTGCTTAGCTGACCCAGGTGAGCCTGGGGTACTCAAGTGTTCCTGCGGGAATAGGGTGCCCAGGCTAGCGTCCTAGGTGTCCAGAAAACTGTGCTGCCGTTTAAGGAACGCAGAGCAGAGGCCAGCGCCTCATGGAAACTGCTGCACGCCTCTGCTTCTGCACGGCAAATCAGGGCCTTACTTCCAGGCATGTGTTCATGCTGGGTGTGCCGGTAGCGATATAGCAGGGTAAGATGCTGACTTTCTCCTCGAGCAGAGTGACTTCACGTACGAGGGCCTCGAAGTACTCCAAGCACAGTGTTCTCTCATGGCAGCTCACACAAGGACCATGAGAAGTTTTCTGTGCACTTCGGACTCACCAGCAAAGTTGTCCTGAGGCCGTTCGAGGACTCTGGAAATGTAGCTCTCCTCAAGAAACGTACAGTGTGTTGCCCATCACTGGGCACGCACAGAGGGCCTCCGAGGGATGCACCAATGGGCCTCGAAGTTGCTCAGCCGGCCCACAGGGGTCTGGAGGTACTCAGTGAACTTGCAGGGAAAACGAGGCCTACCCGAGAGGCCTAGGAGTCCTCAGACGTGTACTTCCTTTAAAGTAAAGCATATAAGGGACTAAGAACTCATGGAAACAGCTGCATGCCTCCCTTTCTGCACGGCTACTAAGGGCCTAACCTGGAGGCAAGTTTTCACGTTGAGATTCCCTTTAGCTCTAGAGCTTGTCAGGCTGACCACCACCGCGGCCATGGAAGCCCCTGGTTTAGACAGAGCAAACTCATTTTCTCCCCAGAAGCATTCTTACAGTGTTTACAGGCCTGTCAAGAGGAGGGAATGGCAGGCAGTTTCAATGCAGCGTGAACGCTGCCTTCAAAACGGGAAAGCAAGGCTAGTTCCAGCAGGTCCCCTTTTCCAGGGGCACACTCAGCATGCACCCCTGTGGCTTCTAAGAAGTCCGAGGAGACACAGGTTACCCTGTGTTTCCTTCCCTGACTCAACTTCTCGAAGTAGGGTGTTCTGCATCATGCGAACTGCCTCAACCAAGGAACGCCGTAAGCTGCTCCTCTGGGCCTGTGGCTATTCGAAAGCCTGCAGTGCCACAGGAAGAACAGGACTTCAACTGCAGTAAGAACGCAAGCTGACTTCCTCTAGGAGGCACGGTGACTTCAGGCAGGACGTCTTAGGTGGAATGCGAAGACGAGGGTTACCCTGAGTGCAGCTCAGGCTAGGGCAACGCGTAAGACTTCAACGCCGTGTGGGACGTGCCAGAACGCTGTTCGTGAACGTGTGCGAGGGCTGAGGAAATGAAGCTGCTCCAAAAGAGAGGGCAGTGCGTTTCCCTACACCCGGCATGCACAGAGGGGCTGTAACGGGCTCCGGGTCTGGACGTTGCTTAGCTGACCCAGGTGAGCCTGGGGTACTCAAGTGTTCCTGCGGGAATAGGGTGCCCAGGCTAGCGTCCTAGGTGTCCAGAAAACTGTGCTGCCGTTCAAGGAACGCAGAGCAGAGGCCAGCGCCTCATGGAAACTGCTGCACGCCTCTGCTTCTGCACGGCAAATCAGGGCCTTACTTCCAGGCATGTGTTCATGCTGGGTGTGCCGGTAGCGATATAGCAGGGTAAGATGCTGACTTTCTCCTCGAGCAGAGTGACTTCACGTACGAGGGCCTCGAAGTGCTCCAAGCACAGTGTTCTCTCATGGCAGCTCACACAAGGACCATGAGAAGTTTTCTGTGCACTTCGGACGCACCAGCAATGTTGTCCTGAGGCCGTTCGAGGACTCTGGAAATGTAGCTCTCCTCAAGGAACGTACAGTGTGTTGCCCATCACTGGGCACGCACAGAGGGCCTCCGAGGGATGCACCAATGGGCCTCGAAATTGCTCAGCCGGCCCACAGGGGTCTGGAGGTACTCAGTGAACTTGCAGGAAAACGAGGTCTACCCGAGAGGCCTAGGAGTCCTCAGACGTGTACTTCCTTTAAAGTAAAGCATATAAGGGACAAAGAACTCATGGAAATAGCTGCATGCCTCCCTTTCTGCACGGCTACTAAGGGCCTAACCTGGAGGCAACTTTTCACGTTGAGATTCCCTTTAGCTCTAGAGCTTGTCAGGCTGACCACCACCGCGGCCATGGAAGCCCCTGGTTTAGACAGAGCAAACTCATTTTCTCCCCAGAAGCATTCTTACAGTGTTTACAGGCCTGTCAAGAGGAGGGAATGGCAGGCACTTTCAATGCAGCGTGAACGCTGCCTTCAAAATGGGAAAGCAAGGCTAGTTCCAACAGGTCCCCTTTTCCAGGGGCACACTCAGCATGCACCCCTGTGGCTTCTAAGAAGTCCGAGGAGACACAGGTTACCCTGTGTTTCCTTCCCTGACTCAACTTCTCGAAGTAGGGTGTTCTGCATCATGCGAACTGCCTCAACCAAGGAACGCCGTAAGCTGCTCCTCTGGGCCTGTGGCTATTCGAAAGCCTGCAGTGCCACAGGAAGAACAGGACTTCAACTGCAGTAAGAACGCAAGCTGACTTCCTCTAGGAGGCACGGTGACTTCAGGCAGGACGTCTTAGGTGGAATGCGAAGACGAGGGTTACCCTGAGTGCAGCTCAGGCTAGGGCAACGCGTAAGACTTGCACGCCGTGTGGGACGTGCCAGAACGGTGTTCGTGAACGTGTGCGAGGGCTGAGGAAATGAAGCTGCTCCAAAAGAGAGGGCAGTGCGTTTCCCTACACCCGGCATGCACAGAGGGGCTGTAACGGGCTCCGGGTCTGGACGTTGCTTAGCTGACCCAGGTGAGCCTGGGGTACTCAAGTGTTCCTGCGGGAATAGGGTGCCCAGGCTAGCGTCCTAGGTGTCCAGAAAACTGTGCTGCCTTTCAAGGAACGCAGAGCAGAGGCCAGCGCCTCATGGAAACTGCTGCACGCCTCTGCTTCTGCACGGCAAATCAGGGCCTTACTTCCAGGCATGTGTTCATGCTGGGTGTGCCGGTAGCGATATAGCAGGGTAAGATGCTGACTTTCTCCTCGAGCAGAGTGACTTCACGTACGAGGGCCTCGAAGTGCTCCAAGCACAGTGTTCTCTCATGGCAGCTCACACAAGGACCATGAGAAGTTTTCTGTGCACTTCGTACGCACCAGCAATGTTGTCCTGAGGCCGTTCCAGGACTCTGGAAATGTAGCTCTCCTCAAGGAACGTACAGTGTGTTGCCCATCACTGGGCACGCACAGAGGGCCTCCGAGGGATGCACCAATGGGCCTCGAAATTGCTCAGCCGGCCCACAGGGGTCTGGAGGTACTCAGTGAACTTGCAGGAAAACGAGGTCTACCCGAGAGGCCTAGGAGTCCTCAGACGTGTACTTCCTTTAAAGTAAAGCATATAAGGGACAAAGAACTCATGGAAATAGCTGCATGCCTCCCTTTCTGCACGGCTACTAAGGGCCTAACCTGGAGGCAACTTTTCACGTTGAGATTCCCTTTAGCTCTAGAGCTTGTCAGGCTGACCACCACCGCGGCCATGGAAGCCCCTGGTTTAGACAGAGCAAACTCATTTTCTCCCCAGAAGCATTCTTACAGTGTTTACAGGCCTGTCAAGAGGAGGGAATGGCAGGCACTTTCAATGCAGCGTGAACGCTGCCTTCAAAATGGGAAAGCAAGGCTAGTTCCAACAGGTCCCCTTTTCCAGGGGCACACTCAGCATGCACCCCTGTGGCTTCTAACAAGTCCGAGGAGACACAGGTTACCCTGTGTTTCCTTCCCTGACTCAACTTCTCGAAGTAGGGTGTTCTGCATCATGCGAACTGCCTCAACCAAGGAACGCCGTAAGCTGCTCCTCTGGGCCTGTGGCTATTCGAAAGCCTGCAGTGCCACAGGAAGAACAGGACTTCAACTGCAGTAAGAACGCAAGCTGACTTCCTCTAGGAGGCACGGTGACTTCAGGCAGGACGTCTTAGGTGGAATGCGAAGACGAGGGTTACCCTGAGTGCAGCTCAGGCTAGGGCAACGCGTAAGACTTGCACGCCGTGTGGGACGTGCCAGAACGCTGTTCGTGAACGTGTGCGAGGGCTGAGGAAATGAAGCTGCTCCAAAAGAGAGGGCAGTGCGTTTCCCTACACCCGGCATGCACAGAGGGGCTGTAACGGGCTCCGGGTCTGGACGTTGCTTAGCTGACCCAGGTGAGCCTGGGGTACTCAAGTGTTCCTGCGGGAATAGGGTGCCCAGGCTAGCGTCCTAGGTGTCCAGAAAACTGTGCTGCCGTTTAAGGAACGCAGAGCAGAGGCCAGCGCCTCATGGAAACTGCTGCACGCCTCTGCTTCTGCACGGCAAATCAGGGCCTTACTTCCAGGCATGTGTTCATGCTGGGTGTGCCGGTAGCGATATAGCAGGGTAAGATGCTGACTTTCTCCTCGAGCAGAGTGACTTCACGTACGAGGGCCTCGAAGTACTCCAAGCACAGTGTTCTCTCATGGCAGCTCACACAAGGACCATGAGAAGTTTTCTGTGCACTTCGGACGCACCAGCAATGTTGTCCTGAGGCCGTTCCAGGACTCTGGAAATGTAGCTCTCCTCAAGGAACGTACAGTGTGTTACCCATCACTGGGCACGCACAGAGGGCCTCCGAGGGATGCACCAATGGGCCTCGAAATTGCTCAGCCGGCCCACAGGGGTCTGGAGGTACTCAGTGAACTTGCAGGGAAACGAGGTCTACCCGAGAGGCCTAGGAGTCCTCAGACGTGTACTTCCTTTAAAGTAAAGCATATAAGGGACAAAGAACTCATGGAAATAGCTGCATGCCTCCCTTTCTGCACGGCTACTAAGGGCCTAACCTGGAGGCAACTTTTCACGTTGAGATTCCCTTTAGCTCTAGAGCTTGTCAGGCTGACCACCACCGCGGCCATGGAAGCCCCTGGTTTAGACAGAGCAAACTCATTTTCTCCCCAGAAGCATTCTTACAGTGTTTACAGGCCTGTCAAGAGGAGGGAATGGCAGGCACTTTCAATGCAGCGTGAACGCTGCCTTCAAAATGGGAAAGCAAGGCTAGTTCCAACAGGTCCTCTTTTCCAGGGGCACACTCAGCATGCACCCCTGTGGCTTCTAAGAAGTCCGAGGAGACACAGGTTACCCTGTGTTTCCTTCCCTGACTCAACTTCTCGAAGTAGGGTGTTCTGCATCATGCGAACTGCCTCAACCAAGGAACGCCGTAAGCTGCTCCTCTGGGCCTGTGGCTATTCGAAAGCCTGCAGTGCCACAGGAAGAACAGGACTTCAACTGCAGTAAGAACGCAAGCTGACTTCCTCTAGGAGGCACGGTGACTTCAGGCAGGACGTCTTAGATGGAATGCGAAGACGAGGGTTACCCTGAGTACAGCTCAGGCTAGGGCAACGCGTAAGACTTCCACGCCGTGTGGGACGTGCCAGAACGGTGTTCGTCAACGTGTGCGAGGGCTGAGGAAATGAAGCTGCTCCAAAAGAGAGGGCAGTGCGTTTCCCTACACCCGGCATGCACAGAGGGGCTGTAACGGGCTCCGGGTCTGGACGTTGCTTAGCTGACCCAGGTGAGCCTGGGGTACTCAAGTGTTCCTGCGGGAATAGGGTGCCCAGGCTAGCGTCCTAGGTGTCCAGAAAACTGTGCTGCCGTTTAAGGAACGCAGAGCAGAGGCCAGCGCCTCATGGAAACTGCTGCACGCCTCTGCTTCTGCACGGCAAATCAGGGCTTTACTTCCAGGCATGTGTTCATGCTGGGTGTGCCAGTAGCGATATAGCAGGGTAAGATGCTGACTTTCTCCTCGAGCAGAGTGACTTCACGTACGAGGGCCTCGAAGTACTCCAAGCACAGTGTTCTCTCATGGCAGCTCACACAAGGACCATGAGAAGTTTTCTGTGCACTTCGGACTCACCAGCAATGTTGTCCTGAGGCCGTTCCAGGACTCTGGAAATGTAGCTCTCCTCAAGGAACGTACAGTGTGTTGCCCATCACTGGGCACGCACAGAGGGCCTCCGAGGGATGCACCAATGGGCCTCGAAATTGCTCAGCCGGCCCACAGGGGTCTGGAGGTACTCAGTGAACTTGCAGGAAAACGAGGTCTACCCGAGAGGCCTAGGAGTCCTCAGACGTGTACTTCCTTTAAAGTAAAGCATATAAGGGACAAAGAACTCATGGAAATAGCTGCATGCCTCCCTTTCTGCACGGCTACTAAGGGCCTAACCTGAAGGCAACTTTTCACGTTGAGATTCCCTTTAGCTCTAGAGCTTGTCAGGCTGACCACCACCGCGGCCATGGAAGCCCCTGGTTTAGACAGAGCAAACTCATTTTCTCCCCAGAAGCATTCTTACAGTGTTTACAGGCCTGTCAAGATGAGGGAATGGCAGGCACTTTCAATGCAGCGTGAACGCTGCCTTCAAAATGGGAAAGCAAGGCTAGTTCCAACAGGTCCCCTTTTCCAGGGGCACACTCAGCATGCACCCCTGTGGCTTCTAAGAAGTCCGAGGAGACACAGGTTACCCTGTGTTTCCTTCCCTGACTCAACTTCTCGAAGTAGGGTGTTCTGCATCATGCGAACTGCCTCAACCAAGGAACGCCGTAAGCTGCTCCTCTGGGCCTGTGGCTATTCGAAAGCCTGCAGTGCCACAGGAAGAACAGGACATGAACTGCAGTAAGAACGCAAGCTGACTTCCTCTAGGAGGCACGGTGACTTCAGGCAGGACGTCTTAGATGGAATGCGAAGACGAGGGTTACCCTGAGTGCAGCTCAGGCTAGGGCAACGCGTAAGACTTGCACGCCGTGTGGGACGTGCCAGAACGGTGTTCGTGAACGTGTGCGAGGGCTGAGGAAATGAAGCTGCTCCAAAAGAGAGGGCAGTGCGTTTCCCTACACCCGGCATGCACAGAGGGGCTGTAACGGGCTCCGGGTCTGGACGTTGCTTAGCTGACCCAGGTGAGCCTGGGGTACTCAAGTGTTCCTGCGGGAATAGGGTGCCCAGGCTAGCGTCCTAGGTGTCCAGAAAACTGTGCTGCCGTTTAAGGAACGCAGAGCAGAGGCCAGCGCCTCATGGAAACTGCTGCACGCCTCTGCTTCTGCACGGCAAATCAGGGCCTTACTTCCAGGCATGTGTTCATGCTGGGTGTGCCGGTAGCGATATAGCAGGGTAAGATGCTGACTTTCTCCTCGAGCAGAGTGACTTCACGTACGAGGGCCTCGAAGTACTCCAAGCACAGTGTTCTCTCATGGCAGCTCACACAAGGACCATGAGAAGTTTTCTGTGCACTTCGGACTCACCAGCAAAGTTGTCCTGAGGCCGTTCGAGGACTCTGGAAATGTAGCTCTCCTCAAGGAACGTACAGTGTGTTGCCCATCACTGGGCACGCACAGAGGGCCTCCGAGGGATGCACCAATGGGCCTCGAAGTTGCTCAGCCGGCCCACAGGGGTCTGGAGGTACTCAGTGAACTTGCAGGGAAAACGAGGCCTACCCGAGAGGCCTAGGAGTCCTCAGACGTGTACTTCCTTTAAAGTAAAGCATATAAGGGACTAAGAACTCATGGAAACAGCTGCATGCCTCCCTTTCTGCACGACTACTAAGGGCCTAACCTGGAGGCAAGTTTTCACGTTGAGATTCCCTTTAGCTCTAGAGCTTGTCAGGCTGACCACCACCGCGGCCATGGAAGCCCCTGGTTTAGACAGAGCAAACTCATTTTCTCCCCAGAAGCATTCTTACAGTGTTTACAGGCCTGTCAAGAGGAGGGAATGGCAGGCACTTTCAATGCAGCGTGAACGCTGCCTTCAAAATGGGAAAGCAAGGCTAGTTCCAACAGGTCCTCTTTTCCAGGGGCACACTCAGCATGCACCCCTGTGGCTTCTAAGAAGTCCGAGGAGACACAGGTTACCCTGTGTTTCCTTCCCTGACTCAACTTCTCGAAGTAGGGTGTTCTGCATCATGCGAACTGCCTCAACCAAGGAACGCCGTAAGCTGCTCCTCTGGGCCTGTGGCTATTCGAAAGCCTGCAGTGCCACAGGAAGAACAGGACTTCAACTGCAGTAAGAACGCAAGCTGACTTCCTCTAGGAGGCACGGTGACTTCAGGCAGGACGTCTTAGATGGAATGCGAAGACGAGGGTTACCCTGAGTACAGCTCAGGCTAGGGCAACGCGTAAGACTTCCACGCCGTGTGGGACGTGCCAGAACGGTGTTCGTCAACGTGTGCGAGGGCTGAGGAAATGAAGCTGCTCCAAAAGAGAGGGCAGTGCGTTTCCCTACACCCGGCATGCACAGAGGGGCTGTAACGGGCTCCGGGTCTGGACGTTGCTTAGCTGACCCAGGTGAGCCTGGGGTACTCAAGTGTTCCTGCGGGAATAGGGTGCCCAGGCTAGCGTCCTAGGTGTCCAGAAAACTGTGCTGCCGTTTAAGGAACGCAGAGCAGAGGCCAGCGCCTCATGGAAACTGCTGCACGCCTCTGCTTCTGCACGGCAAATCAGGGCTTTACTTCCAGGCATGTGTTCATGCTGGGTGTGCCAGTAGCGATATAGCAGGGTAAGATGCTGACTTTCTCCTCGAGCAGAGTGACTTCACGTACGAGGGCCTCGAAGTACTCCAAGCACAGTGTTCTCTCATGGCAGCTCACACAAGGACCATGAGAAGTTTTCTGTGCACTTCGGACTCACCAGCAATGTTGTCCTGAGGCCGTTCCAGGACTCTGGAAGTGTAGCTCTCCTCAAGGAACGTACAGTGTGTTGCCCATCACTGGGCACGCACAGAGGGCCTCCGAGGGATGCACCAATGGGCCTCGAAATTGCTCAGCCGGCCCACAGGGGTCTGGAGGTACTCAGTGAACTTGCAGGAAAACGAGGTCTACCCGAGAGGCCTAGGAGTCCTCAGACGTGTACTTCCTTTAAAGTAAAGCATATAAGGGACAAAGAACTCATGGAAATAGCTGCATGCCTCCCTTTCTGCACGGCTACTAAGGGCCTAACCTGAAGGCAACTTTTCACGTTGAGATTCCCTTTAGCTCTAGAGCTTGTCAGGCTGACCACCACCGCGGCCATGGAAGCCCCTGGTTTAGACAGAGCAAACTCATTTTCTCCCCAGAAGCATTCTTACAGTGTTTACAGGCCTGTCAAGATGAGGGAATGGCAGGCACTTTCAATGCAGCGTGAACGCTGCCTTCAAAATGGGAAAGCAAGGCTAGTTCCAACAGGTCCCCTTTTCCAGGGGCACACTCAGCATGCACCCCTGTGGCTTCTAAGAAGTCCGAGGAGACACAGGTTACCCTGTGTTTCCTTCCCTGACTCAACTTCTCGAAGTAGGGTGTTCTGCATCATGCGAACTGCCTCAACCAAGGAACGCCGTAAGCTGCTCCTCTGGGCCTGTGGCTATTCGAAAGCCTGCAGTGCCACAGGAAGAACAGGACATGAACTGCAGTAAGAACGCAAGCTGACTTCCTCTAGGAGGCACGGTGACTTCAGGCAGGACGTCTTAGATGGAATGCGAAGACGAGGGTTACCCTGAGTGCAGCTCAGGCTAGGGCAACGCGTAAGACTTGCACGCCGTGTGGGACGTGCCAGAACGGTGTTCGTGAACGTGTGCGAGGGCTGAGGAAATGAAGCTGCTCCAAAAGAGAGGGCAGTGCGTTTCCCTACACCCGGCATGCACAGAGGGGCTGTAACGGGCTCCGGGTCTGGACGTTGCTTAGCTGACCCAGGTGAGCCTGGGGTACTCAAGTGTTCCTGCGGGAATAGGGTGCCCAGGCTAGCGTCCTAGGTGTCCAGAAAACTGTGCTGCCGTTTAAGGAACGCAGAGCAGAGGCCAGCGCCTCATGGAAACTGCTGCACGCCTCTGCTTCTGCACGGCAAATCAGGGCCTTACTTCCAGGCATGTGTTCATGCTGGGTGTGCCGGTAGCGATATAGCAGGGTAAGATGCTGACTTTCTCCTCGAGCAGAGTGACTTCACGTACGAGGGCCTCGAAGTACTCCAAGCACAGTGTTCTCTCATGGCAGCTCACACAAGGACCATGAGAAGTTTTCTGTGCACTTCGGACTCACCAGCAAAGTTGTCCTGAGGCCGTTCGAGGACTCTGGAAATGTAGCTCTCCTCAAGGAACGTACAGTGTGTTGCCCATCACTGGGCACGCACAGAGGGCCTCCGAGGGATGCACCAATGGGCCTCGAAGTTGCTCAGCCGGCCCACAGGGGTCTGGAGGTACTCAGTGAACTTGCAGGGAAAACGAGGCCTACCCGAGAGGCCTAGGAGTCCTCAGACGTGTACTTCCTTTAAAGTAAAGCATATAAGGGACTAAGAACTCATGGAAACAGCTGCATGCCTCCCTTTCTGCACGACTACTAAGGGCCTAACCTGGAGGCAAGTTTTCACGTTGAGATTCCCTTTAGCTCTAGAGCTTGTCAGGCTGACCACCACCGCGGCCATGGAAGCCCCTGGTTTAGACAGAGCAAACTCATTTTCTCCCCAGAAGCATTCTTACAGTGTTTACAGGCCTGTCAAGAGGAGGGAATGGCAGGCAGTTTCAATGCAGCGTGAACGCTTCCTTCAAAACGGGAAAGCAAGGCTAGTTCCAGCAGGTCCCCTTTTCCAGGGGCACACTCAGCATGCACCCCTGTGGCTTCTAACAAGTCCGAGGAGACACAGGTTACCCTGTGTTTCCTTCCCTGACTCAACTTCTCGAAAGGGTGTTCTGCATCATGCGAACTGCCTCAACCAAGGAACGCCGTAAGCTGCTCCTCTGGGCCTGTGGCTATTCGAAAGCCTGCAGTGCCACAGGAAGAACAGGACTTCAACTGCAGTAAGAACGCAAGCTGACTTCCTCTAGGAGGCACGGTGACTTCAGGCAGGATGTCTTAGGTGGAATGCGAAGACGAGGGTTACCCTGAGTGCAGCTCAGGCTAGGGCAACGCGTAAGACTTGCACGCCGTGTGGGACGTGCCAGAACGCTGTTCGTGAACGTGTGCGAGGGCTGAGGAAATGAAGCTGCTCCAAAAGAGAGGGCAGTGCGTTTCCCTACACCCGGCATGCACAGAGGGGCTGTAACGGGCTCCGGGTCTGGACGTTGCTTAGCTGACCCAGGTGAGCCTGGGGTACTCAAGTGTTCCTGCGGGAATAGGGTGCCCAGGCTAGCGTCCTAGGTGTCCAGAAAACTGTGCTGCCGTTCAAGGAACGCAGAGCAGAGGCCAGCGCCTCATGGAAACTGCTGCACGCCTCTGCTTCTGCACGGCAAATCAGGGCCTTACTTCCAGGCATGTGTTCATGCTGGGTGTGCCGGTAGCGATATAGCAGGGTAAGATGCTGACTTTCTCCTCGAGCAGAGTGACTTCACGTACGAGGGCCTTGAAGTGCTCCAAGCACAGTGTTCTCTCATGGCAGCTCACACAAGGACCATAAGAAGTTTTCTGTGCACTTCGGACGCACCAGCAATGTTGTCCTGAGGCCGTTCCAGGACTCTGGAAATGTAGCTCTCCTCAAGGAACGTACAGTGTGTTGCCCATCACTGGGCACGCACAGAGGGCCTCCGAGGGATGCACCAATGGGCCTCGAAATTGCTCAGCCGGCCCACAGGGGTCTGGAGGTACTCAGTGAACTTGCAGGAAAACGAGGTCTACCCGAGAGGCCTAGGAGTCCTCAGACGTGTACTTCCTTTAAAGTAAAGCATATAAGGGACAAAGAACTCATGGAAATAGCTGCATGCCTCCCTTTCTGCACGGCTACTAAGGGCCTAACCTGGAGGCAACTTTTCACGTTGAGATTCCCTTTAGCTCTAGAGCTTGTCAGGCTGACCACCACCGCGGCCATGGAAGCCCCTGGTTTAGACAGAGCAAACTCATTTTCTCCCCAGAAGCATTCTTACAGTGTTTACAGGCCTGTCAAGAGGAGGGAATGGCAGGCACTTTCAATGCAGCGTGAACGCTGCCTTCAAAACGGGAAAGCAAGGCTAGTTCCAGCAGGTCCCCTTTTCCAGGGGCACACTCAGCATGCACCCCTGTGGCTTCTAACAAGTCCGAGGAGACACAGGTTACCCTGTGTTTCCTTCCCTGACTCAACTTCTCGAAGTAGGGTGTTCTGCATCATGCGAACTGCCTCAACCAAGGAACGCCGTAAGCTGCTCCTCTGGGCCTGTGGCTATTCGAAAGCCTGCAGTGCCACAGGAAGAACAGGACTTCAACTGCAGTAAGAACGCAAGCTGACTTCCTCTAGGAGGCACGGTGACTTCAGGCAGGACGTCTTAGGTGGAATGCGAAGACGAGGGTTACCCTGAGTGCAGCTCAGGCTAGGGCAACGCGTAAGACTTGCACGCCGTGTGGGACGTGCCAGAACGCTGTTCGTGAACGTGTGCGAGGGCTGAGGAAATGAAGCTGCTCCAAAAGAGAGGGCAGTGCGTTTCCCTACACCCGGCATGCACAGAGGGGCTGTAACGGGCTCCGGGTCTGGACGTTGCTTAGCTGACCCAGGTGAGCCTGGGGTACTCAAGTGTTCCTGCGGGAATAGGGTGCCCAGGCTAGCGTCCTAGGTGTCCAGAAAACTGTGCTGCCGTTCAAGGAACGCAGAGCAGAGGCCAGCGCCTCATGGAAACTGCTGCACGCCTCTGCTTCTGCACGGCAAATCAGGGCCTTACTTCCAGGCATGTGTTCATGCTGGGTGTGCCGGTAGCGATATAGCAGGGTAAGATGCTGACTTTCTCCTCGAGCAGAGTGACTTCACGTACGAGGGCCTCGAAGTGCTCCAAGCACAGTGTTCTCTCATGGCAGCTCACACAAGGACCATGAGAAGTTTTCTGTGCACTTCGGACGCACCAGCAATGTTGTCCTGAGGCCGTTCCAGGACTCTGGAAATGTAGCTCTCCTCAAGGAACGTACAGTGTGTTGCCCATCACTGGGCACGCACAGAGGGCCTCCGAGGGATGCACCAATGGGCCTCGAAATTGCTCAGCCGGCCCACAGGGGTCTGGAGGTACTCAGTGAACTTGCAGGAAAACGAGGTCTACCCGAGAGGCCTAGGAGTCCTCAGACGTGTACTTCCTTTAAAGTAAAGCATATAAGGGA
Organism: Delphinapterus leucas; assembly: GCF_059928025.1. Classification (NCBI taxonomy): domain Eukaryota; kingdom Metazoa; phylum Chordata; class Mammalia; order Artiodactyla; family Monodontidae; genus Delphinapterus; species Delphinapterus leucas. The sequence continues at coordinate 1,382,100 of NC_143140.1, forward strand.
CAAAGAACTCATGGAAATAGCTGCATGCCTCCCTTTCTGCACGGCTACTAAGGGCCTAACCTGGAGGCAACTTTTCACGTTGAGATTCCCTTTAGCTCTAGAGCTTGTCAGGCTGACCACCACCGCGGCCATGGAAGCCCCTGGTTTAGACAGAGCAAACTCATTTTCTCCCCAGAAGCATTCTTACAGTGTTTACAGGCCTGTCAAGATGAGGGAATGGCAGGCACTTTCAATGCAGCGTGAACGCTGCCTTCAAAATGGGAAAGCAAGGCTAGTTCCAACAGGTCCCCTTTTCCAGGGGCACACTCAGCATGCACCCCTGTGGCTTCTAAGAAGTCCGAGGAGACACAGGTTACCCTGTGTTTCCTTCCCTGACTCAACTTCTCGAAGTAGGGTGTTCTGCATCATGCGAACTGCCTCAACCAAGGAACGCCGTAAGCTGCTCCTCTGGGCCTGTGGCTATTCGAAAGCCTGCAGTGCCACAGGAAGAACAGGACTTCAACTGCAGTAAGAACGCAAGCTGACTTCCTCTAGGAGGCACGGTGACTTCAGGCAGGACGTCTTAGATGGAATGCGAAGACGAGGGTTACCCTGAGTGCAGCTCAGGCTAGGGCAACGCGTAAGACTTGCACGCCGTGTGGGACGTGCCAGAACGGTGTTCGTGAACGTGTGCGAGGGCTGAGGAAATGAAGCTGCTCCAAAAGAGAGGGCAGTGCGTTTCCCTACACCCGGCATGCACAGAGGGGCTGTAACGGGCTCCGGGTCTGGACGTTGCTTAGCTGACCCAGGTGAGCCTGGGGTAGTCAAGTGTTCCTGCGGGAATAGGGTGCCCAGGCTAGCGTCCTAGGTGTCCAGAAAACTGTGCTGCCGTTTAAGGAACGCAGAGCAGAGGCCAGCGCCTCATGGAAACTGCTGCACGCCTCTGCTTCTGCACGGCAAATCAGGGCCTTACTTCCAGGCATGTGTTCATGCTGGGTGTGCCGGTAGCGATATAGCAGGGTAAGATGCTGACTTTCTCCTCGAGCAGAGTGACTTCACGTACGAGGGCCTCGAAGTACTCCAAGCACAGTGTTCTCTCATGGCAGCTCACACAAGGACCATGAGAAGTTTTCTGTGCACTTCGGACTCACCAGCAAAGTTGTCCTGAGGCCGTTCGAGGACTCTGGAAATGTAGCTCTCCTCAAGGAACGTACAGTGTGTTGCCCATCACTGGGCACGCACAGAGGGCCTCCGAGGGATGCACCAATGGGCCTCGAAGTTGCTCAGCCGGCCCACAGGGGTCTGGAGGTACTCAGTGAACTTGCAGGGAAAACGAGGCCTACCCGAGAGGCCTTGGAGTCCTCAGACGTGTACTTCCTTTAAAGTAAAGCATATAAGGGACTAAGAACTCATGGAAACAGCTGCATGCCTCCCTTTCTGCACGACTACTAAGGGCCTAACCTGGAGGCAAGTTTTCACGTTGAGATTCCCTTTAGCTCTAGAGCTTGTCAGGCTGACCACCACCGCGGCCATGGAAGCCCCTGGTTTAGACAGAGCAAACTCATTTTCTCCCCAGAAGCATTCTTACAGTGTTTACAGGCCTGTCAAGAGGAGGGAATGGCAGGCACTTTCAATGCAGCGTGAACGCTGCCTTCAAAACGGGAAAGCAAGGCTAGTTCCAGCAGGTCCCCTTTTCCAGGGGCACACACAGCATGCACCCCTGTGGCTTCTAACAAGTCCGAGGAGACACAGGTTACCCTGTGTTTCCTTCCCTGACTCAACTTCTCGAAAGGGTGTTCTGCATCATGCGAACTGCCTCAACCAAGGAACGCCGTAAGCTGCTCCTCTGGGCCTGTGGCTATTCGAAAGCCTGCAGTGCCACAGGAAGAACAGGACTTCAACTGCAGTAAGAACGCAAGCTGACTTCCTCTAGGAGGCACGGTGACTTCAGGCAGGACGTCTTAGGTGGAATGCGAAGACGAGGGTTACCCTGAGTGCAGCTCAGGCTACGGCAACGCGTAAGACTTCAACGCCGTGTGGGTCGTGCCAGAACGCTGTTCGTGAACGTGTGCGAGGGCTGAGGAAATGAAGCTGCTCCAAAAGAGAGGGCAGTGCGTTTCCCTACACCCGGCATGCACAGAGGGGCTGTAACGGGCTCCGGGTCTGGACGTTGCTTAGCTGACCCAGGTGAGCCTGGGGTACTCAAGTGTTCCTGCGGGAATAGGGTGCCCAGGCTAGCGTCCTAGGTGTCCAGAAAACTGTGCTGCCGTTCAAGGAACGCAGAGCAGAGGCCAGCGCCTCATGGAAACTGCTGCACGCCTCTGCTTCTGCACGGCAAATCAGGGCCTTACTTCCAGGCATGTGTTCATGCTGGGTGTGCCGGTAGCGATATAGCAGGGTAAGATGCTGACTTTCTCCTCGAGCAGAGTGACTTCACGTACGAGGGCCTCGAAGTACTCCAAGCACAGTGTTCTCTCATGGCAGCTCACACAAGGACCATGAGAAGTTTTCTGTGCACTTCGGACTCACCAGCAAAGTTGTCCTGAGGCCGTTCGAGGACTCTGGAAATGTAGCTCTCCTCAAGGAACGTACAGTGTGTTGCCCATCACTGGGCACGCACAGAGGGCCTCCGAGGGATGCACCAATGGGCCTCGAAGTTGCTCAGCCGGCCCACAGGGGTCTGGAGGTACTCAGTGAACTTGCAGGGAAAACGAGGCCTACCCGAGAGGCCTAGGAGTCCTCAGACGTGTACTTCCTTTAAAGTAAAGCATATAAGGGACTAAGAACTCATGGAAACAGCTGCATGCCTCCCTTTCTGCACGGCTACTAAGGGCCTAACCTGGAGGCAACTTTTCACGTTGAGATTCCCTTTAGCTCTAGAGCTTGTCAGGCTGACCACCACCGCGGCCATGGAAGCCCCTGGTTTAGACAGAGCAAACTCATTTTCTCCCCAGAAGCATTCTTACAGTGTTTACAGGCCTGTCAAGAGGAGGGAATGGCAGGCAGTTTCAATGCAGCGTGAACGCTGCCTTCAAAACGGGAAAGCAAGGCTAGTTCCAGCAGGTCCCCTTTTCCAGGGGCACACTCAGCATGCACCCCTGTGGCTTCTAACAAGTCCGAGGAGACACAGGTTACCCTGTGTTTCCTTCCCTGACTCAACTTCTCGAAAGGGTGTTCTGCATCATGCGAACTGCCTCAACCAAGGAACGCCGTAAGCTGCTCCTCTGGGCCTGTGGCTATTCGAAAGCCTGCAGTGCCACAGGAAGAACAGGACTTCAACTGCAGTAAGAACGCAAGCTGACTTCCTCTAGGAGGCACGGTGACTTCAGGCAGGACGTCTTAGGTGGAATGCGAAGACGAGGGTTACCCTGAGTGCAGCTCAGGCTAGGGCAACGCGTAAGACTTGCACGCCGTGTGGGACGTGCCAGAACGCTGTTCGTGAACGTGTGCGAGGGCTGAGGAAATGAAGCTGCTCCAAAAGAGAGGGCAGTGCGTTTCCCTACACCCGGCATGCACAGAGGGGCTGTAACGGGCTCCGGGTCTGGACGTTGCTTAGCTGACCCAGGTGAGCCTGGGGTACTCAAGTGTTCCTGCGGGAATAGGGTGCCCAGGCTAGCGTCCTAGGTGTCCAGAAAACTGTGCTGCCGTTCAAGGAACGCAGAGCAGAGGCCAGCGCCTCATGGAAACTGCTGCACGCCTCTGCTTCTGCACGGCAAATCAGGGCCTTACTTCCAGGCATGTGTTCATGCTGGGTGTGCCGGTAGCGATATAGCAGGGTAAGATGCTGACTTTCTCCTCGAGCAGAGTGACTTCACGTACGAGGGCCTCGAAGTGCTCCAAGCACAGTGTTCTCTCATGGCAGCTCACACAAGGACCATGAGAAGTTTTCTGTGCACTTCGGACGCACCAGCAATGTTGTCCTGAGGCCGTTCCAGGACTCTGGAAATGTAGCTCTCCTCAAGGAACGTACAGTGTGTTGCCCATCACTGGGCACGCACAGAGGGCCTCCGAGGGATGCACCAATGGGCCTCGAAATTGCTCAGCCGGCCCACAGGGGTCTGGAGGTACTCAGTGAACTTGCAGGAAAACGAGGTCTACCCGAGAGGCCTAGGAGTCCTCAGACGTGTACTTCCTTTAAAGTAAAGCATATAAGGGACAAAGAACTCATGGAAATAGCTGCATGCCTCCCTTTCTGCACGGCTACTAAGGGCCTAACCTGGAGGCAACTTTTCACGTTGAGATTCCCTTTAGCTCTAGAGCTTGTCAGGCTGACCACCACCGCGGCCATGGAAGCCCCTGGTTTAGACAGAGCAAACTCATTTTCTCCCCAGAAGCATTCTTACAGTGTTTACAGGCCTGTCAAGATGAGGGAATGGCAGGCACTTTCAATGCAGCGTGAACGCTGCCTTCAAAATGGGAAAGCAAGGCTAGTTCCAACAGGTCCCCTTTTCCAGGGGCACACTCAGCATGCACCCCTGTGGCTTCTAAGAAGTCCGAGGAGACACAGGTTACCCTGTGTTTCCTTCCCTGACTCAACTTCTCGAAGTAGGGTGTTCTGCATCATGCGAACTGCCTCAACCAAGGAACGCCGTAAGCTGCTCCTCTGGGCCTGTGGCTATTCGAAAGCCTGCAGTGCCACAGGAAGAACAGGACTTCAACTGCAGTAAGAACGCAAGCTGACTTCCTCTAGGAGGCACGGTGAGTTCAGGCAGGACGTCTTAGATGGAATGCGAAGACGAGGGTTACCCTGAGTGCAGCTCAGGCTAGGGCAACGCGTAAGACTTGCACGCCGTGTGGGACGTGCCAGAACGGTGTTCGTGAACGTGTGCGAGGGCTGAGGAAATGAAGCTGCTCCAAAAGAGAGGGCAGTGCGTTTCCCTACACCCGGCATGCACAGAGGGGCTGTAACGGGCTCCGGGTCTGGACGTTGCTTAGCTGACCCAGGTGAGCCTGGGGTAGTCAAGTGTTCCTGCGGGAATAGGGTGCCCAGGCTAGCGTCCTAGGTGTCCAGAAAACTGTGCTGCCGTTTAAGGAACGCAGAGCAGAGGCCAGCGCCTCATGGAAACTGCTGCACGCCTCTGCTTCTGCACGGCAAATCAGGGCCTTACTTCCAGGCATGTGTTCATGCTGGGTGTGCCGGTAGCGATATAGCAGGGTAAGATGCTGACTTTCTCCTCGAGCAGAGTGACTTCACGTACGAGGGCCTCGAAGTACTCCAAGCACAGTGTTCTCTCATGGCAGCTCACACAAGGACCATGAGAAGTTTTCTGTGCACTTCGGACTCACCAGCAAAGTTGTCCTGAGGCCGTTCGAGGACTCTGGAAATGTAGCTCTCCTCAAGGAACGTACAGTGTGTTGCCCATCACTGGGCACGCACAGAGGGCCTCCGAGGGATGCACCAATGGGCCTCGAAATTGCTCAGCCGGCCCACAGGGGTCTGGAGGTACTCAGTGAACTTGCAGGAAAACGAGGTCTACCCGAGAGGCCTAGGAGTCCTCAGACGTGTACTTCCTTTAAAGTAAAGCATATAAGGGACTAAGAACTCATGGAAATAGCTGCATGCCTCCCTTTCTGCACGGCTACTAAGGGCCTAACCTGGAGGCAACTTTTCACGTTGAGATTCCCTTTAGCTCTAGAGCTTGTCAGGCTGACCACCACCGCGGCCATGGAAGCCCCTGGTTTAGACAGAGCAAACTCATTTTCTCCCCAGAAGCATTCTTACAGTGTTTACAGGCCTGTCAAGAGGAGGGAATGGCAGGCACTTTCAATGCAGCGTGAACGCTGCCTTCAAAATGGGAAAGCAAGGCTAGTTCCAACAGGTCCCCTTTTCCAGGGGCACACTCAGCATGCACCCCTGTGGCTTCTAAGAAGTCCGAGGAGACACAGGTTACCCTGTGTTTCCTTCCCTGACTCAACTTCTCGAAGTAGGGTGTTCTGCATCATGCGAACTGCCTCAACCAAGGAACGCCGTAAGCTGCTCCTCTGGGCCTGTGGCTATTCGAAAGCCTGCAGTGCCACAGGAAGAACAGGACTTCAACTGCAGTAAGAACGCAAGCTGACTTCCTCTAGGAGGCACGGTGACTTCAGGCAGGACGTCTTAGATGGAATGCGAAGACGAGGGTTACCCTGAGTGCAGCTCAGGCTAGGGCAACGCGTAAGACTTGCACGCCGTGTGGGACGTGCCAGAACGGTGTTCGTGAACGTGTGCGAGGGCTGAGGAAATGAAGCTGCTCCAAAAGAGAGGGCAGTGCGTTTCCCTACACCCGGCATGCACAGAGGGGCTGTAACGGGCTCCGGGTCTGGACGTTGCTTAGCTGACCCAGGTGAGCCTGGGGTACTCAAGTGTTCCTGCGGGAATAGGGTGCCCAGGCTAGCGTCCTAGGTGTCCAGAAAACTGTGCTGCCGTTCAAGGAACGCAGAGCAGAGGCCAGCGCCTCATGGAAACTGCTGCACGCCTCTGCTTCTGCACGGCAAATCAGGGCCTTACTTCCAGGCATGTGTTCATGCTGGGTGTGCCGGTAGCGATATAGCAGGGTAAGATGCTGACTTTCTCCTCGAGCAGAGTGACTTCACGTACGAGGGCCTCGAAGTACTCCAAGCACAGTGTTCTCTCATGGCAGCTCACACAAGGACCGTGAGAAGTTTTCTGTGCACTTCGGACTCACCAGCAAAGTTGTCCTGAGGCCGTTCGAGGACTCTGGAAATGTAGCTCTCCTCAAGGAACGTACAGTGTGTTGCCCATCACTGGGCACGCACAGAGGGCCTCCGAGGGATGCACCAATGGGCCTCGAAGTTGCTCAGCCGGCCCACAGGGGTCTGGAGGTACTCAGTGAACTTGCAGGGAAAACGAGGCCTACCCGAGAGGCCTTGGAGTCCTCAGACGTGTACTTCCTTTAAAGTAAAGCATATAAGGGACTAAGAACTCATGGAAACAGCTGCATGCCTCCCTTTCTGCACGACTACTAAGGGCCTAACCTGGAGGCAAGTTTTCACGTTGAGATTCCCTTTAGCTCTAGAGCTTGTCAGGCTGACCTCCACCGCGGCCATGGAAGCCCCTGGTTTAGACAGAGCAAACTCATTTTCTCCCCAGAAGCATTCTTACAGTGTTTACAGGCCTGTCAAGAGGAGGGAATGGCAGGCACTTTCAATGCAGCGTGAACGCTGCCTTCAAAACGGGAAAGCAAGGCTAGTTCCAGCAGGTCCCCTTTTCCAGGGGCACACTCAGCATGCACCCCTGTGGCTTCTAACAAGTCCGAGGAGACACAGGTTACCCTGTGTTTCCTTCCCTGACTCAACTTCTCGAAAGGGTGTTCTGCATCATGCGAACTGCCTCAACCAAGGAACGCCGTAAGCTGCTCCTCTGGGCCTGTGGCTATTCGAAAGCCTGCAGTGCCACAGGAAGAACAGGACTTCAACTGCAGTAAGAACGCAAGCTGACTTCCTCTAGGAGGCACGGTGACTTCAGGCAGGACGTCTTAGGTGGAATGCGAAGACGAGGGTTACCCTGAGTGCAGCTCAGGCTACGGCAACGCGTAAGACTTGCACGCCGTGTGGGACGTGCCAGAACGCTGTTCGTGAACGTGTGCGAGGGCTGAAGAAATGAAGCTGCTCCAAAAGAGAGGGCAGTGCGTTTCCCTACACCCGGCATGCACAGAGGGGCTGTAACGGGCTCCGGGTCTGGACGTTGCTTAGCTGACCCAGGTGAGCCTGGGGTACTCAAGTGTTCCTGCGGGAATAGGGTGCCCAGGCTAGCGTCCTAGGTGTCCAGAAAACTGTGCTGCCGTTCAAGGAACGCAGAGCAGAGGCCAGCGCCTCATGGAAACTGCTGCACGCCTCTGCTTCTGCACGGCAAATCAGGGCCTTACTTCCAGGCATGTGTTCATGCTGGGTGTGCCGGTAGCGATATAGCAGGGTAAGATGCTGACTTTCTCCTCGAGCAGAGTGACTTCACGTACGAGGGCCTTGAAGTGCTCCAAGGACAGTGTTCTCTCATGGCAGCTCACACAAGGACCATAAGAAGTTTTCTGTGCACTTCGGACGCACCAGCAATGTTGTCCTGAGGCCGTTCCAGGACTCTGGAAATGTAGCTCTCCTCAAGGAACGTACAGTGTGTTGCCCATCACTGGGCACGCACAGAGGGCCTCCGAGGGATGCACCAATGGGCCTCGAAATTGCTCAGCCGGCCCACAGGGGTCTGGAGGTACTCAGTGAACTTGCAGGAAAACGAGGTCTACCCGAGAGGCCTAGGAGTCCTCAGACGTGTACTTCCTTTAAAGTAAAGCATATAAGGGACTAAGAACTCATGGAAATAGCTGCATGCCTCCCTTTCTGCACGGCTACTAAGGGCCTAACCTGGAGGCAACTTTTCACGTTGAGATTCCCTTTAGCTCTAGAGCTTGTCAGGCTGACCACCACCGCGGCCATGGAAGCCCCTGGTTTAGACAGAGCAAACTCATTTTCTCCCCAGAAGCATTCTTACAGTGTTTACAGGCCTGTCAAGAGGAGGGAATGGCAGGCACTTTCAATGCAGCGTGAACGCTGCCTTCAAAATGGGAAAGCAAGGCTAGTTCCAACAGGTCCCCTTTTCCAGGGGCACACTCAGCATGCACCCCTGTGGCTTCTAAGAAGTCCGAGGAGACACAGGTTACCCTGTGTTTCCTTCCCTGACTCAACTTCTCGAAGTAGGGTGTTCTGCATCATGCGAACTGCCTCAACCAAGGAACGCCGTAAGCTGCTCCTCTGGGCCTGTGGCTATTCGAAAGCCTGCAGTGCCACAGGAAGAACAGGACTTCAACTGCAGTAAGAACGCAAGCTGACTTCCTCTAGGAGGCACGGTGACTTCAGGCAGGACGTCTTAGATGGAATGCGAAGACGAGGGTTACCCTGAGTGCAGCTCAGGCTAGGGCAACGCGTAAGACTTGCACGCCGTGTGGGACGTGCCAGAACGGTGTTCGTGAACGTGTGCGAGGGCTGAGGAAATGAAGCTGCTCCAAAAGAGAGGGCAGTGCGTTTCCCTACACCCGGCATGCACAGAGGGGCTGTAACGGGCTCCGGGTCTGGACGTTGCTTAGCTGACCCAGGTGAGCCTGGGGTACTCAAGTGTTCCTGCGGGAATAGGGTGCCCAGGCTAGCGTCCTAGGTGTCCAGAAAACTGTGCTGCCGTTCAAGGAACGCAGAGCAGAGGCCAGCGCCTCATGGAAACTGCTGCACGCCTCTGCTTCTGCACGGCAAATCAGGGCCTTACTTCCAGGCATGTGTTCATGCTGGGTGTGCCGGTAGCGATATAGCAGGGTAAGATGCTGACTTTCTCCTCGAGCAGAGTGACTTCACGTACGAGGGCCTCGAAGTACTCCAAGCACAGTGTTCTCTCATGGCAGCTCACACAAGGACCATGAGAAGTTTTCTGTGCACTTCGGACTCACCAGCAAAGTTGTCCTGAGGCCGTTCGAGGACTCTGGAAATGTAGCTCTCCTCAAGAAACGTACAGTGTGTTGCCCATCACTGGGCACGCACAGAGGGCCTCCGAGGGATGCACCAATGGGCCTCGAAGTTGCTCAGCCGGCCCACAGGGGTCTGGAGGTACTCAGTGAACTTGCAGGGAAAACGAGGCCTACCCGAGAGGCCTAGGAGTCCTCAGACGTGTACTTCCTTTAAAGTAAAGCATATAAGGGACTAAGAACTCATGGAAACAGCTGCATGCCTCCCTTTCTGCACGGCTACTAAGGGCCTAACCTGGAGGCAAGTTTTCACGTTGAGATTCCCTTTAGCTCTAGAGCTTGTCAGGCTGACCACCACCGCGGCCATGGAAGCCCCTGGTTTAGACAGAGCAAACTCATTTTCTCCCCAGAAGCATTCTTACAGTGTTTACAGGCCTGTCAAGAGGAGGGAATGGCAGGCAGTTTCAATGCAGCGTGAACGCTGCCTTCAAAACGGGAAAGCAAGGCTAGTTCCAGCAGGTCCCCTTTTCCAGGGGCACACTCAGCATGCACCCCTGTGGCTTCTAACAAGTCCGAGGAGACACAGGTTACCCTGTGTTTCCTTCCCTGACTCAACTTCTCGAAGTAGGGTGTTCTGCATCATGCGAACTGCCTCAACCAAGGAACGCCGTAAGCTGCTCCTCTGGGCCTGTGGCTATTCGAAAGCCTGCAGTGCCACAGGAAGAACAGGACTTCAACTGCAGTAAGAACGCAAGCTGACTTCCTCTAGGAGGCACGGTGACTTCAGGCAGGACGTCTTAGGTGGAATGCGAAGACGAGGGTACCCTGAGTGCAGCTCAGGCTAGGGCAACGCGTAAGACTTCAACGCCGTGTGGGACGTGCCAGAACGCTGTTCGTGAACGTGTGCGAGGGCTGAGGAAATGAAGCTGCTCCAAAAGAGAGGGCAGTGCGTTTCCCTACACCCGGCATGCACAGAGGGGCTGTAACGGGCTCCGGGTCTGGACGTTGCTTAGCTGACCCAGGTGAGCCTGGGGTACTCAAGTGTTCCTGCGGGAATAGGGTGCCCAGGCTAGCGTCCTAGGTGTCCAGAAAACTGTGCTGCCGTTCAAGGAACGCAGAGCAGAGGCCAGCGCCTCATGGAAACTGCTGCACGCCTCTGCTTCTGCACGGCAAATCAGGGCCTTACTTCCAGGCATGTGTTCATGCTGGGTGTGCCGGTAGCGATATAGCAGGGTAAGATGCTGACTTTCTCCTCGAGCAGAGTGACTTCACGTACGAGGGCCTCGAAGTGCTCCAAGCACAGTGTTCTCTCATGGCAGCTCACACAAGGACCATAAGAAGTTTTCTGTGCACTTCGGACGCACCAGCAATGTTGTCCTGAGGCCGTTCCAGGACTCTGGAAATGTAGCTCTCCTCAAGGAACGTACAGTGTGTTGCCCATCACTGGGCACGCACAGAGGGCCTCCGAGGGATGCACCAATGGGCCTCGAAATTGCTCAGCCGGCCCACAGGGGTCTGGAGGTACTCAGTGAACTTGCAGGAAAACGAGGTCTACCCGAGAGGCCTAGGAGTCCTCAGACGTGTACTTCCTTTAAAGTAAAGCATATAAGGGACAAAGAACTCATGGAAATAGCTGCATGCCTCCCTTTCTGCACGGCTACTAAGGGCCTAACCTGGAGGCAACTTTTCACGTTGAGATTCCCTTTAGCTCTAGAGCTTGTCAGGCTGACCACCACCGCGGCCATGGAAGCCCCTGGTTTAGACAGAGCAAACTCATTTTCTCCCCAGAAGCATTCTTACAGTGTTTACAGGCCTGTCAAGAGGAGGGAATGGCAGGCACTTTCAATGCAGCGTGAACGCTACCTTCCAAATGGGAAAGCAAGGCTAGTTCCAACAGGTCCCCTTTTCCAGGGGCACACTCAGCATGCACCCCTGTGGCTTCTAAGAAGTCCGAGGAGACACAGGTTACCCTGTGTTTCCTTCCCTGACTCAACTTCTCGAAGTAGGGTGTTCTGCATCATGCGAACTGCCTCAACCAAGGAACGCCGTAAGCTGCTCCTCTGGGCCTGTGGCTATTCGAAAGCCTGCAGTGCCACAGGAAGAACAGGACTTCAACTGCAGTAAGAACGCAAGCTGACTTCCTCTAGGAGGCACGGTGACTTCAGGCAGGACGTCTTAGATGGAATGCGAAGACGAGGGTTACCCTGAGTGCAGCTCAGGCTAGGGCAACGCGTAAGACTTGCACGCCGTGTGGGACGTGCCAGAACGGTGTTCGTGAACGTGTGCGAGGGCTGAGGAAATGAAGCTGCTCCAAAAGAGAGGGCAGTGCGTTTCCCTACACCCGGCATGCACAGAGGGGCTGTAACGGGCTCCGGGTCTGGACGTTGCTTAGCTGACCCAGGTGAGCCTGGGGTACTCAAGTGTTCCTGCGGGAATAGGGTGCCCAGGCTAGCGTCCTAGGTGTCCAGAAAACTGTGCTGCCGTTTAAGGAACGCAGAGCAGAGGCCAGCGCCTCATGGAAACTGCTGCACGCCTCTGCTTCTGCACGGCAAATCAGGGCCTTACTTCCAGGCATGTGTTCATGCTGGGTGTGCCGGTAGCGATATAGCAGGGTAAGATGCTGACTTTCTCCTCGAGCAGAGTGACTTCACGTACGAGGGCCTCGAAGTACTCCAAGCACAGTGTTCTCTCATGGCAGCTCACACAAGGACCATGAGAAGTTTTCTGTGCACTTCGGACTCACCAGCAAAGTTGTCCTGAGGCCGTTCGAGGACTCTGGAAATGTAGCTCTCCTCAAGGAACGTACAGTGTGTTGCCCATCACTGGGCACGCACAGAGGGCCTCCGAGGGATGCACCAATGGGCCTCGAAGTTGCTCAGCCGGCCCACAGGGGTCTGGAGGTACTCAGTGAACTTGCAGGGAAAACGAGGCCTACCCGAGAGGCCTAGGAGTCCTCAGACGTGTACTTCCTTTAAAGTAAAGCATATAAGGGACTAAGAACCCATGGAAACAGCTGCATGCCTCCCTTTCTGCACGGCTACTAAGGGCCTAACCTGGAGGCAAGTTTTCACGTTGAGATTCCCTTTAGCTCTAGAGCTTGTCAGGCTGACCACCACCGCGGCCATGGAAGCCCCTGGTTTAGACAGAGCAAACTCATTTTCTCCCCAGAAGCATTCTTACAGTGTTTACAGGCCTGTCAAGAGGAGGGAATGGCAGGCAGTTTCAATGCAGCGTGAACGCTTCCTTCAAAACGGGAAAGCAAGGCTAGTTCCAGCAGGTCCCCTTTTCCAGGGGCACACTCAGCATGCACCCCTGTGGCTTCTAACAAGTCCGAGGAGACACAGGTTACCCTGTGTTTCCTTCCCTGACTCAACTTCTCGAAGTAGGGTGTTCTGCATCATGCGAACTGCCTCAACCAAGGAACGCCGTAAGCTGCTCCTCTGGGCCTGTGGCTATTCGAAAGCCTGCAGTGCCACAGGAAGAACAGGACTTCAACTGCAGTAAGAACGCAAGCTGACTTCCTCTAGGAGGCACGGTGACTTCAGGCAGGACGTCTTAGATGGAATGCGAAGACGAGGGTTACCCTGAGTGCAGCTCAGGCTAGGGCAACGCGTAAGACTTGCACGCCGTGTGGGACGTGCCAGAACGGTGTTCGTGAACGTGTGCGAGGGCTGAGGAAATGAAGCTGCTCCAAAAGAGAGGGCAGTGCGTTTCCCTACACCCGGCATGCACAGAGGGGCTGTAACGGGCTCCGGGTCTGGACGTTGCTTAGCTGACCCAGGTGAGCCTGGGGTACTCAAGTGTTCCTGCGGGAATAGGGTGCCCAGGCTAGCGTCCTAGGTGTCCAGAAAACTGTGCTGCCGTTTAAGGAACGCAGAGCAGAGGCCAGCGCCTCATGGAAACTGCTGCACGCCTCTGCTTCTGCACGGCAAATCAGGGCCTTACTTCCAGGCATGTGTTCATGCTGGGTGTGCCGGTAGCGATATAGCAGGGTAAGATGCTGACTTTCTCCTCGAGCAGAGTGACTTCACGTACGAGGGCCTCGAAGTACTCCAAGCACAGTGTTCTCTCATGGCAGCTCACACAAGGACCATGAGAAGTTTTCTGTGCACTTCGGACTCACCAGCAAAGTTGTCCTGAGGCCGTTCGAGGACTCTGGAAATGTAGCTCTCCTCAAGGAACGTACAGTGTGTTGCCCATCACTGGGCACGCACAGAGGGCCTCCGAGGGATGCACCAATGGGCCTCGAAGTTGCTCAGCCGGCCCACAGGGGTCTGGAGGTACTCAGTGAACTTGCAGGGAAAACGAGGCCTACCCGAGAGGCCTAGGAGTCCTCAGACGTGTACTTCCTTTAAAGTAAAGCATATAAGGGACTAAGAACCCATGGAAACAGCTGCATGCCTCCCTTTCTGCACGGCTACTAAGGGCCTAACCTGGAGGCAACTTTTCACGTTGAGATTCCCTTTAGCTCTAGAGCTTGTCAGGCTGACCACCACCGCGGCCATGGAAGCCCCTGGTTTAGACAGAGCAAACTCATTTTCTCCCCAGAAGCATTCTTACAGTGTTTACAGGCCTGTCAAGAGGAGGGAATGGCAGGCAGTTTCAATGCAGCGTGAACGCTTCCTTCAAAACGGGAAAGCAAGGCTAGTTCCAGCAGGTCCCCTTTTCCAGGGGCACACTCAGCATGCACCCCTGTGGCTTCTAACAAGTCCGAGGAGACACAGGTTACCCTGTGTTTCCTTCCCTGACTCAACTTCTCGAAGTAGGGTGTTCTGCATCATGCGAACTGCCTCAACCAAGGAACGCCGTAAGCTGCTCCTCTGGGCCTGTGGCTATTCGAAAGCCTGCAGTGCCACAGGAAGAACAGGACTTCAACTGCAGTAAGAACGCAAGCTGACTTCCTCTAGGAGGCACGGTGACTTCAGGCAGGACGTCTTAGGTGGAATGCGAAGACGAGGGTTACCCTGAGTGCAGCTCAGGCTAGGGCAACGCGTAAGACTTCAACGCCGTGTGGGACGTGCCAGAACGCTGTTCGTGAACGTGTGCGAGGGCTGAGGAAATGAAGCTGCTCCAAAAGAGAGGGCAGTGCGTTTCCCTACACCCGGCATGCACAGAGGGGCTGTAACGGGCTCCGGGTCTGGACGTTGCTTAGCTGACCCAGGTGAGCCTGGGGTACTCAAGTGTTCCTGCGGGAATAGGGTGCCCAGGCTAGCGTCCTAGGTGTCCAGAAAACTGTGCTGCCGTTCAAGGAACGCAGAGCAGAGGCCAGCGCCTCATGGAAACTGCTGCACGCCTCTGCTTCTGCACGGCAAATCAGGGCCTTACTTCCAGGCATGTGTTCATGCTGGGTGTGCCGGTAGCGATATAGCAGGGTAAGATGCTGACTTTCTCCTCGAGCAGAGTGACTTCACGTACGAGGGCCTCGAAGTGCTCCAAGCACAGTGTTCTCTCATGGCAGCTCACACAAGGACCATAAGAAGTTTTCTGTGCACTTCGGACGCACCAGCAATGTTGTCCTGAGGCCGTTCCAGGACTCTGGAAATGTAGCTCTCCTCAAGGAACGTACAGTGTGTTGCCCATCACTGGGCACGCACAGAGGGCCTCCGAGGGATGCACCAATGGGCCTCGAAATTGCTCAGCCGGCCCACAGGGGTCTGGAGGTACTCAGTGAACTTGCAGGAAAACGAGGTCTACCCGAGAGGCCTAGGAGTCCTCAGACGTGTACTTCCTTTAAAGTAAAGCATATAAGGGACAAAGAACTCATGGAAATAGCTGCATGCCTCCCTTTCTGCACGGCTACTAAGGGCCTAACCTGGAGGCAACTTTTCACGTTGAGATTCCCTTTAGCTCTAGAGCTTGTCAGGCTGACCACCACCGCGGCCATGGAAGCCCCTGGTTTAGACAGAGCAAACTCATTTTCTCCCCAGAAGCATTCTTACAGTGTTTACAGGCCTGTCAAGAGGAGGGAATGGCAGGCACTTTCAATGCAGCGTGAACGCTGCCTTCAAAATGGGAAAGCAAGGCTAGTTCCAACAGGTCCCCTTTTCCAGGGGCACACTCAGCATGCACCCCTCTGGCTTCTAAGAAGTCCGAGGAGACACAGGTTACCCTGTGTTTCCTTCCCTGACTCAACTTCTCGAAGTAGGGTGTTCTGCATCATGCGAACTGCCTCAACCAAGGAACGCCGTAAGCTGCTCCTCTGGGCCTGTGGCTATTCGAAAGCCTGCAGTGCCACAGGAAGAACAGGACTTCAACTGCAGTAAGAACGCAAGCTGACTTCCTCTAGGAGGCACGGTGACTTCAGGCAGGACGTCTTAGATGGAATGCGAAGACGAGGGTTACCCTGAGTGCAGCTCAGGCTAGGGCAACGCGTAAGACTTGCACGCCGTGTGGGACGTGCCAGAACGCTGTTCGTGAACGTGTGCGAGGGCTGAGGAAATGAAGCTGCTCCAAAAGAGAGGGCAGTGCGTTTCCCTACACCCGGCATGCACAGAGGGGCTGTAACGGGCTCCGGGTCTGGACGTTGCTTAGCTGACCCAGGTGAGCCTGGGGTACTCAAGTGTTCCTGCGGGAATAGGGTGCCCAGGCTAGCGTCCTAGGTGTCCAGAAAACTGTGCTGCCGTTCAAGGAACGCAGAGCAGAGGCCAGCGCCTCATGGAAACTGCTGCACGCCTCTGCTTCTGCACGGCAAATCAGGGCTTTACTTCCAGGCATGTGTTCATGCTGGGTGTGCCGGTAGCGATATAGCAGGGTAAGATGCTGACTTTCTCCTCGAGCAGAGTGACTTCACGTACGAGGGCCTCGAAGTATTCCAAGCACAGTGTTCTCTCATGGCAGCTCACACAAGGACCATGAGAAGTTTTCTGTGCACTTCGGACTCACCAGCAATGTTGTCCTGAGGCCGTTCGAGGACTCTGGAAATGTAGCTCTCCTCAAGGAACGTACAGTGTGTTGCCCATCACTGGGCACGCACAGAGGGCCTCCGAGGGATGCACCAATGGGCCTCGAAGTTGCTCAGCCGGCCCACAGGGGTCTGGAGGTACTCAGTGAACTTGCAGGGAAAACGAGGCCTACCCGAGAGGCCTAGGAGTCCTCAGACGTGTACTTCCTTTAAAGTAAAGCATATAAGGGACAAAGAACTCATGGAAATAGCTGCATGCCTCCCTTTCTGCACGGCTATTAAGGGCCTAACCTGGAGGCAACTTTTCACGTTGAGATTCCCTTTAGCTCTAGAGCTTGTCAGGCTGACCACCACCGCGGCCATGGAAGCCCCTGGTTTAGACAGAGCAAACTCATTTTCTCCCCAGAAGCATTCTTACAGTGTTTACAGGCCTGTCAAGAGGAGGGAATGGCAGGCACTTTCAATGCAGCGTGAACGCTGCCTTCAAAATGGGAAAGCAAGGCTAGTTCCAACAGGTCCCCTTTTCCAGGGGCACACTCAGCATGCACCCCTGTGGCTTCTAAGAAGTCCGAGGAGACACAGGTTACCCTGTGTTTCCTTCCCTGACTCAACTTCTCGAAGTAGGGTGTTCTGCATCATGCGAACTGCCTCAACCAAGGAACGCCGTAAGCTGCTCCTCTGGGCCTGTGGCTATTCGAAAGCCTGCAGTGCCACAGGAAGAACAGGACTTCAACTGCAGTAAGAACGCAAGCTGACTTCCTCTAGGAGGCACGGTGACTTCAGGCAGGACGTCTTAGATGGAATGCGAAGACGAGGGTTACCCTGAGTGCAGCTCAGGCTAGGGCAACGCGTAAGACTTCCACGCCGTGTGGGACGTGCCAGAACGCTGTTCGTGAACGTGTGCGAGGGCTGAGGAAATGAAGCTGCTCCAAAAGAGAGGGCAGTGCGTTTCTCTACACCCGGCATGCACAGAGGGGCTGTAACGGGCTCCGGGTCTGGACGTTGCTTAGCTAACCCAGGTGAGCCTGGGGTACTCAAGTGTTCCTGCGGGAATAGGGTGCCCAGGCTAGCGTCCTAGGTGTCCAGAAAACTGTGCTGCCGTTTAAGGAACGCAGAGCAGAGGCCAGCGCCTCATGGAAACTGCTGCACGCCTCTGCTTCTGCACGGCAAATCAGGGCCTTACTTCCAGGCATGTGTTCATGCTGGGTGTGCCGGTAGCGATATAGCAGGGTAAGATGCTGACTTTCTCCTCGAGCAGAGTGACTTCAGGTACGAGGGCCTCGAAGTACTCCAAGCACAGTGTTCTCTCATGGCAGCTCACACAAGGACCATGAGAAGTTTTCTGTGCACTTCGGACTCACCAGCAAAGTTGTCCTGAGGCCGTTCGAGGACTCTGGAAATGTAGCTCTCCTCAAGGAACGTACAGTGTGTTGCCCATCACTGGGCACGCACAGAGGGCCTCCGAGGGATGCACCAATGGGCCTGGAAGTTGCTCAGCCGGCCCACAGGTGTCTGGAGGTGCTCAGTGAACTTGCAGGGAAAACGAGGTCTACCCGAGAGGCCTAGGAGTCCTCAGACGTGTACTTCCTTTAAAGTAAAGCCTATAAGGGACAAAGAACTCATGGAAATAGCTGCATGCCTCCCTTTCTGCACGGCTACTAAGGGCCTAACCTGGAGGCAACTTTTCACGTTGAGATTCCCTTTATGTCTAGAGCTTGTCAGGCTGACCACCACCGCGGCCATGGAAGCCCCTGGTTTAGACAGAGCAAACTCATTTTCTCCCCAGAAGCATTCTTACAGTGTTTACAGGCCTGTCAAGAGGAGGGAATGGCAGGCACTTTCAATGCAGCGTGAACGCTGCCTTCAAAATGGGAAAGCAAGGCTAGTTCCAACAGGTCCCCTTTTCCAGGGGCACACTCAGCATGCACCCCTGTGGCTTCTAAGAAGTCCGAGGAGACACAGGTTACCCTGTGTTTCCTTCCCTGACTCAACTTCTCGAAGTAGGGTGTTCTGCATCATGCGAACTGCCTCAACCAAGGAACGCCGTAAGCTGCTCCTCTGGGCCTGTGGCTATTCGAAAGCCTGCAGTGCCACAGGAAGAACAGGACTTCAACTGCAGTAAGAACGCAAGCTGACTTCCTCTAGGAGGCACGGTGACTTCAGGCAGGACGTCTTAGATGGAATGCGAAGACGAGGGTTACCCTGAGTGCAGCTCAGGCTAGGGCAACGCGTAAGACTTGCACGCCGTGTGGGACGTGCCAGAACGCTGTTCGTGAACGTGTGCGAGGGCTGAGGAAATGAAGCTGCTCCAAAAGAGAGGGCAGTGCATTTCCCTACACCCGGCATGCACAGAGGGGCTGTAACGGGCTCCGGGTCTGGACGTTGCTTAGCTGACCCAGGTGAGCCTGGGGTACTCAAGTGTTCCTGCGGGAATAGGGTGCCCAGGCTAGCGTCCTAGGTGTCCAGAAAACTGTGCTGCCGTTTAAGGAACGCAGAGCAGAGGCCAGCGCCTCATGGAAACTGCTGCACGCCTCTGCTTCTGCACGGCAAATCAGGGCCTTACTTCCAGGCATGTGTTCATGCTGGGTGTGCCGGTAGCGATATAGCAGGGTAAGATGCTGACTTTCTCCTCGAGCAGAGTGACTTCACGTACAAGGGCCTCGAAGTACTCCAAGCACAGTGTTCTCTCATGGCAGCTCACACAAGGACCATGAGAAGTTTTCTGTGCACTTCGGACTCACCAGCAATGTTCTCCTGAGGCCGTTCCAGGACTCTGGAAATGTAGCTCTCCTCAAGGAACGTACAGTGTGTTACCCATCACTGGGCACGCACAGAGGGCCTCCGAGGGATGCACCAATGGGCCTCGAAATTGCTCAGCCGGCCCACAGGGGTCTGGAGGTACTCAGTGAACTTGCAGGAAAACGAGGTCTACCCGAGAGGCCTAGGAGTCCTCAAACGTGTACTTCCTTTAAAGTAAAGCATATAAGGGACAAAGAACTCATGGAAATAGCTGCATGCCTCCCTTTCTGCACGGCTACTAAGGGCCTAACCTGGAGGCAACTTTTCACGTTGAGATTCCCTTTAGCTCTAGAGCTTGTCAGGCTGACCACCACCGCGGCCATGGAAGCCCCTGGTTTAGACAGAGCAAACTCATTTTCTCCCCAGAAGCATTCTTACAGTGTTTACAGGCCTGTCAAGAGGAGGGAATGGCAGGCACTTTCAATGCAGCGTGAACGCTGCCTTCAAAATGGGAAAGCAAGGCTAGTTCCAACAGGTCCCCTTTTCCAGGGGCACACTCAGCATGCACCCCTGTGGCTTCTAAGAAGTCCGAGGAGACACAGGTTACCCTGTGTTTCCTTCCCTGACTCAACTTCTCGAAGTAGGGTGTTCTGCATCATGCGAACTGCCTCAACCAAGGAACGCCGTAAGCTGCTCCTCTGGGCCTGTGGCTATTCGAAAGCCTGCAGTGCCACAGGAAGAACAGGACTTCAACTGCAGTAAGAACGCAAGCTGACTTCCTCTAGGAGGCACGGTGACTTCAGGCAGGACGTCTTAGGTGGAATGCGAAGACGAGGGTTACCCTGAGTGCAGCTCAGGCTAGGGCAACGCGTAAGACTTGCACGCCGTGTGGGACGTGCCAGAACGGTGTTCGTGAACGTGTGCGAGGGCTGAGGAAATGAAGCTGCTCCAAAAGAGAGGGCAGTGCGTTTCCCTACACCCGGCATGCACAGAGGGGCTGTAACGGGCTCCGGGTCTGGACGTTGCTTAGCTGACCCAGGTGAGCCTGGGGTACTCAAGTGTTCCTGCGGGAATAGGGTGCCCAGGCTAGCGTCCTAGGTGTCCAGAAAACTGTGCTGCCGTTTAAGGAACGCAGAGCAGAGGCCAGCGCCTCATGGAAACTGCTGCACGCCTCTGCTTCTGCACGGCAAATCAGGGCCTTACTTCCAGGCATGTGTTCATGCTGGGTGTGCCGGTAGCGATATAGCAGGGTAAGATGCTGACTTTCTCCTCGAGCAGAGTGACTTCACGTACGAGGGCCTCGAAGTACTCCAAGCACAGTGTTCTCTCATGGCAGCTCACACAAGGACCATGAGAAGTTTTCTGTGCACTTCGGACTCACCAGCAAAGTTGTCCTGAGGCCGTTCGAGGACTCTGGAAATGTAGCTCTCCTCAAGGAACGTACAGTGTGTTGCCCATCACTGGGCACGCACAGAGGGCCTCCGAGGGATGCACCAATGGGCCTCGAAGTTGCTCAGCCGGCCCACAGGGGTCTGGAGGTACTCAGTGAACTTGCAGGGAAAACGAGGCCTACCCGAGAGGCCTAGGAGTCCTCAGACGTGTACTTCCTTTAAAGTAAAGCATATAAGGGACTAAGAACTCATGGAAACAGCTGCATGCCTCCCTTTCTGCACGGCTACTAAGGGCCTAACCTGGAGGCAACTTTTCACGTTGAGATTCCCTTTAGCTCTAGAGCTTGTCAGGCTGACCACCACCGCGGCCATGGAAGCCCCTGGTTTAGACAGAGCAAACTCATTTTCTCCCCAGAAGCATTCTTACAGTGTTTACAGGCCTGTCAAGAGGAGGGAATGGCAGGCACTTTCAATGCAGCGTGAACGCTGCCTTCAAAATGGGAAAGCAAGGCTAGTTCCAACAGGTCCCCTTTTCCAGGGGCACACTCAGCATGCACCCCTGTGGCTTCTAAGAAGTCCGAGGAGACACAGGTTACCCTGTGTTTCCTTCCCTGACTCAACTTCTCGAAGTAGGGTGTTCTGCATCATGCGAACTGCCTCAACCAAGGAACGCCGTAAGCTGCTCCTCTAGGCCTGTGGCCCTTCGAAAGCCTGCAGTGCCACAGGAAGAACAGGACTTCAACTGCAGTAAGAACGCAAGCTGACTTCCTCTAGGAGGCACGGTGACTTCAGGCAGGACGTCTTAGGTGGAATGCGAAGACGAGGGTTACCCTGAGTGCAGCTCAGGCTAGGGCAACGCGTAAGACTTGCACGCCGTGTGGGACGTGCCAGAACGCTGTTCGTGAACGTGTGCGAGGGCTGAGGAAATGAAGCTGCTCCAAAAGAGAGGGCAGTGCGTTTCCCTACACCCGGCATGCACAGAGGGGCTGTAACGGGCTCCGGGTCTGGACGTTGCTTAGCTGACCCAGGTGAGCCTGGGGTACTCAAGTGTTCCTGCGGGAATAGGGTGCCCAGGCTAGCGTCCTAGGTGTCCAGAAAACTGTGCTGCCGTTCAAGGAACGCAGAGCAGAGGCCAGCGCCTCATGGAAACTGCTGCACGCCTCTGCTTCTGCACGGCAAATCAGGGCCTTACTTCCAGGCATGTGTTCATGCTGGGTGTGCCGGTAGCGATATAGCAGGGTAAGATGCTGACTTTCTCCTCGAGCAGAGTGACTTCACGTACGAGGGCCTCGAAGTGCTCCAAGCACAGTGTTCTCTCATGGCAGCTCACACACGGACCATAAGAAGTTTTCTGTGCACTTCGGACGCACCAGCAATGTTGTCCTGAGGCCGTTCCAGGACTCTGGAAATGTAGCTCTCCTCAAGGAACGTACAGTGTGTTGCCCATCACTGGGCACGCACAGAGGGCCTCTGAGGGATGCACCAATGGGCCTCGAAGTTGCTCTGCCGGCCCACAGGGGTCTGGAGGTACTCAGTGAACTTGCAGGGAAAACGAGGCCTACCCGAGAGGCCTAGGAGTCCTCAGACGTGTACTTCCTTTAAAGTAAAGCATATAAGGGACTAAGAACTCATGGAAACAGCTGCATGCCTCCCTTTCTGCACGACTACTAAGGGCCTAACCTGGAGACAAGTTTTCACGTTGAGATTCCCTTTAGCTCTAGAGCTTGTCAGGCTGACCACCACCGCGGCCATGGAAGCCCCTGGTTTAGACAGAGCAAACTCATTTTCTCCCCAGAAGCATTCTGACAGTGTTTACAGGCCTGTCAAGAGGAGGGAATGGCAGGCAGTTTCAATGCAGCGTGAACGCTTCCTTCAAAACGGGAAAGCAAGGCTAGTTCCAGCAGGTCCCCTTTTCCAGGGGCACACTCAGCATGCACCCCTGTGGCTTCTAACAAGTCCGAGGAGACACAGGTTACCCTGTGTTTCCTTCCCTGACTCAACTTCTCGAAAGGGTGTTCTGCATCATGCGAACTGCCTCAACCAAGGAACGCCGTAAGCTGCTCCTCTGGGCCTGTGGCTATTCGAAAGCCTGCAGTGCCACAGGAAGAACAGGACTTCAACTGCAGTAAGAACGCAAGCTGACTTCCTCTAGGAGGCACGGTGACTTCAGGCAGGACGTGTTAGGTGGAATGCGAAGACGAGGGTTACCCTGAGTGCAGCTCAGGCTAGGGCAACGCGTAAGACTTCCACGCCGTGTGGGACGTGCCAGAACGGTGTTCGTGAACGTGTGCGAGGGCTGAGGAAATGAAGCTGCTCCAAAAGAGAGGGCAGTGCGTTTCCCTACACCCGGCATGCACAGAGGGGCTGTAACGGGCTCCGGGTCTGGACGTTGCTTAGCTGACCCAGGTGAGCCTGGGGTACTCAAGTGTTCCTGCGGGAATAGGGTGCCCAGGCTAGCGTCCTAGGTGTCCAGAAAACTGTGCTGCCGTTTAAGGAACGCAGAGCAGAGGCCAGCGCCTCATGGAAACTGCTGCACGCCTCTGCTTCTGCACGGCAAATCAGGGCTTTACTTCCAGGCATGTGTTCATGCTGGGTGTGCCGGTAGCGATATAGCAGGGTAAGATGCTGACTTTCTCCTCGAGCAGAGTGACTTCACGTACGAGGGCCTCGAAGTACTCCAAGCACAGTGTTCTCTCATGGCAGCTCACACAAGGACCATGAGAAGTTTTCTGTGCACTTCGGACTCACCAGCAAAGTTGTCCTGAGGCCGTTCGAGGACTCTGGAAATGTAGCTCTCCTCAAGGAACGTACAGTGTGTTGCCCATCACTGGGCACGCACAGAGGGCCTCCGAGGGATGCACCAATGGGCCTCGAAGTTGCTCAGCCGGCCCACAGGGGTCTGGAGGTACTCAGTGAACTTGCAGGAAAACGAGGTCTACCCGAGAGGCCTAGGAGTCCTCAGACGTGTACTTCCTTTAAAGTAAAGCATATAAGGGACAAAGAACTCATGGAAATAGCTGCATGCCTCCCTTTCTGCACGGCTACTAAGGGCCTAACCTGGAGGCAAGTTTTCACGTTGAGATTCCCTTTAGCTCTAGAGCTTGTCAGGCTGACCACCACCGCGGCCATGGAAGCCCCTGGTTTAGACAGAGCAAACTCATTTTCTCCCCAGAAGCATTCTTACAGTGTTTACAGGCCTGTCAAGAGGAGGGAATGGCAGGCACTTTCAATGCAGCGTGAACGCTGCCTTCAAAATGGGAAAGCAAGGCTAGTTCCAGCAGGTCCCCTTTTCCAGGGGCACACTCAGCATGCACCCCTGTGGCTTCTAACAAGTCCGAGGAGACACAGGTTACCCTGTGTTTCCTTCCCTGACTCAACTTCTCGAAAGGGTGTTCTGCATCATGCGAACTGCCTCAACCAAGGAACGCCGTAAGCTGCTCCTCTGGGCCTGTGGCTATTCGAAAGCCTGCAGTGCCACAGGAAGAACAGGACTTCAACTGCAGTAAGAACGCAAGCTGACTTCCTCTAGGAGGCACGGTGACTTCAGGCAGGACGTCTTAGATGGAATGCGAAGACGAGGGTTACCCTGAGTGCAGCTCAGGCTAGGGCAACGCGTAAGACTTGCACGCCGTGTGGGACGTGCCAGAACGGTGTTCGTGAACGTGTGCGAGGGCTGAGGAAATGAAGCTGCTCCAAAAGAGAGGGCAGTGCGTTTCCCTACACCCGGCATGCACAGAGGGGCTGTAACGGGCTCCGGGTCTGGACGTTGCTTAGCTGACCCAGGTGAGCCTGGGGTACTCAAGTGTTCCTGCGGGAATAGGGTGCCCAGGCTAGCGTCCTAGGTGTCCAGAAAACTGTGCTGCCGTTTAAGGAACGCAGAGCAGAGGCCAGCGCCTCATGGAAACTGCTGCACGCCTCTGCTTCTGCACGGCAAATCAGGGCCTTACTTCCAGGCATGTGTTCATGCTGGGTGTGCCGGTAGCGATATAGCAGGGTAAGATGCTGACTTTCTCCTCGAGCAGAGTGACTTCACGTACGAGGGCCTCGAAGTACTCCAAGCACAGTGTTCTCTCATGGCAGCTCACACAAGGACCATGAGAAGTTTTCTGTGCACTTCGGACTCACCAGCAAAGTTGTCCTGAGGCCGTTCGAGGACTCTGGAAATGTAGCTCTCCTCAAGGAACGTACAGTGTGTTGCCCATCACTGGGCACGCACAGAGGGCCTCCGAGGGATGCACCAATGGGCCTCGAAGTTGCTCAGCCGGCCCACAGGGGTCTGGAGGTACTCAGTGAACTTGCAGGGAAAACGAGGCCTACCCGAGAGGCCTAGGAGTCCTCAGACGTGTACTTCCTTTAAAGTAAAGCATATAAGGGACTAAGAACTCATGGAAACAGCTGCATGCCTCCCTTTCTGCACGGCTACTAAGGGCCTAACCTGGAGGCAAGTTTTCACGTTGAGATTCCCTTTAGCTCTAGAGCTTGTCAGGCTGACCACCACCGCGGCCATGGAAGCCCCTGGTTTAGACAGAGCAAACTCATTTTCTCCCCAGAAGCATTCTTACAGTGTTTACAGGCCTGTCAAGAGGAGGGAATGGCAGGCACTTTCAATGCAGCGTGAACGCTTCCTTCAAAACGGGAAAGCAAGGCTAGTTCCAGCAGGTCCCCTTTTCCAGGGGCACACTCAGCATGCACCCCTGTGGCTTCTAACAAGTCCGAGGAGACACAGGTTACCCTGTGTTTCCTTCCCTGACTCAACTTCTCGAAGTAGGGTGTTCTGCATCATGCGAACTGCCTCAACCAAGGAACGCCGTAAGCTGCTCCTCTGGGCCTGTGGCTATTCGAAAGCCTGCAGTGCCACAGGAAGAACAGGACTTCAACTGCAGTAAGAACGCAAGCTGACTTCCTCTAGGAGGCACGGTGACTTCAGGCAGGACGTCTTAGGTGGAATGCGAAGACGAGGGTTACCCTGAGTGCAGCTCAGGCTAGGGCAACGCGTAAGACTTCAACGCCGTGTGGGACGTGCCAGAACGCTGTTCGTGAACGTGTGCGAGGGCTGAGGAAATGAAGCTGCTCCAAAAGAGAGGGCAGTGCGTTTCCCTACACCCGGCATGCACAGAGGGGCTGTAACGGGCTCCGGGTCTGGACGTTGCTTAGCTGACCCAGGTGAGCCTGGGGTACTCAAGTGTTCCTGCGGGAATAGGGTGCCCAGGCTAGCGTCCTAGGTGTCCAGAAAACTGTGCTGCCGTTCAAGGAACGCAGAGCAGAGGCCAGCGCCTCATGGAAACTGCTGCACGCCTCTGCTTCTGCACGGCAAATCAGGGCCTTACTTCCAGGCATGTGTTCATGCTGGGTGTGCCGGTAGCGATATAGCAGGGTAAGATGCTGACTTTCTCCTCGAGCAGAGTGACTTCACGTACGAGGGCCTCGAAGTGCTCCAAGCACAGTGTTCTCTCATGGCAGCTCACACAAGGACCATAAGAAGTTTTCTGTGCACTTCGGACGCACCAGCAATGTTGTCCTGAGGCCGTTCCAGGACTCTGGAAATGTAGCTCTCCTCAAGGAACGTACAGTGTGTTGCCCATCACTGGGCACGCACAGAGGGCCTCCGAGGGATGCACCAATGGGCCTCGAAATTGCTCAGCCGGCCCACAGGGGTCTGGAGGTACTCAGTGAACTTGCAGGAAAACGAGGTCTACCCGAGAGGCCTAGGAGTCCTCAGACGTGTACTTCCTTTAAAGTAAAGCATATAAGGGACAAAGAACTCATGGAAATAGCTGCATGCCTCCCTTTCTGCACGGCTACTAAGGGCCTAACCTGGAGGCAACTTTTCACGTTGAGATTCCCTTTAGCTCTAGAGCTTGTCAGGCTGACCACCACCGCGGCCATGGAAGCCCCTGGTTTAGACAGAGCAAACTCATTTTCTCCCCAGAAGCATTCTTACAGTGTTTACAGGCCTGTCAAGAGGAGGGAATGGCAGGCAGTTTCAATGCAGCGTGAACGCTGCCTTCAAAACGGGAAAGCAAGGCTAGTTCCAGCAGGTCCCCTTTTCCAGGGGCACACTCAGCATGCACCCCTGTGGCTTCTAACAAGTCCGAGGAGACACAGGTTACCCTGTGTTTCCTTCCCTGACTCAACTTCTCGAAGTAGGGTGTTCTGCATCATGCGAACTGCCTCAACCAAGGAACGCCGTAAGCTGCTCCTCTGGGCCTGTGGCTCTTCGAAAGCCTGCAGTGCCACAGGAAGAACAGGACTTCAACTGCAGTAAGAACGCAAGCTGACTTCCTCTAGGAGGCACGGTGACTTCAGGCAGGACGTCTTAGGTGGAATGCGAAGACGAGGGTTACCCTGAGTGCAGCTCAGGCTAGGGCAACGCGTAAGACTTGCACGCCGTGTGGGACGTGCCAGAACGGTGTTCGTGAACGTGTGCGAGGGCTGAGGAAATGAAGCTGCTCCAAAAGAGAGGGCAGTGCGTTTCCCTACACCCGGCATGCACAGAGGGGCTGTAACGGGCTCCGGGTCTGGACGTTGCTTAGCTGACCCAGGTGAGCCTGGGGTACTCAAGTGTTCCTGCGGGAATAGGGTGCCCAGGCTAGCGTCCTAGGTGTCCAGAAAACTGTGCTGCCGTTTAAGGAACGCAGAGCAGAGGCCAGCGCCTCATGGAAACTGCTGCACGCCTCTGCTTCTGCACGGCAAATCAGGGCCTTACTTCCAGGCATGTGTTCATGCTGGGTGTGCCGGTAGCGATATAGCAGGGTAAGATGCTGACTTTCTCCTCGAGCAGAGTGACTTCACGTACGAGGGCCTCGAAGTGCTCCAAGCACAGTGTTCTCTCATGGCAGCTCACACAAGGACCATAAGAAGTTTTCTGTGCACTTCGGACGCACCAGCAATGTTGTCCTGAGGCCGTTCCAGGACTCTGGAAATGTAGCTCTCCTCAAGGAACGTACAGTGTGTTGCCCATCACTGGGCACGCACAGAGGGCCTCCGAGGGATGCACCAATGGGCCTCGAAATTGCTCAGCCGGCCCACAGGGGTCTGGAGGTACTCAGTGAACTTGCAGGAAAACGAGGTCTACCCGAGAGGCCTAGGAGTCCTCAGACGTGTACTTCCTTTTAAGTAAAGCATATAAGGGACAAAGAACTCATGGAAATAGCTGCATGCCTCCCTTTCTGCACGGCTACTAAGGGCCTAACCTGGAGGCAACTTTTCACGTTGAGATTCCCTTTAGCTCTAGAGCTTGTCAGGCTGACCACCACCGCGGCCATGGAAGCCCCTGGTTTAGACAGAGCAAACTCATTTTCTCCCCAGAAGCATTCTTACAGTGTTTACAGGCCTGTCAAGAGGAGGGAATGGCAGGCACTTTCAATGCAGCGTGAACGCTGCCTTCAAAATGGGAAAGCAAGGCTAGTTCCAACAGGTCCCCTTTTCCAGGGGCACACTCAGCATGCACCCCTGTGGCTTCTAAGAAGTCCGAGGAGACACAGGTTACCCTGTGTTTCCTTCCCTGACTCAACTTCTCGAAGTAGGCTGTTCTGCATCATGCGAACTGCCTCAACCAAGGAACGCCGTAAGCTGCTCCTCTGGGCCTGTGGCTATTCGAAAGCCTGCAGTGCCACAGGAAGAACAGGACTTCAACTGCAGTAAGAACGCAAGCTGACTTCCTCTAGGAGGCACGGTGACTTCAGGCAGGACGTCTTAGGTGGAATGCGAAGACGAGGGTTACCCTGAGTGCAGCTCAGGCTAGGGCAACGCGTAAGACTTCAACGCCGTGTGGGACGTGCCAGAACGCTGTTCGTGAACGTGTGCGAGGGCTGAGGAAATGAAGCTGCTCCAAAAGAGAGGGCAGTGCGTTTCCCTACACCCGGCATGCACAGAGGGGCTGTAACGGGCTCCGGGTCTGGACGTTGCTTAGCTGACCCAGGTGAGCCTGGGGTACTCAAGTGTTCCTGCGGGAATAGGGTGCCCAGGCTAGCGTCCTAGGTGTCCAGAAAACTGTGCTGCCGTTCAAGGAACGCAGAGCAGAGGCCAGCGCCTCATGGAAACTGCTGCACGCCTCTGCTTCTGCACGGCAAATCAGGGCCTTACTTCCAGGCATGTGTTCATGCTGGGTGTGCCGGTAGCGATATAGCAGGGTAAGATGCTGACTTTCTCCTCGAGCAGAGTGACTTCACGTACGAGGGCCTCGAAGTGCTCCAAGCACAGTGTTCTCTCATGGCAGCTCACACAAGGACCATAAGAAGTTTTCTGTGCACTTCGGACGCACCAGCAATGTTGTCCTGAGGCCGTTCCAGGACTCTGGAAATGTAGCTCTCCTCAAGGAACGTACAGTGTGTTGCCCATCACTGGGCACGCACAGAGGGCCTCCGAGGGATGCACCAATGGGCCTCGAAATTGCTCAGCCGGCCCACAGGGGTCTGGAGGTACTCAGTGAACTTGCAGGAAAACGAGGTCTACCCGAGAGGCCTAGGAGTCCTCAGACGTGTACTTCCTTTAAAGTAAAGCATATAAGGGACAAAGAACTCATGGAAATAGCTGCATGCCTCCCTTTCTGCACGGCTACTAAGGGCCTAACCTGGAGGCAAGTTTTCACGTTGAGATTCCCTTTAGCTCTAGAGCTTGTCAGGCTGACCACCACCGCGGCCATGGAAGCCCCTGGTTTAGACAGAGCAAACTCATTTTCTCCCCAGAAGCATTCTTACAGTGTTTACAGGCCTGTCAAGAGGAGGGAATGGCAGGCACTTTCAATGCAGCGTGAACGCTGCCTTCAAAATGGGAAAGCAAGGCTAGTTCCAACAGGTCCCCTTTTCCAGGGGCACACTCAGCATGCACCCCTGTGGCTTCTAAGAAGTCCGAGGAGACACAGGTTACCCTGTGTTTCCTTCCCTGACTCAACTTCTCGAAGTAGGGTGTTCTGCATCATGCGAACTGCCTCAACCAAGGAACGCCGTAAGCTGCTCCTCTGGGCCTGTGGCTATTCGAAAGCCTGCAGTGCCACAGGAAGAACAGGACTTCAACTGCAGTAAGAACGCAAGCTGACTTCCTCTAGGAGGCACGGTGACTTCAGGCAGGACGTCTTAGGTGGAATGCGAAGACGAGGGTTACCCTGAGTGCAGCTCAGGCTAGGGCAACGCGTAAGACTTCCACGCCGTGTGGGACGTGCCAGAACGGTGTTCGTGAACGTGTGCGAGGGCTGAGGAAATGAAGCTGGTCCAAAAGAGAGGGCAGTGCGTTTCCCTACACCCGGCATGCACAGAGGGGCTGTAACGGGCTCCGGGTCTGGACGTTGCTTAGCTGACCCAGGTGAGCCTGGGGTACTCAAGTGTTCCTGCGGGAATAGGGTGCCCAGGCTAGCGTCCTAGGTGTCCAGAAAACTGTGCTGCCGTTTAAGGAACGCAGAGCAGAGGCCAGCGCCTCATGGAAACTGCTGCACGCCTCTGCTTCTGCACGGCAAATCAGGGCCTTACTTCCAGGCATGTGTTCATGCTGGGTGTGCCGGTAGCGATATAGCAGGGTAAGATGCTGACTTTCTCCTCGAGCAGAGTGACTTCACGTACGAGGGCCTCGAAGTACTCCAAGCACAGTGTTCTCTCATGGCAGCTCACACAAGGACCATGAGAAGTTTTCTGTGCACTTCGGACTCACCAGCAAAGTTGTCCTGAGGCCGTTCGAGGACTCTGGAAATGTAGCTCTCCTCAAGGAACGTACAGTGTGTTGCCCATCACTGGGCACGCACAGAGGGCCTCCGAGGGATGCACCAATGGGCCTCGAAGTTGCTCAGCCGGCCCACAGGGGTCTGGAGGTACTCAGTGAACTTGCAGGGAAAACGAGGCCTACCCGAGAGGCCTAGGAGTCCTCAGACGTGTACTTCCTTTAAAGTAAAGCATATAAGGGACTAAGAACTCATGGAAACAGCTGCATGCCTCCCTTTCTGCACGGCTACTAAGGGCCTAACCTGGAGGCAAGTTTTCACGTTGAGATTCCCTTTAGCTCTAGAGCTTGTCAGGCTGACCACCACCGCGGCCATGGAAGCCCCTGGTTTAGGCAGAGCAAACTCATTTTCTCCCCAGAAGCATTCTTACAGTGTTTACAGGCCTGTCAAGAGGAGGGAATGGCAGGCAGTTTCAATGCAGCGTGAACGCTGCCTTCAAAACGGGAAAGCAAGGCTAGTTCCAGCAGGTCCCCTTTTCCAGGGGCACACTCAGCATGCACCCCTGTGGCTTCTAACAAGTCCGAGGAGACACAGGTTACCCTGTGTTTCCTTCCCTGACTCAACTTCTCGAAGTAGGGTGTTCTGCATCATGCGAACTGCCTCAACCAAGGAACGCCGTAAGCTGCTCCTCTGGGCCTGTGGCTATTCGAAAGCCTGCAGTGCCACAGGAAGAACAGGACTTCAACTGCAGTAAGAACGCAAGCTGACTTCCTCTAGGAGGCACGGTGACTTCAGGCAGGACGTCTTAGGTGGAATGCGAAGACGAGGGTTACCCTGAGTGCAGCTCAGGCTAGGGCAACGCGTAAGACTTCAACGCCGTGTGGGACGTGCCAGAACGCTGTTCGTGAACGTGTGCGAGGGCTGAGGAAATGAAGCTGCTCCAAAAGAGAGGGCAGTGCGTTTCCCTACACCCGGCATGCACAGAGGGGCTGTAACGGGCTCCGGGTCTGGACGTTGCTTAGCTGACCCAGGTGAGCCTGGGGTACTCAAGTGTTCCTGCGGGAATAGGGTGCCCAGGCTAGCGTCCTAGGTGTCCAGAAAACTGTGCTGCCGTTCAAGGAACGCAGAGCAGAGGCCAGCGCCTCATGGAAACTGCTGCACGCCTCTGCTTCTGCACAGCAAATCAGGGCCTTACTTCCAGGCATGTGTTCATGCTGGGTGTGCCGGTAGCGATATAGCAGGGTAAGATGCTGACTTTCTCCTCGAGCAGAGTGACTTCACGTACGAGGGCCTCGAAGTGCTCCAAGCACAGTGTTCTCTCATGGCAGCTCACACAAGGACCATAAGAAGTTTTCTGTGCACTTCGGACGCACCAGCAATGTTGTCCTGAGGCCGTTCCAGGACTCTGGAAATGTAGCTCTCCTCAAGGAACGTACAGTGTGTTGCCCATCACTGGGCACGCACAGAGGGCCTCCGAGGGATGCACCAATGGGCCTCGAAATTGCTCAGCCGGCCCACAGGGGTCTGGAGGTACTCAGTGAACTTGCAGGAAAACGAGGTCTACCCGAGAGGCCTAGGAGTCCTCAGACGTGTACTTCCTTTAAAGTAAAGCATATAAGGGACAAAGAACTCATGGAAATAGCTGCATGCCTCCCTTTCTGCACGGCTACTAAGGGCTTAACCTGGAGGCAACTTTTCACGTTGAGATTCCCTTTAGCTCTAGAGCTTGTCAGGCTGACCACCACCGCGGCCATGGAAGCCCCTGGTTTAGACAGAGCAAACTCATTTTCTCCCCAGAAGCATTCTTACAGTGTTTACAGGCCTGTCAAGAGGAGGGAATGGCAGGCACTTTCAATGCAGCGTGAACGCTGCCTTCAAAATGGGAAAGCAAGGCTAGTTCCAACAGGTCCCCTTTTCCAGGGGCACACTCAGCATGCACCCCTGTGGCTTCTAAGAAGTCCGAGGAGACACAGGTTACCCTGTGTTTCCTTCCCTGACTCAACTTCTCGAAGTAGGGTGTTCTGCATCATGCGAACTGCCTCAACCAAGGAACGCCGTAAGCTGCTCCTCTGGGCCTGTGGCTATTCGAAAGCCTGCAGTGCCACAGGAAGAACAGGACTTCAACTGCAGTAAGAACGCAAGCTGACTTCCTCTAGGAGGCACGGTGACTTCAGGCAGGACGTCTTAGGTGGAATGCGAAGACGAGGGTTACCCTGAGTGCAGCTCAGGCTAGGGCAACGCGTAAGACTTCAACGCCGTGTGGGACGTGCCAGAACGCTGTTCGTGAACGTGTGCGAGGGCTGAGGAAATGAAGCTGCTCCAAAAGAGAGGGCAGTACGTTTCCCTACACCCGGCATGCACAGAGGGGCTGTAACGGGCTCCGGGTCTGGACGTTGCTTAGCTGACCCAGGTGAGCCTGGGGTACTCAAGTGTTCCTGCGGGAATAGGGTGCCCAGGCTAGCGTCCTAGGTGTCCAGAAAACTGTGCTGCCGTTCAAGGAACGCAGAGCAGAGGCCAGCGCCTCATGGAAACTGCTGCACGCCTCTGCTTCTGCACGGCAAATCAGGGCCTTACTTCCAGGCATGTGTTCATGCTGGGTGTGCCGGTAGCGATATAGCAGGGTAAGATGCTGACTTTCTCCTCGAGCAGAGTGACTTCACGTACGAGGGCCTCGAAGTACTCCAAGCACAGTGTTCTCTCATGGCAGCTCACACAAGGACCATGAGAAGTTTTCTGTGCACTTCGGACTCACCAGCAATGTTGTCCTGAGGCCGTTCGAGGACTCTGGAAATGTAGCTCTCCTCAAGGAACGTACAGTGTGTTACCCATCACTGGGCACGCACAGAGGGTCTCCGAGGGATGCACCAATGGGCCTCGAAATTGCTCAGCCGGCCCACAGGGGTCTGGAGGTACTCAGTGAACTTGCAGGAAAACGAGGTCTACCCGAGAGGCCTAGGAGTCCTCAGACGTGTACTTCCTTTAAAGTAAAGCATATAAGGGACAAAGAACTCATGGAAATAGCTGCATGCCTCCCTTTCTGCACGGCTACTAAGGGCCTAACCTGGAGGCAAGTTTTCACGTTGAGATTCCCTTTAGCTCTAGAGCTTGTCAGGCTGACCACCACCGCGGCCATGGAAGCCCCTGGTTTAGACAGAGCAAACTCATTTTCTCCCCAGAAGCATTCTTACAGTGTTTACAGGCCTGTCAAGAGGAGGGAATGGCAGGCACTTTCAATGCAGCGTGAACGCTGCCTTCAAAATGGGAAAGCAAGGCTAGTTCCAACAGGTCCCCTTTTCCAGGGGCACACTCAGCATGCACCCCTGTGGCTTCTAAGAAGTCCGAGGAGACACAGGTTACCCTGTGTTTCCTTCCCTGACTCAACTTCTCGAAGTAGGCTGTTCTGCATCATGCGAACTGCCTCAACCAAGGAACGCCGTAAGCTGCTCCTCTGGGCCTGTGGCTATTCGAAAGCCTGCAGTGCCACAGGAAGAACAGGACTTCAACTGCAGTAAGAACGCAAGCTGACTTCCTCTAGGAGGCACGGTGACTTCAGGCAGGACGTCTTAGATGGAATGCGAAGACGAGGGTTACCCTGAGTGCAGCTCAGGCTAGGGCAACGCGTAAGACTTCCACGCCGTGTGGGACGTGCCAGAACGGTGTTCGTGAACGTGTGCGAGGGCTGAGGAAATGAAGCTGCTCCAAAAGAGAGGGCAGTGCGTTTCCCTACACCCGGCATGCACAGAGGGGCTGTAACGGGCTCCGGGTCTGGACGTTGCTTAGCTGACCCAGGTGAGCCTGGGGTACTCAAGTGTTCCTGCGGGAATAGGGTGCCCAGGCTAGCGTCCTAGGTGTCCAGAAAACTGTGCTGCCGTTTAAGGAATGCAGAGCAGAGGCCAGCGCCTCATGGAAACTGCTGCACGCCTCTGCTTCTGCACGGCAAATCAGGGCCTTACTTCCAGGCATGTGTTCATGCTGGGTGTGCCGGTAGCGATATAGCAGGGTAAGATGCTGACTTTCTCCTCGAGCAGAGTGACTTCACGTACGAGGGCCTCGAAGTACTCCAAGCACAGTGTTCTCTCATGGCAGCTCACACAAGGACCATGAGAAGTTTTCTGTGCACTTCGGACTCACCAGCAAAGTTGTCCTGAGGCCGTTCGAGGACTCTGGAAATGTAGCTCTCCTCAAGGAACGTACAGTGTGTTGCCCATCACTGGGCACGTACAGAGGGCCTCCGAGGGATGCACCAATGGGCCTCGAAGTTGCTCAGCCGGCCCACAGGGGTCTGGAGGTACTCAGTGAACTTGCAGGGAAAACGAGGCCTACCCGAGAGGCCTAGGAGTCCTCAGACGTGTACTTCCTTTAAAGTAAAGCATATAAGGGACTAAGAACTCATGGAAACAGCTGCATGCCTCCCTTTCTGCACGGCTACTAAGGGCCTAACCTGGAGGCAAGTTTTCACGTTGAGATTCCCTTTAGCTCTAGAGCTTGTCAGGCTGACCACCACCGCGGCCATGGAAGCCCCTGGTTTAGACAGAGCAAACTCATTTTCTCCCCAGAAGCATTCTTACAGTGTTTACAGGCCTGTCAAGAGGAGGGAATGGCAGGCAGTTTCAATGCAGCGTGAACGCTTCCTTCAAAACGGGAAAGCAAGGCTAGTTCCAGCAGGTCCCCTTTTCCAGGGGCACACTCAGCATGCACCCCTGTGGCTTCTAACAAGTCCGAGGAGACACAGGTTACCCTGTGTTTCCTTCCCTGACTCAACTTCTCGAAGTAGGGTGTTCTGCATCATGCGAACTGCCTCAACCAAGGAACGTCGTAAGCTGCTCCTCTGGGCCTGTGGCTATTCGAAAGCCTGCAGTGCCACAGGAAGAACAGGACTTCAACTGCAGTAAGAACGCAAGCTGACTTCCTCTAGGAGGCACGGTGACTTCAGGCAGGACGTCTTAGGTGGAATGCGAAGACGAGGGTTACCCTGAGTGCAGCTCAGGCTAGGGCAACGCGTAAGATTTCAACGCCGTGTGGGACGTGCCAGAACGCTGTTCGTGAACGTGTGCGAGGGCTGAGGAAATGAAGCTGCTCCAAAAGAGAGGGCAGTGCGTTTCCCTACACCCGGCATGCACAGAGGGGCTGTAACGGGCTCTGGGTCTGGACGTTGCTTAGCTGACCCAGGTGAGCCTGGGGTACTCAAGTGTTCCTGTGGGAATAGGGTGCCCAGGCTAGCGTCCTAGGTGTCCAGAAAACTGTGCTGCCGTTCAAGGAACGCAGAGCAGAGGCCAGCGCCTCATGGAAACTGCTGCACGCCTCTGCTTCTGCACGGCAAATCAGGGCCTTACTTCCAGGCATGTGTTCATGCTGGGTGTGCCGGTAGCGATATAGCAGGGTAAGATGCTGACTTTCTCCTCGAGCAGAGTGACTTCACGTACGAGGGCCTCGAAGTGCTCCAAGCACAGTGTTCTCTCATGGCAGCTCACACAAGGACCATGAGAAGTTTTCTGTGCACTTCGGACGCACCAGCAATGTTGTCCTGAGGCCGTTCCAGGACTCTGGAAATGTAGCTCTCCTCAAGGAACGTACAGTGTGTTGCCCATCACTGGGCACGCACAGAGGGCCTCCGAGGGATGCACCAATGGGCCTCGAAATTGCTCAGCCGGCCCACAGGGGTCTGGAGGTACTCAGTGAACTTGCAGGAAAACGAGGTCTACCCGAGAGGCCTAGGAGTCCTCAGACGTGTACTTCCTTTAAAGTAAAGCATATAAGGGACAAAGAACTCATGGAAATAGCTGCATGCCTCCCTTTCTGCACGGCTACTAAGGGCCTAACCTGGAGGCAACTTTTCACGTTGAGATTCCCTTTAGCTCTAGAGCTTGTCAGGCTGACCACCACCGCGGCCATGGAAGCCCCTGGTTTAGACAGAGCAAACTCATTTTCTCCCCAGAAGCATTCTTACAGTGTTTACAGGCCTGTCAAGAGGAGGGAATGGCAGGCAGTTTCAATGCAGCGTGAACGCTGCCTTCAAAACGGGAAAGCAAGGCTAGTTCCAGCAGGTCCCCTTTTCCAGGGGCACACTCAGCATGCACCCATGTGGCTTCTAACAAGTCCGAGGAGACACAGGTTACCCTGTGTTTCCTTCCCTGACTCAACTTCTCGAAGTAGGGTGTTCTGCATCATGCGAACTGCCTCAACCAAGGAACGCCGTAAGCTGCTCCTCTGGGCCTGTGGCTATTCGAAAGCCTGCAGTGCCACAGGAAGAACAGGACTTCAACTGCAGTAAGAACGCAAGCTGACTTCCTCTAGGAGGCACGGTGACTTCAGGCAGGACGTCTTAGATGGAATGCGAAGACGAGGGTTACCCTGAGTGCAGCTCAGGCTAGGGCAACGCGTAAGACTTGCACGCCGTGTGGGACGTGCCAGAACGGTGTTCGTGAACGTGTGCGAGGGCTGAGGAAATGAAGCTGCTCCAAAAGAGAGGGCAGTGCGTTTCCCTACACCCGGCATGCACAGAGGGGCTGTAACGGGCTCCGGGTCTGGACGTTGCTTAGCTGACCCAGGTGAGCCTGGGGTACTCAAGTGTTCCTGCGGGAATAGGGTGCCCAGGCTAGCGTCCTAGGTGTCCAGAAAACTGTGCTGCCGTTTAAGGAACGCAGAGCAGAGGCCAGCGCCTCATGGAAACTGCTGCACGCCTCTGCTTCTGCACGGCAAATCAGGGCCTTACTTCCAGGCATGTGTTCATGCTGGGTGTGCCGGTAGCGATATAGCAGGGTAAGATGCTGACTTTCTCCTCGAGCAGAGTGACTTCACGTACGAGGGCCTCGAAGTACTCCAAGCACAGTGTTCTCTCATGGCAGCTCACACAAGGACCATGAGAAGTTTTCTGTGCACTTCGGACTCACCAGCAAAGTTGTCCTGAGGCTGTTCGAGGACTCTGGAAATGTAGCTCTCCTCAAGGAACGTACAGTGTGTTGCCCATCACTGGGCATGCACAGAGGGCCTCCGAGGGATGCACCAATGGGCCTCGAAGTTGCTCAGCCGTCCCACAGGGGTCTGGAGGTACTCAGTGAACTTGCAGGGAACACGAGGCCTACCCCAGAGGCCTAGGAGTCCTCAGACGTGTACTTCCTTTAAAGTAAAGCATATAAGGGACTAAGAACTCATGGAAACAGCTGCATGCCTCCCTTTCTGCACGGCTACTAAGGGCCTAACCTGGAGGCAAGTTTTCACGTTGAGATTCCCTTTAGCTCTAGAGCTTGTCAGGCTTACCACCACCGCGGCCATGGAAGCCCCTGGTTTAGACAGAGCAAACTCATTTTCTCCCCAGAAGCATTCTTACAGTGTTTACAGGCCTGTCAAGAGGAGGGAATGGCAGGCAGTTTCAATGCAGCGTGAACGCTGCCTTCAAAACGGGAAAGCAAGGCTAGTTCCAGCAGGTCCCCTTTTCCAGGGGCACACTCAGCATGCACCCCTGTGGCTTCTAACAAGTCCGAGGAGACAAAGGTTACCCTGTGTTTCCTTCCCTGACTCAACTTCTCGAAGTAGGGTGTTCTGCATCATGCGAACTGCCTCAACCAAGGAACGCCGTAAGCTGCTCCTCTGGGCCTGTGGCTATTCGAAAGCCTGCAGTGCCACAGGAAGAACAGGACTTCAACTGCAGTAAGAACGCAAGCTGACTTCCTCTAGGAGGCACGGTGACTTCAGGCAGGACGTCTTAGATGGAATGCGAAGACGAGGGTTACCCTGAGTGCAGCTCAGGCTAGGGCAACGCGTAAGACTTCCACGCCGTGTGGGACGTGCCAGAACGCTGTTCGTGAACGTGTGCGAGGGCTGAGGAAATGAAGCTGCTCCAAAAGAGAGGGCAGTGCGTTTCCCTACACCCGGCATGCACAGAGGGGCTGTAACGGGCTCCGGGTCTGGACGTTGCTTAGCTGACCCAGGTGAGCCTGGGGTACTCAAGTGTTCCTGCGGGAATAGGGTGCCCAGGCTAGCGTCCTAGGTGTCCAGAAAACTGTGCTGCCGTTCAAGGAACGCACAGCAGAGGCCAGCGCCTCATGGAAACTGCTGCACGCCTCTGCCTCTGCACGGCAAATCAGGGCCTTACTTCCAGGCATGTGTTCATGCTGGGTGTGCTGGTAGCGATATAGCAGGGTAAGATGCTGACTTTCTCCTCGAGCAGAGTGACTTCACGTACGAGGGCCTCGAAGTGCTCCAAGCACAGTGTTCTCTCATGGCAGCTCACACAAGGACCATGAGAAGTTTTCTGTGCACTTCGGACGCACCAGCAATGTTGTCCTGAGGCCGTTCGAGGACTCTGGAAATGTAGCTCTCCTCAAGGAACGTACAGTGTGTTGCCCATCACTGGGCACGCACAGAGGGCCTCCGAGGGATGCACCAATGGGCCTCGAAATTGCTCAGCCGGCCCACAGGGGTCTGGAGGTACTCAGTGAACTTGCAGGAAAACGAGGTCTACCCGAGAGGCCTAGGAGTCCTCAGACGTGTACTTCCTTTAAAGTAAAGCATATAAGGGACAAAGAACTCATGGAAATAGCTGCATGCCTCCCTTTCTGCACGGCTACTAAGGGCCTAACCTGGAGGCAACTTTTCACGTTGAGATTCCCTTTAGCTCTAGAGCTTGTCAGGCTGACCACCACCGCGGCCATGGAAGCCCCTGGTTTAGACAGAGCAAACTCATTTTCTCCCCAGAAGCATTCTTACAGTGTTTACAGGCCTGTCAAGAGGAGGGAATGGCAGGCACTTTCAATGCAGCGTGAACGCTGCCTTCAAAATGGGAAAGCAAGGCTAGTTCCAACAGGTCCCCTTTTCCAGGGGCACACTCAGCATGCACCCCTGTGGCTTCTAACAAGTCCGAGGAGACACAGGTTACCCTGTGTTTCCTTCCCTGACTCAACTTCTCGAAGTAGGGTGTTCTGCATCATGCGAACTGCCTCAACCAAGGAACGCCGTAAGCTGCTCCTCTGGGCCTGTGGCTATTCGAAAGCCTGCAGTGCCACAGGAAGAACAGGACTTCAACTGCAGTAAGAACGCAAGCTGACTTCCTCTAGGAGGCACGGTGACTTCAGGCAGGACGTCTTAGGTGGAATGCGAAGACGAGGGTTACCCTGAGTGCAGCTCAGGCTAGGGCAACGCGTAAGACTTCAACGCCGTGTGGGACGTGCCAGAACGCTGTTCGTGAACGTGTGCGAGGGCTGAGGAAATGAAGCTGCTCCAAAAGAGAGGGCAGTGAGTTTCCCTACACCCGGCATGCACAGAGGGGCTGTAACGGGCTCCGGGTCTGGACGTTGCTTAGCTGACCCAGGTGAGCCTGGGGTACTCAAGTGTTCCTGCGGGAATAGGGTGCCCAGGCTAGCGTCCTAGGTGTCCAGAAAACTGTGCTGCCGTTCAAGGAACGCAGAGCAGAGGCCAGCGCCTCATGGAAACTGCTGCACGCCTCTGCTTCTGCACGGCAAATCAGGGCCTTACTTCCAGGCATGTGTTCATGCTGGGTGTGCCGGTAGCGATATAGCAGGGTAAGATGCTGACTTTCTCCTCGAGCAGAGTGACTTCACGTACGAGGGCCTCGAAGTGCTCCAAGCACAGTGTTCTCTCATGGCAGCTCACACAAGGACCATAAGAAGTTTTCTGTGCACTTCGGACGCACCAGCAATGTTGTCCTGAGGCCGTTCGAGGACTCTGGAAATGTAGCTCTCCTCAAGGAACGTACAGTGTGTTGCCCATCACTGGGCACGCACAGAGGGCCTCCGAGGGATGCACCAATGGGCCTCGAAGTTGCTCAGCCGGCCCACAGGGGTCTGGAGGTACTCAGTGAACTTGCAGGGAAAACGAGGCCTACCCGAGAGGCCTAGGAGTCCTCAGACGTGTACTTCCTTTAAGGTAAAGCATATAAGGGACTAAGAACTCATGGAAACAGCTGCATGCCTCCCTTTCTGCACGGCTACTAAGGGCCTAACCTGGAGGCAAGTTTTCACGTTGAGATTCCCTTTAGCTCTAGAGCTTGTCAGGCTGACCACCACCGCGGCCATGGAAGCCCCTGGTTTAGACAGAGCAAACTCATTTTCTCCCCAGAAGCATTCTTACAGTGTTTACAGGCCTGTCAAGAGGAGGGAATGGCAGGCAGTTTCAATGCAGCGTGAACGCTGCCTTCAAAACGGGAAAGCAAGGCTAGTTCCAGCAGGTCCCCTTTTCCAGGGGCACACTCAGCATGCACCCATGTGGCTTCTAACAAGTCCGAGGAGACACAGGTTACCCTGTGTTTCCTTCCCTGACTCAACTTCTCGAAGTAGGGTGTTCTGCATCATGCGAACTGCCTCAACCAAGGAACGCCGTAAGCTGCTCCTCTGGGCCTGTGGCTATTCGAAAGCCTGCAGTGCCACAGGAAGAACAGGACTTCAACTGCAGTAAGAACGCAAGCTGACTTCCTCTAGGAGGCACGGTGACTTCAGGCAGGACGTCTTAGATGGAATGCGAAGACGAGGGTTACCCTGAGTGCAGCTCAGGCTAGGGCAACGCGTAAGACTTGCACGCCGTGTGGGACGTGCCAGAACGGTGTTCGTGAACGTGTGCGAGGGCTGAGGAAATGAAGCTGCTCCAAAAGAGAGGGCAGTGCGTTTCCCTACACCCGGCATGCACAGAGGGGCTGTAACGGGCTCCGGGTCTGGACGTTGCTTAGCTGACCCAGGTGAGCCTGGGGTACTCAAGTGTTCCTGCGGGAATAGGGTGCCCAGGCTAGCGTCCTAGGTGTCCAGAAAACTGTGCTGCCGTTTAAGGAACGCAGAGCAGAGGACAGCGCCTCATGGAAACTGCTGCACGCCTCTGCTTCTGCACGGCAAATCAGGGCCTTACTTCCAGGCATGTGTTCATGCTGGGTGTGCCGGTAGCGATATAGCAGGGTAAGATGCTGACTTTCTCCTCGAGCAGAGTGACTTCACGTACGAGGGCCTCGAAGTACTCCAAGCACAGTGTTCTCTCATGGCAGCTCACACAAGAACCATGAGAAGTTTTCTGTGCACTTCGGACTCACCAGCAAAGTTGTCCTGAGGCTGTTCGAGGACTCTGGAAATGTAGCTCTCCTCAAGGAACGTACAGTGTGTTGCCCATCACTGGGCATGCACAGAGGGCCTCCGAGGGATGCACCAATGGGCCTCGAAGTTGCTCAGCCGTCCCACAGGGGTCTGGAGGTACTCAGTGAACTTGCAGGGAACACGAGGCCTACCCCAGAGGCCTAGGAGTCCTCAGACGTGTACTTCCTTTAAAGTAAAGCATATAAGGGACTAAGAACTCATGGAAACAGCTGCATGCCTCCCTTTCTGCACGGCTACTAAGGGCCTAACCTGGAGGCAAGTTTTCACGTTGAGATTCCCTTTAGCTCTAGAGCTTGTCAGGCTTACTACCACCGCGGCCATGGAAGCCCCTGGTTTAGACAGAGCAAACTCATTTTCTCCCCAGAAGCATTCTTACAGTGTTTACAGGCCTGTCAAGAGGAGGGAATGGCAGGCAGTTTCAATGCAGCGTGAACGCTGCCTTCAAAACGGGAAAGCAAGGCTAGTTCCAGCAGGTCCCCTTTTCCAGGGGCACACTCAGCATGCACCCCTGTGGCTTCTAACAAGTCCGAGGAGACACAGGTTACCCTGTGTTTCCTTCCCTGACTCAACTTCTCGAAGTAGGGTGTTCTGCATCATGCGAACTGCCTCAACCAAGGAACGCCGTAAGCTGCTCCTCTGGGCCTGTGGCTATTCGAAAGCCTGCAGTGCCACAGGAAGAACAGGACTTCAACTGCAGTAAGAACGCAAGCTGACTTCCTCTAGGAGGCACAGTGACTTCAGGCAGGACGTCTTAGATGGAATGCGAAGACGAGGGTTACCCTGAGTGCAGCTCAGGCTAGGGCAACGCGTAAGACTTGCACGCCGTGTGGGACGTGCCAGAACGCTGTTCGTGAACGTGTGCGAGGGCTGAGGAAATGAAGGTGTTCCAAAAGAGAGGGCAGTGCGTTTCCCTACACCCGGCATGCACAGAGGGGCTGTAACGGGCTCCGGGTCTGGACGTTGCTTAGCTGACCCAGGTGAGCCTGGGGTACTCAAGTGTTCCTGCGGGAATAGGGTGCCCAGGCTAGCGTCCTAGGTGTCCAGAAAACTGTGCTGCCGTTTAAGGAACGCAGAGCAGAGGCCAGCGCCTCATGGAAACTGCTGCACGCCTCTGCTTCTGCACGGCAAATCAGGGCCTTACTTCCAGGCATGTGTTCATGCTGGGTGTGCCGGTAGCGATATAGCAGGGTAAGATGCTGACTTTCTCCTCGAGCAGAGTGACTTCACGTACGAGGGCCTCGAAGTACTCCAAGCACAGTGTTCTCTCATGGCAGCTCACACAAGGACCATGAGAAGTTTTCTGTGCTCTTCGGACTCACTAGCAATGTTGTCCTGAGGCCGTTCCAGGACTCTGGAAATGTAGCTCTCCTCAAGGAACGTACAGTGTGTTGCCCATCACTGGGCACGCACAGAGGGCCTCCGAGGGATGCACCAATGGGCCTCGAAATTGCTCAGCCGGCCCACAGGGGTCTGGAGGTCCTCAGTGAACTTGCAGGAAAACGAGGTCTACCCGAGAGGCCTAGGAGTCCTCAGACGTGTACTTCCTTTAAAGTAAAGCATATAAGGGACAAAGAACTCATGGAAATAGCTGCATGCCTCCCTTTCTGCACGGCTACTAAGGGCCTAACCTGGAGGCAACTTTTCACGTTGAGATTCCCTTTAGCTCTAGAGCTTGTCAGGCTGACCACCACCGCGGCCATGGAAGCCCCTGGTTTAGACAGAGCAAACTCATTTTCTCCCCAGAAGCATTCTTACAGTGTTTACAGGCCTGTCAAGAGGAGGGAATGGCAGGCACTTTCAATGCAGCGTGAACGCTGCCTTCAAAATGGGAAAGCAAGGCTAGTTCCAACAGGTCCCCTTTTCCAGGGGCACACTCAGCATGCACCCCTGTGGCTTCTAACAAGTCCGAGGAGACACAGGTTACCCTGTGTTTCCTTCCCTGACTCAACTTCTCGAAGTAGGGTGTTCTGCATCATGCGAACTGCCTCAACCAAGGAACGCCGTAAGCTGCTCCTCTGGGCCTGTGGCTATTCGAAAGCCTGCAGTGCCACAGGAAGAACAGGACTTCAACTGCAGTAAGAACGCAAGCTGACTTCCTCTAGGAGGCACGGTGACTTCAGGCAGGACGTCTTAGATGGAATGCGAAGACGAGGGTTACCCTGAGTGCAGCTCAGGCTAGGGCAACGCGTAAGACTTCCACGCCGTGTGGGACGTGCCAGAACGGTGTTCGTGAACGTGTGCGAGGGCTGAGGAAATGAAGCTGCTCCAAAAGAGAGGGCAGTGCGTTTCCCTACACCCGGCATGCACAGAGGGGCTGTAACGGGCTCCGGGTCTGGACGTTGCTTAGCTCACCCAGGTGAGCCTGGGGTACTCAAGTGTTCCTGCGGGAATAGGGTGCCCAGGCTAGCGTCCTAGGTGTCCAGAAAACTGTGCTGCCGTTTAAGGAACGCAGAGCAGAGGCCAGCGCCTCATGGAAACTGCTGCACGCCTCTGCTTCTGCACGGCAAATCAGGGCCTTACTTCCAGGCATGTGTTCATGCTGGGTGTGCCGGTAGCGATATAGCAGGGTAAGATGCTGACTTTCTCCTCGAGCAGAGTGACTTCACGTACGAGGGCCTCGAAGTGCTCCAAGCACAGTGTTCTCTCATGGCAGCTCACACAAGGACCATGAGAAGTTTTCTGTGCACTTCGGACGCACCAGCAATGTTGTCCTGAGGCCGTTCCAGGACTCTGGAAATGTAGCTCTCCTCA
Organism: Delphinapterus leucas; assembly: GCF_059928025.1. NCBI lineage: Eukaryota > Metazoa > Chordata > Mammalia > Artiodactyla > Monodontidae > Delphinapterus > Delphinapterus leucas. The sequence goes on from NC_143140.1 coordinate 1,426,037, forward strand.
AGGAACGTACAGTGTGTTGCCCATCACTGGGCACGCACAGAGGGCCTCCGAGGGATGCACCAATGGGCCTCGAAATTGCTCAGCCGGCCCACAGGGGTCTGGAGGTACTCAGTGAACTTGCAGGAAAACGAGGTCTACCCGAGAGGCCTAGGAGTCCTCAGACGTGTACTTCCTTTAAAGTAAAGCATATAAGGGACAAAGAACTCATGGAAATAGCTGCATGCCTCCCTTTCTGCACGGCTACTAAGGGCCTAACCTGGAGGCAACTTTTCACGTTGAGATTCCCTTTAGCTCTAGAGCTTGTCAGGCTGACCACCACCGCGGCCATGGAAGCCCCTGGTTTAGACAGAGCAAACTCATTTTCTCCCCAGAAGCATTCTTACAGTGTTTACAGGCCTGTCAAGAGGAGGGAATGGCAGGCACTTTCAATGCAGCGTGAACGCTGCCTTCAAAATGGGAAAGCAAGGCTAGTTCCAACAGGTCCCCTTTTCCAGGGGCACACTCAGCATGCACCCCTGTGGCTTCTAAGAAGTCCGAGGAGACACAGGTTACCCTGTGTTTCCTTCCCTGACTCAACTTCTCGAAGTAGGGTGTTGTGCATCATGCGAACTGCCTCAACCAAGGAACGCCGTAAGCTGCTCCTCTGGGCCTGTGGCTATTCGAAAGCCTGCAGTGCCACAGGAAGAACAGGACTTCAACTGCAGTAAGAACGCAAGCTGACTTCCTCTAGGAGGCACGGTGACTTCAGGCAGGACGTCTTAGATGGAATGCGAAGACGAGGGTTACCCTGAGTGCAGCTCAGGCTAGGGCAACGCGTAAGACTTCCACGCCGTGTGGGACGTGCCAGAAGGCTGTTCGTGAACGTGTGCGAGGGCTGAGGAAATGAAGCTGCTCCAAAAGAGAGGGCAGTGCGTTTCCCTACACCCGGCATGCACAGAGGGGCTGTAACGGGCTCCGGGTCTGGACGTTGCTTAGCTGACCCAGGTGAGCCTGGGGTACTCAAGTGTTCCTGCGGGAATAGGGTGCCCAGGCTAGCGTCCTAGGTGTCCAGAAAACTGTGCTGCCGTTTAAGGAACGCAGAGCAGAGGCCAGCGCCTCATGGAAACTGCTGCACGCCTCTGTTTCTGCACGGCAAATCAGGGCTTTACTTCCAGGCATGTGTTCATGCTGGGTGTGCCGGTAGCGATATAGCAGGGTAAGATGCTGACTTTCTCCTCGAGCAGAGTGACTTCACGTACGAGGGCCTCGAAGTACTCCAAGCACAGTGTTCTCTCATGGGAGCTCACACAAGGACCATGAGAAGTTTTCTGTGCACTTCGGACTCACCAGCAAAGTTGTCCTGAGGCCGTTCGAGGACTCTGGAAATGTAGCTCTCCTCAAGGAACGTACAGTGTGTTGCCCATCACTGGGCACGCACAGAGGGCCTCCGAGGGATGCACCAATGGGCCTCGAAGTTGCTCAGCCGGCCCACAGGGGTCTGGAGGTACTCAGTGAACTTGCAGGGAAAACGAGGCCTACCCGAGAGGCCTAGGAGTCCTCAGACGTGTACTTCCTTTAAAGTAAAGCATATAAGGGACTAAGAACTCATGGAAACAGCTGCATGCCTCCCTTTCTGCACGGCTACTAAGGGCCTAACCTGGAGGCAACTTTTCACGTTGAGATTCCCTTTAGCTCTAGAGCTTGTCAGGCTGACCACCACCGCGGCCATGGAAGCCCCTGGTTTAGACAGAGCAAACTCATTTTCTCCCCAGAAGCATTCTTACAGTGTTTACAGGCCTGTCAAGAGGAGGGAATGGCAGGCACTTTCAATGCAGCGTGAACGCTTCCTTCAAAACGGGAAAGCAAGGCTAGTTCCAGCAGGTCCCCTTTTCCAGGGGCACACTCAGCATGCACCCCTGTGGCTTCTAAGAAGTCCGAGGAGACACAGGTTACCCTGTGTTTCCTTCCCTGACTCAACTTCTCGAAGTAGGGTGCTCTGCATCATGCGAACTGCCTCAACCAAGGAACGCCGTAAGCTGCTCCTCTGGGCCTGTGGCTATTCGAAAGCCTGCAGTGCCACAGGAAGAACAGGACTTCAACTGCAGTAAGAACGCAAGCTGACTTCCTCTAGGAGGCACGGTGACTTCAGGCAGGACGTCTTAGGTGGAATGCGAAGACGAGGGTTACCCTGAGTGCAGCTCAGGCTAGGGCAACGCGTAAGACTTCCACGCCGTGTGGGACGTGCCAGAACGCTGTTCGTGAACGTGTGCGAGGGCTGAGGAAATGAAGCTGCTCCAAAAGAGAGGGCAGTGCGTTTCCCTACACCCGGCATGCACAGAGGGGCTGTAACGGGCTCCGGGTCTGGACGTTGCTTAGCTGACCCAGGTGAGCCTGGGGTACTCAAGTGTTCCTGCGGGAATAGGGTGCCCAGGCTAGCGTCCTAGGTGTCCAGAAAACTGTGCTGCCGTTCAAGGAACGCAGAGCAGAGGCCAGCGCCTCATGGAAACTGCTGCACGCCTCTGCTTCTGCACGGCAAATCAGGGCCTTACTTCCAGGCATGTGTTCATGCTGGGTGTGCCGGTAGCGATATAGCAGGGTAAGATGCTGACTTTCTCCTCGAGCAGAGTGACTTCACGTACGAGGGCCTCGAAGTACTCCAAGCACAGTGTTCTCTCATGGCAGCTCACACAAGGACCATGAGAAGTTTTCTGTGCACTTCGGACTCACCAGCAAAGTTGTCCTGAGGCCGTTCGAGGACTCTGGAAATGTAGCTCTCCTCAAGAAACGTACAGTGTGTTGCCCATCACTGGGCACGCACAGAGGGCCTCCGAGGGATGCACCAATGGGCCTCGAAGTTGCTCAGCCGGCCCACAGGGGTCTGGAGGTACTCAGTGAACTTGCAGGGAAAACGAGGCCTACCCGAGAGGCCTAGGAGTCCTCAGACGTGTACTTCCTTTAAAGTAAAGCATATAAGGGACTAAGAACTCATGGAAACAGCTGCATGCCTCCCTTTCTGCACGGCTACTAAGGGCCTAACCTGGAGGCAAGTTTTCACGTTGAGATTCCCTTTAGCTCTAGAGCTTGTCAGGCTGACCACCACCGCGGCCATGGAAGCCCCTGGTTTAGACAGAGCAAACTCATTTTCTCCCCAGAAGCATTCTTACAGTGTTTACAGGCCTGTCAAGAGGAGGGAATGGCAGGCAGTTTCAATGCAGCGTGAACGCTGCCTTCAAAACGGGAAAGCAAGGCTAGTTCCAACAGGTCCCCTTTTCCAGGGGCACACTCAGCATGCACCCCTGTGGCTTCTAACAAGTCCGAGGAGACACAGGTTACCCTGTGTTTCCTTCCCTGACTCAACTTCTCGAAGTAGGGTGTTCTGCATCATGCGAACTGCCTCAACCAAGGAACGCCGTAAGCTGCTCCTCTGGGCCTGTGGCTATTCGAAAGCCTGCAGTGCCACAGGAAGAACAGGACTTCAACTGCAGTAAGAACGCAAGCTGACTTCCTCTAGGAGGCACGGTGACTTCAGGCAGGACGTCTTAGGTGGAATGGGAAGACGAGGGTTACCCTGAGTGCAGCTCAGGTTAGGCAACGCGTAAGACTTCCACGCCGTGTGGGACGTGCCAGAACGCTGTTCGTGAACGTTTGCGAGGGCTGAGGAAATGAATCTGCTCCAAAAGAGAGGGCAGTGCGTTTCCCTACACCCGGCATGCACAGAGGGGCTGTAACGGGCTCCGGGTCTGGACGTTGCTTAGCTGACCCAGGTGAGCCTGGGGTACGCAAGTGTTCCTGCGGGAATAGGGTGCCCAGGCTAGCGTCCTAGGTGTCCAGAAAACTGTGCTGCCGTTCAAGGAACGCAGAGCAGAGGCCAGCGCCTCATGGAAACTGCTGCACGCCTCTGCTTCTGCACGGCAAATCAGGGCCTTACTTCCAGGCATGTGTTCATGCTGGGTGTGCCGGTAGCGATATAGCAGGGTAAGATGCTGACTTTCTCCTCGAGCAGAGTGACTTCACGTACGAGGGCCTCGAAGTGCTCCAAGCACAGTGTTCTCTCATGGCAGCTCACACAAGGACCATAAGAAGTTTTCTGTGCACTTCAGACGCACCAGCAATGTTGTCCTGAGGCCGTTCCAGGACTCTGGAAATGTAGCTCTCCTCAAGGAACGTACAGTGTGTTGCCCATCACTGGGCACGCACAGAGGGCCTCCGAGGGATGCACCAATGGGCCTCGAAATTGCTCAGCCGGCCCACAGGGGTCTGGAGGTACTCAGTGAACTTGAAGGAAAACGAGGTCTACCCGAGAGGCCTAGGAGTCCTCAGACGTGTACTTCCTTTAAAGTAAAGCATATAAGGGACAAAGAACTCATGGAAATAGCTGCATGCCTCCCTTTCTGCACGGCTACTAAGGGCCTAACCTGGAGGCAACTTTTCACGTTGAGATTCCCTTTAGCTCTAGAGCTTGTCAGGCTGACCACCACCGCGGCCATGGAAGCCCCTGGTTTAGACAGAGCAAACTCATTTTCTCCCCAGAAGCATTCTTACAGTGTTTACAGGCCTGTCAAGAGGAGGGAATGGCAGGCACTTTCAATGCAGCGTGAACGCTGCCTTCAAAATGGGAAAGCAAGGCTAGTTCCAACAGGTCCCCTTTTCCAGGGGCACACTCAGCATGCACCCCTGTGGCTTCTAAGAAGTCCGAGGAGACATAGGTTACCCTGTGTTTCCTTCCCTGACTCAACTTCTCGAAGTAGGGTGTTCTGCATCATGCGAACTGCCTCAACCAAGGAACGCCGTAAGCTGCTCCTCTGGGCCTGTGGCTATTCGAAAGCCTGCAGTGCCACAGGAAGAACAGGACTTCAACTGCAGTAAGAACGCAAGCTGACTTCCTCTAGGAGGCACGGTGACTTCAGGCAGGACGTCTTAGATGGAATGCGAAGACGAGGGTTACCCTGAGTGCAGCTCAGGCTAGGGCAACGCGTAAGACTTCCACGCCGTGTGGGACGTGCCAGAACGGTGTTCGTGAACGTGTGCGAGGGCTGAGGAAATGAAGCTGCTCCAAAAGAGAGGGCAGTGCGTTTCCCTACACCCGGCATGCACAGAGGGGCTGTAACGGGCTCCGGGTCTGGACGTTGCTTAGCTCACCCAGGTGAGCCTGGGGTACTCAAGTGTTCCTGCGGGAATAGGGTGCCCAGGCTAGCGTCCTAGGTGTCCAGAAAACTGTGCTGCCGTTTAAGGAACGCAGAGCAGAGGCCAGCGCCTCATGGAAACTGCTGCACGCCTCTGCTTCTGCACGGCAAATCAGGGCCTTACTTCAAGGCATGTGTTCATGCTGGGTGTGCTGGTAGCGATATAGCAGGGTAAGATGCTGACTTTCTCCTCGAGCAGAGTGACTTCACGTACGAGGGCCTCGAAGTGCTCCAAGCACAGTGTTCTCTCATGGGAGCTCACACAAGGACCATGAGAAGTTTTCTGTGCACTTCGGACGCACCAGCAATGTTGTCCTGAGGCCGTTCCAGGACTCTGGAAATGTAGCTCTCCTCAAGGAACGTACAGTGTGTTGCCCATCACTGGGCACGCACAGAGGGCCTCCGAGGGATGCACCAATGGGCCTCGAAATTGCTCAGCCGGCCCACAGGGGTCAGGAGGTACTCAGTGAACTTGCAGGAAAACGAGGTCTACCCGAGAGGCCTAGGAGTCCTCAGACGTGTACTTCCTTTAAAGTAAAGCATATAAGGGACAAAGAACTCATGGAAATAGCTGCATGCCTCCCTTTCTGCACGGCTACTAAGGGCCTAACCTGGAGGCAACTTTTCACGTTGAGATTCCCTTTAGCTCTAGAGCTTGTCAGGCTGACCACCACCGCGGCCATGGAAGCCCCTGGTTTAGACAGAGCAAACTCATTTTCTCCCCAGAAGCATTCTTACAGTGTTTACAGGCCTGTCAAGAGGAGGGAATGGCAGGCACTTTCAATGCAGCGTGAACGCTGCCTTCAAAATGGGAAAGCAAGGCTAGTTCCAACAGGCCCCCTTTTCCAGGGGCACACTCAGCATGCACCCCTGTGGCTTCTAAGAAGTCCGAGGAGACACAGGTTACCCTGTGTTTCCTTCCCTGACTCAACTTCTCGAAGTAGGGTGTTCTGCATCATGCGAACTGCCTCAACCAAGGAACGCCGTAAGCTGCTCCTCTGGGCCTGTGGCTATTCGAAAGCCTGCAGTGCCACAGGAAGAACAGGACTTCAACTGCAGTAAGAACGCAAGCTGACTTCCTCTAGGAGGCACGGTGACTTCAGGCAGGACGTCTTAGATGGAATGCGAAGACGAGGGTTACCCTGAGTGCAGCTCAGGCTAGGGCAACGCGTAAGACTTCAAAGCCGTGTGGGACGTGCTAGAACGCTGTTCGTGAACGTGTGCGAGGGCTGAGGAAATGAAGCTGCTCCAAAAGAGAGGGCAGTGCGTTTCCCTACACCCGGCATGCACAGAGGGGCTGTAACGGGCTCCGGGTCTGGACGTTGCTTAGCTGACCCAGGTGAGCCTGGGGTACTCAAGTGTTCCTGCGGGAATAGGGTGCCCAGGCTAGCGTCCTAGGTGTCCAGAAAACTGTGCTGCCGTTTAAGGAACGCAGAGCAGAGGCCAGCGCCTCATGGAAACTGCTGCACGCCTCTGTTTCTGCACGGCAAATCAGGGCTTTACTTCCAGGCATGTGTTCATGCTGGGTGTGCCGGTAGCGATATAGCAGGGTAAGATGCTGACTTTCTCCTCGAGCAGAGTGACTTCACGTACGAGGGCCTCGAAGTACTCCAAGCACAGTGTTCTCTCATGGGAGCTCACACAAGGACCATGAGAAGTTTTCTGTGCACTTCGGACTCACCAGCAAAGTTGTCCTGAGGCCGTTCGAGGACTCTGGAAATGTAGCTCTCCTCAAGGAACGTACAGTGTGTTGCCCATCACTGGGCACGCACAGAGGGCCTCCGAGGGATGCACCAATGGGCCTCGAAGTTGCTCAGCCGGCCCACAGGGGTCTGGAGGTACTCAGTGAACTTGCAGGGAAAACGAGGCCTACCCGAGAGGCCTAGGAGTCCTCAGACGTGTACTTCCTTTAAAGTAAAGCATATAAGGGACTAAGAACTCATGGAAACAGCTGCATGCCTCCCTTTCTGCACGGCTACTAAGGGCCTAACCTGGAGGCAAGTTTTCACGTTGAGATTCCCTTTAGCTCTAGAGCTTGTCAGGCTGACCACCACCGCGGCCATGGAAGCCCCTGGTTTAGACAGAGCAAACTCATTTTCTCCCCAGAAGCATTCTTACAGTGTTTACAGGCCTGTCAAGAGGAGGGAATGGCAGGCACTTTCAATGCAGCGTGAACGCTTCCTTCAAAACGGGAAAGCAAGGCTAGTTCCAGCAGGTCCCCTTTTCCAGGGGCACACTCAGCATGCACCCCTGTGGCTTCTAAGAAGTCCGAGGAGACACAGGTTACCCTGTGTTTCCTTCCCTGACTCAACTTCTCGAAGTAGGGTGTTCTGCATCATGCGAACTGCCTCAACCAAGGAACGCCGTAAGCTGCTCCTCTGGGCCTGTGGCTATTCGAAAGCCTGCAGTGCCACAGGAAGAACAGGACTTCAACTGCAGTAAGAACGCAAGCTGACTTCCTCTAGGAGGCACGGTGACTTCAGGCAGGACGTCTTAGGTGGAATGCGAAGACGAGGGTTACCCTGAGTGCAGCTCAGGCTAGGGCAACTCGTAAGACTTCCACGCCGTGTGGGACGTGCCAGAACGCTGTTCGTGAACGTGTGCGAGGGCTGAGGAAATGAAGCTGCTCCAAAAGAGAGGGCAGTGCGTTTCCCTACACCCGGCATGCACAGAGGGGCTGTAACGGGCTCCGGGTCTGGACGTTGCTTAGCTGACCCAGGTGAGCCTGGGGTACTAAAGTGTTCCTGCGGGAATAGGGTGCCCAGGCTAGCGTCCTAGGTGTCCAGAAAACTGTGCTGCCGTTCAAGGAACGCAGAGCAGAGGCCAGCGCCTCATGGAAACTGCTGCACGCCTCTGCCTCTGCACGGCAAATCAGGGCCTTACTTCCAGGCATGTGTTCATGCTGGGTGTGCTGGTAGCGATATAGCAGGGTAAGATGCTGACTTTCTCCTCGAGCAGAGTGACTTCACGTACGAGGGCCTCGAAGTGCTCCAAGCACAGTGTTCTCTCATGGCAGCTCACACAAGGACCATGAGAAGTTTTCTGTGCACTTCGGACGCACCAGCAATGTTGTCCTGAGGCCGTTCGAGGACTCTGGAAATGTAGCTCTCCTCAAGGAACGTACAGTGTGTTGCCCATTACTGGGCACGCACAGAGGGCCTCCGAGGGATGCACCAATGGGCCTCGAAATTGCTCAGCCGGCCCACAGGGGTCTGGAGGTACTCAGTGAACTTGCAGGGAACACGAGGCCTACCCGAGAGGCCTAGGAGTCCTCAGACGTGTACTTCCTTTAAAGTAAAGCATATAAGGGACAAAGAACTCATGGAAATAGCTGCATGCATCCCTTTCTGCACGGCTACGAAGGGCCTAACCTGGAGGCAACTTTTCACGTTGAGATTCCCTTTAGCTCTAGAGCTTGTCAGGCTGACCACCACCGCGGCCATGGAAGCCCCTGGTTTAGACAGAGCAAACTCATTTTCTCCCCAGAAGCATTCTTACAGTGTTTACAGGCCTGTCAAGAGGAGGGAATGGCAGGCACTTTCAATGCAGCGTGAACGCTGCCTTCAAAATGGGAAAGCAAGGCTAGTTCCAACAGGTCCCCTTTTCCAGGGGCACACTCAGCATGCACCCCTGTGGCTTCTAACAAGTCCGAGGAGACACAGGTTACCCTGTGTTTCCTTCCCTGACTCAACTTCTCGAAGTAGGGTGTTCTGCATCATGCGAACTGCCTCAACCAAGGAACGCCGTAAGCTGCTCCTCTGGGCCTGTGGCTATTCGAAAGCCTGCAGTGCCACAGGAAGAACAGGACTTCAACTGCAGTAAGAACGCAAGCTGACTTCCTCTAGGAGGCACGGTGACTTCAGGCAGGACGTCTTAGATGGAATGCGAAGACGAGGGTTACCCTGAGTGCAGCTCAGGCTAGGGCAACGCGTAAGACTTCCACGCCGTGTGGGACGTGCCAGAACGGTGTTCGTGAACGTGTGCGAGGGCTGAGGAAATGAAGCTGCTCCAAAAGAGAGGGCAGTGCGTTTCCCTACACCCGGCATGCACAGAGGGGCTGTAACGGGCTCCGGGTCTGGACGTTGCTTAGCTGACCCAGGTGAGCCTGGGGTACTCAAGTGTTCCTGCGGGAATAGGGTGCCCAGGCTAGCGTCCTAGGTGTCCAGAAAACTGTGCTGCCGTTTAAGGAACGCAGAGCAGAGGCCAGCGCCTCATGGAAACTGCTGCACGCCTCTGCTTCTGCACGGCAAATCAGGGCCTTACTTCCAGGCATGTGTTCATGCTGGGTGTGCCGGTAGCGATATAGCAGGGTAAGATGCTGACTTTCTCCTCGAGCAGAGTGACTTCACGTACGAGGGCCTCGAAGTGCTCCAAGCACAGTGTTCTCTCATGGCAGCTCACACAAGGACCATAAGAAGTTTTCTGTGCACTTCGGACGCACCAGCAATGTTGTCCTGAGGCCGTTCCAGGACTCTGGAAATGTAGCTCTCCTCAAGGAACGTACAGTGTGTTGCCCATCACTGGGCACGCACAGAGGGCCTCCGAGGGATGCACCAATGGGCCTCGAAATTGCTCAGCCGGCCCACAGGGGTCTGGAGGTACTCAGTGAACTTGCAGGAAAACGAGGTCTACCCGAGAGGCCTAGGAGTCCTCAGACTTGTACTTCCTTTAAAGTAAAGCATATAAGGGACAAAGAACTCATGGAAATAGCTGCATGCCTCCCTTTCTGCACGGCTACTAAGGGCCTAACCTGGAGGCAACTTTTCACGTTGAGATTCCCTTTAGCTCTAGAGCTTGTCAGGCTGACCACCACCGCGGCCATGGAAGCCCCTGGTTTAGACAGAGCAAACTCATTTTCTCCCCAGAAGCATTCTTACAGTGTTTACAGGCCTGTCAAGAGGAGGGAATGGCAGGCAGTTTCAATGCAGCGTGAACGCTGCCTTCAAAACGGGAAAGCAAGGCTAGTTCCAGCAGGTCCCCTTTTCCAGGGGCACACTCAGCATGCACCCCTGTGGCTTCTAAGAAGTCCGAGGAGACACAGGTTACCCTGTGTTTCCTTCCCTGACTCAACTTCTCGAAGTAGGGTGTTCTGCATCATGCGAACTGCCTCAACCAAGGAACGCCGTAAGCTGCTCCTCTGGGCCTGTGGCTATTCGAAAGCCTGCAGTGCCACAGGAAGAACAGGACTTCAACTGCAGTAAGAACGCAAGCTGACTTCCTCTAGGAGGCACGGTGACTTCAGGCAGGACGTCTTAGATGGAATGCGAAGACGAGGGTTACCCTGAGTGCAGCTCAGGCTAGGGCAACGCGTAAGACTTGCACGCCGTGTGGGACGTGCCAGAACGGTGTTCGTGAACGTGTGCGAGGGCTGAGGAAATGAAGCTGCTCCAAAAGAGAGGGCAGTGCGTTTCCCTACACCCGGCATGCACAGAGGGGCTGTAACGGGCTCCGGGTCTGGACGTTGCTTAGCTGACCCAGGTGAGCCTGGGGTACTCAAGTGTTCCTGCGGGAATAGGGTGCCCAGGCTAGCGTCCTAGGTGTCCAGAAAACTGTGCTGCCGTTTAAGGAACGCAGAGCAGAGGCCAGCGCCTCATGGAAACTGCTGCACGCCTCTGCTTCTGCACGGCAAATCAGGGCCTTACTTCCAGGCATGTGTTCATGCTGGGTGTGCCGGTAGCGATATAGCAGGGTAAGATGCTGACTTTCTCCTCGAGCAGAGTGACTTCACGTACGAGGGCCTCGAAGTACTCCAAGCACAGTGTTCTCTCATGGCAGCTCACACAAGGACCATGAGAAGTTTTCTGTGCACTTCGGACTCACCAGCAAAGTTGTCCTGAGGCCGTTCGAGGACTCTGGAAATGTAGCTCTCTTCAAGGAACGTACAGTGTGTTGCCCATCACTGGGCACGCACAGAGGGCCCCGGAGGGATGCACCAATGGGCCTCGAAGTTGCTCAGCCGGCCCACAGGGGTCTGGAGGTACTCAGTGAACTTGCAGGGAAAACGAGGCCTACCCGAGAGGCCTAGGAGTCCTCAGACGTGTACTTCCTTTAAAGTAAAGCATATAAGGGACTAAGAACTCATGGAAACAGCTGCATGCCTCCCTTTCTGCACGGCTACTAAGGGCCTAACCTGGAGGCAACTTTTCACGTTGAGATTCCCTTTAGCTCTAGAGCTTGTCAGGCTGACCACCACCGCGGCCATGGAAGCCCCTGGTTTAGACAGAGCAAACTCATTTTCTCCCCAGAAGCATTCTGACAGTGTTTACAGGCCTGTCAAGAGGAGGGAATGGCAGGCAGTTTCAATGCAGCGTGAATGCTTCCTTCAAAACGGGAAAGCAAGGCTAGTTCCAGCAGGTCCCCTTTTCCAGGGGCACACTCAGCATGCACCCCTGTGGCTTCTAACAAGTCCGAGGAGACACAGGTTACCCTGTGTTTCCTTCCCTGACTCAACTTCTCGAAAGGGTGTTCTGCATCATGCGAACTGCCTCAACCAAGGAACGCCGTAAGCTGCTCCTCTGGGCCTGTGGCTATTCGAAAGCCTGCAGTGCCACAGGAAGAACAGGACTTCAACTGCAGTAAGAACGCAAGCTGACTTCCTCTAGGAGGCACGGTGACTTCAGGCAGGACGTCTTAGGTGGAATGCGAAGACGAGGGTTACCCTGAGTGCAGCTCAGGCTAGGGCAACGCGTAAGACTTCAACGCCGTGTGGGACGTGCCAGAACGCTGTTCGTGAACGTGTGCGAGGGCTGAGGAAATGAAGCTGCTCCAAAAGAGAGGGCAGTGCGTTTCCCTACACCCGGCATGCACAGAGGGGCTGTAACGGGCTCCGGGTCTGGACGTTGCTTAGCTGACCCAGGTGAGCCTGGGGTACTCAAGTGTTCCTGCGGGAATAGGGTGCCCAGGCTAGCGTCCTAGGTGTCCAGAAAACTGTGCTGCCGTTCAAGGAACGCAGAGCAGAGGCCAGCGCCTCATGGAAACTGCTGCACGCCTCTGCTTCTGCACGGCAAATCAGGGCCTTACTTCCAGGCATGTGTTCATGCTGGGTGTGCCGGTAGCGATATAGCAGGGTAAGATGCTGACTTTCTCCTCGAGCAGAGTGACTTCATGTACGAGGGCCTCGAAGTGCTCCAAGCACAGTGTTCTCTCATGGCAGCTCACACAAGGACCATGAGAAGTTTTCTGTGCACTTCGGACGCACCAGCAATGTTGTCCTGAGGCCGTTCCAGGACTCTGGAAATGTAGCTCTCCTCAAGGAACGTACAGTGTGTTGCCCATCACTGGGCACGCACAGAGGGCCTCCGAGGGATGCACCAATGGGCCTCGAAATTGCTCAGCCGGCCCACAGGGGTCTGGAGGTACTCAGTGAACTTGCAGGAAAACGAGGTCTACCCGAGAGGCCTAGGAGTCCTCAGACGTGTACTTCCTTTAAAGTAAAGCATATAAGGGACAAAGAACTCATGGAAATAGCTGCATGCCTCCCTTTCTGCACGGCTACTAAGGGCCTAACCTGGAGGCAACTTTTCACGTTGAGATTCCCTTTAGCTCTAGAGCTTGTCAGGCTGACCACCACCGCGGCCATGGAAGCCCCTGGTTTAGACAGAGCAAACTCATTTTCTCCCCAGAAGCATTCTTACAGTGTTTACAGGCCTGTCAAGAGGAGGGAATGGCAGGCAGTTTCAATGCAGCGTGAACGCTGCCTTCAAAATGGGAAAGCAAGGCTAGTTCCAACAGGTCCCCTTTTCCAGGGGCACACTCAGCATGCACCCCTGTGGCTTCTAAGAAGTCCGAGGAGACACAGGTTACCCTGTGTTTCCTTCCCTGACTCAACTTCTCGAAGTAGGGTGTTGTGCATCATGCGAACTGCCTCAACCAAGGAACGCCGTAAGCTGCTCCTCTGGGCCTGTGGCTATTCGAAAGCCTGCAGTGCCACAGGAAGAACAGGACTTCAACTGCAGTAAGAACGCAAGCTGACTTCCTCTAGGAGGCACGGTGACTTCAGGCAGGACGTCTTAGGTGGAATGCGAAGACGAGGGTTACCCTGAGTGCAGCTCAGGCTAGGGCAACGCGTAAGACTTCAACGCCGTGTGGGACGTGCCAGAACGCTGTTCGTGAACGTGTGCGAGGGCTGAGGAAATGAAGCTGCTCCAAAAGAGAGGGCAGTGCGTTTCCCTACACCCGGCATGCACAGAGGGGCTGTAACGGGCTCCGGGTCTGGACGTTGCTTAGCTGACCCAGGTGAGCCTGGGGTACTCAAGTGTTCCTGCGGGAATAGGGTGCCCAGGCTAGCGTCCTAGGTGTCCAGAAAACTGTGCTGCCATTCAAGGAACGCAGAGCAGAGGCCAGCGCCTCATGGAAACTGCTGCACGCCTCTGCTTCTGCACGGCAAATCAGGGCCTTACTTCCAGGCATGTGTTCATGCTGGGTGTGCCGGTAGCGATATAGCAGGGTAAGATGCTGACTTTCTCCTCGAGCAGAGTGACTTCACGTACGAGGGCCTCGAAGTACTCCAAGCACAGTGTTCTCTCATGGCAGCTCACACAAGGACCATGAGAAGTTTTCTGTGCACTTCGGACTCACCAGCAAAGTTGTCCTGAGGCCGTTCGAGGACTCTGGAAATGTAGCTCTCCTCAAGAAACGTACAGTGTGTTGCCCATCACTGGGCACGCACAGAGGGCCTCCGAGGGATGCACCAATGGGCCTCGAAGTTGCTCAGCCGGCCCACAGGGGTCTGGAGGTACTCAGTGAACTTGCAGGGAAAACGAGGCCTACCCGAGAGGCCTAGGAGTCCTCAGACGTGTACTTCCTTTAAAGTAAAGCATATAAGGGACTAAGAACTCATGGAAACAGCTGCATGCCTCCCTTTCTGCACAGCTACTAAGGGCCTAACCTGGAGGCAAGTTTTCACGTTGAGATTCCCTTTAGCTCTAGAGCTTGTCAGGCTGACCACCACCGCGGCCATGGAAGCCCCTGGTTTAGACAGAGCAAACTCATTTTCTCCCCAGAAGCATTCTTACAGTGTTTACAGGCCTGTCAAGAGGAGGGAATGGCAGGCAGTTTCAATGCAGCGTGAACGCTGCCTTCAAAACGGGAAAGCAAGGCTAGTTCCAGCAGGTCCCCTTTTCCAGGGGCACACTCAGCATGCACCCCTGTGGCTTCTAACAAGTCCGAGGAGACACAGGTTACCCTGTGTTTCCTTCCCTGACTCAACTTCTCGAAGTAGGGTGTTCTGCATCATGCGAACTGCCTCAACCAAGGAACGCCGTAAGCTGCTCCTCTGGGCCTGTGGCTATTCGAAAGCCTGCAGTGCCACAGGAAGAACAGGACTTCAACTGCAGTAAGAACGCAAGCTGACTTCCTCTAGGAGGCACGGTGACTTCAGGCAGGACGTCTTAGATGGAATGCGAAGACGAGGGTTACCCTGAGTGCAGCTCAGGCTAGGGCAACGCGTAAGACTTCCACGCCGTGTGGGACGTGCCAGAACGGTGTTCGTGAACGTGTGCGAGGGCTGAGGAAATGAAGCTGCTCCAAAAGAGAGGGCAGTGCGTTTCCCTACACCCGGCATGCACAGAGGGGCTGTAACGGGCTCCGGGTCTGGACGTTGCTTAGCTGACCCAGGTGAGCCTGGGGTACTCAAGTGTTCCTGCGGGAATAGGGTGCCCAGGCTAGCGTCCTAGGTGTCCAGAAAACTGTGCTGCCGTTTAAGGAACGCAGAGCAGAGGCCAGCGCCTCATGGAAACTGCTGCACGCCTCTGCTTCTGCACGGCAAATCAGGGCCTTACTTCCAGGCATGTGTTCATGCTGGGTGTGCCGGTAGTGATATAGCAGGGTAAGATGCTGACTTTCTCCTCGAGCAGAGTGACTTCACGTACGAGGGCCTCGAAGTACTCCAAGCACAGTGTTCTCTCATGGCAGCTCACACAAGGACCATGAGAAGTTTTCTGTGCACTTCGGACTCACCAGCACAGTTGTCCTGAGGCCGTTCGAGGACTCTGGAAATGTAGCTCTCCTCAAGGAACGTACAGTGTGTTGCCCATCACTGGGCACGCACAGAGGGCCTCCGAGGGATGCACCAATGGGCCTCGAAGTTGCTCAGCCGGCCCACAGGGGTCTGGAGGTACTCAGTGAACTTGCAGGGAAAACGAGGCCTACCCGAGAGGCCTAGGAGTCCTCAGACGTGTACTTCCTTTAAAGTAAAGCATATAAGGGACTAAGAACTCATGGAAACAGCTGCATGCCTCCCTTTCTGCACGGCTACTAAGGGCCTAACCTGGAGGCAAGTTTTCACGTTGAGATTCCCTTTAGCTCTAGAGCTTGTCAGGCTGACCACCACCGCGGCCATGGAAGCCCCTGGTTTAGACAGAGCAAACTCATTTTCTCCCCAGAAGCATTCTTACAGTGTTTACAGGCCTGTCAAGAGGAGGGAATGGCAGGCAGTTTCAATGCAGCGTGAACGCTGCCTTCAAAACGGGAAAGCAAGGCTAGTTCCAGCAGGTCCCCTTTTCCAGGGGCACACTCAGCATGCACCCCTGTGGCTTCTAAGAAGTCCGAGGAGACACAGGTTACCCTGTGTTTCCTTCCCTGACTCAACTTCTCGAAGTAGGGTGTTCTGCATCATGCGAACTGCCTCAACCAAGGAACGCCGTAAGCTGCTCCTCTGGGCCTGTGGCTATTCGAAAGCCTGCAGTGCCACAGGAAGAACAGGACTTCAACTGCAGTAAGAACGCAAGCTGACTTCCTCTAGGAGGCACGGTGACTTCAGGCAGGACGTCTTAGGTGGAATGCGAAGACGAGGGTTACCCTGAGTGCAGCTCAGGCTAGGGCAACGCGTAAGACTTGCACGCCGTGTGGGACGTGCCAGAACGGTGTTCGTGAACGTGTGCGAGGGCTGAGGAAATGAAGCTGCTCCAAAAGAGAGGGCAGTGCGTTTCCCTACACCCGGCATGCACAGAGGGGCTGTAACGGGCTCCGGGTCTGGACGTTGCTTAGCTGACCCAGGTGAGCCTGGGGTACTCAAGTGTTCCTGCGGGAATAGGGTGCCCAGGCTAGCGTCCTAGGTGTCCAGAAAACTGTGCTGCCGTTTAAGGAACGCAGAGCAGAGGCCAGCGCCTCATGGAAACTGCTGCACGCCTCTGCTTCTGCACGGCAAATCAGGGCCTTACTTCCAGGCATGTGTTCATGCTGGGTGTGCCGGTAGCGATATAGCAGGGTAAGATGCTGACTTTCTCCTCGAGCAGAGTGACTTCACGTACGAGGGCCTCGAAGTACTCCAAGCACAGTGTTCTCTCATGGCAGCTCACACAAGGACCATGAGAAGTTTTCTGTGCACTTCGGACTCACCAGCAAAGTTGTCCTGAGGCCGTTCGAGGACTCTGGAAATGTAGCTCTCCTCAAGGAACGTACAGTGTGTTGCCCATCACTGGGCACGCACAGAGGGCCTCCGAGGGATGCACCAATGGGCCTCGAAGTTGCTCAGCCGGCCCACAGGGGTCTGGAGGTACTCAGTGAACTTGCAGGGAAAACGAGGCCTACCCGAGAGGCCTAGGAGTCCTCAGACGTGTACTTCCTTTAAAGTAAAGCATATAAGGGACTAAGAACTCATGGAAACAGCTGCATGCCTCCCTTTCTGCACGGCTACTAAGGGCCTAACCTGGAGGCAAGTTTTCACGTTGAGATTCCCTTTAGCTCTAGAGCTTGTCAGGCTGACCACCACCGCGGCCATGGAAGCCCCTGGTTTAGACAGAGCAAACTCATTTTCTCCCCAGAAGCATTCTTACAGTGTTTACAGGCCTGTCAAGAGGAGGGAATGGCAGGCAGTTTCAATGCAGCGTGAACGCTGCCTTCAAAACGGGAAAGCAAGGCTAGTTCCAGCAGGTCCCCTTTTCCAGGGGCACACTCAGCATGCACCCCTGTGGCTTCTAACAAGTCCGAGGAGACACAGGTTACCCTGTGTTTCCTTCCCTGACTCAACTTCTCGAAGTAGGGTGTTCTGCATCATGCGAACTGCCTCAACCAAGGAACGCCGTAAGCTGCTCCTCTGGGCCTGTGGCTATTCGAAAGCCTGCAGTGCCACAGGAAGAACAGGACTTCAACTGCAGTAAGAACGCAAGCTGACTTCCTCTAGGAGGCACGGTGACTTCAGGCAGGACGTCTTAGATGGAATGCGAAGACGAGGGTTACCCTGAGTGCAGCTCAGGCTAGGGCAACGCGTAAGACTTGCACGCCGTGTGGGACGTGCCAGAACGCTGTTCGTGAACGTGTGCGAGGGCTGAGGAAATGAAGCTGCTCCAAAAGAGAGGGCAGTGCGTTTCCCTACACCCGGCATGCACAGAGGGGCTGTAACGGGCTCCGGGTCTGGACGTTGCTTAGCTGACCCAGGTGAGCCTGGGGTACTCAAGTGTTCCTGCGGGAATAGGGTGCCCAGGCTAGCGTCCTAGGTGTCCAGAAAACTGTGCTGCCGTTTAAGGAACGCAGAGCAGAGGCCAGCGCCTCATGGAAACTGCTGCACGCCTCTGCTTCTGCACGGCAAATCAGGGCCTTACTTCCAGGCATGTGTTCATGCTGGGTGTGCCGGTAGTGATATAGCAGGGTAAGATGCTGACTTTCTCCTCGAGCAGAGTGACTTCACGTACGAGGGCCTCGAAGTACTCCAAGCACAGTGTTCTCTCATGGCAGCTCACACAAGGACCATGAGAAGTTTTCTGTGCACTTCGGACTCACCAGCAAAGTTGTCCTGAGGCCGTTCGAGGACTCTGGAAATGTAGCTCTCCTCAAGGAACGTACAGTGTGTTGCCCATCACTGGGCACGCACAGAGGGCCTCCGAGGGATGCACCAATGGGCCTCGAAGTTGCTCAGCCGGCCCACAGGGGTCTGGAGGTACTCAGTGAACTTGCAGGGAAAACGAGGCCTACCCGAGAGGCCTAGGAGTCCTCAGACGTGTACTTCCTTTAAAGTAAAGCATATAAGGGACTAAGAACTCATGGAAACAGCTGCATGCCTCCCTTTCTGCACGGCTACTAAGGGCCTAACCTGGAGGCAAGTTTTCACGTTGAGATTCCCTTTAGCTCTAGAGCTTGTCAGGCTGACCACCACCGCGGCCATGGAAGCCCCTGGTTTAGACAGAGCAAACTCATTTTCTCCCCAGAAGCATTCTTACAGTGTTTACAGGCCTGTCAAGAGGAGGGAATGGCAGGCAGTTTCAATGCAGCGTGAACGCTGCCTTCAAAACGGGAAAGCAAGGCTAGTTCCAGCAGGTCCCCTTTTCCAGGGGCACACTCAGCATGCACCCCTGTGGCTTCTAAGAAGTCCGAGGAGACACAGGTTACCCTGTGTTTCCTTCCCTGACTCAACTTCTCGAAGTAGGGTGTTCTGCATCATGCGAACTGCCTCAACCAAGGAACGCCGTAAGCTGCTCCTCTGGGCCTGTGGCTATTCGAAAGCCTGCAGTGCCACAGGAAGAACAGGACTTCAACTGCAGTAAGAACGCAAGCTGACTTCCTCTAGGAGGCACGGTGACTTCAGGCAGGACGTCTTAGGTGGAATGCGAAGACGAGGGTTACCCTGAGTGCAGCTCAGGCTAGGGCAACGCGTAAGACTTGCACGCCGTGTGGGACGTGCCAGAACGGTGTTCGTGAACGTGTGCGAGGGCTGAGGAAATGAAGCTGCTCCAAAAGAGAGGGCAGTGCGTTTCCCTACACCCGGCATGCACAGAGGGGCTGTAACGGGCTCCGGGTCTGGACGTTGCTTAGCTGACCCAGGTGAGCCTGGGGTACTCAAGTGTTCCTGCGGGAATAGGGTGCCCAGGCTAGCGTCCTAGGTGTCCAGAAAACTGTGCTGCCGTTTAAGGAACGCAGAGCAGAGGCCAGCGCCTCATGGAAACTGCTGCACGCCTCTGCTTCTGCACGGCAAATCAGGGCCTTACTTCCAGGCATGTGTTCATGCTGGGTGTGCCGGTAGCGATATAGCAGGGTAAGATGCTGACTTTCTCCTCGAGCAGAGTGACTTCACGTACGAGGGCCTCGAAGTACTCCAAGCACAGTGTTCTCTCATGGCAGCTCACACAAGGACCATGAGAAGTTTTCTGTGCACTTCGGACTCACCAGCAAAGTTGTCCTGAGGCCGTTCGAGGACTCTGGAAATGTAGCTCTCCTCAAGGAACGTACAGTGTGTTGCCCATCACTGGGCACGCACAGAGGGCCTCCGAGGGATGCACCAATGGGCCTCCAAGTTGCTCAGCCGGCCCACAGGGGTCTGGAGGTACTCAGTGAACTTGCAGGGAAAACGAGGCCTACCCGAGAGGCCTAGGAGTCCTCAGACGTGTACTTCCTTTAAAGTAAAGCATATAAGGGACTAAGAACTCATGGAAACAGCTGCATGCCTCCCTTTCTGCACGGCTACTAAGGGCCTAACCTGGAGGCAAGTTTTCACGTTGAGATTCCCTTTAGCTCTAGAGCTTGTCAGGCTGACCACCACCGCGGCCATGGAAGCCCCTGGTTTAGACAGAGCAAACTCATTTTCTCCCCAGAAGCATTCTGACAGTGTTTACAGGCCTGTCAAGAGGAGGGAATGGCAGGCAGTTTCAATGCAGCGTGAACGCTGCCTTCAAAACGGGAAAGCAAGGCTAGTTCCAGCAGGTCCCCTTTTCCAGGGGCACACTCAGCATGCACCCCTGTGGCTTCTAAGAAGTCCGAGGAGACACAGGTTACCCTGTGTTTCCTTCCCTGACTCAACTTCTCGAAGTAGGGTGTTCTGCATCATGCGAACTGCCTCAACCAAGGAACGCCGTAAGCTGCTCCTCTGGGCCTGTGGCTATTCGAAAGCCTGCAGTGCCACAGGAAGAACAGGACTTCAACTGCAGTAAGAACGCAAGCTGACTTCCTCTAGGAGGCACGGTGACTTCAGGCAGGACGTCTTAGGTGGAATGCGAAGACGAGGGTTACCCTGAGTGCAGCTCAGGCTAGGGCAACGCGTAAGACTTCCACGCCGTGTGGGACGTGCCAGAACGCTGTTCGTGAACGTGTGCGAGGGCTGAGGAAATGAAGCTGCTCCAAAAGAGAGGGCAGTGCGTTTCCCTACACCCGGCATGCACAGAGGGGCTGTAACGGGCTCCGGGTCTGGACGTTGCTTAGCTGACCCAGGTGAGCCTGGGGTACTCAAGTGTTCCTGCGGGAATAGGGTGCCCAGGCTAGCGTCCTAGGTGTCCAGAAAACTGTGCTGCCGTTCAAGGAACGCAGAGCAGAGGCCAGCGCCTCATGGAAACTGCTGCACGCCTCTGCCTCTGCACGGCAAATCAGGGCCTTACTTCCAGGCATGTGTTCATGCTGGGTGTGCTGGTAGCGATATAGCAGGGTAAGATGCTGACTTTCTCCTCCAGCAGAGTGACTTCACGTACGAGGGCCTCGAAGTGCTCCAAGCACAGTGTTCTCTCATGGCAGCTCACACAAGGACCATGAGAAGTTTTCTGTGCACTTCGGACGCACCAGCAATGTTGTCCTGAGGCCGTTCGAGGACTCTGGAAATGTAGCTCTCCTCAAGGAACGTACAGTGTGTTGCCCATCACTGGGCACGCACAGAGGGCCTCCGAGGGATGCACCAATGGGCCTCGAAATTGCTCAGCCGGCCCACAGGGGTCTGGAGGTACTCAGTGAACTTGCAGGAAAACGAGGTCTACCCGAGAGGCCTAGGAGTCCTCAGACGTGTACTTCCTTTAAAGTAAAGCATATAAGGGACAAAGAACTCATGGAAATAGCTGCATGCCTCCCTTTCTGCACGGCTACTAAGGGCCTAACCTGGAGGCAACTTTTCACGTTGAGATTCCCTTTAGCTCTAGAGCTTGTCAGGCTGACCACCACCGCGGCCATGGAAGCCCCTGGTTTAGACAGAGCAAACTCATTTTCTCCCCAGAAGCATTCTTACAGTGTTTACAGGCCTGTCAAGAGGAGGGAATGGCAGGCACTTTCAATGCAGCGTGAACGCTGCCTTCAAAATGGGAAAGCAAGGCTAGTTCCAACAGGTCCCCTTTTCCAGGGGCACACTCAGCATGCACCCCTGTGGCTTCTAACAAGTCCGAGGAGACACAGGTTACCCTGTGTTTCCTTCCCTGACTCAACTTCTCGAAGTAGGGTGTTCTGCATCATGCGAACTGCCTCAACCAAGGAACGCCGTAAGCTGCTCCTCTGGGCCTGTGGCTATTCGAAAGCCTGCAGTGCCACAGGAAGAACAGGACTTCAACTGCAGTAAGAACGCAAGCTGACTTCCTCTAGGAGGCACGGTGACATCAGGCAGGACGTCTTAGATGGAATGCGAAGACGAGGGTTACCCTGAGTGCAGCTCAGGCTAGGGCAACGCGTAAGACTTGCACGCCGTGTGGGACGTGCCAGAACGGTGTTCGTGAACGTGTGCGAGGGCTGAGGAAATGAAGCTGCTCCAAAAGAGAGGGCAGTGCGTTTCCCTACACCCGGCATGCACAGAGGGGCTGTAACGGGCTCCGGGTCTGGACGTTGCTTAGCTGACCCAGGTGAGCCTGGGGTACTCAAGTGTTCCTGCGGGAATAGGGTGCCCAGGCTAGCGTCCTAGGTGTCCAGAAAACTGTGCTGCCGTTTAAGGAACGCAGAGCAGAGGCCAGCGCCTCATGGAAACTGCTGCACGCCTCTGCTTCTGCACGGCAAATCAGGGCCTTACTTCCAGGCATGTGTTCATGCTGGGTGTGCCGGTAGCGATATAGCAGGGTAAGATGCTGACTTTCTCCTCGAGCAGAGTGACTTCACGTACGAGGGCCTCGAAGTACTCCAAGCACAGTGTTCTCTCATGGCAGCTCACACAAGGACCATGAGAAGTTTTCTGTGCACTTCGGACTCACCAGCAAAGTTGTCCTGAGGCCGTTCGAGGACTCTGGAAATGTAGCTCTCCTCAAGGAACGTACAGTGTGTTGCCCATCACTGGGCACGCACAGAGGGCCCCGGAGGGATGCACCAATGGGCCTCGAAGTTGCTCAGCCGGCCCACAGGGGTCTGGAGGTACTCAGTGAACTTGCAGGGAAAACGAGGCCTACCCGAGAGGCCTAGGAGTCCTCAGACGTGTACTTCCTTTAAAGTAAAGCATATAAGGGACTAAGAACTCATGGAAACAGCTGCATGCCTCCCTTTCTGCACGGCTACTAAGGGCCTAACCTGGAGGCAAGTTTTCACGTTGAGATTCCCTTTAGCTCTAGAGCTTGTCAGGCTGACCACCACCGCGGCCATGGAAGCCCCTGGTTTAGACAGAGCAAACTCATTTTCTCCCCAGAAGCATTCTGACAGTGTTTACAGGCCTGTCAAGAGGAGGGAATGGCAGGCAGTTTCAATGCAGCGTGAACGCTGCCTTCAAAACGGGAAAGCAAGGCTAGTTCCAGCAGGTCCCCTTTTCCAGGGACACACTCAGCATGCACCCCTGTGGCTTCTAACAAGTCCGAGGAGACACAGGTTACCCTGTGTTTCCTTCCCTGACTCAACTTCTCGAAGTAGGGTGTTCTGCATCATGCGAACTGCCTCAACCAAGGAACGCCGTAAGCTGCTCCTCTGGGCCTGTGGCTATTCGAAAGCCTGCAGTGCCACAGGAAGAACAGGACTTCAACTGCAGTAAGAACGCAAGCTGACTTCCTCTAGGAGGCACGGTGACTTCAGGCAGGACGTCTTAGGTGGAATGCGAAGACGAGGGTTACCCTGAGTGCAGCTCAGGCTAGGGCAACGCGTAAGACTTGCACGCCGTGTGGGACGTGCCAGAACGGTGTTCGTGAACGTGTGCGAGGGCTGAGGAAATGAAGCTGCTCCAAAAGAGAGGGCAGTGCGTTTCCCTACACCCGGCATGCACAGAGGGGCTGTAACGGGCTCCGGGTCTGGACGTTGCTTAGCTGACCCAGGTGAGCCTGGGGTACTCAAGTGTTCCTGCGGGAATAGGGTGCCCAGGCTAGCGTCCTAGGTGTCCAGAAAACTGTGCTGCCGTTTAAGGAACGCAGAGCAGAGGCCAGCGCCTCATGGAAACTGCTGCACGCCTCTGCTTCTGCACGGCAAATCAGGGCCTTACTTCCAGGCATGTGTTCATGCTGGGTGTGCCGGTAGCGATATAGCAGGGTAAGATGCTGACTTTCTCCTCGAGCAGAGTGACTTCACGTACGAGGGCCTCGAAGTGCTCCAAGCACAGTGTTCTCTCATGGCAGCTCACACAAGGACCATAAGAAGTTTTCTGTGCACTTCGGACGCACCAGCAATGTTGTCCTGAGGCCGTTCCAGGACTCTGGAAATGTAGCTCTCCTCAAGGAACGTACAGTGTGTTGCCCATCACTGGGCACGCACAGAGGGCCTCCGAGGGATGCACCAATGGGCCTCGAAATTGCTCAGCCGGCCCACAGGGGTCTGGAGGTACTCAGTGAACTTGCAGGAAAACGAGGTCTACCCGAGAGGCCTAGGAGTCCTCAGACGTGTACTTCCTTTAAAGTAAAGCATATAAGGGACAAAGAACTCATGGAAATAGCTGCATGCCTCCCTTTCTGCACGGCTACTAAGGGCCTAACCTGGAGGCAAGTTTTCACGTTGAGATTCCCTTTAGCTCTAGAGCTTGTCAGGCTGACCACCACCGCGGCCATGGAAGCCCCTGGTTTAGACAGAGCAAACTCATTTTCTCCCCAGAAGCATTCTTACAGTGTTTACAGGCCTGTCAAGAGGAGGGAATGGCAGGCAGTTTCAATGCAGCGTGAACGCTGCCTTCAAAACGGGAAAGCAAGGCTAGTTCCAGCAGGTCCCCTTTTCCAGGGGCACACTCAGCATGCACCCCTGTGGCTTCTAACAAGTCCGAGGAGACACAGGTTACCCTGTGTTTCCTTCCCTGACTCAACTTCTCGAAGTAGGGTGTTCTGCATCATGCGAACTGCCTCAACCAAGGAACGCCGTAAGCTGCTCCTCTGGGCCTGTGGCTATTCGAAAGCCTGCAGTGCCACAGGAAGAACAGGACTTCAACTGCAGTAAGAACGCAAGCTGACTTCCTCTAGGAGGCACGGTGACTTCAGGCAGGACGTCTTAGATGGAATGCGAAGACGAGGGTTACCCTGAGTGCAGCTCAGGCTAGGGCAACGCGTAAGACTTGCACGCCGTGTGGGACGTGCCAGAACGGTGTTCGTGAACGTGTGCGAGGGCTGAGGAAATGAAGCTGCTCCAAAAGAGAGGGCAGTGCGTTTCCCTACACCCGGCATGCACAGAGGGGCTGTAACGGGCTCCGGGTCTGGACGTTGCTTAGCTGACCCAGGTGAGCCTGGGGTACTCAAGTGTTCCTGCGGGAATAGGGTGCCCAGGCTAGCGTCCTAGGTGTCCAGAAAACTGTGCTGCCGTTTAAGGAACGCAGAGCAGAGGCCAGCGCCTCATGGAAACTGCTGCACGCCTCTGCTTCTGCACGGCAAATCAGGGCCTTACTTCCAGGCATGTGTTCATGCTGGGTGTGCCGGTAGCGATATAGCAGGGTAAGATGCTGACTTTCTCCTCGAGCAGAGTGACTTCACGTACGAGGGCCTCGAAGTACTCCAAGCACAGTGTTCTCTCATGGCAGCTCACACAAGGACCATGAGAAGTTTTCTGTGCACTTCGGACTCACCAGCAAAGTTGTCCTGAGGCCGTTCGAGGACTCTGGAAATGTAGCTCTCTTCAAGGAACGTACAGTGTGTTGCCCATCACTGGGCACGCACAGAGGGCCCCGGAGGGATGCACCAATGGGCCTCGAAGTTGCTCAGCCGGCCCACAGGGGTCTGGAGGTACTCAGTGAACTTGCAGGGAAAACGAGGCCTACCCGAGAGGCCTAGGAGTCCTCAGACGTGTACTTCCTTTAAAGTAAAGCATATAAGGGACTAAGAACTCATGGAAACAGCTGCATGCCTCCCTTTCTGCACGGCTACTAAGGGCCTAACCTGGAGGCAACTTTTCACGTTGAGATTCCCTTTAGCTCTAGAGCTTGTCAGGCTGACCACCACCGCGGCCATGGAAGCCCCTGGTTTAGACAGAGCAAACTCATTTTCTCCCCAGAAGCATTCTGACAGTGTTTACAGGCCTGTCAAGAGGAGGGAATGGCAGGCAGTTTCAATGCAGCGTGAATGCTTCCTTCAAAACGGGAAAGCAAGGCTAGTTCCAGCAGGTCCCCTTTTCCAGGGGCACACTCAGCATGCACCCCTGTGGCTTCTAACAAGTCCGAGGAGACACAGGTTACCCTGTGTTTCCTTCCCTGACTCAACTTCTCGAAGTAGGGTGTTCTGCATCATGCGAACTGCCTCAACCAAGGAACGCCGTAAGCTGCTCCTCTGGGCCTGTGGCTATTCGAAAGCCTGCAGTGCCACAGGAAGAACAGGACTTCAACTGCAGTAAGAACGCAAGCTGACTTCCTCTAGGAGGCACGGTGACTTCAGGCAGGACGTCTTAGGTGGAATGCGAAGACGAGGGTTACCCTGAGTGCAGCTCAGGCTAGGGCAACGCGTAAGACTTCAACGCCGTGTGGGACGTGCCAGAACGCTGTTCGTGAACGTGTGCGAGGGCTGAGGAAATGAAGCTGCTCCAAAAGAGAGGGCAGTACGTTTCCCTACACCCGGCATGCACAGAGGGGCTGTAACGGGCTCCGGGTCTGGACGTTGCTTAGCTGACCCAGGTGAGCCTGGGGTACTCAAGTGTTCCTGCGGGAATAGGGTGCCCAGGCTAGCGTCCTAGGTGTCCAGAAAACTGTGCTGCCGTTCAAGGAACGCAGAGCAGAGGCCAGCGCCTCATGGAAACTGCTGCACGCCTCTGCTTCTGCACGGCAAATCAGGGCCTTACTTCCAGGCATGTGTTCATGCTGGGTGTGCCGGTAGCGATATAGCAGGGTAAGATGCTGACTTTCTCCTCGAGCAGAGTGACTTCACGTACGAGGGCCTCGAAGTGCTCCAAGCACAGTGTTCTCTCATGGCAGCTCACACAAGGACCATGAGAAGTTTTCTGTGCACTTCGGACGCACCAGCAATGTTGTCCTGAGGCCGTTCCAGGACTCTGGAAATGTAGCTCTCCTCAAGGAACGTACAGTGTGTTGCCCATCACTGGGCACGCACAGAGGGCCTCCGAGGGATGCACCAATGGGCCTCGAAATTGCTCAGCCGGCCCACAGGGGTCTGGAGGTACTCAGTGAACTTGCAGGAAAACGAGGTCTACCCGAGAGGCCTAGGAGTCCTCAGACGTGTACTTCCTTTAAAGTAAAGCATATAAGGGACAAAGAACTCATGGAAATAGCTGCATGCCTCCCTTTCTGCACGGCTACTAAGGGCCTAACCTGGAGGCAACTTTTCACGTTGAGATTCCCTTTAGCTCTAGAGCTTGTCAGGCTGACCACCACCGCGGCCATGGAAGCCCCTGGTTTAGACAGAGCAAACTCATTTTCTCCCCAGAAGCATTCTTACAGTGTTTACAGGCCTGTCAAGAGGAGGGAATGGCAGGCAGTTTCAATGCAGCGTGAACGCTGCCTTCAAAATGGGAAAGCAAGGCTAGTTCCAACAGGTCCCCTTTTCCAGGGGCACACTCAGCATGCACCCCTGTGGCTTCTAAGAAGTCCGAGGAGACACAGGTTACCCTGTGTTTCCTTCCCTGACTCAACTTCTCGAAGTAGGGTGTTGTGCATCATGCGAACTGCCTCAACCAAGGAACGCCGTAAGCTGCTCCTCTGGGCCTGTGGCTATTCGAAAGCCTGCAGTGCCACAGGAAGAACAGGACTTCAACTGCAGTAAGAACGCAAGCTGACTTCCTCTAGGAGGCACGGTGACTTCAGGCAGGACGTCTTAGGTGGAATGCGAAGACGAGGGTTACCCTGAGTGCAGCTCAGGCTAGGGCAACGCGTAAGACTTCAACGCCGTGTGGGACGTGCCAGAACGCTGTTCGTGAACGTGTGCGAGGGCTGAGGAAATGAAGCTGCTCCAAAAGAGAGGGCAGTGCGTTTCCCTACACCCGGCATGCACAGAGGGGCTGTAACGGGCTCCGGGTCTGGACGTTGCTTAGCTGACCCAGGTGAGCCTGGGGTACTCAAGTGTTCCTGCGGGAATAGGGTGCCCAGGCTAGCGTCCTAGGTGTCCAGAAAACTGTGCTGCCATTCAAGGAACGCAGAGCAGAGGCCAGCGCCTCATGGAAACTGCTGCACGCCTCTGCTTCTGCACGGCAAATCAGGGCCTTACTTCCAGGCATGTGTTCATGCTGGGTGTGCCGGTAGCGATATAGCAGGGTAAGATGCTGACTTTCTCCTCGAGCAGAGTGACTTCACGTACGAGGGCCTCGAAGTACTCCAAGCACAGTGTTCTCTCATGGCAGCTCACACAAGGACCATGAGAAGTTTTCTGTGCACTTCGGACTCACCAGCAAAGTTGTCCTGAGGCCGTTCGAGGACTCTGGAAATGTAGCTCTCCTCAAGAAACGTACAGTGTGTTGCCCATCACTGGGCACGCACAGAGGGCCTCCGAGGGATGCACCAATGGGCCTCGAAGTTGCTCAGCCGGCCCACAGGGGTCTGGAGGTACTCAGTGAACTTGCAGGGAAAACGAGGCCTACCCGAGAGGCCTAGGAGTCCTCAGACGTGTACTTCCTTTAAAGTAAAGCATATAAGGGACTAAGAACTCATGGAAACAGCTGCATGCCTCCCTTTCTGCACAGCTACTAAGGGCCTAACCTGGAGGCAAGTTTTCACGTTGAGATTCCCTTTAGCTCTAGAGCTTGTCAGGCTGACCACCACCGCGGCCATGGAAGCCCCTGGTTTAGACAGAGCAAACTCATTTTCTCCCCAGAAGCATTCTTACAGTGTTTACAGGCCTGTCAAGAGGAGGGAATGGCAGGCAGTTTCAATGCAGCGTGAACGCTGCCTTCAAAACGGGAAAGCAAGGCTAGTTCCAGCAGGTCCCCTTTTCCAGGGGCACACTCAGCATGCACCCCTGTGGCTTCTAACAAGTCCGAGGAGACACAGGTTACCCTGTGTTTCCTTCCCTGACTCAACTTCTCGAAGTAGGGTGTTCTGCATCATGCGAACTGCCTCAACCAAGGAACGCCGTAAGCTGCTCCTCTGGGCCTGTGGCTATTCGAAAGCCTGCAGTGCCACAGGAAGAACAGGACTTCAACTGCAGTAAGAACGCAAGCTGACTTCCTCTAGGAGGCACGGTGACTTCAGGCAGGACGTCTTAGATGGAATGCGAAGACGAGGGTTACCCTGAGTGCAGCTCAGGCTAGGGCAACGCGTAAGACTTCCACGCCGTGTGGGACGTGCCAGAACGGTGTTCGTGAACGTGTGCGAGGGCTGAGGAAATGAAGCTGCTCCAAAAGAGAGGGCAGTGCGTTTCCCTACACCCGGCATGCACAGAGGGGCTGTAACGGGCTCCGGGTCTGGACGTTGCTTAGCTGACCCAGGTGAGCCTGGGGTACTCAAGTGTTCCTGCGGGAATAGGGTGCCCAGGCTAGCGTCCTAGGTGTCCAGAAAACTGTGCTGCCGTTTAAGGAACGCAGAGCAGAGGCCAGCGCCTCATGGAAACTGCTGCACGCCTCTGCTTCTGCACGGCAAATCAGGGCCTTACTTCCAGGCATGTGTTCATGCTGGGTGTGCCGGTAGTGATATAGCAGGGTAAGATGCTGACTTTCTCCTCGAGCAGAGTGACTTCACGTACGAGGGCCTCGAAGTACTCCAAGCACAGTGTTCTCTCATGGCAGCTCACACAAGGACCATGAGAAGTTTTCTGTGCACTTCGGACTCACCAGCACAGTTGTCCTGAGGCCGTTCGAGGACTCTGGAAATGTAGCTCTCCTCAAGGAACGTACAGTGTGTTGCCCATCACTGGGCACGCACAGAGGGCCTCCGAGGGATGCACCAATGGGCCTCGAAGTTGCTCAGCCGGCCCACAGGGGTCTGGAGGTACTCAGTGAACTTGCAGGGAAAACGAGGCCTACCCGAGAGGCCTAGGAGTCCTCAGACGTGTACTTCCTTTAAAGTAAAGCATATAAGGGACTAAGAACTCATGGAAACAGCTGCATGCCTCCCTTTCTGCACGGCTACTAAGGGCCTAACCTGGAGGCAAGTTTTCACGTTGAGATTCCCTTTAGCTCTAGAGCTTGTCAGGCTGACCACCACCGCGGCCATGGAAGCCCCTGGTTTAGACAGAGCAAACTCATTTTCTCCCCAGAAGCATTCTTACAGTGTTTACAGGCCTGTCAAGAGGAGGGAATGGCAGGCAGTTTCAATGCAGCGTGAACGCTGCCTTCAAAACGGGAAAGCAAGGCTAGTTCCAGCAGGTCCCCTTTTCCAGGGGCACACTCAGCATGCACCCCTGTGGCTTCTAACAAGTCCGAGGAGACACAGGTTACCCTGTGTTTCCTTCCCTGACTCAACTTCTCGAAGTAGGGTGTTCTGCATCATGCGAACTGCCTCAACCAAGGAACGCCGTAAGCTGCTCCTCTGGGCCTGTGGCTATTCGAAAGCCTGCAGTGCCACAGGAAGAACAGGACTTCAACTGCAGTAAGAACGCAAGCTGACTTCCTCTAGGAGGCACGGTGACTTCAGGCAGGACGTCTTAGGTGGAATGCGAAGACGAGGGTTACCCTGAGTGCAGCTCAGGCTAGGGCAACGCGTAAGACTTGCACGCCGTGTGGGACGTGCCAGAACGGTGTTCGTGAACGTGTGCGAGGGCTGAGGAAATGAAGCTGCTCCAAAAGAGAGGGCAGTGCGTTTCCCTACACCCGGCATGCACAGAGGGGCTGTAACGGGCTCCGGGTCTGGACGTTGCTTAGCTGACCCAGGTGAGCCTGGGGTACTCAAGTGTTCCTGCGGGAATAGGGTGCCCAGGCTAGCGTCCTAGGTGTCCAGAAAACTGTGCTGCCGTTTAAGGAACGCAGAGCAGAGGCCAGCGCCTCATGGAAACTGCTGCACGCCTCTGCTTCTGCACGGCAAATCAGGGCCTTACTTCCAGGCATGTGTTCATGCTGGGTGTGCCGGTAGCGATATAGCAGGGTAAGATGCTGACTTTCTCCTCGAGCAGAGTGACTTCACGTACGAGGGCCTCGAAGTACTCCAAGCACAGTGTTCTCTCATGGCAGCTCACACAAGGACCATGAGAAGTTTTCTGTGCACTTCGGACTCACCAGCAAAGTTGTCCTGAGGCCGTTCGAGGACTCTGGAAATGTAGCTCTCCTCAAGGAACGTACAGTGTGTTGCCCATCACTGGGCACGCACAGAGGGCCTCCGAGGGATGCACCAATGGGCCTCGAAGTTGCTCAGCCGGCCCACAGGGGTCTGGAGGTACTCAGTGAACTTGCAGGGAAAACGAGGCCTACCCGAGAGGCCTAGGAGTCCTCAGACGTGTACTTCCTTTAAAGTAAAGCATATAAGGGACTAAGAACTCATGGAAACAGCTGCATGCCTCCCTTTCTGCACGGCTACTAAGGGCCTAACCTGGAGGCAAGTTTTCACGTTGAGATTCCCTTTAGCTCTAGAGCTTGTCAGGCTGACCACCACCGTGGCCATGGAAGCCCCTGGTTTAGACAGAGCAAACTCATTTTCTCCCCAGAAGCATTCTTACAGTGTTTACAGGCCTGTCAAGAGGAGGGAATGGCAGGCACTTTCAATGCAGCGTGAACGCTGCCTTCAAAACGGGAAAGCAAGGCTAGTTCCAGCAGGTCCCCTTTTCCAGGGGCACACTCAGCATGCACCCCTGTGGCTTCTAACAAGTCCGAGGAGACACAGGTTACCCTGTGTTTCCTTCCCTGACTCAACTTCTCGAAGTAGGGTGTTCTGCATCATGCGAACTGCCTCAACCAAGGAACGCCGTAAGCTGCTCCTCTGGGCCTGTGGCTATTCGAAAGCCTGCAGTGCCACAGGAAGAACAGGACTTCAACTGCAGTAAGAACGCAAGCTGACTTCCTCTAGGAGGCACGGTGACTTCAGGCAGGACGTCTTAGATGGAATGCGAAGACGAGGGTTACCCTGAGTGCAGCTCAGGCTAGGGCAACGCGTAAGACTTCCACGCCGTGTGGGACGTGCCAGAACGGTGTTCGTGAACGTGTGCGAGGGCTGAGGAAATGAAGCTGCTCCAAAAGAGAGGGCAGTGCGTTTCCCTACACCCGGCATGCACAGAGGGGCTGTAACGGGCTCCGGGTCTGGACGTTGCTTAGCTGACCCAGGTGAGCCTGGGGTACTCAAGTGTTCCTGCGGGAATAGGGTGCCCAGGCTAGCGTCCTAGGTGTCCAGAAAACTGTGCTGCCGTTTAAGGAACGCAGAGCAGAGGCCAGCGCCTCATGGAAACTGCTGCACGCCTCTGCTTCTGCACGGCAAATCAGGGCCTTACTTCCAGGCATGTGTTCATGCTGGGTGTGCCGGTAGTGATATAGCAGGGTAAGATGCTGACTTTCTCCTCGAGCAGAGTGACTTCACGTACGAGGGCCTCGAAGTACTCCAAGCACAGTGTTCTCTCATGGCAGCTCACACAAGGACCATGAGAAGTTTTCTGTGCACTTCGGACTCACCAGCAAAGTTGTCCTGAGGCCGTTCGAGGACTCTGGAAATGTAGCTCTCCTCAAGGAACGTACAGTGTGTTGCCCATCACTGGGCACGCACAGAGGGCCTCCGAGGGATGCACCAATGGGCCTCGAAGTTGCTCAGCCGGCCCACAGGGGTCTGGAGGTACTCAGTGAACTTGCAGGGAAAACGAGGCCTACCCGAGAGGCCTAGGAGTCCTCAGACGTGTACTTCCTTTAAAGTAAAGCATATAAGGGACTAAGAACTCATGGAAACAGCTGCATGCCTCCCTTTCTGCACGGCTACTAAGGGCCTAACCTGGAGGCAAGTTTTCACGTTGAGATTCCCTTTAGCTCTAGAGCTTGTCAGGCTGACCACCACCGCGGCCATGGAAGCCCCTGGTTTAGACAGAGCAAACTCATTTTCTCCCCAGAAGCATTCTTACAGTGTTTACAGGCCTGTCAAGAGGAGGGAATGGCAGGCAGTTTCAATGCAGCGTGAACGCTGCCTTCAAAACGGGAAAGCAAGGCTAGTTCCAGCAGGTCCCCTTTTCCAGGGGCACACTCAGCATGCACCCCTGTGGCTTCTAAGAAGTCCGAGGAGACACAGGTTACCCTGTGTTTCCTTCCCTGACTCAACTTCTCGAAGTAGGGTGTTCTGCATCATGCGAACTGCCTCAACCAAGGAACGCCGTAAGCTGCTCCTCTGGGCCTGTGGCTATTCGAAAGCCTGCAGTGCCACAGGAAGAACAGGACTTCAACTGCAGTAAGAACGCAAGCTGACTTCCTCTAGGAGGCACGGTGACTTCAGGCAGGACGTCTTAGGTGGAATGCGAAGACGAGGGTTACCCTGAGTGCAGCTCAGGCTAGGGCAACGCGTAAGACTTGCACGCCGTGTGGGACGTGCCAGAACGGTGTTCGTGAACGTGTGCGAGGGCTGAGGAAATGAAGCTGCTCCAAAAGAGAGGGCAGTGCGTTTCCCTACACCCGGCATGCACAGAGGGGCTGTAACGGGCTCCGGGTCTGGACGTTGCTTAGCTGACCCAGGTGAGCCTGGGGTACTCAAGTGTTCCTGGGGGAATAGGGTGCCCAGGCTAGCGTCCTAGGTGTCCAGAAAACTGTGCTGCCGTTTAAGGAACGCAGAGCAGAGGCCAGCGCCTCATGGAAACTGCTGCACGCCTCTGCTTCTGCACGGCAAATCAGGGCCTTACTTCCAGGCATGTGTTCATGCTGGGTGTGCCGGTAGCGATATAGCAGGGTAAGATGCTGACTTTCTCCTCGAGCAGAGTGACTTCACGTACGAGGGCCTCGAAGTACTCCAAGCACAGTGTTCTCTCATGGCAGCTCACACAAGGACCATGAGAAGTTTTCTGTGCACTTCGGACTCACCAGCAAAGTTGTCCTGAGGCCGTTCGAGGACTCTGGAAATGTAGCTCTCCTCAAGGAACGTACAGTGTGTTGCCCATCACTGGGCACGCACAGAGGGCCTCCGAGGGATGCACCAATGGGCCTCCAAGTTGCTCAGCCGGCCCACAGGGGTCTGGAGGTACTCAGTGAACTTGCAGGGAAAACGAGGCCTACCCGAGAGGCCTAGGAGTCCTCAGACGTGTACTTCCTTTAAAGTAAAGCATATAAGGGACTAAGAACTCATGGAAACAGCTGCATGCCTCCCTTTCTGCACGGCTACTAAGGGCCTAACCTGGAGGCAAGTTTTCACGTTGAGATTCCCTTTAGCTCTAGAGCTTGTCAGGCTGACCACCACCGCGGCCATGGAAGCCCCTGGTTTAGACAGAGCAAACTCATTTTCTCCCCAGAAGCATTCTTACAGTGTTTACAGGCCTGTCAAGAGGAGGGAATGGCAGGCACTTTCAATGCAGCGTGAACGCTGCCTTCAAAACGGGAAAGCAAGGCTAGTTCCAGCAGGTCCCCTTTTCCAGGGGCACACTCAGCATGCACCCCTGTGGCTTCTAAGAAGTCCGAGGAGACACAGGTTACCCTGTGTTTCCTTCCCTGACTCAACTTCTCGAAGTAGGGTGTTCTGCATCATGCGAACTGCCTCAACCAAGGAACGCCGTAAGCTGCTCCTCTGGGCCTGTGGCTATTCGAAAGCCTGCAGTGCCACAGGAAGAACAGGACTTCAACTGCAGTAAGAACGCAAGCTGACTTCCTCTAGGAGGCACGGTGACTTCAGGCAGGACGTCTTAGGTGGAATGCGAAGACGAGGGTTACCCTGAGTGCAGCTCAGGCTAGGGCAACGCGTAAGACTTCCACGCCGTGTGGGACGTGCCAGAACGCTGTTCGTGAACGTGTGCGAGGGCTGAGGAAATGAAGCTGCTCCAAAAGAGAGGGCAGTGCGTTTCCCTACACCCGGCATGCACAGAGGGGCTGTAACGGGCTCCGGGTCTGGACGTTGCTTAGCTGACCCAGGTGAGCCTGGGGTACTCAAGTGTTCCTGCGGGAATAGGGTGCCCAGGCTAGCGTCCTAGGTGTCCAGAAAACTGTGCTGCCGTTCAAGGAACGCAGAGCAGAGGCCAGCGCCTCATGGAAACTGCTGCACGCCTCTGCCTCTGCACGGCAAATCAGGGCCTTACTTCCAGGCATGTGTTCATGCTGGGTGTGCTGGTAGCGATATAGCAGGGTAAGATGCTGACTTTCTCCTCCAGCAGAGTGACTTCACGTACGAGGGCCTCGAAGTGCTCCAAGCACAGTGTTCTCTCATGGCAGCTCACACAAGGACCATGAGAAGTTTTCTGTGCACTTCGGACGCACCAGCAATGTTGTCCTGAGGCCGTTCGAGGACTCTGGAAATGTAGCTCTCCTCAAGGAACGTACAGTGTGTTGCCCATCACTGGGCACGCACAGAGGGCCTCCGAGGGATGCACCAATGGGCCTCGAAATTGCTCAGCCGGCCCACAGGGGTCTGGAGGTACTCAGTGAACTTGCAGGAAAACGAGGTCTACCCGAGAGGCCTAGGAGTCCTCAGACGTGTACTTCCTTTAAAGTAAAGCATATAAGGGACAAAGAACTCATGGAAATAGCTGCATGCCTCCCTTTCTGCACGGCTACTAAGGGCCTAACCTGGAGGCAACTTTTCACGTTGAGATTCCCTTTAGCTCTAGAGCTTGTCAGGCTGACCACCACCGCGGCCATGGAAGCCCCTGGTTTAGACAGAGCAAACTCATTTTCTCCCCAGAAGCATTCTTACAGTGTTTACAGGCCTGTCAAGAGGAGGGAATGGCAGGCACTTTCAATGCAGCGTGAACGCTGCCTTCAAAATGGGAAAGCAAGGCTAGTTCCAACAGGTCCCCTTTTCCAGGGGCACACTCAGCATGCACCCCTGTGGCTTCTAACAAGTCCGAGGAGACACAGGTTACCCTGTGTTTCCTTCCCTGACTCAACTTCTCGAAGTAGGGTGTTCTGCATCATGCGAACTGCCTCAACCAAGGAACGCCGTAAGCTGCTCCTCTGGGCCTGTGGCTATTCGAAAGCCTGCAGTGCCACAGGAAGAACAGGACTTCAACTGCAGTAAGAACGCAAGCTGACTTCCTCTAGGAGGCACGGTGACATCAGGCAGGACGTCTTAGATGGAATGCGAAGACGAGGGTTACCCTGAGTGCAGCTCAGGCTAGGGCAACGCGTAAGACTTCCACGCCGTGTGGGACGTGCCAGAACGGTGTTCGTGAACGTGTGCGAGGGCTGAGGAAATGAAGCTGCTCCAAAAGAGAGGGCAGTGCGTTTCCCTACACCCGGCATGCACAGAGGGGCTGTAACGGGCTCCGGGTCTGGACGTTGCTTAGCTGACCCAGGTGAGCCTGGGGTACTCAAGTGTTCCTGCGGGAATAGGGTGCCCAGGCTAGCGTCCTAGGTGTCCAGAAAACTGTGCTGCCGTTTAAGGAACGCAGAGCAGAGGCCAGCGCCTCATGGAAACTGCTGCACGCCTCTGCTTCTGCACGGCAAATCAGGGCCTTACTTCCAGGCATGTGTTCATGCTGGGTGTGCCGGTAGCGATATAGCAGGGTAAGATGCTGACTTTCTCCTCGAGCAGAGTGACTTCACGTACGAGGGCCTCGAAGTGCTCCAAGCACAGTGTTCTCTCATGGCAGCTCACACAAGGACCATGAGAAGTTTTCTGTGCACTTCGGACTCACCAGCAAAGTTGTCCTGAGGCCGTTCGAGGACTCTGGAAATGTAGCTCTCCTCAAGGAACGTACAGTGTGTTGCCCATCACTGGGCACGCACAGAGGGCCTCCGAGGGATGCACCAATGGGCCTCGAAGTTGCTCAGCCGGCCCACAGGGGTCTGGAGGTACTCAGTGAACTTGCAGGGAAAACGAGGCCTACCCGAGAGGCCTAGGAGTCCTCAGACGTGTACTTCCTTTAAAGTAAAGCATATAAGGGACTAAGAACTCATGGAAACAGCTGCATGCCTCCCTTTCTGCACGGCTACTAAGGGCCTAACCTGGAGGCAAGTTTTCACGTTGAGATTCCCTTTAGCTCTAGAGCTTGTCAGGCTGACCACCACCGCGGCCATGGAAGCCCCTGGTTTAGACAGAGCAAACTCATTTTCTCCCCAGAAGCATTCTTACAGTGTTTACAGGCCTGTCAAGAGGAGGGAATGGCAGGCAGTTTCAATGCAGCGTGAACGCTGCCTTCAAAACGGGAAAGCAAGGCTAGTTCCAGCAGGTCCCCTTTTCCAGGGGCACACTCAGCATGCACCCCTGTGGCTTCTAAGAAGTCCGAGGAGACACAGGTTACCCTGTGTTTCCTTCCCTGACTCAACTTCTCGAAGTAGGGTGTTCTGCATCATGCGAACTGCCTCAACCAAGGAACGCCGTAAGCTGCTCCTCTGGGCCTGTGGCTATTCGAAAGCCTGCAGTGCCACAGGAAGAACAGGACTTCAACTGCAGTAAGAACGCAAGCTGACTTCCTCTAGGAGGCACGGTGACTTCAGGCAGGACGTCTTAGGTGGAATGCGAAGACGAGGGTTACCCTGAGTGCAGCTCAGGCTAGGGCAACGCGTAAGACTTGCACGCCGTGTGGGACGTGCCAGAACGGTGTTCGTGAACGTGTGCGAGGGCTGAGGAAATGAAGCTGCTCCAAAAGAGAGGGCAGTGCGTTTCCCTACACCCGGCATGCACAGAGGGGCTGTAACGGGCTCCGGGTCTGGACGTTGCTTAGCTGACCCAGGTGAGCCTGGGGTACTCAAGTGTTCCTGCGGGAATAGGGTGCCCAGGCTAGCGTCCTAGGTGTCCAGAAAACTGTGCTGCCGTTTAAGGAACGCAGAGCAGAGGCCAGCGCCTCATGGAAACTGCTGCACGCCTCTGCTTCTGCACGGCAAATCAGGGCCTTACTTCCAGGCATGTGTTCATGCTGGGTGTGCCGGTAGCGATATAGCAGGGTAAGATGCTGACTTTCTCCTCGAGCAGAGTGACTTCACGTACGAGGGCCTCGAAGTACTCCAAGCAC
This sequence comes from Delphinapterus leucas, assembly GCF_059928025.1. Taxonomy (NCBI): domain Eukaryota; kingdom Metazoa; phylum Chordata; class Mammalia; order Artiodactyla; family Monodontidae; genus Delphinapterus; species Delphinapterus leucas. The sequence goes on from NC_143140.1 coordinate 1,463,169, forward strand.
AGTGTTCTCTCATGGCAGCTCACACAAGGACCATGAGAAGTTTTCTGTGCACTTCGGACTCACCAGCAAAGTTGTCCTGAGGCCGTTCGAGGACTCTGGAAATGTAGCTCTCCTCAAGGAACGTACAGTGTGTTGCCCATCACTGGGCACGCACAGAGGGCCTCCGAGGGATGCACCAATGGGCCTCGAAATTGCTCAGCCGGCCCACAGGGGTCTGGAGGTACTCAGTGAACTTGCAGGAAAACGAGGTCTACCCGAGAGGCCTAGGAGTCCTCAGACGTGTACTTCCTTTAAAGTAAAGCATATAAGGGACAAAGAACTCATGGAAATAGCTGCATGCCTCCCTTTCTGCACGGCTACTAAGGGCCTAACCTGGAGGCAACTTTTCACGTTGAGATTCCCTTTAGCTCTAGAGCTTGTCAGGCTGACCACCACCGCGGCCATGGAAGCCCCTGGTTTAGACAGAGCAAACTCATTTTCTCCCCAGAAGCATTCTTACAGTGTTTACAGGCCTGTCAAGAGGAGGGAATGGCAGGCACTTTCAATGCAGCGTGAACGCTGCCTTCAAAATGGGAAAGCAAGGCTAGTTCCAACAGGTCCCCTTTTCCAGGGGCACACTCAGCATGCACCCCTGTGGCTTCTAACAAGTCCGAGGAGACACAGGTTACCCTGTGTTTCCTTCCCTGACTCAACTTCTCGAAGTAGGGTGTTCTGCATCATGCGAACTGCCTCAACCAAGGAACGCCGTAAGCTGCTCCTCTGGGCCTGTGGCTATTCGAAAGCCTGCAGTGCCACAGGAAGAACAGGACTTCAACTGCAGTAAGAACGCAAGCTGACTTCCTCTAGGAGGCACGGTGACATCAGGCAGGACGTCTTAGATGGAATGCGAAGACGAGGGTTACCCTGAGTGCAGCTCAGGCTAGGGCAACGCGTAAGACTTGCACGCCGTGTGGGACGTGCCAGAACGGTGTTCGTGAACGTGTGCGAGGGCTGAGGAAATGAAGCTGCTCCAAAAGAGAGGGCAGTGCGTTTCCCTACACCCGGCATGCACAGAGGGGCTGTAACGGGCTCCGGGTCTGGACGTTGCTTAGCTGACCCAGGTGAGCCTGGGGTACTCAAGTGTTCCTGCGGGAATAGGGTGCCCAGGCTAGCGTCCTAGGTGTCCAGAAAACTGTGCTGCCGTTTAAGGAACGCAGAGCAGAGGCCAGCGCCTCATGGAAACTGCTGCACGCCTCTGCTTCTGCACGGCAAATCAGGGCCTTACTTCCAGGCATGTGTTCATGCTGGGTGTGCCGGTAGCGATATAGCAGGGTAAGATGCTGACTTTCTCCTCGAGCAGAGTGACTTCACGTACGAGGGCCTCGAAGTACTCCAAGCACAGTGTTCTCTCATGGCAGCTCACACAAGGACCATGAGAAGTTTTCTGTGCACTTCGGACTCACCAGCAAAGTTGTCCTGAGGCCGTTCGAGGACTCTGGAAATGTAGCTCTCCTCAAGGAACGTACAGTGTGTTGCCCATCACTGGGCACGCACAGAGGGCCCCGGAGGGATGCACCAATGGGCCTCGAAGTTGCTCAGCCGGCCCACAGGGGTCTGGAGGTACTCAGTGAACTTGCAGGGAAAACGAGGCCTACCCGAGAGGCCTAGGAGTCCTCAGACGTGTACTTCCTTTAAAGTAAAGCATATAAGGGACTAAGAACTCATGGAAACAGCTGCATGCCTCCCTTTCTGCACGGCTACTAAGGGCCTAACCTGGAGGCAAGTTTTCACGTTGAGATTCCCTTTAGCTCTAGAGCTTGTCAGGCTGACCACCACCGCGGCCATGGAAGCCCCTGGTTTAGACAGAGCAAACTCATTTTCTCCCCAGAAGCATTCTGACAGTGTTTACAGGCCTGTCAAGAGGAGGGAATGGCAGGCAGTTTCAATGCAGCGTGAACGCTGCCTTCAAAACGGGAAAGCAAGGCTAGTTCCAGCAGGTCCCCTTTTCCAGGGACACACTCAGCATGCACCCCTGTGGCTTCTAACAAGTCCGAGGAGACACAGGTTACCCTGTGTTTCCTTCCCTGACTCAACTTCTCGAAGTAGGGTGTTCTGCATCATGCGAACTGCCTCAACCAAGGAACGCCGTAAGCTGCTCCTCTGGGCCTGTGGCTATTCGAAAGCCTGCAGTGCCACAGGAAGAACAGGACTTCAACTGCAGTAAGAACGCAAGCTGACTTCCTCTAGGAGGCACGGTGACTTCAGGCAGGACGTCTTAGGTGGAATGCGAAGACGAGGGTTACCCTGAGTGCAGCTCAGGCTAGGGCAACGCGTAAGACTTGCACGCCGTGTGGGACGTGCCAGAACGGTGTTCGTGAACGTGTGCGAGGGCTGAGGAAATGAAGCTGCTCCAAAAGAGAGGGCAGTGCGTTTCCCTACACCCGGCATGCACAGAGGGGCTGTAACGGGCTCCGGGTCTGGACGTTGCTTAGCTGACCCAGGTGAGCCTGGGGTACTCAAGTGTTCCTGCGGGAATAGGGTGCCCAGGCTAGCGTCCTAGGTGTCCAGAAAACTGTGCTGCCGTTCAAGGAACGCAGAGCAGAGGCCAGCGCCTCATGGAAACTGCTGCACGCCTCTGCTTCTGCACGGCAAATCAGGGCCTTACTTCCAGGCATGTGTTCATGCTGGGTGTGCCGGTAGCGATATAGCAGGGTAAGATGCTGACTTTCTCCTCGAGCAGAGTGACTTCACGTACGAGGGCCTCGAAGTGCTCCAAGCACAGTGTTCTCTCATGGCAGCTCACACAAGGACCATGAGAAGTTTTCTGTGCACTTCGGACGCACCAGCAATGTTGTCCTGAGGCCGTTCCAGGACTCTGGAAATGTAGCTCTCCTCAAGGAACGTACAGTGTGTTGCCCATCACTGGGCACGCACAGAGGGCCTCCGAGGGATGCACCAATGGGCCTCGAAATTGCTCAGCCGGCCCACAGGGGTCTGGAGGTACTCAGTGAACTTGCAGGAAAACGAGGCCTACCCGAGAGGCCTATGAGTCCTCAGACGTGTACTTCCTTTAAAGTAAAGCATATAAGGGACTAAGAACTCATGGAAACAGCTGCATGCCTCCCTTTCTGCACGGCTACTAAGGGCCTAACCTGGAGGCAAGTTTTCACGTTGAGATTCCCTTTAGCTCTAGAGCTTGTCAGGCTGACCACCACCGCGGCCATGGAAGCCCCTGGTTTAGACAGAGCAAACTCATTTTCTCCCCAGAAGCATTCTGACAGTGTTTACAGGCCTGTCAAGAGGAGGGAATGGCAGGCAGTTTCAATGCAGCGTGAACGCTGCCTTCAAAACGGGAAAGCAAGGCTAGTTCCAGCAGGTCCCCTTTTCCAGGGACACACTCAGCATGCACCCCTGTGGCTTCTAACAAGTCCGAGGAGACACAGGTTACCCTGTGTTTCCTTCCCTGACTCAACTTCTCGAAGTAGGGTGTTCTGCATCATGCGAACTGCCTCAACCAAGGAACGCCGTAAGCTGCTCCTCTGGGCCTGTGGCTATTCGAAAGCCTGCAGTGCCACAGGAAGAACAGGACTTCAACTGCAGTAAGAACGCAAGCTGACTTCCTCTAGGAGGCACGGTGACTTCAGGCAGGACGTCTTAGGTGGAATGCGAAGACGAGGGTTACCCTGAGTGCAGCTCAGGCTAGGGCAACGCGTAAGACTTGCACGCCGTGTGGGACGTGCCAGAACGGTGTTCGTGAACGTGTGCGAGGGCTGAGGAAATGAAGCTGCTCCAAAAGAGAGGGCAGTGCGTTTCCCTACACCCGGCATGCACAGAGGGGCTGTAACGGGCTCCGGGTCTGGACGTTGCTTAGCTGACCCAGGTGAGCCTGGGGTACTCAAGTGTTCCTGCGGGAATAGGGTGCCCAGGCTAGCGTCCTAGGTGTCCAGAAAACTGTGCTGCCGTTCAAGGAACGCAGAGCAGAGGCCAGCGCCTCATGGAAACTGCTGCACGCCTCTGCTTCTGCACGGCAAATCAGGGCCTTACTTCCAGGCATGTGTTCATGCTGGGTGTGCCGGTAGCGATATAGCAGGGTAAGATGCTGACTTTCTCCTCGAGCAGAGTGACTTCACGTACGAGGGCCTCGAAGTGCTCCAAGCACAGTGTTCTCTCATGGCAGCTCACACAAGGACCATGAGAAGTTTTCTGTGCACTTCGGACGCACCAGCAATGTTGTCCTGAGGCCGTTCCAGGACTCTGGAAATGTAGCTCTCCTCAAGGAACGTACAGTGTGTTGCCCATCACTGGGCACGCACAGAGGGCCTCCGAGGGATGCACCAATGGGCCTCGAAATTGCTCAGCCGGCCCACAGGGGTCTGGAGGTACTCAGTGAACTTGCAGGAAAACGAGGTCTACCCGAGAGGCCTAGGAGTCCTCAGACGTGTACTTCCTTTAAAGTAAAGCATATAAGGGACAAAGAACTCATGGAAATAGCTGCATGCCTCCCTTTCTGCACGGCTACTAAGGGCCTAACCTGGAGGCAACTTTTCACGTTGAGATTCCCTTTAGCTCTAGAGCTTGTCAGGCTGACCACCACCACGGCCATGGAAGCCCCTGGTTTAGACAGAGCAAACTCATTTTCTCCCCAGAAGCATTCTTACAGTGTTTACAGGCCTGTCAAGAGGAGGGAATGGCAGGCACTTTCAATGCAGCGTGAACGCTGCCTTCAAAATGGGAAAGCAAGGCTAGTTCCAACAGGTCCCCTTTTCCAGGGGCACACTCAGCATGCACCCCTGTGGCTTCTAACAAGTCCGAGGAGACACAGGTTACCCTGTGTTTCCTTCCCTGACTCAACTTCTCGAAGTAGGGTGTTCTGCATCATGCGAACTGCCTCAACCAAGGAACGCCGTAAGCTGCTCCTCTGGGCCTGTGGCTATTCGAAAGCCTGCAGTGCCACAGGAAGAACAGGACTTCAACTGCAGTAAGAACGCAAGCTGACTTCCTCTAGGAGGCACGGTGACTTCAGGCAGGACGTCTTAGATGGAATGCGAAGACGAGGGTTACCCTGAGTGCAGCTCAGGCTAGGGCAACGCGTAAAACTTCCACGCCGTGTGGGACGTGCCAGAACGGTGTTCGTGAACGTGTGCGAGGGCTGAGGAAATGAAGCTGCTCCAAAAGAGAGGGCAGTGCGTTTCCCTACACCCGGCATGCACAGAGGGGCTGTAACGGGCTCCGGGTCTGGACGTTGCTTAGCTGACCCAGGTGAGCCTGGGGTACTCAAGTGTTCCTGCGGGAATAGGGTGCCCAGGCTAGCGTCCTAGGTGTCCAGAAAACTGTGCTGCCGTTTAAGGAACGCAGAGCAGAGGCCAGCGCCTCATGGAAACTGCTGCACGCCTCTGCTTCTGCACGGCAAATCAGGGCCTTACTTCCAGGCATGTGTTCATGCTGGGTGTGCCGGTAGCGATATAGCAGGGTAAGATGCTGACTTTCTCCTCGAGCAGAGTGACTTCACGTACGAGGGCCTCGAAGTGCTCCAAGCACAGTGTTCTCTCATGGCAGCTCACACAAGGACCATAAGAAGTTTTCTGTGCACTTCGGACGCACCAGCAATGTTGTCCTGAGGCCGTTCGAGGACTCTGGAAATGTAGCTCTCCTCAAGGAACGTACAGTGTGTTGCCCATCACTGGGCACGCACAGAGGGCCTCCGAGGGATGCACCAATGGGCCTCGAAATTGCTCAGCCGGCCCACAGGGGTCTGGAGGTACTCAGTGAACTTGCAGGAAAACGAGGTCTACCCGAGAGGCCTAGGAGTCCTCAGACGTGTACTTCCTTTAAAGTAAAGCATATAAGGGACAAAGAACTCATGGAAATAGCTGCATGCCTCCCTTTCTGCACGGCTACTAAGGGCCTAACCTGGAGGCAACTTTTCACGTTGAGATTCCCTTTAGCTCTAGAGCTTGTCAGGCTGACCACCACCGCGGCCATGGAAGCCCCTGGTTTAGACAGAGCAAACTCATTTTCTCCCCAGAAGCATTCTTACAGTGTTTACAGGCCTGTCAAGAGGAGGGAATGGCAGGCAGTTTCAATGCAGCGTGAACGCTGCCTTCAAAACGGGAAAGCAAGGCTAGTTCCAGCAGGTCCCCTTTTCCAGGGGCACACTCAGCATGCACCCCTGTGGCTTCTAAGAAGTCCGAGGAGACACAGGTTACCCTGTGTTTCCTTCCCTGACTCAACTTCTCGAAGTAGGGTGTTCTGCATCATGCGAACTGCCTCAACCAAGGAACGCCGTAAGCTGCTCCTCTGGGCCTGTGGCTATTCGAAAGCCTGCAGTGCCACAGGAAGAACAGGACTTCAACTGCAGTAAGAACGCAAGCTGACTTCCTCTAGGAGGCACGGTGACTTCAGGCAGGACGTCTTAGGTGGAATGCGAAGACGAGGGTTACCCTGAGTGCAGCTCAGGCTAGGGCAACGCGTAAGACTTCCACGCCGTGTGGGACGTGCCAGAACGGTGTTCGTGAACGTGTGCGAGGGCTGAGGAAATGAAGCTGCTCCAAAAGAGAGGGCAGTGCGTTTCCCTACACCCGGCATGCACAGAGGGGCTGTAACGGGCTCCGGGTCTGGACGTTGCTTAGCTGACCCAGGTGAGCCTGGGGTACTCAAGTGTTCCTGCGGGAATAGGGTGCCCAGGCTAGCGTCCTAGGTGTCCAGAAAACTGTGCTGCCGTTTAAGGAACGCAGAGCAGAGGCCAGCGCCTCATGGAAACTGCTGCACGCCTCTGCTTCTGCACGGCAAATCAGGGCCTTACTTCCAGGCATGTGTTCATGCTGGGTGTGCCGGTAGCGATATAGCAGGGTAAGATGCTGACTTTCTCCTCGAGCAGAGTGACTTCACGTACGAGGGCCTCGAAGTACTCCAAGCACAGTGTTCTCTCATGGCAGCTCACACAAGGACCATGAGAAGTTTTCTGTGCACTTCGGACTCACCAGCAAAGTTGTCCTGAGGCCGTTCGAGGACTCTGGAAATGTAGCTCTCCTCAAGGAACGTACAGTGTGTTGCCCATCACTGGGCACGCACAGAGGGCCCCGGAGGGATGCACCAATGGGCCTCGAAGTTGCTCAGCCGGCCCACAGGGGTCTGGAGGTACTCAGTGAACTTGCAGGGAAAACGAGGCCTACCCGAGAGGCCTAGGAGTCCTCAGACGTGTACTTCCTTTAAAGTAAAGCATATAAGGGACTAAGAACTCATGGAAACAGCTGCATGCCTCCCTTTCTGCACGGCTACTAAGGGCCTAACCTGGAGGCAAGTTTTCACGTTGAGATTCCCTTTAGCTCTAGAGCTTGTCAGGCTGACCACCACCGCGGCCATGGAAGCCCCTGGTTTAGACAGAGCAAACTCATTTTCTCCCCAGAAGCATTCTGACAGTGTTTACAGGCCTGTCAAGAGGAGGGAATGGCAGGCAGTTTCAATGCAGCGTGAACGCTGCCTTCAAAACGGGAAAGCAAGGCTAGTTCCAGCAGGTCCCCTTTTCCAGGGACACACTCAGCATGCACCCCTGTGGCTTCTAAGAAGTCCGAGGAGACACAGGTTACCCTGTGTTTCCTTCCCTGACTCAACTTCTCGAAGTAGGGTGTTCTGCATCATGCGAACTGCCTCAACCAAGGAACGCCGTAAGCTGCTCCTCTGGGCCTGTGGCTATTCGAAAGCCTGCAGTGCCACAGGAAGAACAGGACTTCAACTGCAGTAAGAACGCAAGCTGACTTCCTCTAGGAGGCACGGTGACTTCAGGCAGGACGTCTTAGGTGGAATGCGAAGACGAGGGTTACCCTGAGTGCAGCTCAGGCTAGGGCAACGCGTAAGACTTCAACGCCGTGTGGGACGTGCCAGAACGCTGTTCGTGAACGTGTGCGAGGGCTGAGGAAATGAAGCTGCTCCAAAAGAGAGGGCAGTGCGTTTCCCTACACCCGGCATGCACAGAGGGGCTGTAACGGGCTCCGGGTCTGGACGTTGCTTAGCTGACCCAGGTGAGCCTGGGGTACTCAAGTGTTCCTGCGGGAATAGGGTGCCCAGGCTAGCGTCCTAGGTGTCCAGAAAACTGTGCTGCCGTTCAAGGAACGCAGAGCAGAGGCCAGCGCCTCATGGAAACTGCTGCACGCCTCTGCTTCTGCACGGCAAATCAGGGCCTTACTTCCAGGCATGTGTTCATGCTGGGTGTGCCGGTAGCGATATAGCAGGGTAAGATGCTGACTTTCTCCTCGAGCAGAGTGACTTCACGTACGAGGGCCTCGAAGTGCTCCAAGTACAGTGTTCTCTCATGGCAGCTCACACAAGGACCATGAGAAGTTTTCTGTGCACTTCGGACGCACCAGCAATGTTGTCCTGAGGCCGTTCCAGGACTCTGGAAATGTAGCTCTCCTCAAGGAACGTACAGTGTGTTGCCCATCACTGGGCACGCACAGAGGGCCTCCGAGGGATGCACCAATGGGCCTCGAAATTGCTCAGCCGGCCCACAGGGGTCTGGAGGTACTCAGTGAACTTGCAGGAAAACGAGGTCTACCCGAGAGGCCTAGGAGTCCTCAGACGTGTACTTCCTTTAAAGTAAAGCATATAAGGGACAAAGAACTCATGGAAATAGCTGCATGCCTCCCTTTCTGCACGGCTACTAAGGGCCTAACCTGGAGGCAACTTTTCACGTTGAGATTCCCTTTAGCTCTAGAGCTTGTCAGGCTGACCACCACCGCGGCCATGGAAGCCCCTGGTTTAGACAGAGCAAACTCATTTTCTCCCCAGAAGCATTCTTACAGTGTTTACAGGCCTGTCAAGAGGAGGGAATGGCAGGCAGTTTCAATGCAGCGTGAACGCTGCCTTCAAAATGGGAAAGCAAGGCTAGTTCCAACAGGTCCCCTTTTCCAGGGGCACACTCAGCATGCACCCCTGTGGCTTCTAAGAAGTCCGAGGAGACACAGGTTACCCTGTGTTTCCTTCCCTGACTCAACTTCTCGAAGTAGGGTGTTCTGCATCATGCGAACTGCCTCAACCAAGGAACGCCGTAAGCTGCTCCTCTGGGCCTGTGGCTATTCGAAAGCCTGCAGTGCCACAGGAAGAACAGGACTTCAACTGCAGTAAGAACGCAAGCTGACTTCCTCTAGGAGGCACGGTGACTTCAGGCAGGACGTCTTAGGTGGAATGCGAAGACGAGGGTTACCCTGAGTGCAGCTCAGGCTAGGGCAACGCGTAAGACTTGCACGCCGTGTGGGACGTGCCAGAACGGTGTTCGTGAACGTGTGCGAGGGCTGAGGAAATGAAGCTGCTCCAAAAGAGAGGGCAGTGCGTTTCCCTACACCCGGCATGCACAGAGGGGCTGTAACGGGCTCCGGGTCTGGACGTTGCTTAGCTGACCCAGGTGAGCCTGGGGTACTCAAGTGTTCCTGCGGGAATAGGGTGCCCAGGCTAGCGTCCTAGGTGTCCAGAAAACTGTGCTGCCATTCAAGGAACGCAGAGCAGAGGCCAGCGCCTCATGGAAACTGCTGCACGCCTCTGCTTCTGCACGGCAAATCAGGGCCTTACTTCCAGGCATGTGTTCATGCTGGGTGTGCCGGTAGCGATATAGCAGGGTAAGATGCTGACTTTCTCCTCGAGCAGAGTGACTTCACGTACGAGGGCCTCGAAGTACTCCAAGCACAGTGTTCTCTCATGGCAGCTCACACAAGGACCATGAGAAGATTTCTGTGCACTTCGGACTCACCAGCAAAGTTGTCCTGAGGCCGTTCGAGGACTCTGGAAATGTAGCTCTCCTCAAGGAACGTACAGTGTGTTGCCCATCACTGGGCACGCACAGAGGGCCCCGGAGGGATGCACCAATGGGCCTCGAAGTTGCTCAGCCGGCCCACAGGGGTCTGGAGGTACTCAGTGAACTTGCAGGGAAAACGAGGCCTACCCGAGAGGCCTAGGAGTCCTCAGACGTGTACTTCCTTTAAAGTAAAGCATATAAGGGACTAAGAACTCATGGAAACAGCTGCATGCCTCCCTTTCTGCACGGCTACTAAGGGCCTAACCTGGAGGCAAGTTTTCACGTTGAGATTCCCTTTAGCTCTAGAGCTTGTCAGGCTGACCACCACCGCGGCCATGGAAGCCCCTGGTTTAGACAGAGCAAACTCATTTTCTCCCCAGAAGCATTCTGACAGTGTTTACAGGCCTGTCAAGAGGAGGGAATGGCAGGCAGTTTCAATGCAGCGTGAACGCTGCCTTCAAAACGGGAAAGCAAGGCTAGTTCCAGCAGGTCCCCTTTTCCAGGGACACACTCAGCATGCACCCCTGTGGCTTCTAAGAAGTCCGAGGAGACACAGGTTACCCTGTGTTTCCTTCCCTGACTCAACTTCTCGAAGTAGGGTGTTCTGCATCATGCGAACTGCCTCAACCAAGGAACGCCGTAAGCTGCTCCTCTGGGCCTGTGGCTATTCGAAAGCCTGCAGTGCCACAGGAAGAACAGGACTTCAACTGCAGTAAGAACGCAAGCTGACTTCCTCTAGGAGGCACGGTGACTTCAGGCAGGACGTCTTAGGTGGAATGCGAAGACGAGGGTTACCCTGAGTGCAGCTCAGGCTAGGGCAACGCGTAAGACTTCCACGCCGTGTGGGACGTGCCAGAACGGTGTTCGTGAACGTGTGCGAGGGCTGAGGAAATGAAGCTGCTCCAAAAGAGAGGGCAGTGCGTTTCCCTACACCCGGCATGCACAGAGGGGCTGTAACGGGCTCCGGGTCTGGACGTTGCTTAGCTGACCCAGGTGAGCCTGGGGTACTCAAGTGTTCCTGCGGGAATAGGGTGCCCAGGCTAGCGTCCTAGGTGTCCAGAAAACTGTGCTGCCGTTTAAGGAACGCAGAGCAGAGGCCAGCGCCTCATGGAAACTGCTGCACGCCTCTGCTTCTGCACGGCAAATCAGGGCCTTACTTCCAGGCATGTGTTCATGCTGGGTGTGCCGGTAGCGATATAGCAGGGTAAGATGCTGACTTTCTCCTCGAGCAGAGTGACTTCACGTACGAGGGCCTCGAAGTACTCCAAGCACAGTGTTCTCTCATGGCAGCTCACACAAGGACCATGAGAAGTTTTCTGTGCACTTCGGACTCACCAGCAAAGTTGTCCTGAGGCCGTTCGAGGACTCTGGAAATGTAGCTCTCCTCAAGGAACGTACAGTGTGTTGCCCATCACTGGGCACGCACAGAGGGCCCCGGAGGGATGCACCAATGGGCCTCGAAGTTGCTCAGCCGGCCCACAGGGGTCTGGAGGTACTCAGTGAACTTGCAGGGAAAACGAGGCCTACCCGAGAGGCCTAGGAGTCCTCAGACGTGTACTTCCTTTAAAGTAAAGCATATAAGGGACTAAGAACTCATGGAAACAGCTGCATGCCTCCCTTTCTGCACGGCTACTAAGGGCCTAACCTGGAGGCAAGTTTTCACGTTGAGATTCCCTTTAGCTCTAGAGCTTGTCAGGCTGACCACCACCGCGGCCATGGAAGCCCCTGGTTTAGACAGAGCAAACTCATTTTCTCCCCAGAAGCATTCTGACAGTGTTTACAGGCCTGTCAAGAGGAGGGAATGGCAGGCAGTTTCAATGCAGCGTGAACGCTGCCTTCAAAACGGGAAAGCAAGGCTAGTTCCAGCAGGTCCCCTTTTCCAGGGACACACTCAGCATGCACCCCTGTGGCTTCTAAGAAGTCCGAGGAGACACAGGTTACCCTGTGTTTCCTTCCCTGACTCAACTTCTCGAAGTAGGGTGTTCTGCATCATGCGAACTGCCTCAACCAAGGAACGCCGTAAGCTGCTCCTCTGGGCCTGTGGCTATTCGAAAGCCTGCAGTGCCACAGGAAGAACAGGACTTCAACTGCAGTAAGAACGCAAGCTGACTTCCTCTAGGAGGCACGGTGACTTCAGGCAGGACGTCTTAGGTGGAATGCGAAGACGAGGGTTACCCTGAGTGCAGCTCAGGCTAGGGCAACGCGTAAGACTTCAACGCCGTGTGGGACGTGCCAGAACGCTGTTCGTGAACGTGTGCGAGGGCTGAGGAAATGAAGCTGCTCCAAAAGAGAGGGCAGTGCGTTTCCCTACACCCGGCATGCACAGAGGGGCTGTAACGGGCTCCGGGTCTGGACGTTGCTTAGCTGACCCAGGTGAGCCTGGGGTACTCAAGTGTTCCTGCGGGAATAGGGTGCCCAGGCTAGCGTCCTAGGTGTCCAGAAAACTGTGCTGCCGTTCAAGGAACGCAGAGCAGAGGCCAGCGCCTCATGGAAACTGCTGCACGCCTCTGCTTCTGCACGGCAAATCAGGGCCTTACTTCCAGGCATGTGTTCATGCTGGGTGTGCCGGTAGCGATATAGCAGGGTAAGATGCTGACTTTCTCCTCGAGCAGAGTGACTTCACGTACGAGGGCCTCGAAGTGCTCCAAGCACAGTGTTCTCTCGTGGCAGCTCACACAAGGACCATGAGAAGTTTTCTGTGCACTTCGGACGCACCAGCAATGTTGTCCTGAGGCCGTTCCAGGACTCTGGAAATGTAGCTCTCCTCAAGGAACGTACAGTGTGTTGCCCATCACTGGGCACGCACAGAGGGCCTCCGAGGGATGCACCAATGGGCCTCGAAATTGCTCAGCCGGCCCACAGGGGTCTGGAGGTACTCAGTGAACTTGCAGGAAAACGAGGTCTACCCGAGAGGCCTAGGAGTCCTCAGACGTGTACTTCCTTTAAAGTAAAGCATATAAGGGACAAAGAACTCATGGAAATAGCTGCATGCCTCCCTTTCTGCACGGCTACTAAGGGCCTAACCTGGAGGCAACTTTTCACGTTGAGATTCCCTTTAGCTCTAGAGCTTGTCAGGCTGACCACCACCGCGGCCATGGAAGCCCCTGGTTTAGACAGAGCAAACTCATTTTCTCCCCAGAAGCATTCTTACAGTGTTTACAGGCCTGTCAAGAGGAGGGAATGGCAGGCAGTTTCAATGCAGCGTGAACGCTGCCTTCAAAATGGGAAAGCAAGGCTAGTTCCAACAGGTCCCCTTTTCCAGGGGCACACTCAGCATGCACCCCTGTGGCTTCTAAGAAGTCCGAGGAGACACAGGTTACCCTGTGTTTCCTTCCCTGACTCAACTTCTCGAAGTAGGGTGTTGTGCATCATGCGAACTGCCTCAACCAAGGAACGCCGTAAGCTGCTCCTCTGGGCCTGTGGCTATTCGAAAGCCTGCAGTGCCACAGGAAGAACAGGACTTCAACTGCAGTAAGAACGCAAGCTGACTTCCTCTAGGAGGCACGGTGACTTCAGGCAGGACGTCTTAGGTGGAATGCGAAGACGAGGGTTACCCTGAGTGCAGCTCAGGCTAGGGCAACGCGTAAGACTTGCACGCCGTGTGGGACGTGCCAGAACGGTGTTCGTGAACGTGTGCGAGGGCTGAGGAAATGAAGCTGCTCCAAAAGAGAGGGCAGTGCGTTTCCCTACACCCGGCATGCACAGAGGGGCTGTAACGGGCTCCGGGTCTGGACGTTGCTTAGCTGACCCAGGTGAGCCTGGGGTACTCAAGTGTTCCTGCGGGAATAGGGTGCCCAGGCTAGCGTCCTAGGTGTCCAGAAAACTGTGCTGCTATTCAAGGAACGCAGAGCAGAGGCCAGCGCCTCATGGAAACTGCTGCACGCCTCTGCTTCTGCACGGCAAATCAGGGCCTTACTTCCAGGCATGTGTTCATGCTGGGTGTGCCGGTAGCGATATAGCAGGGTAAGATGCTGACTTTCTCCTCGAGCAGAGTGACTTCACGTACGAGGGCCTCGAAGTACTCCAAGCACAGTGTTCTCTCATGGCAGCTCACACAAGGACCATGAGAAGATTTCTGTGCACTTCGGACTCACCAGCAAAGTTGTCCTGAGGCCGTTCGAGGACTCTGGAAATGTAGCTCTCCTCAAGGAACGTACAGTGTGTTGCCCATCACTGGGCACGCACAGAGGGCCCCGGAGGGATGCACCAATGGGCCTCGAAGTTGCTCAGCCGGCCCACAGGGGTCTGGAGGTACTCAGTGAACTTGCAGGGAAAACGAGGCCTACCCGAGAGGCCTAGGAGTCCTCAGACGTGTACTTCCTTTAAAGTAAAGCATATAAGGGACTAAGAACTCATGGAAACAGCTGCATGCCTCCCTTTCTGCACGGCTACTAAGGGCCTAACCTGGAGGCAAGTTTTCACGTTGAGATTCCCTTTAGCTCTAGAGCTTGTCAGGCTGACCACCACCGCGGCCATGGAAGCCCCTGGTTTAGACAGAGCAAACTCATTTTCTCCCCAGAAGCATTCTGACAGTGTTTACAGGCCTGTCAAGAGGAGGGAATGGCAGGCAGTTTCAATGCAGCGTGAACGCTGCCTTCAAAACGGGAAAGCAAGGCTAGTTCCAGCAGGTCCCCTTTTCCAGGGACACACTCAGCATGCACCCCTGTGGCTTCTAAGAAGTCCGAGGAGACACAGGTTACCCTGTGTTTCCTTCCCTGACTCAACTTCTCGAAGTAGGGTGTTCTGCATCATGCGAACTGCCTCAACCAAGGAACGCCGTAAGCTGCTCCTCTGGGCCTGTGGCTATTCGAAAGCCTGCAGTGCCACAGGAAGAACAGGACTTCAACTGCAGTAAGAACGCAAGCTGACTTCCTCTAGGAGGCACGGTGACTTCAGGCAGGACGTCTTAGGTGGAATGCGAAGACGAGGGTTACCCTGAGTGCAGCTCAGGCTAGGGCAACGCGTAAGACTTCAACGCCGTGTGGGACGTGCCAGAACGCTGTTCGTGAACGTGTGCGAGGGCTGAGGAAATGAAGCTGCTCCAAAAGAGAGGGCAGTGCGTTTCCCTACACCCGGCATGCACAGAGGGGCTGTAACGGGCTCCGGGTCTGGACGTTGCTTAGCTGACCCAGGTGAGCCTGGGGTACTCAAGTGTTCCTGCGGGAATAGGGTGCCCAGGCTAGCGTCCTAGGTGTCCAGAAAACTGTGCTGCCGTTCAAGGAACGCAGAGCAGAGGCCAGCGCCTCATGGAAACTGCTGCACGCCTCTGCTTCTGCACGGCAAATCAGGGCCTTACTTCCAGGCATGTGTTCATGCTGGGTGTGCCGGTAGCGATATAGCAGGGTAAGATGCTGACTTTCTCCTCGAGCAGAGTGACTTCACGTACGAGGGCCTCGAAGTGCTCCAAGCACAGTGTTCTCTCATGGCAGCTCACACAAGGACCATGAGAAGTTTTCTGTGCACTTCGGACGCACCAGCAATGTTGTCCTGAGGCCGTTCCAGGACTCTGGAAATGTAGCTCTCCTCAAGGAACGTACAGTGTGTTGCCCATCACTGGGCACGCACAGAGGGCCTCCGAGGGATGCACCAATGGGCCTCGAAATTGCTCAGCCGGCCCACAGGGGTCTGGAGGTACTCAGTGAACTTGCAGGAAAACGAGGTCTACCCGAGAGGCCTAGGAGTCCTCAGACGTGTACTTCCTTTAAAGTAAAGCATATAAGGGACAAAGAACTCATGGAAATAGCTGCATGCCTCCCTTTCTGCACGGCTACTAAGGGCCTAACCTGGAGGCAACTTTTCACGTTGAGATTCCCTTTAGCTCTAGAGCTTGTCAGGCTGACCACCACCGCGGCCATGGAAGCCCCTGGTTTAGACAGAGCAAACTCATTTTCTCCCCAGAAGCATTCTTACAGTGTTTACAGGCCTGTCAAGAGGAGGGAATGGCAGGCAGTTTCAATGCAGCGTGAACGCTGCCTTCAAAATGGGAAAGCAAGGCTAGTTCCAACAGGTCCCCTTTTCCAGGGGCACACTCAGCATGCACCCCTGTGGCTTCTAAGAAGTCCGAGGAGACACAGGTTACCCTGTGTTTCCTTCCCTGACTCAACTTCTCGAAGTAGGGTGTTCTGCATCATGCGAACTGCCTCAACCAAGGAACGCCGTAAGCTGCTCCTCTGGGCCTGTGGCTATTCGAAAGCCTGCAGTGCCACAGGAAGAACAGGACTTCAACTGCAGTAAGAACGCAAGCTGACTTCCTCTAGGAGGCACGGTGACTTCAGGCAGGACGTCTTAGGTGGAATGCGAAGACGAGGGTTACCCTGAGTGCAGCTCAGGCTAGGGCAACGCGTAAGACTTGCACGCCGTGTGGGACGTGCCAGAACGGTGTTCGTGAACGTGTGCGAGGGCTGAGGAAATGAAGCTGCTCCAAAAGAGAGGGCAGTGCGTTTCCCTACACCCGGCATGCACAGAGGGGCTGTAACGGGCTCCGGGTCTGGACGTTGCTTAGCTGACCCAGGTGAGCCTGGGGTACTCAAGTGTTCCTGCGGGAATAGGGTGCCCAGGCTAGCGTCCTAGGTGTCCAGAAAACTGTGCTGCCGTTTAAGGAACGCAGAGCAGAGGCCAGCGCCTCATGGAAACTGCTGCACGCCTCTGCTTCTGCACGGCAAATCAGGGCCTTACTTCCAGGCATGTGTTCATGCTGGGTGTGCCGGTAGCGATATAGCAGGGTAAGATGCTGACTTTCTCCTCGAGCAGAGTGACTTCACGTACGAGGGCCTCGAAGTGCTCCAAGCACAGTGTTCTCTCATGGCAGCTCACACAAGGACCATGAGAAGATTTCTGTGCACTTCGGACTCACCAGCAAAGTTGTCCTGAGGCCGTTCGAGGACTCTGGAAATGTAGCTCTCCTCAAGGAACGTACAGTGTGTTGCCCATCACTGGGCACGCACAGAGAGCCTCCGAGGGATGCACCAATGGGCCTCGAAATTGCTCAGCCGGCCCACAGGGGTCTGGAGGTACTCAGTGAACTTGCAGGAAAACGAGGTCTACCCGAGAGGCCTAGGAGTCCTCAGACGTGTACTTCCTTTAAAGTAAAGCATATAAGGGACAAAGAACTCATGGAAATAGCTGCATGCCTCCCTTTCTGCACGGCTACTAAGGGCCTAACCTGGAGGCAACTTTTCACGTTGAGATTCCCTTTAGCTCTAGAGCTTGTCAGGCTGACCACCACCGCGGCCATGGAAGCCCCTGGTTTAGACAGAGCAAACTCATTTTCTCCCCAGAAGCATTCTTACAGTGTTTACAGGCCTGTCAAGAGGAGGGAATGGCAGGCAGTTTCAATGCAGCGTGAACGCTGCCTTCAAAATGGGAAAGCAAGGCTAGTTCCAACAGGTCCCCTTTTCCAGGGGCACACTCAGCATGCACCCCTGTGGCTTCTAACAAGTCCGAGGAGACACAGGTTACCCTGTGTTTCCTTCCCTGACTCAACTTCTCGAAGTAGGGTGTTGTGCATCATGCGAACTGCCTCAACCAAGGAACGCCGTAAGCTGCTCCTCTGGGCCTGTGGCTATTCGAAAGCCTGCAGTGCCACAGGAAGAACAGGACTTCAACTGCAGTAAGAACGCAAGCTGACTTCCTCTAGGAGGCACGGTGACTTCAGGCAGGACGTCTTAGGTGGAATGCGAAGACGAGGGTTACCCTGAGTGCAGCTCAGGCTAGGGCAACGCGTAAGACTTGCACGCCGTGTGGGACGTGCCAGAACGGTGTTCGTGAACGTGTGCGAGGGCTGAGGAAATGAAGCTGCTCCAAAAGAGAGGGCAGTGCGTTTCCCTACACCCGGCATGCACAGAGGGGCTGTAACGGGCTCCGGGTCTGGACGTTGCTTAGCTGACCCAGGTGAGCCTGGGGTACTCAAGTGTTCCTGCGGGAATAGGGTGCCCAGGCTAGCGTCCTAGGTGTCCAGAAAACTGTGCTGCTATTCAAGGAACGCAGAGCAGAGGCCAGCGCCTCATGGAAACTGCTGCACGCCTCTGCTTCTGCACGGCAAATCAGGGCCTTACTTCCAGGCATGTGTTCATGCTGGGTGTGCCGGTAGCGATATAGCAGGGTAAGATGCTGACTTTCTCCTCGAGCAGAGTGACTTCACGTACGAGGGCCTCGAAGTACTCCAAGCACAGTGTTCTCTCATGGCAGCTCACACAAGGACCATGAGAAGATTTCTGTGCACTTCGGACTCACCAGCAAAGTTGTCCTGAGGCCGTTCGAGGACTCTGGAAATGTAGCTCTCCTCAAGGAACGTACAGTGTGTTGCCCATCACTGGGCACGCACAGAGGGCCCCGGAGGGATGCACCAATGGGCCTCGAAGTTGCTCAGCCGGCCCACAGGGGTCTGGAGGTACTCAGTGAACTTGCAGGGAAAACGAGGCCTACCCGAGAGGCCTAGGAGTCCTCAGACGTGTACTTCCTTTAAAGTAAAGCATATAAGGGACTAAGAACTCATGGAAACAGCTGCATGCCTCCCTTTCTGCACGGCTACTAAGGGCCTAACCTGGAGGCAAGTTTTCACGTTGAGATTCCCTTTAGCTCTAGAGCTTGTCAGGCTGACCACCACCGCGGCCATGGAAGCCCCTGGTTTAGACAGAGCAAACTCATTTTCTCCCCAGAAGCATTCTGACAGTGTTTACAGGCCTGTCAAGAGGAGGGAATGGCAGGCAGTTTCAATGCAGCGTGAACGCTGCCTTCAAAACGGGAAAGCAAGGCTAGTTCCAGCAGGTCCCCTTTTCCAGGGACACACTCAGCATGCACCCCTGTGGCTTCTAAGAAGTCCGAGGAGACACAGGTTACCCTGTGTTTCCTTCCCTGACTCAACTTCTCGAAGTAGGGTGTTCTGCATCATGCGAACTGCCTCAACCAAGGAACGCCGTAAGCTGCTCCTCTGGGCCTGTGGCTATTCGAAAGCCTGCAGTGCCACAGGAAGAACAGGACTTCAACTGCAGTAAGAACGCAAGCTGACTTCCTCTAGGAGGCACGGTGACTTCAGGCAGGACGTCTTAGGTGGAATGCGAAGACGAGGGTTACCCTGAGTGCAGCTCAGGCTAGGGCAACGCGTAAGACTTCAACGCCGTGTGGGACGTGCCAGAACGCTGTTCGTGAACGTGTGCGAGGGCTGAGGAAATGAAGCTGCTCCAAAAGAGAGGGCAGTGCGTTTCCCTACACCCGGCATGCACAGAGGGGCTGTAACGGGCTCCGGGTCTGGACGTTGCTTAGCTGACCCAGGTGAGCCTGGGGTACTCAAGTGTTCCTGCGGGAATAGGGTGCCCAGGCTAGCGTCCTAGGTGTCCAGAAAACTGTGCTGCCGTTCAAGGAACGCAGAGCAGAGGCCAGCGCCTCATGGAAACTGCTGCACGCCTCTGCTTCTGCACGGCAAATCAGGGCCTTACTTCCAGGCATGTGTTCATGCTGGGTGTGCCGGTAGCGATATAGCAGGGTAAGATGCTGACTTTCTCCTCGAGCAGAGTGACTTCACGTACGAGGGCCTCGAAGTGCTCCAAGCACAGTGTTCTCTCATGGCAGCTCACACAAGGACCATGAGAAGTTTTCTGTGCACTTCGGACGCACCAGCAATGTTGTCCTGAGGCCGTTCCAGGACTCTGGAAATGTAGCTCTCCTCAAGGAACGTACAGTGTGTTGCCCATCACTGGGCACGCACAGAGGGCCTCCGAGGGATGCACCAATGGGCCTCGAAATTGCTCAGCCGGCCCACAGGGGTCTGGAGGTACTCAGTGAACTTGCAGGAAAACGAGGTCTACCCGAGAGGCCTAGGAGTCCTCAGACGTGTACTTCCTTTAAAGTAAAGCATATAAGGGACAAAGAACTCATGGAAATAGCTGCATGCCTCCCTTTCTGCACGGCTACTAAGGGCCTAACCTGGAGGCAACTTTTCACGTTGAGATTCCCTTTAGCTCTAGAGCTTGTCAGGCTGACCACCACCGCGGCCATGGAAGCCCCTGGTTTAGACAGAGCAAACTCATTTTCTCCCCAGAAGCATTCTTACAGTGTTTACAGGCCTGTCAAGAGGAGGGAATGGCAGGCAGTTTCAATGCAGCGTGAACGCTGCCTTCAAAATGGGAAAGCAAGGCTAGTTCCAACAGGTCCCCTTTTCCAGGGGCACACTCAGCATGCACCCCTGTGGCTTCTAAGAAGTCCGAGGAGACACAGGTTACCCTGTGTTTCCTTCCCTGACTCAACTTCTCGAAGTAGGGTGTTCTGCATCATGCGAACTGCCTCAACCAAGGAACGCCGTAAGCTGCTCCTCTGGGCCTGTGGCTATTCGAAAGCCTGCAGTGCCACAGGAAGAACAGGACTTCAACTGCAGTAAGAACGCAAGCTGACTTCCTCTAGGAGGCACGGTGACTTCAGGCAGGACGTCTTAGGTGGAATGCGAAGACGAGGGTTACCCTGAGTGCAGCTCAGGCTAGGGCAACGCGTAAGACTTGCACGCCGTGTGGGACGTGCCAGAACGGTGTTCGTGAACGTGTGCGAGGGCTGAGGAAATGAAGCTGCTCCAAAAGAGAGGGCAGTGCGTTTCCCTACACCCGGCATGCACAGAGGGGCTGTAACGGGCTCCGGGTCTGGACGTTGCTTAGCTGACCCAGGTGAGCCTGGGGTACTCAAGTGTTCCTGCGGGAATAGGGTGCCCAGGCTAGCGTCCTAGGTGTCCAGAAAACTGTGCTGCCGTTTAAGGAACGCAGAGCAGAGGCCAGCGCCTCATGGAAACTGCTGCACGCCTCTGCTTCTGCACGGCAAATCAGGGCCTTACTTCCAGGCATGTGTTCATGCTGGGTGTGCCGGTAGCGATATAGCAGGGTAAGATGCTGACTTTCTCCTCGAGCAGAGTGACTTCACGTACGAGGGCCTCGAAGTACTCCAAGCACAGTGTTCTCTCATGGCAGCTCACACAAGGACCATGAGAAGATTTCTGTGCACTTCGGACTCACCAGCAAAGTTGTCCTGAGGCCGTTCGAGGACTCTGGAAATGTAGCTCTCCTCAAGGAACGTACAGTGTGTTGCCCATCACTGGGCACGCACAGAGGGCCCCGGAGGGATGCACCAATGGGCCTCGAAGTTGCTCAGCCGGCCCACAGGGGTCTGGAGGTACTCAGTGAACTTGCAGGGAAAACGAGGCCTACCCGAGAGGCCTAGGAGTCCTCAGACGTGTACTTCCTTTAAAGTAAAGCATATAAGGGACTAAGAACTCATGGAAACAGCTGCATGCCTCCCTTTCTGCACGGCTACTAAGGGCCTAACCTGGAGGCAAGTTTTCACGTTGAGATTCCCTTTAGCTCTAGAGCTTGTCAGGCTGACCACCACCGCGGCCATGGAAGCCCCTGGTTTAGACAGAGCAAACTCATTTTCTCCCCAGAAGCATTCTGACAGTGTTTACAGGCCTGTCAAGAGGAGGGAATGGCAGGCAGTTTCAATGCAGCGTGAACGCTGCCTTCAAAACGGGAAAGCAAGGCTAGTTCCAGCAGGTCCCCTTTTCCAGGGACACACTCAGCATGCACCCCTGTGGCTTCTAAGAAGTCCGAGGAGACACAGGTTACCCTGTGTTTCCTTCCCTGACTCAACTTCTCGAAGTAGGGTGTTCTGCATCATGCGAACTGCCTCAACCAAGGAACGCCGTAAGCTGCTCCTCTGGGCCTGTGGCTATTCGAAAGCCTGCAGTGCCACAGGAAGAACAGGACTTCAACTGCAGTAAGAACGCAAGCTGACTTCCTCTAGGAGGCACGGTGACTTCAGGCAGGACGTCTTAGGTGGAATGCGAAGACGAGGGTTACCCTGAGTGCAGCTCAGGCTAGGGCAACGCGTAAGACTTCCACGCCGTGTGGGACGTGCCAGAACGGTGTTCGTGAACGTGTGCGAGGGCTGAGGAAATGAAGCTGCTCCAAAAGAGAGGGCAGTGCGTTTCCCTACACCCGGCATGCACAGAGGGGCTGTAACGGGCTCCGGGTCTGGACGTTGCTTAGCTGACCCAGGTGAGCCTGGGGTACTCAAGTGTTCCTGCGGGAATAGGGTGCCCAGGCTAGCGTCCTAGGTGTCCAGAAAACTGTGCTGCCGTTCAAGGAACGCAGAGCAGAGGCCAGCGCCTCATGGAAACTGCTGCACGCCTCTGCTTCTGCACGGCAAATCAGGGCCTTACTTCCAGGCATGTGTTCATGCTGGGTGTGCCGGTAGCGATATAGCAGGGTAAGATGCTGACTTTCTCCTCGAGCAGAGTGACTTCACGTACGAGGGCCTCGAAGTGCTCCAAGCACAGTGTTCTCTCATGGCAGCTCACACAAGGACCATAAGAAGTTTTCTGTGCACTTCGGACGCACCAGCAATGTTGTCCTGAGGCCGTTCGAGGACTCTGGAAATGTAGCTCTCCTCAAGGAACGTACAGTGTGTTGCCCATCACTGGGCACGCACAGAGGGCCTCCGAGGGATGCACCAATGGGCCTCGAAGTTGCTCAGCCGGCCCACAGGGGTCTGGAGGTACTCAGTGAACTTGCAGGGAAAACGAGGCCTACCCGAGAGGCCTAGGAGTCCTCAGACGTGTACTTCCTTTAAAGTAAAGCATATAAGGGACTAAGAACTCATGGAAACAGCTGCATGCCTCCCTTTCTGCACGGCTACTAAGGGCCTAACCTGGAGGCAAGTTTTCACGTTGAGATTCCCTTTAGCTCTAGAGCTTGTCAGGCTGACCACCACCGCGGCCATGGAAGCCCCTGGTTTAGACAGAGCAAACTCATTTTCTCCCCAGAAGCATTCTTACAGTGTTTACAGGCCTGTCAAGAGGAGGGAATGGCAGGCACTTTCAATGCAGCGTGAACGCTGCCTTCAAAACGGGAAAGCAAGTCTAGTTCCAGCAGGTCCCCTTTTCCAGGGGCACACTCAGCATGCACCCCTGTGGCTTCTAACAAGTCCGAGGAGACACAGGTTACCCTGTGTTTCCTTCCCTGACTCAACTTCTCGAAGTAGGGTGTTCTGCATCATGCGAACTGCCTCAACCAAGGAACGTCGTAATCTGCTCCTCTGGGCCTGTGGCTATTCGAAAGCCTGCAGTGCCACAGGAAGAACAGGACTTCAACTACAGTAAGAACGCAAGCTGACTTCCTCTAGGAGGCACGGTGACTTCAGGCAGGACGTCTTAGATGGAATGCGAAGACGAGGGTTACCCTGAGTGCAGCTCAGGCTAGGGCAACGCGTAAGACTTGCACGCCGTGTGGGACGTGCCAGAACGGTGTTCGTGAACGTGTGCGAGGGCTGAGGAAATGAAGCTGCTCCAAAAGAGAGGGCAGTGCGTTTCCCTACACCCGGCATGCACAGAGGGGCTGTAACGGGCTCCGGGTCTGGACGTTGCTTAGCTGACCCAGGTGAGCCTGGGGTACTCAAGTGTTCCTGCGGGAATAGGGTGCCCAGGCTAGCGTCCTAGGTGTCCAGAAAACTGTGCTGCCGTTTAAGGAACGCAGAGCAGAGGCCAGCGCCTCATGGAAACTGCTGCACGCCTCTGCTTCTGCACGGCAAATCAGGGCCTTACTTCCAGGCATGTGTTCATGCTGGGTGTGCCGGTAGCGATATAGCAGGGTAAGATGCTGACTTTCTCCTCGAGCAGAGTGACTTCACGTACGAGGGCCTCGAAGTACTCCAAGCACAGTGTTCTCTCATGGCAGCTCACACAAGGACCATGAGAAGTTTTCTGTGCACTTCGGACTCACCAGCAAAGTTGTCCTGAGGCTGTTCGAGGACTCTGGAAATGTAGCTCTCCTCAAGGAACGTACAGTGTGTTGCCCATCACTGGGCACGCACAGAGGGCCTCCGAGGGATGCACCAATGGGCCTCGAAGTTGCTCAGCCGTCCCACAGGGGTCTGGAGGTACTCAGTGAACTTGCAGGGAACACGAGGCCTACCCGAGAGGCCTAGGAGTCCTCAGACGTGTACTTCCTTTAAAGTAAAGCATATAAGGGACTAAGAACTCATGGAAACAGCTGCATGCCTCCCTTTCTGCACGGCTACTAAGGGCCTAACCTGGAGGCAAGTTTTCACGTTGAGATTCCCTTTAGCTCTAGAGCTTGTCAGGCTGACCACCACCGCGGCCATGGAAGCCCGTGGTTTAGACAGAGCAAACTCATTTTCTCCCCAGAAGCATTCTTACAGTGTTTACAGGCCTGTCAAGAGGAGGGAATGGCAGGCACTTTCAATGCAGCGTGAACGCTGCCTTCAAAATGGGAAAGCAAGGCTAGTGCCAACAGGTCCCCTTTTCCAGGGGCACACTCAGCATGCACCCCTGTGGCTTCTAAGAAGTCCGAGGAGACACAGGTTACCCTGTGTTTCCTTCCCTGACTCAACTTCTCGAAGTAGGGTGTTCTGCATCATGCGAACTGCCTCAACCAAGGAACGCCGTAAGCTGCTCCTCTGGGCCTGTGGCTATTCGAAAGCCTGCAGTGCCACAGGAAGAACAGGACTTCAACTGCAGTAAGAACGCAAGCTGACTTCCTCTAGGAGGCACGGTGACTTCAGGCAGGACGTCTTAGATGGAATGCGAAGACGAGGGTTACCCTGAGTGCAGCTCAGGCTAGGGCAACGCGTAAGACTTGCACGCCGTGTGGGACGTGCCAGAACGGTGTTCGTGAACGTGTGCGAGGGCTGAGGAAATGAAGCTGCTCCAAAAGAGAGGGCAGTGCGTTTCCCTACACCCGGCATGCACAGAGGGGCTGTAACGGGCTCCGGGTCTGGACGTTGCTTAGCTGACCCAGGTGAGCCTGGGGTACTCAAGTGTTCCTGCGGGAATAGGGTGCCCAGGCTAGCGTCCTAGGTGTCCAGAAAACTGTGCTGCCGTTTAAGGAACGCAGAGCAGAGGCCAGCGCCTCATGGAAACTGCTGCACGCCTCTGCTTCTGCACGGCAAATCAGGGCCTTACTTCCAGGCATGTGTTCATGCTGGGTGTGCCGGTAGCGATATAGCAGGGTAAGATGCTGACTTTCTCCTCGAGCAGAGTGACTTCACGTACGAGGGCCTCGAAGTACTCCAAGCACAGTGTTCTCTCATGGCAGCTCACACAAGGACCATGAGAAGTTTTCTGTGCACTTCGGACTCACCAGCAAAGTTGTCCTGAGGCCGTTCGAGGACTCTGGAAATGTAGCTCTCCTCAAGGAACGTACAGTGTGTTGCCCATCACTGGGCACGCACAGAGGGCCTCCGAGGGATGCACCAATGGGCCTCGAAGTTGCTCAGCCGGCCCACAGGGGTCTGGAGGTACTCAGTGAACTTGCAGGGAACACGAGGCCTACCCGAGAGGCCTAGGAGTCCTCAGACGTGTACTTCCTTTAAAGTAAAGCATATAAGGGACTAAGAACTCATGGAAACAGCTGCATGCCTCCCTTTCTGCACGGCTACTAAGGGCCTAACCTGGAGGCAAGTTTTCACGTTGAGATTCCCTTTAGCTCTAGAGCTTGTCAGGCTGACCACCACCGCGGCCATGGAAGCCCCTGGTTTAGACAGAGCAAACTCATTTTCTCCCCAGAAGCATTCTTACAGTGTTTACAGGCCTGTCAAGAGGAGGGTATGGCAGGCACTTTCAATGCAGCGTGAACGCTGCCTTCAAAATGGGAAAGCAAGGCTAGTGCCAACAGGTCCCCTTTTCCAGGGGCACACTCAGCATGCACCCCTGTGGCTTCTAACAAGTCCGAGGAGACACAGGTTACCCTGTGTTTCCTTCCCTGACTCAACTTCTCGAAGTAGGGTGTTCTGCATCATGCGAACTGCCTCAACCAAGGAACGCCGTAAGCTGCTCCTCTGGGCCTGTGGCTATTCGAAAGCCTGCAGTGCCACAGGAAGAACAGGACTTCAACTGCAGTAAGAACGCAAGCTGACTTCCTCTAGGAGGCACGGTGACTTCAGGCAGGACGTCTTAGATGGAATGCGAAGACGAGGGTTACCCTGAGTGCAGCTCAGGCTAGGGCAACGCGTAAGACTTGCACGCCGTGTGGGACGTGCCAGAACGGTGTTCGTGAACGTGTGCGAGGGCTGAGGAAATGAAGCTGCTCCAAAAGAGAGGGCAGTGCGTTTCCCTACACCCGGCATGCACAGAGGGGCTGTAACGGGCTCCGGGTCTGGACGTTGCTTAGCTGACCCAGGTGAGCCTGGGGTACTCAAGTGTTCCTGCGGGAATAGGGTGCCCAGGCTAGCGTCCTAGGTGTCCAGAAAACTGTGCTGCCGTTTAAGGAACGCAGAGCAGAGGCCAGCGCCTCATGGAAACTGCTGCACGCCTCTGTTTCTGCACGGCAAATCAGGGCTTTACTTCCAGGCATGTGTTCATGTTGGGTGTGCCGGTAGCGATATAGCAGGGTAAGATGCTGACTTTCTCCTCGAGCAGAGTGACTTCACGTACGAGGGCCTCGAAGTACTCCAAGCACAGTGTTCTCTCATGGCAGCTCACACAAGGACCATGAGAAGTTTTCTGTGCACTTCGGACTCACCAGCAAAGTTGTCCTGAGGCCGTTCGAGGACTCTGGAAATGTAGCTCTCCTCAAGGAACGTACAGTGTGTTGCCCATCACTGGGCACGCACAGAGGGCCTCCGAGGGATGCACCAATGGGCCTCGAAGTTGCTCAGCCGTCCCACAGGGGTCTGGAGGTACTCAGTGAACTTGCAGGGAACACGAGGCCTACCCGAGAGGCCTAGGAGTCCTCAGACGTGTACTTCCTTTAAAGTAAAGCATATAAGGGACTAAGAACTCATGGAAACAGCTGCATGCCTCCCTTTCTGCACGGCTACTAAGGGCCTAACCTGGAGGCAAGTTTTCACGTTGAGATTCCCTTTAGCTCTAGAGCTTGTCAGGCTGACCACCACCGCGGCCATGGAAGCCCCTGGTTTAGACAGAGCAAACTCATTTTCTCCCCAGAAGCATTCTTACAGTGTTTACAGGCCTGTCAAGAGGAGGGTATGGCAGGCACTTTCAATGCAGCGTGAACGCTGCCTTCAAAATGGGAAAGCAAGGCTAGTGCCAACAGGTCCCCTTTTCCAGGGGCACACTCAGCATGCACCCCTGTGGCTTCTAACAAGTCCGAGGAGACACAGGTTACCCTGTGTTTCCTTCCCTGACTCAACTTCTCGAAGTAGGGTGTTCTGCATCATGCTAACTGCCTCAACCAAGGAACGCCGTAAGCTGCTCCTCTGGGCCTGTGGCTATTCGAAAGCCTGCAGTGCCACAGGAAGAACAGGACTTCAACTGCAGTAAGAACGCAAGCTGACTTCCTCTAGGAGGCACGGTGACTTCAGGCAGGACGTCTTAGATGGAATGCGAAGACGAGGGTTACCCTGAGTGCAGCTCAGGCTAGGGCAACGCGTAAGACTTCCACGCCGTGTGGGACGTGCCAGAACGGTGTTCGTGAACGTGTGCGAGGGCTGAGGAAATGAAGCTGCTCCAAAAGAGAGGGCAGTGCGTTTCCCTACACCCGGCATGCACAGAGGGGCTGTAACGGGCTCCGGGTCTGGACGTTGCTTAGCTGACCCAGGTGAGCCTGGGGTACTCAAGTGTTCCTGCGGGAATAGGGTGCCCAGGCTAGCGTCGTAGGTGTCCAGAAAACTGTGCTGCCGTTTAAGGAACGCAGAGCAGAGGCCAGCGCCTCATGGAAACTGCTGCACGCCTCTGTTTCTGCACGGCAAATCAGGGCTTTACTTCCAGGCATGTGTTCATGCTGGGTGTGCCGGTAGCGATATAGCAGGGTAAGATGCTGACTTTCTCCTCGAGCAGAGTGACTTCACGTACGAGGGCCTCGAAGTGCTCCAAGCACAGTGTTCTCTCATGGCAGCTCACACAAGGACCATGAGAAGTTTTCTGTGCACTTCGGACGCACCAGCAATGTTGTCCTGAGGCCGTTCCAGGACTCTGGAAATGTAGCTCTCCTCAAGGAACGTACAGTGTGTTGCCCATCACTGGGCACGCACAGAGGGCCTCCGAGGGATGCACCAATGGGCCTCGAAATTGCTCAGCCGGCCCACAGGGGTCTGGAGGTACTCAGTGAACTTGCAGGAAAACGAGGTCTACCCGAGAGGCCTAGGAGTCCTCAGACGTGTACTTCCTTTAAAGTAAAGCATATAAGGGACTAAGAACTCATGGAAACAGCTGCATGCCTCCCTTTCTGCACGGCTACTAAGGGCCTAACCTGGAGGCAAGTTTTCACGTTGAGATTCCCTTTAGCTCTAGAGCTTGTCAGGCTGACCACCACCGCGGCCATGGAAGCCCCTGGTTTAGACAGAGCAAACTCATTTTCTCCCCAGAAGCATTCTGACAGTGTTTACAGGCCTGTCAAGAGGAGGGAATGGCAGGCAGTTTCAATGCAGCGTGAACGCTGCCTTCAAAACGGGAAAGCAAGGCTAGTTCCAGCAGGTCCCCTTTTCCAGGGACACACTCAGCATGCACCCCTGTGGCTTCTAACAAGTCCGAGGAGACACAGGTTACCCTGTGTTTCCTTCCCTGACTCAACTTCTCGAAGTAGGGTGTTCTGCATCATGCGAACTGCCTCAACCAAGGAACGCCGTAAGCTGCTCCTCTGGGCCTGTGGCTATTCGAAAGCCTGCAGTGCCACAGGAAGAACAGGACTTCAACTGCAGTAAGAACGCAAGCTGACTTCCTCTAGGAGGCACGGTGACTTCAGGCAGGACGTCTTAGGTGGAATGCGAAGACGAGGGTTACCCTGAGTGCAGCTCAGGCTAGGGCAACGCGTAAGACTTCAACGCCGTGTGGGACGTGCCAGAACGGTGTTCGTGAACGTGTGCGAGGGCTGAGGAAATGAAGCTGCTCCAAAAGAGAGGGCAGTGCGTTTCCCTACACCCGGCATGCACAGAGGGGCTGTAACGGGCTCCGGGTCTGGACGTTGCTTAGCTGACCCAGGTGAGCCTGGGGTACTCAAGTGTTCCTGCGGGAATAGGGTGCCCAGGCTAGCGTCCTAGGTGTCCAGAAAACTGTGCTGCCGTTTAAGGAACGCAGAGCAGAGGCCAGCGCCTCATGGAAACTGCTGCACGCCTCTGTTTCTGCACGGCAAATCAGGGCTTTACTTCCAGGCATGTGTTCATGTTGGGTGTGCCGGTAGCGATATAGCAGGGTAAGATGCTGACTTTCTCCTCGAGCAGAGTGACTTCACGTACGAGGGCCTCGAAGTACTCCAAGCACAGTGTTCTCTCATGGCAGCTCACACAAGGACCATGAGAAGTTTTCTGTGCACTTCGGACTCACCAGCAAAGTTGTCCTGAGGCCGTTCGAGGACTCTGGAAATGTAGCTCTCCTCAAGGAACGTACAGTGTGTTGCCCATCACTGGGCACGCACAGAGGGCCTCCGAGGGATGCACCAATGGGCCTCGAAGTTGCTCAGCCGTCCCACAGGGGTCTGGAGGTACTCAGTGAACTTGCAGGGAACACGAGGCCTACCCGAGAGGCCTAGGAGTCCTCAGACGTGTACTTCCTTTAAAGTAAAGCATATAAGGGACTAAGAACTCATGGAAACAGCTGCATGCCTCCCTTTCTGCACGGCTACTAAGGGCCTAACCTGGAGGCAAGTTTTCACGTTGAGATTCCCTTTAGCTCTAGAGCTTGTCAGGCTGACCACCACCGCGGCCATGGAAGCCCCTGGTTTAGACAGAGCAAACTCATTTTCTCCCCAGAAGCATTCTTACAGTGTTTACAGGCCTGTCAAGAGGAGGGTATGGCAGGCACTTTCAATGCAGCGTGAACGCTGCCTTCAAAATGGGAAAGCAAGGCTAGTGCCAACAGGTCCCCTTTTCCAGGGGCACACTCAGCATGCACCCCTGTGGCTTCTAACAAGTCCGAGGAGACACAGGTTACCCTGTGTTTCCTTCCCTGACTCAACTTCTCGAAGTAGGGTGTTCTGCATCATGCTAACTGCCTCAACCAAGGAACGCCGTAAGCTGCTCCTCTGGGCCTGTGGCTATTCGAAAGCCTGCAGTGCCACAGGAAGAACAGGACTTCAACTGCAGTAAGAACGCAAGCTGACTTCCTCTAGGAGGCACGGTGACTTCAGGCAGGACGTCTTAGATGGAATGCGAAGACGAGGGTTACCCTGAGTGCAGCTCAGGCTAGGGCAACGCGTAAGACTTCCACGCCGTGTGGGACGTGCCAGAACGGTGTTCGTGAACGTGTGCGAGGGCTGAGGAAATGAAGCTGCTCCAAAAGAGAGGGCAGTGCGTTTCCCTACACCCGGCATGCACAGAGGGGCTGTAACGGGCTCCGGGTCTGGACGTTGCTTAGCTGACCCAGGTGAGCCTGGGGTACTCAAGTGTTCCTGCGGGAATAGGGTGCCCAGGCTAGCGTCGTAGGTGTCCAGAAAACTGTGCTGCCGTTTAAGGAACGCAGAGCAGAGGCCAGCGCCTCATGGAAACTGCTGCACGCCTCTGTTTCTGCACGGCAAATCAGGGCTTTACTTCCAGGCATGTGTTCATGCTGGGTGTGCCGGTAGCGATATAGCAGGGTAAGATGCTGACTTTCTCCTCGAGCAGAGTGACTTCACGTACGAGGGCCTCGAAGTGCTCCAAGCACAGTGTTCTCTCATGGCAGCTCACACAAGGACCATGAGAAGTTTTCTGTGCACTTCGGACGCACCAGCAATGTTGTCCTGAGGCCGTTCCAGGACTCTGGAAATGTAGCTCTCCTCAAGGAACGTACAGTGTGTTGCCCATCACTGGGCACGCACAGAGGGCCTCCGAGGGATGCACCAATGGGCCTCGAAATTGCTCAGCCGGCCCACAGGGGTCTGGAGGTACTCAGTGAACTTGCAGGAAAACGAGGTCTACCCGAGAGGCCTAGGAGTCCTCAGACGTGTACTTCCTTTAAAGTAAAGCATATAAGGGACTAAGAACTCATGGAAACAGCTGCATGCCTCCCTTTCTGCACGGCTACTAAGGGCCTAACCTGGAGGCAAGTTTTCACGTTGAGATTCCCTTTAGCT
Organism: Delphinapterus leucas; assembly: GCF_059928025.1. Classification (NCBI taxonomy): domain Eukaryota; kingdom Metazoa; phylum Chordata; class Mammalia; order Artiodactyla; family Monodontidae; genus Delphinapterus; species Delphinapterus leucas. The sequence continues at coordinate 1,493,928 of NC_143140.1, forward strand.
CTAGAGCTTGTCAGGCTGACCACCACCGCGGCCATGGAAGCCCCTGGTTTAGACAGAGCAAACTCATTTTCTCCCCAGAAGCATTCTGACAGTGTTTACAGGCCTGTCAAGAGGAGGGAATGGCAGGCAGTTTCAATGCAGCGTGAACGCTGCCTTCAAAACGGGAAAGCAAGGCTAGTTCCAGCAGGTCCCCTTTTCCAGGGACACACTCAGCATGCACCCCTGTGGCTTCTAACAAGTCCGAGGAGACACAGGTTACCCTGTGTTTCCTTCCCTGACTCAACTTCTCGAAGTAGGGTGTTCTGCATCATGCGAACTGCCTCAACCAAGGAACGCCGTAAGCTGCTCCTCTGGGCCTGTGGCTATTCGAAAGCCTGCAGTGCCACAGGAAGAACAGGACTTCAACTGCAGTAAGAACGCAAGCTGACTTCCTCTAGGAGGCACGGTGACTTCAGGCAGGACGTCTTAGGTGGAATGCGAAGACGAGGGTTACCCTGAGTGCAGCTCAGGCTAGGGCAACGCGTAAGACTTCAACGCCGTGTGGGACGTGCCAGAACGCTGTTCGTGAACGTGTGCGAGGGCTGAGGAAATGAAGCTGCTCCAAAAGAGAGGGCAGTGCGTTTCCCTACACCCGGCATGCACAGAGGGGCTGTAACGGGCTCCGGGTCTGGACGTTGCTTAGCTGACCCAGGTGAGCCTGGGGTACTCAAGTGTTCCTGCGGGAATAGGGTGCCCAGGCTAGCGTCCTAGGTGTCCAGAAAACTGTGCTGCCGTTCAAGGAACGCAGAGCAGAGGCCAGCGCCTCATGGAAACTGCTGCACGCCTCTGCTTCTGCACGGCAAATCAGGGCCTTACTTCCAGGCATGTGTTCATGCTGGGTGTGCCGGTAGCGATATAGCAGGGTAAGATGCTGACTTTCTCCTCGAGCAGAGTGACTTCACGTACGAGGGCCTCGAAGTGCTCCAAGCACAGTGTTCTCTCATGGCAGCTCACACAAGGACCATGAGAAGTTTTCTGTGCACTTCGGACGCACCAGCAATGTTGTCCTGAGGCCGTTCCAGGACTCTGGAAATGTAGCTCTCCTCAAGGAACGTACAGTGTGTTGCCCATCACTGGGCACGCACAGAGGGCCTCCGAGGGATGCACCAATGGGCCTCGAAATTGCTCAGCCGGCCCACAGGGGTCTGGAGGTACTCAGTGAACTTGCAGGAAAACGAGGTCTACCCGAGAGGCCTAGGAGTCCTCAGACGTGTACTTCCTTTAAAGTAAAGCATATAAGGGACAAAGAACTCATGGAAATAGCTGCATGCCTCCCTTTCTGCACGGCTACTAAGGGCCTAACCTGGAGGCAACTTTTCACGTTGAGATTCCCTTTAGCTCTAGAGCTTGTCAGGCTGACCACCACCGCGGCCATGGAAGCCCCTGGTTTAGACAGAGCAAACTCATTTTCTCCCCAGAAGCATTCTTACAGTGTTTACAGGCCTGTCAAGAGGAGGGAATGGCAGGCAGTTTCAATGCAGCGTGAACGCTGCCTTCAAAACGGGAAAGCAAGGCTAGTTCCAGCAGGTCCCCTTTTCCAGGGGCACACTCAGCATGCACCCCTGTGGCTTCTAAGAAGTCCGAGGAGACACAGGTTACCCTGTGTTTCCTTCCCTGACTCAACTTCTCGAAGTAGGGTGTTCTGCATCATGCGAACTGCCTCAACCAAGGAACGCCGTAAGCTGCTCCTCTGGGCCTGTGGCTATTCGAAAGCCTGCAGTGCCACAGGAAGAACAGGACTTCAACTGCAGTAAGAACGCAAGCTGACTTCCTCTAGGAGGCACGGTGACTTCAGGCAGGACGTCTTAGGTGGAATGCGAAGACGAGGGTTACCCTGAGTGCAGCTCAGGCTAGGGCAACGCGTAAGACTTCCACGCCGTGTGGGACGTGCCAGAACGGTGTTCGTGAACGTGTGCGAGGGCTGAGGAAATGAAGCTGCTCCAAAAGAGAGGGCAGTGCGTTTCCCTACACCCGGCATGCACAGAGGGGCTGTAACGGGCTCCGGGTCTGGACGTTGCTTAGCTGACCCAGGTGAGCCTGGGGTACTCAAGTGTTCCTGCGGGAATAGGGTGCCCAGGCTAGCGTCCTAGGTGTCCAGAAAACTGTGCTGCCGTTTAAGGAACGCAGAGCAGAGGCCAGCGCCTCATGGAAACTGCTGCACGCCTCTGCTTCTGCACGGCAAATCAGGGCCTTACTTCCAGGCATGTGTTCATGCTGGGTGTGCCGGTAGCGATATAGCAGGGTAAGATGCTGACTTTCTCCTCGAGCAGAGTGACTTCACGTACGAGGGCCTCGAAGTACTCCAAGCACAGTGTTCTCTCATGGCAGCTCACACAAGGACCATGAGAAGTTTTCTGTGCACTTCGGACTCACCAGCAAAGTTGTCCTGAGGCCGTTCGAGGACTCTGGAAATGTAGCTCTCCTCAAGGAACGTACAGTGTGTTGCCCATCACTGGGCACGCACAGAGGGCCCCGGAGGGATGCACCAATGGGCCTCGAAGTTGCTCAGCCGGCCCACAGGGGTCTGGAGGTACTCAGTGAACTTGCAGGGAAAACGAGGCCTACCCGAGAGGCCTAGGAGTCCTCAGACGTGTACTTCCTTTTAAGTAAAGCATATAAGGGACTAAGAACTCATGGAAACAGCTGCATGCCTCCCTTTCTGCACGGCTACTAAGGGCCTAACCTGGAGGCAAGTTTTCACGTTGAGATTCCCTTTAGCTCTAGAGCTTGTCAGGCTGACCACCACCGCGGCCATGGAAGCCCCTGGTTTAGACAGAGCAAACTCATTTTCTCCCCAGAAGCATTCTGACAGTGTTTACAGGCCTGTCAAGAGGAGGGAATGGCAGGCAGTTTCAATGCAGCGTGAACGCTGCCTTCAAAACGGGAAAGCAAGGCTAGTTCCAGCAGGTCCCCTTTTCCAGGGACACACTCAGCATGCACCCCTGTGGCTTCTAACAAGTCCGAGGAGACACAGGTTACCCAGTGTTTCCTTCCCTGACTCAACTTCTCGAAGTAGGGTGTTCTGCATCATGCGAACTGCCTCAACCAAGGAACGCCGTAAGCTGCTCCTCTGGGCCTGTGGCTATTCGAAAGCCTGCAGTGCCACAGGAAGAACAGGACTTCAACTGCAGTAAGAACGCAAGCTGACTTCCTCTAGGAGGCACGGTGACTTCAGGCAGGACGTCTTAGGTGGAATGCGAAGACGAGGGTTACCCTGAGTGCAGCTCAGGCTAGGGCAACGCGTAAGACTTCAACGCCGTGTGGGACGTGCCAGAACGCTGTTCGTGAACGTGTGCGAGGGCTGAGGAAATGAAGCTGCTCCAAAAGAGAGGGCAGTGCGTTTCCCTACACCCGGCATGCACAGAGGGGCTGTAACGGGCTCCGGGTCTGGACGTTGCTTAGCTGACCCAGGTGAGCCTGGGGTACTCAAGTGTTCCTGCGGGAATAGGGTGCCCAGGCTAGCGTCCTAGGTGTCCAGAAAACTGTGCTGCCGTTCAAGGAACGCAGAGCAGAGGCCAGCGCCTCATGGAAACTGCTGCACGCCTCTGCTTCTGCACGGCAAATCAGGGCCTTACTTCCAGGCATGTGTTCATGCTGGGTGTGCCGGTAGCGATATAGCAGGGTAAGATGCTGACTTTCTCCTCGAGCAGAGTGACTTCACGTACGAGGGCCTCGAAGTGCTCCAAGCACAGTGTTCTCTCATGGCAGCTCACACAAGGACCATGAGAAGTTTTCTGTGCACTTCGGACGCACCAGCAATGTTGTCCTGAGGCCGTTCCAGGACTCTGGAAATGTAGCTCTCCTCAAGGAACGTACAGTGTGTTGCCCATCACTGGGCACGCACAGAGGGCCTCCGAGGGATGCACCAATGGGCCTCGAAATTGCTCAGCCGGCCCACAGGGGTCTGGAGGTACTCAGTGAACTTGCAGGAAAACGAGGTCTACCCGAGAGGCCTAGGAGTCCTCAGACGTGTACTTCCTTTAAAGTAAAGCATATAAGGGACAAAGAACTCATGGAAATAGCTGCATGCCTCCCTTTCTGCACGGCTACTAAGGGCCTAACCTGGAGGCAACTTTTCACGTTGAGATTCCCTTTAGCTCTAGAGCTTGTCAGGCTGACCACCACCGCGGCCATGGAAGCCCCTGGTTTAGACAGAGCAAACTCATTTTCTCCCCAGAAGCATTCTTACAGTGTTTACAGGCCTGTCAAGAGGAGGGAATGGCAGGCAGTTTCAATGCAGCGTGAACGCTGCCTTCAAAATGGGAAAGCAAGGCTAGTTCCAACAGGTCCCCTTTTCCAGGGGCACACTCAGCATGCACCCCTGTGGCTTCTAAGAAGTCCGAGGAGACACAGGTTACCCTGTGTTTCCTTCCCTGACTCAACTTCTCGAAGTAGGGTGTTGTGCATCATGCGAACTGCCTCAACCAAGGAACGCCGTAAGCTGCTCCTCTGGGCCTGTGGCTATTCGAAAGCCTGCAGTGCCACAGGAAGAACAGGACTTCAACTGCAGTAAGAACGCAAGCTGACTTCCTCTAGGAGGCACGGTGACTTCAGGCAGGACGTCTTAGGTGGAATGCGAAGACGAGGGTTACCCTGAGTGCAGCTCAGGCTAGGGCAACGCGTAAGACTTGCACGCCGTGTGGGACGTGCCAGAACGGTGTTCGTGAACGTGTGCGAGGGCTGAGGAAATGAAGCTGCTCCAAAAGAGAGGGCAGTGCGTTTCCCTACACCCGGCATGCACAGAGGGGCTGTAACGGGCTCCGGGTCTGGACGTTGCTTAGCTGACCCAGGTGAGCCTGGGGTACTCAAGTGTTCCTGCGGGAATAGGGTGCCCAGGCTAGCGTCCTAGGTGTCCAGAAAACTGTGCTGCCATTCAAGGAACGCAGAGCAGAGGCCAGCGCCTCATGGAAACTGCTGCACGCCTCTGCTTCTGCACGGCAAATCAGGGCCTTACTTCCAGGCATGTGTTCATGCTGGGTGTGCCGGTAGCGATATAGCAGGGTAAGATGCTGACTTTCTCCTCGAGCAGAGTGACTTCACGTACGAGGGCCTCGAAGTACTCCAAGCACAGTGTTCTCTCATGGCAGCTCACACAAGGACCATGAGAAGATTTCTGTGCACTTCGGACTCACCAGCAAAGTTGTCCTGAGGCCGTTCGAGGACTCTGGAAATGTAGCTCTCCTCAAGAAACGTACAGTGTGTTGCCCATCACTGGGCACGCACAGAGAGCCTCCGAGGGATGCACCAATGGGCCTCGAAGTTGCTCAGCCGGCCCACAGGGGTCTGGAGGTACTCAGTGAACTTGCAGGGAAAACGAGGCCTACCCGAGAGGCCTAGGAGTCCTCAGACGTGTACTTCCTTTAAAGTAAAGCATATAAGGGACTAAGAACTCATGGAAACAGCTGCATGCCTCCCTTTCTGCACAGCTACTAAGGGCCTAACCTGGAGGCAAGTTTTCACGTTGAGATTCCCTTTAGCTCTAGAGCTTGTCAGGCTGACCACCACCGCGGCCATGGAAGCCCCTGGTTTAGACAGAGCAAACTCATTTTCTCCCCAGAAGCATTCTTACAGTGTTTACAGGCCTGTCAAGAGGAGGGAATGGCAGGCAGTTTCAATGCAGCGTGAACGCTGCCTTCAAAACGGGAAAGCAAGGCTAGTTCCAGCAGGTCCCCTTTTCCAGGGGCACACTCAGCATGCACCCCTGTGGCTTCTAAGAAGTCCGAGGAGACACAGGTTACCCTGTGTTTCCTTCCCTGACTCAACTTCTCGAAGTAGGGTGTTCTGCATCATGCGAACTGCCTCAACCAAGGAACGCCGTAAGCTGCTCCTCTGGGCCTGTGGCTATTCGAAAGCCTGCAGTGCCACAGGAAGAACAGGACTTCAACTGCAGTAAGAACGCAAGCTGACTTCCTCTAGGAGGCACGGTGACTTCAGGCAGGACGTCTTAGGTGGAATGCGAAGACGAGGGTTACCCTGAGTGCAGCTCAGGCTAGGGCAACGCGTAAGACTTCAACGCCGTGTGGGACGTGCCAGAACGCTGTTCGTGAACGTGTGCGAGGGCTGAGGAAATGAAGCTGCTCCAAAAGAGAGGGCAGTGCGTTTCCCTACACCCGGCATGCACAGAGGGGCTGTAACGGGCTCCGGGTCTGGACGTTGCTTAGCTGACCCAGGTGAGCCTGGGGTACTCAAGTGTTCCTGCGGGAATAGGGTGCCCAGGCTAGCGTCCTAGGTGTCCAGAAAACTGTGCTGCCGTTCAAGGAACGCAGAGCAGAGGCCAGCGCCTCATGGAAACTGCTGCACGCCTCTGCTTCTGCACGGCAAATCAGGGCCTTACTTCCAGGCATGTGTTCATGCTGGGTGTGCCGGTAGCGATATAGCAGGGTAAGATGCTGACTTTCTCCTCGAGCAGAGTGACTTCACGTACGAGGGCCTCGAAGTGCTCCAAGCACAGTGTTCTCTCATGGCAGCTCACACAAGGACCATAAGAAGTTTTCTGTGCACTTCGGACGCACCAGCAATGTTGTCCTGAGGCCGTTCGAGGACTCTGGAAATGTAGCTCTCCTCAAGGAACGTACAGTGTGTTGCCCATCACTGGGCACGCACAGAGGGCCTCCGAGGGATGCACCAATGGGCCTCGAAGTTGCTCAGCCGGCCCACAGGGGTCTGGAGGTACTCAGTGAACTTGCAGGGAAAACGAGGCCTACCCGAGAGGCCTAGGAGTCCTCAGACGTGTACTTCCTTTAAAGTAAAGCATATAAGGGACTAAGAACTCATGGAAACAGCTGCATGCCTCCCTTTCTGCACGGCTACTAAGGGCCTAACCTGGAGGCAAGTTTTCACGTTGAGATTCCCTTTAGCTCTAGAGCTTGTCAGGCTGACCACCACCGCGGCCATGGAAGCCCCTGGTTTAGACAGAGCAAACTCATTTTCTCCCCAGAAGCATTCTTACAGTGTTTACAGGCCTGTCAAGAGGAGGGAATGGCAGGCACTTTCAATGCAGCGTGAACGCTGCCTTCAAAACGGGAAAGCAAGTCTAGTTCCAGCAGGTCCCCTTTTCCAGGGGCACACTCAGCATGCACCCCTGTGGCTTCTAACAAGTCCGAGGAGACACAGGTTACCCTGTGTTTCCTTCCCTGACTCAACTTCTCGAAGTAGGGTGTTCTGCATCATGCGAACTGCCTCAACCAAGGAACGTCGTAATCTGCTCCTCTGGGCCTGTGGCTATTCGAAAGCCTGCAGTGCCACAGGAAGAACAGGACTTCAACTGCAGTAAGAACGCAAGCTGACTTCCTCTAGGAGGCACGGTGACTTCAGGCAGGACGTCTTAGATGGAATGCGAAGACGAGGGTTACCCTGAGTGCAGCTCAGGCTAGGGCAACGCGTAAGACTTCCACGCCGTGTGGGACGTGCCAGAACGGTGTTCGTGAACGTGTGCGAGGGCTGAGGAAATGAAGCTGCTCCAAAAGAGAGGGCAGTGCGTTTCCCTACACCCGGCATGCACAGAGGGGCTGTAACGGGCTCCGGGTCTGGACGTTGCTTAGCTGACCCAGGTGAGCCTGGGGTACTCAAGTGTTCCTGCGGGAATAGGGTGCCCAGGCTAGCGTCCTAGGTGTCCAGAAAACTGTGCTGCCGTTTAAGGAACGCAGAGCAGAGGCCAGCGCCTCATGGAAACTGCTGCACGCCTCTGCTTCTGCACGGCAAATCAGGGCCTTACTTCCAGGCATGTGTTCATGCTGGGTGTGCCGGTAGCGATATAGCAGGGTAAGATGCTGACTTTCTCCTCGAGCAGAGTGACTTCACGTACGAGGGCCTCGAAGTACTCCAAGCACAGTGTTCTCTCATGGCAGCTCACACAAGGACCATGAGAAGTTTTCTGTGCACTTCGGACTCACCAGCAAAGTTGTCCTGAGGCTGTTCGAGGACTCTGGAAATGTAGCTCTCCTCAAGGAACGTACAGTGTGTTGCCCATCACTGGGCACGCACAGAGGGCCTCCGAGGGATGCACCAATGGGCCTCGAAGTTGCTCAGCCGTCCCACAGGGGTCTGGAGGTACTCAGTGAACTTGCAGGGAACACGAGGCCTACCCGAGAGGCCTAGGAGTCCTCAGACGTGTACTTCCTTTAAAGTAAAGCATATAAGGGACTAAGAACTCATGGAAACAGCTGCATGCCTCCCTTTCTGCACGGCTACTAAGGGCCTAACCTGGAGGCAAGTTTTCACGTTGAGATTCCCTTTAGCTCTAGAGCTTGTCAGGCTGACCACCACCGCGGCCATGGAAGCCCGTGGTTTAGACAGAGCAAACTCATTTTCTCCCCAGAAGCATTCTTACAGTGTTTACAGGCCTGTCAAGAGGAGGGAATGGCAGGCACTTTCAATGCAGCGTGAACGCTGCCTTCAAAATGGGAAAGCAAGGCTAGTTCCAACAGGTCCCCTTTTCCAGGGGCACACTCAGCATGCACCCCTGTGGCTTCTAAGAAGTCCGAGGAGACACAGGTTACCCTGTGTTTCCTTCCCTGACTCAACTTCTCGAAGTAGGGTGTTCTGCATCATGCGAACTGCCTCAACCAAGGAACGCCGTAAGCTGCTCCTCTGGGCCTGTGGCTATTCGAAAGCCTGCAGTGCCACAGGAAGAACAGGACTTCAACTGCAGTAAGAACGCAAGCTGACTTCCTCTAGGAGGCACGGTGACTTCAGGCAGGACGTCTTAGATGGAATGCGAAGACGAGGGTTACCCTGAGTGCAGCTCAGGCTAGGGCAACGCGTAAGACTTCCACGCCGTGTGGGACGTGCCAGAACGGTGTTCGTGAACGTGTGCGAGGGCTGAGGAAATGAAGCTGCTCCAAAAGAGAGGGCAGTGCGTTTCCCTACACCCGGCATGCACAGAGGGGCTGTAACGGGCTCCGGGTCTGGACGTTGCTTAGCTGACCCAGGTGAGCCTGGGGTACTCAAGTGTTCCTGCGGGAATAGGGTGCCCAGGCTAGCGTCCTAGGTGTCCAGAAAACTGTGCTGCCGTTTAAGGAACGCAGAGCAGAGGCCAGCGCCTCATGGAAACTGCTGCACGCCTCTGCTTCTGCACGGCAAATCAGGGCCTTACTTCCAGGCATGTGTTCATGCTGGGTGTGCCGGTAGCGATATAGCAGGGTAAGATGCTGACTTTCTCCTCGAGCAGAGTGACTTCACGTACGAGGGCCTCGAAGTACTCCAAGCACAGTGTTCTCTCATGGCAGCTCACACAAGGACCATGAGAAGTTTTCTGTGCACTTCGGACTCACCAGCAAAGTTGTCCTGAGGCCGTTCGAGGACTCTGGAAATGTAGCTCTCCTCAAGGAACGTACAGTGTGTTGCCCATCACTGGGCACGCACAGAGGGCCTCCGAGGGATGCACCAATGGGCCTCGAAGTTGCTCAGCCGGCCCACAGGGGTCTGGAGGTACTCAGTGAACTTGCAGGGAACACGAGGCCTACCCGAGAGGCCTAGGAGTCCTCAGACGTGTACTTCCTTTAAAGTAAAGCATATAAGGGACTAAGAACTCATGGAAACAGCTGCATGCCTCCCTTTCTGCACGGCTACTAAGGGCCTAACCTGGAGGCAAGTTTTCACGTTGAGATTCCCTTTAGCTCTAGAGCTTGTCAGGCTGACCACCACCGCGGCCATGGAAGCCCCTGGTTTAGACAGAGCAAACTCATTTTCTCCCCAGAAGCATTCTTACAGTGTTTACAGGCCTGTCAAGAGGAGGGTATGGCAGGCACTTTCAATGCAGCGTGAACGCTGCCTTCAAAATGGGAAAGCAAGGCTAGTGCCAACAGGTCCCCTTTTCCAGGGGCACACTCAGCATGCACCCCTGTGGCTTCTAACAAGTCCGAGGAGACACAGGTTACCCTGTGTTTCCTTCCCTGACTCAACTTCTCGAAGTAGGGTGTTCTGCATCATGCGAACTGCCTCAACCAAGGAACGCCGTAAGCTGCTCCTCTGGGCCTGTGGCTATTCGAAAGCCTGCAGTGCCACAGGAAGAACAGGACTTCAACTGCAGTAAGAACGCAAGCTGACTTCCTCTAGGAGGCACGGTGACTTCAGGCAGGACGTCTTAGATGGAATGCGAAGACGAGGGTTACCCTGAGTGCAGCTCAGGCTAGGGCAACGCGTAAGACTTCCACGCCGTGTGGGACGTGCCAGAACGGTGTTCGTGAACGTGTGCGAGGGCTGAGGAAATGAAGCTGCTCCAAAAGAGAGGGCAGTGCGTTTCCCTACACCCGGCATGCACAGAGGGGCTGTAACGGGCTCCGGGTCTGGACGTTGCTTAGCTGACCCAGGTGAGCCTGGGGTACTCAAGTGTTCCTGCGGGAATAGGGTGCCCAGGCTAGCGTCCTAGGTGTCCAGAAAACTGTGCTGCCGTTTAAGGAACGCAGAGCAGAGGCCAGCGCCTCATGGAAACTGCTGCACGCCTCTGTTTATGCACGGCAAATCAGGGCTTTACTTCCAGGCATGTGTTCATGTTGGGTGTGCCGGTAGCGATATAGCAGGGTAAGATGCTGACTTTCTCCTCGAGCAGAGTGACTTCACGTACGAGGGCCTCGAAGTACTCCAAGCACAGTGTTCTCTCATGGCAGCTCACACAAGGACCATGAGAAGTTTTCTGTGCACTTCGGACTCACCAGCAAAGTTGTCCTGAGGCCGTTCGAGGACTCTGGAAATGTAGCTCTCCTCAAGGAACGTACAGTGTGTTGCCCATCACTGGGCACGCACAGAGGGCCTCCGAGGGATGCACCAATGGGCCTCGAAGTTGCTCAGCCGTCCCACAGGGGTCTGGAGGTACTCAGTGAACTTGCAGGGAACACGAGGCCTACCCGAGAGGCCTAGGAGTCCTCAGACGTGTACTTCCTTTAAAGTAAAGCATATAAGGGACTAAGAACTCATGGAAACAGCTGCATGCCTCCCTTTCTGCACGGCTACTAAGGGCCTAACCTGGAGGCAAGTTTTCACGTTGAGATTCCCTTTAGCTCTAGAGCTTGTCAGGCTGACCACCACCGCGGCCATGGAAGCCCCTGGTTTAGACAGAGCAAACTCATTTTCTCCCCAGAAGCATTCTTACAGTGTTTACAGGCCTGTCAAGAGGAGGGTATGGCAGGCACTTTCAATGCAGCGTGAACGCTGCCTTCAAAATGGGAAAGCAAGGCTAGTGCCAACAGGTCCCCTTTTCCAGGGGCACACTCAGCATGCACCCCTGTGGCTTCTAACAAGTCCGAGGAGACACAGGTTACCCTGTGTTTCCTTCCCTGACTCAACTTCTCGAAGTAGGGTGTTCTGCATCATGCTAACTGCCTCAACCAAGGAACGCCGTAAGCTGCTCCTCTGGGCCTGTGGCTATTCGAAAGCCTGCAGTGCCACAGGAAGAACAGGACTTCAACTGCAGTAAGAACGCAAGCTGACTTCCTCTAGGAGGCACGGTGACTTCAGGCAGGACGTCTTAGATGGAATGCGAAGACGAGGCTTACCCTGAGTGCAGCTCAGGCTAGGGCAACGCGTAAGACTTCCACGCCGTGTGGGACGTGCCAGAACGGTGTTCGTGAACGTGTGCGAGGGCTGAGGAAATGAAGCTGCTCCAAAAGAGAGGGCAGTGCGTTTCCCTACACCCGGCATGCACAGAGGGGCTGTAACGGGCTCCGGGTCTGGACGTTGCTTAGCTGACCCAGGTGAGCCTGGGGTACTCAAGTGTTCCTGCGGGAATAGGGTGCCCAGGCTAGCGTCGTAGGTGTCCAGAAAACTGTGCTGCCGTTTAAGGAACGCAGAGCAGAGGCCAGCGCCTCATGGAAACTGCTGCACGCCTCTGTTTCTGCACGGCAAATCAGGGCTTTACTTCCAGGCATGTGTTCATGCTGGGTGTGCCGGTAGCGATATAGCAGGGTAAGATGCTGACTTTCTCCTCGAGCAGAGTGACTTCACGTACGAGGGCCTCGAAGTACTCCAAGCACAGTGTTCTCTCATGGCAGCTCACACAAGGACCATGAGAAGTTTTCTGTGCACTTCGGACTCACCAGCAAAGTTGTCCTGAGGCCGTTCGAGGACTCTGGAAATGTAGCTCTCCTCAAGGAACGTACAGTGTGTTGCCCATCACTGGGCACGCACAGAGGGCCTCCGAGGGATGCACCAATGTGCCTCGAATTTGCTCAGCCGGCCCACAGGGGTCTGGAGGTACTCAGTGAACTTGCAGGGAACACGAGGCCTACCCGAGAGGCCTAGGAGTCCTCAGACGTGTACTTCCTTTAAAGTAAAGCATATAAGGGACTAAGAACTCATGGAAACAGCTGCATGCCTCCCTTTCTGCACGGCTACTAAGGGCCTAACCTGGAAGCAAGTTTTCACGTTGAGATTCCCTTTAGCTCTAGAGCTTGTCAGGCTGACCACCACCGCGGCCATGGAAGCCCCTGGTTTAGACAGAGCAAACTCATTTTCTCCCCAGAAGCATTCTTACAGTGTTTACAGGCCTGTCAAGAGGAGGGAATGGCAGGCAGTTTCAATGCAGCGTGAACGCTGCCTTCAAAACGGGAAAGCAAGGCTAGTTCCAGCAGGTCCCCTTTTCCAGGGACACACTCAGCATGCACCCCTGTGGCTTCTAACAAGTCCGAGGAGACACAGGTTACCCTGTGTTTCCTTCCCTGACTCAACTTCTCGAAGTAGGGTGTTCTGCATCATGCGAACTGCCTCAACCAAGGAACGCCGTAAGCTGCTCCTCTGGGCCTGTGGCTATTCGAAAGCCTGCAGTGCCACAGGAAGAACAGGACTTCAACTGCAGTAAGAACGCAAGCTGACTTCCTCTAGGAGGCACGGTGACTTCAGGCAGGACGTCTTAGGTGGAATGCGAAGACGAGGGTTACCCTGAGTGCAGCTCAGGCTAGGGCAACGCGTAAGACTTCAACGCCGTGTGGGACGTGCCAGAACGCTGTTCGTGAACGTGTGCGAGGGCTGAGGAAATGAAGCTGCTCCAAAAGAGAGGGCAGTGCGTTTCCCTACACCCGGCATGCACAGAGGGGCTGTAACGGGCTCCGGGTCTGGACGTTGCTTAGCTGACCCAGGTGAGCCTGGGGTACTCAAGTGTTCCTGCGGGAATAGGGTGCCCAGGCTAGCGTCCTAGGTGTCCAGAAAACTGTGCTGCCGTTCAAGGAACGCAGAGCAGAGGCCAGCGCCTCATGGAAACTGCTGCACGCCTCTGCTTCTGCACGGCAAATCAGGGCCTTACTTCCAGGCATGTGTTCATGCTGGGTGTGCCGGTAGCGATATAGCAGGGTAAGATGCTGACTTTCTCCTCGAGCAGAGTGACTTCACGTACGAGGGCCTCGAAGTGCTCCAAGCACAGTGTTCTCTCATGGCAGCTCACACAAGGACCATAAGAAGTTTTCTGTGCACTTCGGACGCACCAGCAATGTTGTCCTGAGGCCGTTCGAGGACTCTGGAAATGTAGCTCTCCTCAAGGAACGTACAGTGTGTTGCCCATCACTGGGCACGCACAGAGGGCCTCCGAGGGATGCACCAATGGGCCTCGAAGTTGCTCAGCCGGCCCACAGGGGTCTGGAGGTACTCAGTGAACTTGCAGGGAAAACGAGGCCTACCCGAGAGGCCTAGGAGTCCTCAGACGTGTACTTCCTTTAAAGTAAAGCATATAAGGGACTAAGAACTCATGGAAACAGCTGCATGCCTCCCTTTCTGCACGGCTACTAAGGGCCTAACCTGGAGGCAACTTTTCACGTTGAGATTCCCTTTAGCTCTAGAGCTTGTCAGGCTGACCACCACCGCGGCCATGGAAGCCCCTGGTTTAGACAGAGCAAACTCATTTTCTCCCCAGAAGCATTCTGACAGTGTTTACAGGCCTGTCAAGAGGAGGGAATGGCAGGCAGTTTCAATGCAGCGTGAACGCTGCCTTCAAAACGGGAAAGCAAGGCTAGTTCCAGCAGGTCCCCTTTTCCAGGGGCACACTCAGCATGCACCCCTGTGGCTTCTAAGAAGTCCGAGGAGACACAGGTTACCCTGTGTTTCCTTCCCTGACTCAACTTCTCGAAGTAGGGTGTTCTGCATCATGCGAACTGCCTCAACCAAGGAACGTCGTAAGCTGCTCCTCTGGGCCTGTGGCTATTCGAAAGCCTGCAGTGCCACAGGAAGAACAGGACTTCAACTGCAGTAAGAACGCAAGCTGACTTCCTCTAGGAGGCACGGTGACTTCAGGCAGGACGTCTTAGATGGAATGCGAAGACGAGGGTTACCCTGAGTGCAGCTCAGGCTAGGGCAACGCGTAAGACTTGCACGCCGTGTGGGACGTGCCAGAACGGTGTTCGTGAACGTGTGCGAGGGCTGAGGAAATGAAGCTGCTCCAAAAGAGAGGGCAGTGCGTTTCCCTACACCCGGCATGCACAGAGGGGCTGTAACGGGCTCCGGGTCTGGACGTTGCTTAGCTGACCCAGGTGAGCCTGGGGTACTCAAGTGTTCCTGCGGGAATAGGGTGCCCAGGCTAGCGTCCTAGGTGTCCAGAAAACTGTGCTGCCGTTTAAGGAACGCAGAGCAGAGGCCAGCGCCTCATGGAAACTGCTGCACGCCTCTGCTTCTGCACGGCAAATCAGGGCCTTACTTCCAGGCATGTGTTCATGCTGGGTGTGCCGGTAGCGATATAGCAGGGTAAGATGCTGACTTTCTCCTCGAGCAGAGTGACTTCACGTACGAGGGCCTCGAAGTACTCCAAGCACAGTGTTCTCTCATGGCAGCTCACACAAGGACCATGAGAAGTTTTCTGTGCACTTCGGACTCACCAGCAAAGTTGTCCTGAGGCTGTTCGAGGACTCTGGAAATGTAGCTCTCCTCAAGGAACGTACAGTGTGTTGCCCATCACTGGGCACGCACAGAGGGCCTCCGAGGGATGCACCAATGGGCCTCGAAGTTGCTCAGCCGTCCCACAGGGGTCTGGAAGTACTCAGTGAACTTGTAGGGAACACGAGGCCTACCCGAGAGGCCTAGGAGTCCTCAGACGTGTACTTCCTTTAAAGTAAAGCATATAAGGGACTAAGAACTCATGGAAACAGCTGCATGCCTCCCTTTCTGCACGGCTACTAAGGGCCTAACCTGGAGGCAAGTTTTCACGTTGAGATTCCCTTTAGCTCTAGAGCTTGTCAGGCTGACCACCACCGCGGCCATGGAAGCCCCTGGTTTAGACAGAGCAAACTCATTTTCTCCCCAGAAGCATTCTTACAGTGTTTACAGGCCTGTCAAGAGGAGGGAATGGCAGGCACTTTCAATGCAGCGTGAACGCTGCCTTCAAAATGGGAAAGCAAGGCTAGTTCCAACAGGTCCCCTTTTCCAGGGGCACACTCAGCATGCACCCCTGTGGCTTCTAAGAAGTCCGAGGAGACACAGGTTACCCTGTGTTTCCTTCCCTGACTCAACTTCTCGAAGTAGGGTGTTCTGCATCATGCGAACTGCCTCAACCAAGGAACGCCGTAAGCTGCTCCTCTGGGCCTGTGGCTATTCGAAAGCCTGCAGTGCCACAGGAAGAACAGGACTTCAACTGCAGTAAGAACGCAAGCTGACTTCCTCTAGGAGGCACGGTGACTTCAGGCAGGACGTCTTAGATGGAATGCGAAGACGAGGGTTACCCTGAGTGCAGCTCAGGCTAGGGCAACGCGTAAGACTTCCACGCCGTGTGGGACGTGCCAGAACGCTGTTCGTGAACGTGTGCGAGGGCTGAGGAAATGAAGCTGCTCCAAAAGAGAGGGCAGTGCGTTTCCCTACACCCGGCATGCACAGAGGGGCTGTAACGGGCTCCGGGTCTGGACGTTGCTTAGCTGACCCAGGTGAGCCTGGGGTACTCAAGTGTTCCTGCGGGAATAGGGTGCCCAGGCTAGCGTCCTAGGTGTCCAGAAAACTGTGCTGCCGTTTAAGGAACGCAGAGCAGAGGCCAGCGCCTCATGGAAACTGCTGCACGCCTCTGTTTCTGCACGGCAAATCAGGGCCTTACTTCCAGGCATGTGTTCATGCTGGGTGTGCCGGTAGCGATATAGCAGGGTAAGATGCTGACTTTCTCCTCGAGCAGAGTGACTTCACGTACGAGGGCCTCGAAGTACTCCAAGCACAGTGTTCTCTCATGGCAGCTCACACAAGGACCATGAGAAGTTTTCTGTGCACTTCGGACTCACCAGCAAAGTTGTCCTGAGGCTGTTCGAGGACTCTGGAAATGTAGCTCTCCTCAAGGAACGTACAGTGTGTTGCCCATCACTGGGCACGCACAGAGGGCCTCCGAGGGATGCACCAATGGGCCTCGAAGTTGCTCAGCCGTCCCACAGGGGTCTGGAGGTACTCAGTGAACTTGCAGGGAACACGAGGCCTACCCGAGAGGCCTAGGAGTCCTCAGACGTGTACTTCCTTTAAAGTAAAGCATATAAGGGACAAAGAACTCATGGAAACAGCTGCATGCCTCCCTTTCTGCACGGCTACTAAGGGCCTAACCTGGAGGCAAGTTTTCACGTTGAGATTCCCTTTAGCTCTAGAGCTTGTCAGGCTGACCACCACCGCGGCCATGGAAGCCCCTGGTTTAGACAGAGCAAACTCATTTTCTCCCCAGAAGCATTCTTACAGTGTTTACAGGCCTGTCAAGAGGAGGGAATGGCAGGCACTTTCAATGCAGCGTGAACGCTGCCTTCAAAATGGGAAAGCAAGGCTAGTTCCAACAGGTCCCCTTTTCCAGGGGCACACTCAGCATGCACCCCTGTGGCTTCTAACAAGTCCGAGGAGACACAGGTTACCCTGTGTTTCCTTCCCTGACTCAACTTCTCGAAGTAGGGTGTTCTGCATCATGTGAACTGCCTCAACCAAGGAACGCCGTAAGCTGCTCCTCTGGGCCTGTGGCTATTCGAAAGCCTGCAGTGCCACAGGAAGAACAGGACTTCAACTGCAGTAAGAACGCAAGCTGACTTCCTCTAGGAGGCACGGTGACTTCAGGCAGGACGTCTTAGATGGAATGCGAAGACGAGGGTTACCCTGAGTGCAGCTCAGGCTAGGGCAACGCGTAAGACTTCCACGCCGTGTGGGACGTGCCAGAACGGTGTTCGTGAACGTGTGCGAGGGCTGAGGAAATGAAGCTGCTCCAAAAGAGAGGGCAGTGCGTTTCCCTACACCCGGCATGCACAGAGGGGCTGTAACGGGCTCCGGGTCTGGACGTTGCTTAGCTGACCCAGGTGAGCCTGGGGTACTCAAGTGTTCCTGCGGGAATAGGGTGCCCAGGCTAGCGTCCTAGGTGTCCAGAAAACTGTGCTGCCGTTTAAGGAACGCAGAGCAGAGGCCAGCGCCTCATGGAAACTGCTGCACGCCTCTGTTTCTGCACGGCAAATCAGGGCTTTACTTCCAGGCATGTGTTCATGCTGGGTGTGCCGGTAGCGATATAGCAGGGTAAGATGCTGACTTTCTCCTCGAGCAGAGTGACTTCACGTACGAGGGCCTCGAAGTACTCCAAGCACAGTGTTCTCTCATGGCAGCTCACACAAGGACCATGAGAAGTTTTCTGTGCACTTCGGACTCACCAGCAAAGTTGTCCTGAGGCCGTTCGAGGACTCTGGAAATGTAGCTCTCCTCAAGAAACGTACAGTGTGTTGCCCATCACTGGGCACGCACAGAGGGCCTCCGAGGGATGCACCAATGGGCCTCGAAGTTGCTCAGCCGTCCCACAGGGGTCTGGAGGTACTCAGTGAACTTGCAGGTAACACGAGGCCTACCCGAGAGGCCTAGGAGTCCTCAGACGTGTACTTCCTTTAAAGTAAAGCATATAAGGGACTAAGGACTCATGGAAACAGCTGCATGCCTCCCTTTCTGCACGGCTACTAAGGGCCTAACCTGGAGGCAAGTTTTCACGTTGAGATTCCCTTTAGCTCTAGAGCTTGTCAGGCTGACCACCACCGCGGCCATGGAAGCCCCTGGTTTAGACAGAGCAAACTCATTTTCTCCCCAGAAGCATTCTTACAGTGTTTACAGGCCTGTCAAGAGGAGGGAATGGCAGGCAGTTTCAATGCAGCGTGAACGCTGCCTTCAAAACGGGAAAGCAAGGCTAGTTCCAGCAGGTCCCCTTTTCCAGGGACACACTCAGCATGCACCCCTGTGGCTTCTAACAAGTCCGAGGAGACACAGGTTACCCTGTGTTTCCTTCCCTGACTCAACTTCTCGAAGTAGCGTGTTCTGCATCATGCGAACTGCCTCAACCAAGGAACGCCGTAAGCTGCTCCTCTGGGCCTGTGGCTATTCGAAAGCCTGCAGTGCCACAGGAAGAACAGGACTTCAACTGCAGTAAGAACGCAAGCTGACTTCCTCTAGGAGGCACGGTGACTTCAGGCAGGACGTCTTAGATGGAATGCGAAGACGAGGGTTACCCTGAGTGCAGCTCAGGCTAGGGCAACGCGTAAGACTTCCACGCCGTGTGGGACGTGCCAGAACGGTGTTCGTGAACGTGTGCGAGGGCTGAGGAAATGAAGCTGCTCCAAAAGAGAGGGCAGTGCGTTTCCCTACACCCGGCATGCACAGAGGGGCTGTAACGGGCTCCGGGTCTGGACGTTGCTTAGCTGACCCAGGTGAGCCTGGGGTACTCAAGTGTTCCTGCGGGAATAGGGTGCCCAGGCTAGCGTCCTAGGTGTCCAGAAAACTGTGCTGCCGTTTAAGGAACGCAGAGCAGAGGCCAGCGCCTCATGGAAACTGCTGCACGCCTCTGCTTCTGCACGGCAAATCAGGGCCTTACTTCCAGGCATGTGTTCATGCTGGGTGTGCCGGTAGCGATATAGCAGGGTAAGATGCTGACTTTCTACTCGAGCAGAGTGACTTCACGTACGAGGGCCTCGAAGTGCTCCAAGCACAGTGTTCTCTCATGGCAGCTCACACAAGGACCATAAGAAGTTTTCTGTGCACTTCGGGCGCACCAGCAATGTTGTCCTGAGGCCGTTCGAGGACTCTGGAAATGTAGCTCTCCTCAAGGAACGTACAGTGTGTTGCCCATCACTGGGCACGCACAGAGGGCCTCCGAGGGATGCACCAATGGGCCTCGAAATTGCTCAGCCGGCCCACAGGGGTCTGGAGGTACTCAGTGAACTTGCAGGAAAACGAGGTCTACCCGAGAGGCCTAGGAGTCCTCAGACGTGTACTTCCTTTAAAGTAAAGCATATAAGGGACAAAGAATTCATGGAAATAGCTGCATGCCTCCCTTTCTGCACGGCTACTAAGGGCCTAACCTGGAGGCAACTTTTCACGTTGAGATTCCCTTTAGCTCTAGAGCTTGTCAGGCTGACCACCACCGCGGCCATGGAAGCCCCTGGTTTAGACAGAGCAAACTCATTTTCTCCCCAGAAGCATTCTTACAGTGTTTACAGGCCTGTCAAGAGGAGGGAATGGCAGGCAGTTTCAATGCAGCGTGAACGCTGCCTTCAAAACGGGAAAGCAAGGCTAGTTCCAGCAGGTCCCCTTTTCCAGGGGCACACTCAGCATGCACCCCTGTGGCTTCTAAGAAGTCCGAGGAGACACAGGTTACCCTGTGTTTCCTTCCCTGACTCAACTTCTCGAAGTAGGGTGTTCTGCATCATGCGAACTGCCTCAACCAAGGAACGCCGTAAGCTGCTCCTCTGGGCCTGTGGCTATTCGAAAGCCTGCAGTGCCACAGGAAGAACAGGACTTCAACTGCAGTAAGAACGCAAGCTGACTTCCTCTAGGAGGCACGGTGACTTCAGGCAGGACGTCTTAGATGGAATGCGAAGACGAGGGTTACCCTGAGTGCAGCTCAGGCTAGGGCAACGCGTAAGACTTCCACGCCGTGTGGGACGTGCCAGAACGCTGTTCGTGAACGTGTGCGAGGGCTGAGGAAATGAAGCTGCTCCAAAAGAGAGGGCAGTGCGTTTCCCTACACCCGGCATGCACAGAGGGGCTGTAACGGGCTCCGGGTCTGGACGTTGCTTAGCTGACCCAGGTGAGCCTGGGGTACTCAAGTGTTCCTGCGGGAATAGGGTGCCCAGGCTAGCGTCCTAGGTGTCCAGAAAACTGTGCTGCCGTTTAAGGAACGCAGAGCAGAGGCCAGCGCCTCATGGAAACTGCTGCACGCCTCTGCTTCTGCACGGCAAATCAGGGCCTTACTTCCAGGCATGTGTTCATGCTGGGTGTGCCGGTAGCGATATAGCAGGGTAAGATGCTGACTTTCTCCTCGAGCAGAGTGACTTCACGTACGAGGGCCTCGAAGTACTCCAAGCACAGTGTTCTCTCATGGCAGCTCACACAAGGACCATGAGAAGTTTTCTGTGCACTTCGGACTCACCAGCAAAGTTGTCCTGAGGCTGTTCGAGGACTCTGGAAATGTAGCTCTCCTCAAGGAACGTACAGTGTGTTGCCCATCACTGGGCACGCACAGAGGGCCTCCGAGGGATGCACCAATGGGCCTCGAAGTTGCTCAGCCGTCCCACAGGGGTCTGGAGGTACTCAGTGAACTTGCAGGGAACACGAGGCCTACCCGAGAGGCCTAGGAGTCCTCAGACGTGTACTTCCTTTAAAGTAAAGCATATAAGGGACTAAGAACTCATGGAAACAGCTGCATGCCTCCCTTTCTGCACGGCTACTAAGGGCCTAACCTGGAGGCAAGTTTTCACGTTGAGATTCCCTTTAGCTCTAGAGCTTGTCAGGCTGACCACCACCGCGGCCATGGAAGCCCCTGGTTTAGACAGAGCAAACTCATTTTCTCCCCAGAAGCATTCTTACAGTGTTTACAGGCCTGTCAAGAGGAGGGAATGGCAGGCACTTTCAATGCAGCGTGAACGCTGCCTTCAAAATGGGAAAGCAAGGCTAGTTCCAACAGTTCCCCTTTTCCAGGGGCACACTCAGCATGCACCCCTGTGGCTTCTAACAAGTCCGAGGAGACACAGGTTACCCTGTGTTTCCTTCCCTGACTCAACTTCTCGAAGTAGGGTGTTCTGCATCATGCGAACTGCCTCAACCAAGGAACGCCGTAAGCTGCTCCTCTGGGCCTGTGGCTATTCGAAAGCCTGCAGTGCCACAGGAAGAACAGGACTTCAACTGCAGTAAGAACGCAAGCTGACTTCCTCTAGGAGGCACGGTGACTTCAGGCAGGACGTCTTAGATGGAATGCGAAGACGAGGGTTACCCTGAGTGCAGCTCAGGCTAGGGCAACGCGTAAGACTTCCACGCCGTGTGGGACGTGCCAGAACGGTGTTCGTGAACGTGTGCGAGGGCTGAGGAAATGAAGCTGCTCCAAAAGAGAGGGCAGTGCGTTTCCCTACACCCGGCATGCACAGAGGGGCTGTAACGGGCTCCGGGTCTGGACGTTGCTTAGCTGACCCAGGTGAGCCTGGGGTACTCAAGTGTTCCTGCGGGAATAGGGTGCCCAGGCTAGCGTCCTAGGTGTCCAGAAAACTGTGCTGCCGTTTAAGGAACGCAGAGCAGAGGCCAGCGCCTCATGGAAACTGCTGCACGCCTCTGTTTCTGCACGGCAAATCAGGGCCTTACTTCCAGGCATGTGTTCATGCTGGGTGTGCCGGTAGCGATATAGCAGGGTAAGATGCTGACTTTCTCCTCGAGCAGAGTGACTTCACGTACGAGGGCCTCGAAGTACTCCAAGCACAGTGTTCTCTCATGGCAGCTCACACAAGGACCATGAGAAGTTTTCTGTGCACTTCGGACTCACCAGCAAAGTTGTCCTGAGGCTGTTCGAGGACTCTGGAAATGTAGCTCTCCTCAAGGAACGTACAGTGTGTTGCCCATCACTGGGCACGCACAGAGGGCCTCCGAGGGATGCACCAATGGGCCTCGAAGTTGCTCAGCCGGCCCACAGGGGTCTGGAGGTACTCAGTGAACTTGCAGGGAAAACGAGGCCTACCCGAGAGGCCTAGGAGTCCTCAGACGTGTACTTCCTTTTAAGTAAAGCATATAAGGGACTAAGAACTCATGGAAACAGCTGCATGCCTCCCTTTCTGCACGGCTACTAAGGGCCTAACCTGGAGGCAAGTTTTCACGTTGAGATTCCCTTTAGCTCTAGAGCTTGTCAGGCTGACCACCACCGCGGCCATGGAAGCCCCTGGTTTAGACAGAGCAAACTCATTTTCTCCCCAGAAGCATTCTTACAGTGTTTACAGGCCTGTCAAGAGGAGGGAATGGCAGGCACTTTCAATGCAGCGTGAACGCTGCCTTCAAAACGGGAAAGCAAGGCTAGTTCCAGCAGGTCCCCTTTTCCAGGGGCACACTCAGCATGCACCCCTGTGGCTTCTAAGAAGTCCGAGGAGACACAGGTTACCCTGTGTTTCCTTCCCTGACTCAACTTCTCGAAGTAGGGTGTTCTGCATCATGCGAACTGCCTCAACCAAGGAACGTCGTAAGCTGCTCCTCTGGGCCTGTGGCTATTCGAAAGCCTGCAGTGCCACAGGAAGAACAGGACTTCAACTGCAGTAAGAACGCAAGCTGACTTCCTCTAGGAGGCACGGTGACTTCAGGCAGGACGTCTTAGATGGAATGCGAAGACGAGGGTTACCCTGAGTGCAGCTCAGGCTAGGGCAACGCGTAAGACTTCCACGCCGTGTGGGACGTGCCAGAACGGTGTTCGTGAACGTGTGCGAGGGCTGAGGAAATGAAGCTGCTCCAAAAGAGAGGGCAGTGCGTTTCCCTACACCCGGCATGCACAGAGGGGCTGTAACGGGCTCCGGGTCTGGACGTTGCTTAGCTGACCCAGGTGAGCCTGGGGTACTCAAGTGTTCCTGCGGGAATAGGGTGCCCAGGCTAGCGTCCTAGGTGTCCAGAAAACTGTGCTGCCGTTTAAGGAACGCAGAGCAGAGGCCAGCGCCTCATGGAAACTGCTGCACGCCTCTGTTTCTGCACGGCAAATCAGGGCCTTACTTCCAGGCATGTGTTCATGCTGGGTGTGCCGGTAGCGATATAGCAGGGTAAGATGCTGACTTTCTCCTCGAGCAGAGTGACTTCACGTACGAGGGCCTCGAAGTACTCCAAGCACAGTGTTCTCTCATGGCAGCTCACACAAGGACCATGAGAAGTTTTCTGTGCACTTCGGACTCACCAGCAAAGTTGTCCTGAGGCTGTTCGAGGACTCTGGAAATGTAGCTCTCCTCAAGGAACGTACAGTGTGTTGCCCATCACTGGGCACGCACAGAGGGCCTCCGAGGGATGCACCAATGGGCCTCGAAGTTGCTCAGCCGGCCCACAGGGGTCTGGAGGTACTCAGTGAACTTGCAGGGAAAACGAGGCCTACCCGAGAGGCCTAGGAGTCCTCAGACGTGTACTTCCTTTAAAGTAAAGCATATAAGGGACTAAGAACTCATGGAAACAGCTGCATGCCTCCCTTTCTGCACGGCTACTAAGGGCCTAACCTGGAGGCAAGTTTTCACGTTGAGATTCCCTTTAGCTCTAGAGCTTGTCAGGCTGACCACCACCGCGGCCATGGAAGCCCCTGGTTTAGACAGAGCAAACTCATTTTCTCCCCAGAAACATTCTTACAGTGTTTACAGGCCTGTCAAGAGGAGGGAATGGCAGGCACTTTCAATGCAGCGTGAACGCTGCCTTCAAAATGGGAAAGCAAGGCTAGTTCCAGCAGGTCCCCTTTTCCAGGGGCACACTCAGCATGCACCCCTGTTGCTTCTAAGAAGTCCGAGGAGACACAGGTTACCCTGTGTTTCCTTCCCTGACTCAACTTCTCGAAGTAGGGTGTTCTGCATCATGCGAACTGCCTCAACCAAGGAACGTCGTAAGCTGCTCCTCTGGGCCTGTGGCTATTCGAAAGCCTGCAGTGCCACAGGAAGAACAGGACTTCAACTGCAGTAAGAACGCAAGCTGACTTCCTCTAGGAGGCACGGTGACTTCAGGCAGGACGTCTTAGATGGAATGCGAAGACGAGGGTTACCCTGAGTGCAGCTCAGGCTAGGGCAACGCGTAAGACTTGCACGCCGTGTGGGACGTGCCAGAACGGTGTTCGTGAACGTGTGCGAGGGCTGAGGAAATGAAGCTGCTCCAAAAGAGAGGGCAGTGCGTTTCCCTACACCCGGCATGCACAGAGGGGCTGTAACGGGCTCCGGGTCTGGACGTTGCTTAGCTGACCCAGGTGAGCCTGGGGTACTCAAGTGTTCCTGCGGGAATAGGGTGCCCAGGCTAGCGTCCTAGGTGTCCAGAAAACTGTGCTGCCGTTTAAGGAACGCAGAGCAGAGGACAGCGCCTCATGGAAACTGCTGCACACCTCTGCTTCTGCACGGCAAATCAGGGCCTTACTTCCAGGCATGTGTTCATGCTGGGTGTGCCGGTAGCGATATAGCAGGGTAAGATGCTGACTTTCTCCTCGAGCAGAGTGACTTCACGTACGAGGGCCTCGAAGTACTCCAAGCACAGTGTTCTCTCATGGCAGCTCACACAAGGACCATGAGAAGTTTTCTGTGCACTTCGGACTCACCAGCAAAGTTGTCCTGAGGCTGTTCGAGGACTCTGGAAATGTAGCTCTCCTCAAGGAACGTACAGTGTGTTGCCCATCACTGGGCACGCACAGAGGGCCTCCGAGGGATGCACCAATGGGCCTCGAAGTTGCTCAGCCCTCCCACAGGGGTCTGGAGGTACTCAGTGAACTTGCAGGGAACACGAGGCCTACCCGAGAGGCGTAGGAGTCCTCAGACGTGTACTTCCTTTAAAGTAAAGCATATAAGGGACTAAGAACTCATGGAAACAGCTGCATGCCTCCCTTTCTGCACGGCTACTAAGGGCCTAACCTGGAGGCAAGTTTTCACGTTGAGATTCCCTTTAGCTCTAGAGCTTGTCAGGCTGACCACCACCGCGGCCATGGAAGCCCCTGGTTTAGACAGAGCAAACTCATTTTCTCCCCAGAAGCATTCTTACAGTGTTTACAGGCCTGTCAAGAGGAGGGAATGGCAGGCACTTTCAATGCAGCGTGAATGCTGCCTTCAAAATGGGAAAGCAAGGCTAGTTCCAACAGGTCCCCTTTTCCAGGGGCACACTCAGCATGCACCCCTGTGGCTTCTAACAAGTCCGAGGAGACACAGGTTACCCTGTGTTTCCTTCCCTGACTCAACTTCTCGAAGTAGGGTGTTCTGCATCATGCGAACTGCCTCAACCAAGGAACGCCGTAAGCTGCTCCTCTGGGCCTGTGGCTATTCGAAAGCCTGCAGTGCCACAGGAAGAGCAGGACTTCAACTGCAGTAAGAACGCAAGCTGACTTCCTCTAGGAGGCACGGTGACTTCAGGCCGGACGTCTTAGATGGAATGCGAAGACGAGGGTTACCCTGAGTGCAGCTCAGGCTAGGGCAACGCGTAAGACTTCCACGCCGTGTGGGACGTGCCAGAACGGTGTTCGTGAACGTGTGCGAGGGCTGAGGAAATGAAGCTGCTCCAAAAGAGAGGGCAGTGCGTTTCCCTACACCCGGCATGCACAGAGGGGCTGTAACGGGCTCCGGGTCTGGACGTTGCTTAGCTGACCCAGGTGAGCCTGGGGTACTCAAGTGTTCCTGCGGGAATAGGGTGCCCAGGCTAGCGTCCTAGGTGTCCAGAAAACTGTGCTGCCGTTTAAGGAACGCAGAGCAGAGGCCAGCGCCTCATGGAAACTGCTGCACGCCTCTGCTTCTGCACGGCAAATCAGGGCCTTACTTCCAGGCATGTGTTCATGCTGGGTGTGCCGGTAGCGATATAGCAGGGTAAGATGCTGACTTTCTCCTCGAGCAGAGTGACTTCACGTACGAGGGCCTCGAAGTACTCCAAGCACAGTGTTCTCTCATGGCAGCTCACACAAGGACCATGAGAAGTTTTCTGTGCACTTCGGACTCACCAGCAAAGTTGTCCTGAGGCCGTTCGAGGACTCTGGAAATGTAGCTCTCCTCAAGGAACGTACAGTGTGTTGCCCATCACTGGGCACGCACAGAGGGCCTCCGAGGGATGCACCAATGGGCCTCGAAGTTGCTCAGCCGGCCCACAGGGGTCTGGAGGTACTCAGTGAACTTGCAGGGAACACGAGGCCTACCCGAGAGGCCTAGGAGTCCTCAGACGTGTACTTCCTTTAAAGTAAAGCATATAAGGGACTAAGAACTCATGGAAACAGCTGCATGCCTCCCTTTCTGCACGGCTACTAAGGGCCTAACCTGGAGGCAAGTTTTCACGTTGAGATTCCCTTTAGCTCTAGAGCTTGTCAGGCTGACCACCACCGCGGCCATGGAAGCCCCTGGTTTAGACAGAGCAAACTCATTTTCTCCCCAGAAGCATTCTTACAGTGTTTACAGGCCTGTCAAGAGGAGGGAATGGCAGGCAGTTTCAATGCAGCGTGAACGCTGCCTTCAAAACGGGAAAGCAAGGCTAGTTCCAGCAGGTCCCCTTTTCCAGGGACACACTCAGCATGCACCCCTGTGGCTTCTAACAAGTCCGAGGAGACACAGGTTACCCTGTGTTTCCTTCCCTGACTCAACTTCTCGAAGTAGGGTGTTCTGCATCATGCGAACTGCCTCAACCAAGGAACGCCGTAAGCTGCTCCTCTGGGCCTGTGGCTATTCGAAAGCCTGCAGTGCCACAGGAAGAACAGGACTTCAACTGCAGTAAGAACGCAAGCTGACTTCCTCTAGGAGGCACGGTGACTTCAGGCAGGACGTCTTAGATGGAATGCGAAGACGAGGGTTACCCTGAGTGCAGCTCAGGCTAGGGCAACGCGTAAGACTTCCACGCCGTGTGGGACGTGCCAGAACGGTGTTCGTGAACGTGTGCGAGGGCTGAGGAAATGAAGCTGCTCCAAAAGAGAGGGCAGTGCGTTTCCCTACACCCGGCATGCACAGAGGGGCTGTAACGGGCTCCGGGTCTGGACGTTGCTTAGCTGACCCAGGTGAGCCTGGGGTACTCAAGTGTTCCTGCGGGAATAGGGTGCCCAGGCTAGCGTCCTAGGTGTCCAGAAAACTGTGCTGCCGTTTAAGGAACGCAGAGCAGAGGCCAGCGCCTCATGGAAACTGCTGCACGCCTCTGCTTCTGCACGGCAAATCAGGGCCTTACTTCCAGGCATGTGTTCATGCTGGGTGTGCCGGTAGCGATATAGCAGGGTAAGATGCTGACTTTCTCCTCGAGCAGAGTGACTTCACGTACGAGGGCCTCGAAGTACTCCAAGCACAGTGTTCTCTCATGGCAGCTCACACAAGGACCATGAGAAGTTTTCTGTGCACTTCGGACTCACCAGCAAAGTTGTCCTGAGGCCGTTCGAGGACTCTGGAAATGTAGCTCTCCTCAAGGAACGTACAGTGTGTTGCCCATCACTGGGCACGCACAGAGGGCCCCGGAGGGATGCACCAATGGGCCTCGAAGTTGCTCAGCCGGCCCACAGGGGTCTGGAGGTACTCAGTGAACTTGCAGGGAAAACGAGGCCTACCCGAGAGGCCTAGGAGTCCTCAGACGTGTACTTCCTTTAAAGTAAAGCATATAAGGGACTAAGAACTCATGGAAACAGCTGCATGCCTCCCTTTCTGCACGGCTACTAAGGGCCTAACCTGGAGGCAAGTTTTCACGTTGAGATTCCCTTTAGCTCTAGAGCTTGTCAGGCTGACCACCACCGCGGCCATGGAAGCCCCTGGTTTAGACAGAGCAAACTCATTTTCTCCCCAGAAGCATTCTGACAGTGTTTACAGGCCTGTCAAGAGGAGGGAATGGCAGGCAGTTTCAATGCAGCGTGAACGCTGCCTTCAAAACGGGAAAGCAAGGCTAGTTCCAGCAGGTCCCCTTTTCCAGGGACACACTCAGCATGCACCCCTGTGGCTTCTAAGAAGTCCGAGGAGACACAGGTTACCCTGTGTTTCCTTCCCTGACTCAACTTCTCGAAGTAGGGTGTTCTGCATCATGCGAACTGCCTCAACCAAGGAACGCCGTAAGCTGCTCCTCTGGGCCTGTGGCTATTCGAAAGCCTGCAGTGCCACAGGAAGAACAGGACTTCAACTGCAGTAAGAACGCAAGCTGACTTCCTCTAGGAGGCACGGTGACTTCAGGCAGGACGTCTTAGGTGGAATGCGAAGACGAGGGTTACCCTGAGTGCAGCTCAGGCTAGGGCAACGCGTAAGACTTCAACGCCGTGTGGGACGTGCCAGAACGCTGTTCGTGAACGTGTGCGAGGGCTGAGGAAATGAAGCTGCTCCAAAAGAGAGGGCAGTGCGTTTCCCTACACCCGGCATGCACAGAGGGGCTGTAACGGGCTCCGGGTCTGGACGTTGCTTAGCTGACCCAGGTGAGCCTGGGGTACTCAAGTGTTCCTGCGGGAATAGGGTGCCCAGGCTAGCGTCCTAGGTGTCCAGAAAACTGTGCTGCCGTTCAAGGAACGCAGAGCAGAGGCCAGCGCCTCATGGAAACTGCTGCACGCCTCTGCTTCTGCACGGCAAATCAGGGCCTTACTTCCAGGCATGTGTTCATGCTGGGTGTGCCGGTAGCGATATAGCAGGGTAAGATGCTGACTTTCTCCTCGAGCAGAGTGACTTCACGTACGAGGGCCTCGAAGTGCTCCAAGCACAGTGTTCTCTCATGGCAGCTCACACAAGGACCATGAGAAGTTTTCTGTGCACTTCGGACGCACCAGCAATGTTGTCCTGAGGCCGTTCCAGGACTCTGGAAATGTAGCTCTCCTCAAGGAACGTACAGTGTGTTGCCCATCACTGGGCACGCACAGAGGGCCTCCGAGGGATGCACCAATGGGCCTCGAAATTGCTCAGCCGGCCCACAGGGGTCTGGAGGTACTCAGTGAACTTGCAGGAAAACGAGGTCTACCCGAGAGGCCTAGGAGTCCTCAGACGTGTACTTCCTTTAAAGTAAAGCATATAAGGGACAAAGAACTCATGGAAATAGCTGCATGCCTCCCTTTCTGCACGGCTACTAAGGGCCTAACCTGGAGGCAACTTTTCACGTTGAGATTCCCTTTAGCTCTAGAGCTTGTCAGGCTGACCACCACCGCGGCCATGGAAGCCCCTGGTTTAGACAGAGCAAACTCATTTTCTCCCCAGAAGCATTCTTACAGTGTTTACAGGCCTGTCAAGAGGAGGGAATGGCAGGCAGTTTCAATGCAGCGTGAACGCTGCCTTCAAAATGGGAAAGCAAGGCTAGTTCCAACAGGTCCCCTTTTCCAGGGGCACACTCAGCATGCACCCCTGTGGCTTCTAAGAAGTCCGAGGAGACACAGGTTACCCTGTGTTTCCTTCCCTGACTCAACTTCTCGAAGTAGGGTGTTGTGCATCATGCGAACTGCCTCAACCAAGGAACGCCGTAAGCTGCTCCTCTGGGCCTGTGGCTATTCGAAAGCCTGCAGTGCCACAGGAAGAACAGGACTTCAACTGCAGTAAGAACGCAAGCTGACTTCCTCTAGGAGGCACGGTGACTTCAGGCAGGACGTCTTAGGTGGAATGCGAAGACGAGGGTTACCCTGAGTGCAGCTCAGGCTAGGGCAACGCGTAAGACTTGCACGCCGTGTGGGACGTGCCAGAACGGTGTTCGTGAACGTGTGCGAGGGCTGAGGAAATGAAGCTGCTCCAAAAGAGAGGGCAGTGCGTTTCCCTACACCCGGCATGCACAGAGGGGCTGTAACGGGCTCCGGGTCTGGACGTTGCTTAGCTGACCCAGGTGAGCCTGGGGTACTCAAGTGTTCCTGCGGGAATAGGGTGCCCAGGCTAGCGTCCTAGGTGTCCAGAAAACTGTGCTGCCGTTCAAGGAACGCAGAGCAGAGGCCAGCGCCTCATGGAAACTGCTGCACGCCTCTGCTTCTGCACGGCAAATCAGGGCCTTACTTCCAGGCATGTGTTCATGCTGGGTGTGCCGGTAGCGATATAGCAGGGTAAGATGCTGACTTTCTCCTCGAGCAGAGTGACTTCACGTACGAGGGCCTCGAAGTACTCCAAGCACAGTGTTCTCTCATGGCAGCTCACACAAGGACCATGAGAAGATTTCTGTGCACTTCGGACTCACCAGCAAAGTTGTCCTGAGGCCGTTCGAGGACTCTGGAAATGTAGCTCTCCTCAAGGAACGTACAGTGTGTTGCCCATCACTGGGCACGCACAGAGGGCCCCGGAGGGATGCACCAATGGGCCTCGAAGTTGCTCAGCCGGCCCACAGGGGTCTGGAGGTACTCAGTGAACTTGCAGGGAAAACGAGGCCTACCCGAGAGGCCTAGGAGTCCTCAGACGTGTACTTCCTTTAAAGTAAAGCATATAAGGGACTAAGAACTCATGGAAACAGCTGCATGCCTCCCTTTCTGCACGGCTACTAAGGGCCTAACCTGGAGGCAAGTTTTCACGTTGAGATTCCCTTTAGCTCTAGAGCTTGTCAGGCTGACCACCACCGCGGCCATGGAAGCCCCTGGTTTAGACAGAGCAAACTCATTTTCTCCCCAGAAGCATTCTGACAGTGTTTACAGGCCTGTCAAGAGGAGGGAATGGCAGGCAGTTTCAATGCAGCGTGAACGCTGCCTTCAAAACGGGAAAGCAAGGCTAGTTCCAGCAGGTCCCCTTTTCCAGGGACACACTCAGCATGCACCCCTGTGGCTTCTAAGAAGTCCGAGGAGACACAGGTTACCCTGTGTTTCCTTCCCTGACTCAACTTCTCGAAGTAGGGTGTTCTGCATCATGCGAACTGCCTCAACCAAGGAACGCCGTAAGCTGCTCCTCTGGGCCTGTGGCTATTCGAAAGCCTGCAGTGCCACAGGAAGAACAGGACTTCAACTGCAGTAAGAACGCAAGCTGACTTCCTCTAGGAGGCACGGTGACTTCAGGCAGGACGTCTTAGGTGGAATGCGAAGACGAGGGTTACCCTGAGTGCAGCTCAGGCTAGGGCAACGCGTAAGACTTCCACGCCGTGTGGGACGTGCCAGAACGGTGTTCGTGAACGTGTGCGAGGGCTGAGGAAATGAAGCTGCTCCAAAAGAGAGGGCAGTGCGTTTCCCTACACCCGGCATGCACAGAGGGGCTGTAACGGGCTCCGGGTCTGGACGTTGCTTAGCTGACCCAGGTGAGCCTGGGGTACTCAAGTGTTCCTGCGGGAATAGGGTGCCCAGGCTAGCGTCCTAGGTGTCCAGAAAACTGTGCTGCCGTTTAAGGAACGCAGAGCAGAGGCCAGCGCCTCATGGAAACTGCTGCACGCCTCTGCTTCTGCACGGCAAATCAGGGCCTTACTTCCAGGCATGTGTTCATGCTGGGTGTGCCGGTAGCGATATAGCAGGGTAAGATGCTGACTTTCTCCTCGAGCAGAGTGACTTCACGTACGAGGGCCTCGAAGTACTCCAAGCACAGTGTTCTCTCATGGCAGCTCACACAAGGACCATGAGAAGTTTTCTGTGCACTTCGGACTCACCAGCAAAGTTGTCCTGAGGCCGTTCGAGGACTCTGGAAATGTAGCTCTCCTCAAGGAACGTACAGTGTGTTGCCCATCACTGGGCACGCACAGAGGGCCTCCGAGGGATGCACCAATGGGCCTCGAAGTTGCTCAGCCGGCCCACAGGGGTCTGGAGGTACTCAGTGAACTTGCAGGGAACACGAGGCCTACCCGAGAGGCCTAGGAGTCCTCAGACGTGTACTTCCTTTAAAGTAAAGCATATAAGGGACTAAGAACTCATGGAAACAGCTGCATGCCTCCCTTTCTGCACGGCTACTAAGGGCCTAACCTGGAGGCAAGTTTTCACGTTGAGATTCCCTTTAGCTCTAGAGCTTGTCAGGCTGACCACCACCGCGGCCATGGAAGCCCCTGGTTTAGACAGAGCAAACTCATTTTCTCCCCAGAAGCATTCTTACAGTGTTTACAGGCCTGTCAAGAGGAGGGAATGGCAGGCAGTTTCAATGCAGCGTGAACGCTGCCTTCAAAACGGGAAAGCAAGGCTAGTTCCAGCAGGTCCCCTTTTCCAGGGACACACTCAGCATGCACCCCTGTGGCTTCTAACAAGTCCGAGGAGACACAGGTTACCCTGTGTTTCCTTCCCTGACTCAACTTCTCGAAGTAGGGTGTTCTGCATCATGCGAACTGCCTCAACCAAGGAACGCCGTAAGCTGCTCCTCTGGGCCTGTGGCTATTCGAAAGCCTGCAGTGCCACAGGAAGAACAGGACTTCAACTGCAGTAAGAACGCAAGCTGACTTCCTCTAGGAGGCACGGTGACTTCAGGCAGGACGTCTTAGATGGAATGCGAAGACGAGGGTTACCCTGAGTGCAGCTCAGGCTAGGGCAACGCGTAAGACTTCCACGCCGTGTGGGACGTGCCAGAACGGTGTTCGTGAACGTGTGCGAGGGCTGAGGAAATGAAGCTGCTCCAAAAGAGAGGGCAGTGCGTTTCCCTACACCCGGCATGCACAGAGGGGCTGTAACGGGCTCCGGGTCTGGACGTTGCTTAGCTGACCCAGGTGAGCCTGGGGTACTCAAGTGTTCCTGCGGGAATAGGGTGCCCAGGCTAGCGTCCTAGGTGTCCAGAAAACTGTGCTGCCGTTTAAGGAACGCAGAGCAGAGGCCAGCGCCTCATGGAAACTGCTGCACGCCTCTGCTTCTGCACGGCAAATCAGGGCCTTACTTCCAGGCATGTGTTCATGCTGGGTGTGCCGGTAGCGATATAGCAGGGTAAGATGCTGACTTTCTCCTCGAGCAGAGTGACTTCACGTACGAGGGCCTCGAAGTACTCCAAGCACAGTGTTCTCTCATGGCAGCTCACACAAGGACCATGAGAAGTTTTCTGTGCACTTCGGACTCACCAGCAAAGTTGTCCTGAGGCCGTTCGAGGACTCTGGAAATGTAGCTCTCCTCAAGGAACGTACAGTGTGTTGCCCATCACTGGGCACGCACAGAGGGCCCCGGAGGGATGCACCAATGGGCCTCGAAGTTGCTCAGCCGGCCCACAGGGGTCTGGAGGTACTCAGTGAACTTGCAGGGAAAACGAGGCCTACCCGAGAGGCCTAGGAGTCCTCAGACGTGTACTTCCTTTAAAGTAAAGCATATAAGGGACTAAGAACTCATGGAAACAGCTGCATGCCTCCCTTTCTGCACGGCTACTAAGGGCCTAACCTGGAGGCAAGTTTTCACGTTGAGATTCCCTTTAGCTCTAGAGCTTGTCAGGCTGACCACCACCGCGGCCATGGAAGCCCCTGGTTTAGACAGAGCAAACTCATTTTCTCCCCAGAAGCATTCTGACAGTGTTTACAGGCCTGTCAAGAGGAGGGAATGGCAGGCAGTTTCAATGCAGCGTGAACGCTGCCTTCAAAACGGGAAAGCAAGGCTAGTTCCAGCAGGTCCCCTTTTCCAGGGACACACTCAGCATGCACCCCTGTGGCTTCTAAGAAGTCCGAGGAGACACAGGTTACCCTGTGTTTCCTTCCCTGACTCAACTTCTCGAAGTAGGGTGTTCTGCATCATGCGAACTGCCTCAACCAAGGAACGCCGTAAGCTGCTCCTCTGGGCCTGTGGCTATTCGAAAGCCTGCAGTGCCACAGGAAGAACAGGACTTCAACTGCAGTAAGAACGCAAGCTGACTTCCTCTAGGAGGCACGGTGACTTCAGGCAGGACGTCTTAGGTGGAATGCGAAGACGAGGGTTACCCTGAGTGCAGCTCAGGCTAGGGCAACGCGTAAGACTTCAACGCCGTGTGGGACGTGCCAGAACGCTGTTCGTGAACGTGTGCGAGGGCTGAGGAAATGAAGCTGCTCCAAAAGAGAGGGCAGTGCGTTTCCCTACACCCGGCATGCACAGAGGGGCTGTAACGGGCTCCGGGTCTGGACGTTGCTTAGCTGACCCAGGTGAGCCTGGGGTACTCAAGTGTTCCTGCGGGAATAGGGTGCCCAGGCTAGCGTCCTAGGTGTCCAGAAAACTGTGCTGCCGTTCAAGGAACGCAGAGCAGAGGCCAGCGCCTCATGGAAACTGCTGCACGCCTCTGCTTCTGCACGGCAAATCAGGGCCTTACTTCCAGGCATGTGTTCATGCTGGGTGTGCCGGTAGCGATATAGCAGGGTAAGATGCTGACTTTCTCCTCGAGCAGAGTGACTTCACGTACGAGGGCCTCGAAGTGCTCCAAGCACAGTGTTCTCTCATGGCAGCTCACACAAGGACCATGAGAAGTTTTCTGTGCACTTCGGACGCACCAGCAATGTTGTCCTGAGGCCGTTCCAGGACTCTGGAAATGTAGCTCTCCTCAAGGAACGTACAGTGTGTTGCCCATCACTGGGCACGCACAGAGGGCCTCCGAGGGATGCACCAATGGGCCTCGAAATTGCTCAGCCGGCCCACAGGGGTCTGGAGGTACTCAGTGAACTTGCAGGAAAACGAGGTCTACCCGAGAGGCCTAGGAGTCCTCAGACGTGTACTTCCTTTAAAGTAAAGCATATAAGGGACAAAGAACTCATGGAAATAGCTGCATGCCTCCCTTTCTGCACGGCTACTAAGGGCCTAACCTGGAGGCAACTTTTCACGTTGAGATTCCCTTTAGCTCTAGAGCTTGTCAGGCTGACCACCACCGCGGCCATGGAAGCCCCTGGTTTAGACAGAGCAAACTCATTTTCTCCCCAGAAGCATTCTTACAGTGTTTACAGGCCTGTCAAGAGGAGGGAATGGCAGGCAGTTTCAATGCAGCGTGAACGCTGCCTTCAAAATGGGAAAGCAAGGCTAGTTCCAACAGGTCCCCTTTTCCAGGGGCACACTCAGCATGCACCCCTGTGGCTTCTAAGAAGTCCGAGGAGACACAGGTTACCCTGTGTTTCCTTCCCTGACTCAACTTCTCGAAGTAGGGTGTTGTGCATCATGCGAACTGCCTCAACCAAGGAACGCCGTAAGCTGCTCCTCTGGGCCTGTGGCTATTCGAAAGCCTGCAGTGCCACAGGAAGAACAGGACTTCAACTGCAGTAAGAACGCAAGCTGACTTCCTCTAGGAGGCACGGTGACTTCAGGCAGGACGTCTTAGGTGGAATGCGAAGACGAGGGTTACCCTGAGTGCAGCTCAGGCTAGGGCAACGCGTAAGACTTGCACGCCGTGTGGGACGTGCCAGAACGGTGTTCGTGAACGTGTGCGAGGGCTGAGGAAATGAAGCTGCTCCAAAAGAGAGGGCAGTGCGTTTCCCTACACCCGGCATGCACAGAGGGGCTGTAACGGGCTCCGGGTCTGGACGTTGCTTAGCTGACCCAGGTGAGCCTGGGGTACTCAAGTGTTCCTGCGGGAATAGGGTGCCCAGGCTAGCGTCCTAGGTGTCCAGAAAACTGTGCTGCCGTTCAAGGAACGCAGAGCAGAGGCCAGCGCCTCATGGAAACTGCTGCACGCCTCTGCTTCTGCACGGCAAATCAGGGCCTTACTTCCAGGCATGTGTTCATGCTGGGTGTGCCGGTAGCGATATAGCAGGGTAAGATGCTGACTTTCTCCTCGAGCAGAGTGACTTCACGTACGAGGGCCTCGAAGTACTCCAAGCACAGTGTTCTCTCATGGCAGCTCACACAAGGACCATGAGAAGATTTCTGTGCACTTCGGACTCACCAGCAAAGTTGTCCTGAGGCCGTTCGAGGACTCTGGAAATGTAGCTCTCCTCAAGGAACGTACAGTGTGTTGCCCATCACTGGGCACGCACAGAGGGCCCCGGAGGGATGCACCAATGGGCCTCGAAGTTGCTCAGCCGGCCCACAGGGGTCTGGAGGTACTCAGTGAACTTGCAGGGAAAACGAGGCCTACCCGAGAGGCCTAGGAGTCCTCAGACGTGTACTTCCTTTAAAGTAAAGCATATAAGGGACTAAGAACTCATGGAAACAGCTGCATGCCTCCCTTTCTGCACGGCTACTAAGGGCCTAACCTGGAGGCAAGTTTTCACGTTGAGATTCCCTTTAGCTCTAGAGCTTGTCAGGCTGACCACCACCGCGGCCATGGAAGCCCCTGGTTTAGACAGAGCAAACTCATTTTCTCCCCAGAAGCATTCTGACAGTGTTTACAGGCCTGTCAAGAGGAGGGAATGGCAGGCAGTTTCAATGCAGCGTGAACGCTGCCTTCAAAACGGGAAAGCAAGGCTAGTTCCAGCAGGTCCCCTTTTCCAGGGACACACTCAGCATGCACCCCTGTGGCTTCTAAGAAGTCCGAGGAGACACAGGTTACCCTGTGTTTCCTTCCCTGACTCAACTTCTCGAAGTAGGGTGTTCTGCATCATGCGAACTGCCTCAACCAAGGAACGCCGTAAGCTGCTCCTCTGGGCCTGTGGCTATTCGAAAGCCTGCAGTGCCACAGGAAGAACAGGACTTCAACTGCAGTAAGAACGCAAGCTGACTTCCTCTAGGAGGCACGGTGACTTCAGGCAGGACGTCTTAGGTGGAATGCGAAGACGAGGGTTACCCTGAGTGCAGCTCAGGCTAGGGCAACGCGTAAGACTTCCACGCCGTGTGGGACGTGCCAGAACGGTGTTCGTGAACGTGTGCGAGGGCTGAGGAAATGAAGCTGCTCCAAAAGAGAGGGCAGTGCGTTTCCCTACACCCGGCATGCACAGAGGGGCTGTAACGGGCTCCGGGTCTGGACGTTGCTTAGCTGACCCAGGTGAGCCTGGGGTACTCAAGTGTTCCTGCGGGAATAGGGTGCCCAGGCTAGCGTCCTAGGTGTCCAGAAAACTGTGCTGCCGTTTAAGGAACGCAGAGCAGAGGCCAGCGCCTCATGGAAACTGCTGCACGCCTCTGCTTCTGCACGGCAAATCAGGGCCTTACTTCCAGGCATGTGTTCATGCTGGGTGTGCCGGTAGCGATATAGCAGGGTAAGATGCTGACTTTCTCCTCGAGCAGAGTGACTTCACGTACGAGGGCCTCGAAGTACTCCAAGCACAGTGTTCTCTCATGGCAGCTCACACAAGGACCATGAGAAGTTTTCTGTGCACTTCGGACTCACCAGCAAAGTTGTCCTGAGGCCGTTCGAGGACTCTGGAAATGTAGCTCTCCTCAAGGAACGTACAGTGTGTTGCCCATCACTGGGCACGCACAGAGGGCCCCGGAGGGATGCACCAATGGGCCTCGAAGTTGCTCAGCCGGCCCACAGGGGTCTGGAGGTACTCAGTGAACTTGCAGGGAAAACGAGGCCTACCCGAGAGGCCTAGGAGTCCTCAGACGTGTACTTCCTTTAAAGTAAAGCATATAAGGGACTAAGAACTCATGGAAACAGCTGCATGCCTCCCTTTCTGCACGGCTACTAAGGGCCTAACCTGGAGGCAAGTTTTCACGTTGAGATTCCCTTTAGCTCTAGAGCTTGTCAGGCTGACCACCACCGCGGCCATGGAAGCCCCTGGTTTAGACAGAGCAAACTCATTTTCTCCCCAGAAGCATTCTGACAGTGTTTACAGGCCTGTCAAGAGGAGGGAATGGCAGGCAGTTTCAATGCAGCGTGAACGCTGCCTTCAAAACGGGAAAGCAAGGCTAGTTCCAGCAGGTCCCCTTTTCCAGGGACACACTCAGCATGCACCCCTGTGGCTTCTAAGAAGTCCGAGGAGACACAGGTTACCCTGTGTTTCCTTCCCTGACTCAACTTCTCGAAGTAGGGTGTTCTGCATCATGCGAACTGCCTCAACCAAGGAACGCCGTAAGCTGCTCCTCTGGGCCTGTGGCTATTCGAAAGCCTGCAGTGCCACAGGAAGAACAGGACTTCAACTGCAGTAAGAACGCAAGCTGACTTCCTCTAGGAGGCACGGTGACTTCAGGCAGGACGTCTTAGGTGGAATGCGAAGACGAGGGTTACCCTGAGTGCAGCTCAGGCTAGGGCAACGCGTAAGACTTCAACGCCGTGTGGGACGTGCCAGAACGCTGTTCGTGAACGTGTGCGAGGGCTGAGGAAATGAAGCTGCTCCAAAAGAGAGGGCAGTGCGTTTCCCTACACCCGGCATGCACAGAGGGGCTGTAACGGGCTCCGGGTCTGGACGTTGCTTAGCTGACCCAGGTGAGCCTGGGGTACTCAAGTGTTCCTGCGGGAATAGGGTGCCCAGGCTAGCGTCCTAGGTGTCCAGAAAACTGTGCTGCCGTTCAAGGAACGCAGAGCAGAGGCCAGCGCCTCATGGAAACTGCTGCACGCCTCTGCTTCTGCACGGCAAATCAGGGCCTTACTTCCAGGCATGTGTTCATGCTGGGTGTGCCGGTAGCGATATAGCAGGGTAAGATGCTGACTTTCTCCTCGAGCAGAGTGACTTCACGTACGAGGGCCTCGAAGTGCTCCAAGCACAGTGTTCTCTCATGGCAGCTCACACAAGGACCATGAGAAGTTTTCTGTGCACTTCGGACGCACCAGCAATGTTGTCCTGAGGCCGTTCCAGGACTCTGGAAATGTAGCTCTCCTCAAGGAACGTACAGTGTGTTGCCCATCACTGGGCACGCACAGAGGGCCTCCGAGGGATGCACCAATGGGCCTCGAAATTGCTCAGCCGGCCCACAGGGGTCTGGAGGTACTCAGTGAACTTGCAGGAAAACGAGGTCTACCCGAGAGGCCTAGGAGTCCTCAGACGTGTACTTCCTTTAAAGTAAAGCATATAAGGGACAAAGAACTCATGGAAATAGCTGCATGCCTCCCTTTCTGCACGGCTACTAAGGGCCTAACCTGGAGGCAACTTTTCACGTTGAGATTCCCTTTAGCTCTAGAGCTTGTCAGGCTGACCACCACCGCGGCCATGGAAGCCCCTGGTTTAGACAGAGCAAACTCATTTTCTCCCCAGAAGCATTCTTACAGTGTTTACAGGCCTGTCAAGAGGAGGGAATGGCAGGCAGTTTCAATGCAGCGTGAACGCTGCCTTCAAAATGGGAAAGCAAGGCTAGTTCCAACAGGTCCCCTTTTCCAGGGGCACACTCAGCATGCACCCCTGTGGCTTCTAAGAAGTCCGAGGAGACACAGGTTACCCTGTGTTTCCTTCCCTGACTCAACTTCTCGAAGTAGGGTGTTGTGCATCATGCGAACTGCCTCAACCAAGGAACGCCGTAAGCTGCTCCTCTGGGCCTGTGGCTATTCGAAAGCCTGCAGTGCCACAGGAAGAACAGGACTTCAACTGCAGTAAGAACGCAAGCTGACTTCCTCTAGGAGGCACGGTGACTTCAGGCAGGACGTCTTAGGTGGAATGCGAAGACGAGGGTTACCCTGAGTGCAGCTCAGGCTAGGGCAACGCGTAAGACTTGCACGCCGTGTGGGACGTGCCAGAACGGTGTTCGTGAACGTGTGCGAGGGCTGAGGAAATGAAGCTGCTCCAAAAGAGAGGGCAGTGCGTTTCCCTACACCCGGCATGCACAGAGGGGCTGTAACGGGCTCCGGGTCTGGACGTTGCTTAGCTGACCCAGGTGAGCCTGGGGTACTCAAGTGTTCCTGCGGGAATAGGGTGCCCAGGCTAGCGTCCTAGGTGTCCAGAAAACTGTGCTGCTATTCAAGGAACGCAGAGCAGAGGCCAGCGCCTCATGGAAACTGCTGCACGCCTCTGCTTCTGCACGGCAAATCAGGGCCTTACTTCCAGGCATGTGTTCATGCTGGGTGTGCCGGTAGCGATATAGCAGGGTAAGATGCTGACTTTCTCCTCGAGCAGAGTGACTTCACGTACGAGGGCCTCGAAGTACTCCAAGCACAGTGTTCTCTCATGGCAGCTCACACAAGGACCATGAGAAGATTTCTGTGCACTTCGGACTCACCAGCAAAGTTGTCCTGAGGCCGTTCGAGGACTCTGGAAATGTAGCTCTCCTCAAGGAACGTACAGTGTGTTGCCCATCACTGGGCACGCACAGAGGGCCCCGGAGGGATGCACCAATGGGCCTCGAAGTTGCTCAGCCGGCCCACAGGGGTCTGGAGGTACTCTGTGAACTTGCAGGGAAAACGAGGCCTACCCGAGAGGCCTAGGAGTCCTCAGACGTGTACTTCCTTTAAAGTAAAGCATATAAGGGACTAAGAACTCATGGAAACAGCTGCATGCCTCCCTTTCTGCACGGCTACTAAGGGCCTAACCTGGAGGCAAGTTTTCACGTTGAGATTCCCTTTAGCTCTAGAGCTTGTCAGGCTGACCACCACCGCGGCCATGGAAGCCCCTGGTTTAGACAGAGCAAACTCATTTTCTCCCCAGAAGCATTCTGACAGTGTTTACAGGCCTGTCAAGAGGAGGGAATGGCAGGCAGTTTCAATGCAGCGTGAACGCTGCCTTCAAAACGGGAAAGCAAGGCTAGTTCCAGCAGGTCCCCTTTTCCAGGGACACACTCAGCATGCACCCCTGTGGCTTCTAAGAAGTCCGAGGAGACACAGGTTACCCTGTGTTTCCTTCCCTGACTCAACTTCTCGAAGTAGGGTGTTCTGCATCATGCGAACTGCCTCAACCAAGGAACGCCGTAAGCTGCTCCTCTGGGCCTGTGGCTATTCGAAAGCCTGCAGTGCCACAGGAAGAACAGGACTTCAACTGCAGTAAGAACGCAAGCTGACTTCCTCTAGGAGGCACGGTGACTTCAGGCAGGACGTCTTAGGTGGAATGCGAAGACGAGGGTTACCCTGAGTGCAGCTCAGGCTAGGGCAACGCGTAAGACTTCAACGCCGTGTGGGACGTGCCAGAACGCTGTTCGTGAACGTGTGCGAGGGCTGAGGAAATGAAGCTGCTCCAAAAGAGAGGGCAGTGCGTTTCCCTACACCCGGCATGCACAGAGGGGCTGTAACGGGCTCCGGGTCTGGACGTTGCTTAGCTGACCCAGGTGAGCCTGGGGTACTCAAGTGTTCCTGCGGGAATAGGGTGCCCAGGCTAGCGTCCTAGGTGTCCAGAAAACTGTGCTGCCGTTCAAGGAACGCAGAGCAGAGGCCAGCGCCTCATGGAAACTGCTGCACGCCTCTGCTTCTGCACAGCAAATCAGGGCCTTACTTCCAGGCATGTGTTCATGCTGGGTGTGCCGGTAGCGATATAGCAGGGTAAGATGCTGACTTTCTCCTCGAGCAGAGTGACTTCACGTACGAGGGCCTCGAAGTGCTCCAAGCACAGTGTTCTCTCATGGCAGCTCACACAAGGACCATGAGAAGTTTTCTGTGCACTTCGGACGCACCAGCAATGTTGTCCTGAGGCCGTTCCAGGACTCTGGAAATGTAGCTCTCCTCAAGGAACGTACAGTGTGTTGCCCATCACTGGGCACGCACAGAGGGCCTCCGAGGGATGCACCAATGGGCCTCGAAATTGCTCAGCCGGCCCACAGGGGTCTGGAGGTACTCAGTGAACTTGCAGGAAAACGAGGTCTACCCGAGAGGCCTAGGAGTCCTCAGACGTGTACTTCCTTTAAAGTAAAGCATATAAGGGACAAAGAACTCATGGAAATAGCTGCATGCCTCCCTTTCTGCACGGCTACTAAGGGCCTAACCTGGAGGCAACTTTTCACGTTGAGATTCCCTTTAGCTCTAGAGCTTGTCAGGCTGACCACCACCGCGGCCATGGAAGCCCCTGGTTTAGACAGAGCAAACTCATTTTCTCCCCAGAAGCATTCTTACAGTGTTTACAGGCCTGTCAAGAGGAGGGAATGGCAGGCAGTTTCAATGCAGCGTGAACGCTGCCTTCAAAATGGGAAAGCAAGGCTAGTTCCAACAGGTCCCCTTTTCCAGGGGCACACTCAGCATGCACCCCTGTGGCTTCTAAGAAGTCCGAGGAGACACAGGTTACCCTGTGTTTCCTTCCCTGACTCAACTTCTCGAAGTAGGGTGTTCTGCATCATGCGAACTGCCTCAACCAAGGAACGCCGTAAGCTGCTCCTCTGGGCCTGTGGCTATTCGAAAGCCTGCAGTGCCACAGGAAGAACAGGACTTCAACTGCAGTAAGAACGCAAGCTGACTTCCTCTAGGAGGCACGGTGACTTCAGGCAGGACGTCTTAGGTGGAATGCGAAGACGAGGGTTACCCTGAGTGCAGCTCAGGCTAGGGCAACGCGTAAGACTTGCACGCCGTGTGGGACGTGCCAGAACGGTGTTCGTGA
Source organism: Delphinapterus leucas (assembly GCF_059928025.1). Classification (NCBI taxonomy): domain Eukaryota; kingdom Metazoa; phylum Chordata; class Mammalia; order Artiodactyla; family Monodontidae; genus Delphinapterus; species Delphinapterus leucas. Next base: position 1,535,889 of record NC_143140.1, read on the forward strand.
ACGTGTGCGAGGGCTGAGGAAATGAAGCTGCTCCAAAAGAGAGGGCAGTGCGTTTCCCTACACCCGGCATGCACAGAGGGGCTGTAACGGGCTCCGGGTCTGGACGTTGCTTAGCTGACCCAGGTGAGCCTGGGGTACTCAAGTGTTCCTGCGGGAATAGGGTGCCCAGGCTAGCGTCCTAGGTGTCCAGAAAACTGTGCTGCCGTTTAAGGAACGCAGAGCAGAGGCCAGCGCCTCATGGAAACTGCTGCACGCCTCTGCTTCTGCACGGCAAATCAGGGCCTTACTTCCAGGCATGTGTTCATGCTGGGTGTGCCGGTAGCGATATAGCAGGGTAAGATGCTGACTTTCTCCTCGAGCAGAGTGACTTCACGTACGAGGGCCTCGAAGTGCTCCAAGCACAGTGTTCTCTCATGGCAGCTCACACAAGGACCATGAGAAGTTTTCTGTGCACTTCGGACGCACCAGCAATGTTGTCCTGAGGCCGTTCCAGGACTCTGGAAATGTAGCTCTCCTCAAGGAACGTACAGTGTGTTGCCCATCACTGGGCACGCACAGAGGGCCTCCGAGGGATGCACCAATGGGCCTCGAAATTGCTCAGCCGGCCCACAGGGGTCTGGAGGTACTCAGTGAACTTGCAGGAAAACGAGGTCTACCCGAGAGGCCTAGGAGTCCTCAGACGTGTACTTCCTTTAAAGTAAAGCATATAAGGGACAAAGAACTCATGGAAATAGCTGCATGCCTCCCTTTCTGCACGGCTACTAAGGGCCTAACCTGGAGGCAACTTTTCACGTTGAGATTCCCTTTAGCTCTAGAGCTTGTCAGGCTGACCACCACCGCGGCCATGGAAGCCCCTGGTTTAGACAGAGCAAACTCATTTTCTCCCCAGAAGCATTCTTACAGTGTTTACAGGCCTGTCAAGAGGAGGGAATGGCAGGCAGTTTCAATGCAGCGTGAACGCTGCCTTCAAAATGGGAAAGCAAGGCTAGTTCCAACAGGTCCCCTTTTCCAGGGGCACACTCAGCATGCACCCCTGTGGCTTCTAAGAAGTCCGAGGAGACACAGGTTACCCTGTGTTTCCTTCCCTGACTCAACTTCTCGAAGTAGGGTGTTGTGCATCATGCGAACTGCCTCAACCAAGGAACGCCGTAAGCTGCTCCTCTGGGCCTGTGGCTATTCGAAAGCCTGCAGTGCCACAGGAAGAACAGGACTTCAACTGCAGTAAGAACGCAAGCTGACTTCCTCTAGGAGGCACGGTGACTTCAGGCAGGACGTCTTAGGTGGAATGCGAAGACGAGGGTTACCCTGAGTGCAGCTCAGGCTAGGGCAACGCGTAAGACTTGCACGCCGTGTGGGACGTGCCAGAACGGTGTTCGTGAACGTGTGCGAGGGCTGAGGAAATGAAGCTGCTCCAAAAGAGAGGGCAGTGCGTTTCCCTACACCCGGCATGCACAGAGGGGCTGTAACGGGCTCCGGGTCTGGACGTTGCTTAGCTGACCCAGGTGAGCCTGGGGTACTCAAGTGTTCCTGCGGGAATAGGGTGCCCAGGCTAGCGTCCTAGGTGTCCAGAAAACTGTGCTGCTATTCAAGGAACGCAGAGCAGAGGCCAGCGCCTCATGGAAACTGCTGCACGCCTCTGCTTCTGCACGGCAAATCAGGGCCTTACTTCCAGGCATGTGTTCATGCTGGGTGTGCCGGTAGCGATATAGCAGGGTAAGATGCTGACTTTCTCCTCGAGCAGAGTGACTTCACGTACGAGGGCCTCGAAGTACTCCAAGCACAGTGTTCTCTCATGGCAGCTCACACAAGGACCATGAGAAGATTTCTGTGCACTTCGGACTCACCAGCAAAGTTGTCCTGAGGCCGTTCGAGGACTCTGGAAATGTAGCTCTCCTCAAGGAACGTACAGTGTGTTGCCCATCACTGGGCACGCACAGAGGGCCCCGGAGGGATGCACCAATGGGCCTCGAAGTTGCTCAGCCGGCCCACAGGGGTCTGGAGGTACTCTGTGAACTTGCAGGGAAAACGAGGCCTACCCGAGAGGCCTAGGAGTCCTCAGACGTGTACTTCCTTTAAAGTAAAGCATATAAGGGACTAAGAACTCATGGAAACAGCTGCATGCCTCCCTTTCTGCACGGCTACTAAGGGCCTAACCTGGAGGCAAGTTTTCACGTTGAGATTCCCTTTAGCTCTAGAGCTTGTCAGGCTGACCACCACCGCGGCCATGGAAGCCCCTGGTTTAGACAGAGCAAACTCATTTTCTCCCCAGAAGCATTCTGACAGTGTTTACAGGCCTGTCAAGAGGAGGGAATGGCAGGCAGTTTCAATGCAGCGTGAACGCTGCCTTCAAAACGGGAAAGCAAGGCTAGTTCCAGCAGGTCCCCTTTTCCAGGGACACACTCAGCATGCACCCCTGTGGCTTCTAAGAAGTCCGAGGAGACACAGGTTACCCTGTGTTTCCTTCCCTGACTCAACTTCTCGAAGTAGGGTGTTCTGCATCATGCGAACTGCCTCAACCAAGGAACGCCGTAAGCTGCTCCTCTGGGCCTGTGGCTATTCGAAAGCCTGCAGTGCCACAGGAAGAACAGGACTTCAACTGCAGTAAGAACGCAAGCTGACTTCCTCTAGGAGGCACGGTGACTTCAGGCAGGACGTCTTAGGTGGAATGCGAAGACGAGGGTTACCCTGAGTGCAGCTCAGGCTAGGGCAACGCGTAAGACTTCAACGCCGTGTGGGACGTGCCAGAACGCTGTTCGTGAACGTGTGCGAGGGCTGAGGAAATGAAGCTGCTCCAAAAGAGAGGGCAGTGCGTTTCCCTACACCCGGCATGCACAGAGGGGCTGTAACGGGCTCCGGGTCTGGACGTTGCTTAGCTGACCCAGGTGAGCCTGGGGTACTCAAGTGTTCCTGCGGGAATAGGGTGCCCAGGCTAGCGTCCTAGGTGTCCAGAAAACTGTGCTGCCGTTCAAGGAACGCAGAGCAGAGGCCAGCGCCTCATGGAAACTGCTGCACGCCTCTGCTTCTGCACGGCAAATCAGGGCCTTACTTCCAGGCATGTGTTCATGCTGGGTGTGCCGGTAGCGATATAGCAGGGTAAGATGCTGACTTTCTCCTCGAGCAGAGTGACTTCACGTACGAGGGCCTCGAAGTGCTCCAAGCACAGTGTTCTCTCATGGCAGCTCACACAAGGACCATGAGAAGTTTTCTGTGCACTTCGGACGCACCAGCAATGTTGTCCTGAGGCCGTTCCAGGACTCTGGAAATGTAGCTCTCCTCAAGGAACGTACAGTGTGTTGCCCATCACTGGGCACGCACAGAGGGCCTCCGAGGGATGCACCAATGGGCCTCGAAATTGCTCAGCCGGCCCACAGGGGTCTGGAGGTACTCAGTGAACTTGCAGGAAAACGAGGTCTACCCGAGAGGCCTAGGAGTCCTCAGACGTGTACTTCCTTTAAAGTAAAGCATATAAGGGACAAAGAACTCATGGAAATAGCTGCATGCCTCCCTTTCTGCACGGCTACTAAGGGCCTAACCTGGAGGCAACTTTTCACGTTGAGATTCCCTTTAGCTCTAGAGCTTGTCAGGCTGACCACCACCGCGGCCATGGAAGCCCCTGGTTTAGACAGAGCAAACTCATTTTCTCCCCAGAAGCATTCTTACAGTGTTTACAGGCCTGTCAAGAGGAGGGAATGGCAGGCAGTTTCAATGCAGCGTGAACGCTGCCTTCAAAATGGGAAAGCAAGGCTAGTTCCAACAGGTCCCCTTTTCCAGGGGCACACTCAGCATGCACCCCTGTGGCTTCTAAGAAGTCCGAGGAGACACAGGTTACCCTGTGTTTCCTTCCCTGACTCAACTTCTCGAAGTAGGGTGTTCTGCATCATGCGAACTGCCTCAACCAAGGAACGCCGTAAGCTGCTCCTCTGGGCCTGTGGCTATTCGAAAGCCTGCAGTGCCACAGGAAGAACAGGACTTCAACTGCAGTAAGAACGCAAGCTGACTTCCTCTAGGAGGCACGGTGACTTCAGGCAGGACGTCTTAGGTGGAATGCGAAGACGAGGGTTACCCTGAGTGCAGCTCAGGCTAGGGCAACGCGTAAGACTTGCACGCCGTGTGGGACGTGCCAGAACGGTGTTCGTGAACGTGTGCGAGGGCTGAGGAAATGAAGCTGCTCCAAAAGAGAGGGCAGTGCGTTTCCCTACACCCGGCATGCACAGAGGGGCTGTAACGGGCTCCGGGTCTGGACGTTGCTTAGCTGACCCAGGTGAGCCTGGGGTACTCAAGTGTTCCTGCGGGAATAGGGTGCCCAGGCTAGCGTCCTAGGTGTCCAGAAAACTGTGCTGCCGTTTAAGGAACGCAGAGCAGAGGCCAGCGCCTCATGGAAACTGCTGCACGCCTCTGCTTCTGCACGGCAAATCAGGGCCTTACTTCCAGGCATGTGTTCATGCTGGGTGTGCCGGTAGCGATATAGCAGGGTAAGATGCTGACTTTCTCCTCGAGCAGAGTGACTTCACGTACGAGGGCCTCGAAGTACTCCAAGCACAGTGTTCTCTCATGGCAGCTCACACAAGGACCATGAGAAGATTTCTGTGCACTTCGGACTCACCAGCAAAGTTGTCCTGAGGCCGTTCGAGGACTCTGGAAATGTAGCTCTCCTCAAGGAACGTACAGTGTGTTGCCCATCACTGGGCACGCACAGAGGGCCCCGGAGGGATGCACCAATGGGCCTCGAAGTTGCTCAGCCGGCCCACAGGGGTCTGGAGGTACTCAGTGAACTTGCAGGGAAAACGAGGCCTACCCGAGAGGCCTAGGAGTCCTCAGACGTGTACTTCCTTTAAAGTAAAGCATATAAGGGACTAAGAACTCATGGAAACAGCTGCATGCCTCCCTTTCTGCACGGCTACTAAGGGCCTAACCTGGAGGCAAGTTTTCACGTTGAGATTCCCTTTAGCTCTAGAGCTTGTCAGGCTGACCACCACCGCGGCCATGGAAGCCCCTGGTTTAGACAGAGCAAACTCATTTTCTCCCCAGAAGCATTCTGACAGTGTTTACAGGCCTGTCAAGAGGAGGGAATGGCAGGCAGTTTCAATGCAGCGTGAACGCTGCCTTCAAAACGGGAAAGCAAGGCTAGTTCCAGCAGGTCCCCTTTTCCAGGGACACACTCAGCATGCACCCCTGTGGCTTCTAAGAAGTCCGAGGAGACACAGGTTACCCTGTGTTTCCTTCCCTGACTCAACTTCTCGAAGTAGGGTGTTCTGCATCATGCGAACTGCCTCAACCAAGGAACGCCGTAAGCTGCTCCTCTGGGCCTGTGGCTATTCGAAAGCCTGCAGTGCCACAGGAAGAACAGGACTTCAACTGCAGTAAGAACGCAAGCTGACTTCCTCTAGGAGGCACGGTGACTTCAGGCAGGACGTCTTAGGTGGAATGCGAAGACGAGGGTTACCCTGAGTGCAGCTCAGGCTAGGGCAACGCGTAAGACTTCAACGCCGTGTGGGACGTGCCAGAACGCTGTTCGTGAACGTGTGCGAGGGCTGAGGAAATGAAGCTGCTCCAAAAGAGAGGGCAGTGCGTTTCCCTACACCCGGCATGCACAGAGGGGCTGTAACGGGCTCCGGGTCTGGACGTTGCTTAGCTGACCCAGGTGAGCCTGGGGTACTCAAGTGTTCCTGCGGGAATAGGGTGCCCAGGCTAGCGTCCTAGGTGTCCAGAAAACTGTGCTGCCGTTCAAGGAACGCAGAGCAGAGGCCAGCGCCTCATGGAAACTGCTGCACGCCTCTGCTTCTGCACGGCAAATCAGGGCCTTACTTCCAGGCATGTGTTCATGCTGGGTGTGCCGGTAGCGATATAGCAGGGTAAGATGCTGACTTTCTCCTCGAGCAGAGTGACTTCACGTACGAGGGCCTCGAAGTGCTCCAAGCACAGTGTTCTCTCATGGCAGCTCACACAAGGACCATAAGAAGTTTTCTGTGCACTTCGGACGCACCAGCAATGTTGTCCTGAGGCCGTTCGAGGACTCTGGAAATGTAGCTCTCCTCAAGGAACGTACAGTGTGTTGCCCATCACTGGGCACGCACAGAGGGCCTCCGAGGGATGCACCAATGGGCCTCGAAGTTGCTCAGCCGGCCCACAGGGGTCTGGAGGTACTCAGTGAACTTGCAGGGAAAACGAGGCCTACCCGAGAGGCCTAGGAGTCCTCAGACGTGTACTTCCTTTAAAGTAAAGCATATAAGGGACTAAGAACTCATGGAAACAGCTGCATGCCTCCCTTTCTGCACGGCTACTAAGGGCCTAACCTGGAGGCAAGTTTTCACGTTGAGATTCCCTTTAGCTCTAGAGCTTGTCAGGCTGACCACCACCGCGGCCATGGAAGCCCCTGGTTTAGACAGAGCAAACTCATTTTCTCCCCAGAAGCATTCTTACAGTGTTTACAGGCCTGTCAAGAGGAGGGAATGGCAGGCACTTTCAATGCAGCGTGAACGCTGCCTTCAAAACGGGAAAGCAAGTCTAGTTCCAGCAGGTCCCCTTTTCCAGGGGCACACTCAGCATGCACCCCTGTGGCTTCTAACAAGTCCGAGGAGACACAGGTTACCCTGTGTTTCCTTCCCTGACTCAACTTCTCGAAGTAGGGTGTTCTGCATCATGCGAACTGCCTCAACCAAGGAACGTCGTAATCTGCTCCTCTGGGCCTGTGGCTATTCGAAAGCCTGCAGTGCCACAGGAAGAACAGGACTTCAACTACAGTAAGAACGCAAGCTGACTTCCTCTAGGAGGCACGGTGACTTCAGGCAGGACGTCTTAGATGGAATGCGAAGACGAGGGTTACCCTGAGTGCAGCTCAGGCTAGGGCAACGCGTAAGACTTGCACGCCGTGTGGGACGTGCCAGAACGGTGTTCGTGAACGTGTGCGAGGGCTGAGGAAATGAAGCTGCTCCAAAAGAGAGGGCAGTGCGTTTCCCTACACCCGGCATGCACAGAGGGGCTGTAACGGGCTCCGGGTCTGGACGTTGCTTAGCTGACCCAGGTGAGCCTGGGGTACTCAAGTGTTCCTGCGGGAATAGGGTGCCCAGGCTAGCGTCCTAGGTGTCCAGAAAACTGTGCTGCCGTTTAAGGAACGCAGAGCAGAGGCCAGCGCCTCATGGAAACTGCTGCACGCCTCTGCTTCTGCACGGCAAATCAGGGCCTTACTTCCAGGCATGTGTTCATGCTGGGTGTGCCGGTAGCGATATAGCAGGGTAAGATGCTGACTTTCTCCTCGAGCAGAGTGACTTCACGTACGAGGGCCTCGAAGTACTCCAAGCACAGTGTTCTCTCATGGCAGCTCACACAAGGACCATGAGAAGTTTTCTGTGCACTTCGGACTCACCAGCAAAGTTGTCCTGAGGCTGTTCGAGGACTCTGGAAATGTAGCTCTCCTCAAGGAACGTACAGTGTGTTGCCCATCACTGGGCACGCACAGAGGGCCTCCGAGGGATGCACCAATGGGCCTCGAAGTTGCTCAGCCGTCCCACAGGGGTCTGGAGGTACTCAGTGAACTTGCAGGGAACACGAGGCCTACCCGAGAGGCCTAGGAGTCCTCAGACGTGTACTTCCTTTAAAGTAAAGCATATAAGGGACTAAGAACTCATGGAAACAGCTGCATGCCTCCCTTTCTGCACGGCTACTAAGGGCCTAACCTGGAGGCAAGTTTTCACGTTGAGATTCCCTTTAGCTCTAGAGCTTGTCAGGCTGACCACCACCGCGGCCATGGAAGCCCGTGGTTTAGACAGAGCAAACTCATTTTCTCCCCAGAAGCATTCTTACAGTGTTTACAGGCCTGTCAAGAGGAGGGAATGGCAGGCACTTTCAATGCAGCGTGAACGCTGCCTTCAAAATGGGAAAGCAAGGCTAGTGCCAACAGGTCCCCTTTTCCAGGGGCACACTCAGCATGCACCCCTGTGGCTTCTAAGAAGTCCGAGGAGACACAGGTTACCCTGTGTTTCCTTCCCTGACTCAACTTCTCGAAGTAGGGTGTTCTGCATCATGCGAACTGCCTCAACCAAGGAACGCCGTAAGCTGCTCCTCTGGGCCTGTGGCTATTCGAAAGCCTGCAGTGCCACAGGAAGAACAGGACTTCAACTGCAGTAAGAACGCAAGCTGACTTCCTCTAGGAGGCACGGTGACTTCAGGCAGGACGTCTTAGATGGAATGCGAAGACGAGGGTTACCCTGAGTGCAGCTCAGGCTAGGGCAACGCGTAAGACTTCCACGCCGTGTGGGACGTGCCAGAACGGTGTTCGTGAACGTGTGCGAGGGCTGAGGAAATGAAGCTGCTCCAAAAGAGAGGGCAGTGCGTTTCCCTACACCCGGCATGCACAGAGGGGCTGTAACGGGCTCCGGGTCTGGACGTTGCTTAGCTGACCCAGGTGAGCCTGGGGTACTCAAGTGTTCCTGCGGGAATAGGGTGCCCAGGCTAGCGTCCTAGGTGTCCAGAAAACTGTGCTGCCGTTTAAGGAACGCAGAGCAGAGGCCAGCGCCTCATGGAAACTGCTGCACGCCTCTGCTTCTGCACGGCAAATCAGGGCCTTACTTCCAGGCATGTGTTCATGCTGGGTGTGCCGGTAGCGATATAGCAGGGTAAGATGCTGACTTTCTCCTCGAGCAGAGTGACTTCACGTACGAGGGCCTCGAAGTACTCCAAGCACAGTGTTCTCTCATGGCAGCTCACACAAGGACCATGAGAAGTTTTCTGTGCACTTCGGACTCACCAGCAAAGTTGTCCTGAGGCCGTTCGAGGACTCTGGAAATGTAGCTCTCCTCAAGGAACGTACAGTGTGTTGCCCATCACTGGGCACGCACAGAGGGCCTCCGAGGGATGCACCAATGGGCCTCGAAGTTGCTCAGCCGGCCCACAGGGGTCTGGAGGTACTCAGTGAACTTGCAGGGAACACGAGGCCTACCCGAGAGGCCTAGGAGTCCTCAGACGTGTACTTCCTTTAAAGTAAAGCATATAAGGGACTAAGAACTCATGGAAACAGCTGCATGCCTCCCTTTCTGCACGGCTACTAAGGGCCTAACCTGGAGGCAAGTTTTCACGTTGAGATTCCCTTTAGCTCTAGAGCTTGTCAGGCTGACCACCACCGCGGCCATGGAAGCCCCTGGTTTAGACAGAGCAAACTCATTTTCTCCCCAGAAGCATTCTTACAGTGTTTACAGGCCTGTCAAGAGGAGGGTATGGCAGGCACTTTCAATGCAGCGTGAACGCTGCCTTCAAAATGGGAAAGCAAGGCTAGTGCCAACAGGTCCCCTTTTCCAGGGGCACACTCAGCATGCACCCCTGTGGCTTCTAACAAGTCCGAGGAGACACAGGTTACCCTGTGTTTCCTTCCCTGACTCAACTTCTCGAAGTAGGGTGTTCTGCATCATGCGAACTGCCTCAACCAAGGAACGCCGTAAGCTGCTCCTCTGGGCCTGTGGCTATTCGAAAGCCTGCAGTGCCACAGGAAGAACAGGACTTCAACTGCAGTAAGAACGCAAGCTGACTTCCTCTAGGAGGCACGGTGACTTCAGGCAGGACGTCTTAGATGGAATGCGAAGACGAGGGTTACCCTGAGTGCAGCTCAGGCTAGGGCAACGCGTAAGACTTCCACGCCGTGTGGGACGTGCCAGAACGGTGTTCGTGAACGTGTGCGAGGGCTGAGGAAATGAAGCTGCTCCAAAAGAGAGGGCAGTGCGTTTCCCTACACCCGGCATGCACAGAGGGGCTGTAACGGGCTCCGGGTCTGGACGTTGCTTAGCTGACCCAGGTGAGCCTGGGGTACTCAAGTGTTCCTGCGGGAATAGGGTGCCCAGGCTAGCGTCCTAGGTGTCCAGAAAACTGTGCTGCCGTTTAAGGAACGCAGAGCAGAGGCCAGCGCCTCATGGAAACTGCTGCACGCCTCTGTTTCTGCACGGCAAATCAGGGCTTTACTTCCAGGCATGTGTTCATGTTGGGTGTGCCGGTAGCGATATAGCAGGGTAAGATGCTGACTTTCTCCTCGAGCAGAGTGACTTCACGTACGAGGGCCTCGAAGTACTCCAAGCACAGTGTTCTCTCATGGCAGCTCACACAAGGACCATGAGAAGTTTTCTGTGCACTTCGGACTCACCAGCAAAGTTGTCCTGAGGCCGTTCGAGGACTCTGGAAATGTAGCTCTCCTCAAGGAACGTACAGTGTGTTGCCCATCACTGGGCACGCACAGAGGGCCTCCGAGGGATGCACCAATGGGCCTCGAAGTTGCTCAGCCGTCCCACAGGGGTCTGGAGGTACTCAGTGAACTTGCAGGGAACACGAGGCCTACCCGAGAGGCCTAGGAGTCCTCAGACGTGTACTTCCTTTAAAGTAAAGCATATAAGGGACTAAGAACTCATGGAAACAGCTGCATGCCTCCCTTTCTGCACGGCTACTAAGGGCCTAACCTGGAGGCAAGTTTTCACGTTGAGATTCCCTTTAGCTCTAGAGCTTGTCAGGCTGACCACCACCGCGGCCATGGAAGCCCCTGGTTTAGACAGAGCAAACTCATTTTCTCCCCAGAAGCATTCTTACAGTGTTTACAGGCCTGTCAAGAGGAGGGTATGGCAGGCACTTTCAATGCAGCGTGAACGCTGCCTTCAAAATGGGAAAGCAAGGCTAGTGCCAACAGGTCCCCTTTTCCAGGGGCACACTCAGCATGCACCCCTGTGGCTTCTAACAAGTCCGAGGAGACACAGGTTACCCTGTGTTTCCTTCCCTGACTCAACTTCTCGAAGTAGGGTGTTCTGCATCATGCTAACTGCCTCAACCAAGGAACGCCGTAAGCTGCTCCTCTGGGCCTGTGGCTATTCGAAAGCCTGCAGTGCCACAGGAAGAACAGGACTTCAACTGCAGTAAGAACGCAAGCTGACTTCCTCTAGGAGGCACGGTGACTTCAGGCAGGACGTCTTAGATGGAATGCGAAGACGAGGGTTACCCTGAGTGCAGCTCAGGCTAGGGCAACGCGTAAGACTTCCACGCCGTGTGGGACGTGCCAGAACGGTGTTCGTGAACGTGTGCGAGGGCTGAGGAAATGAAGCTGCTCCAAAAGAGAGGGCAGTGCGTTTCCCTACACCCGGCATGCACAGAGGGGCTGTAACGGGCTCCGGGTCTGGACGTTGCTTAGCTGACCCAGGTGAGCCTGGGGTACTCAAGTGTTCCTGCGGGAATAGGGTGCCCAGGCTAGCGTCGTAGGTGTCCAGAAAACTGTGCTGCCGTTTAAGGAACGCAGAGCAGAGGCCAGCGCCTCATGGAAACTGCTGCACGCCTCTGTTTCTGCACGGCAAATCAGGGCTTTACTTCCAGGCATGTGTTCATGCTGGGTGTGCCGGTAGCGATATAGCAGGGTAAGATGCTGACTTTCTCCTCGAGCAGAGTGACTTCACGTACGAGGGCCTCGAAGTACTCCAAGCACAGTGTTCTCTCATGGCAGCTCACACAAGGACCATGAGAAGTTTTCTGTGCACTTCGGACTCACCAGCAAAGTTGTCCTGAGGCCGTTCGAGGACTCTGGAAATGTAGCTCTCCTCAAGGAACGTACAGTGTGTTGCCCATCACTGGGCACGCACAGAGGGCCTCCGAGGGATGCACCAATGTGCCTCGAATTTGCTCAGCCGGCCCACAGGGGTCTGGAGGTACTCAGTGAACTTGCAGGGAACACGAGGCCTACCCGAGAGGCCTAGGAGTCCTCAGACGTGTACTTCCTTTAAAGTAAAGCATATAAGGGACTAAGAACTCATGGAAACAGCTGCATGCCTCCCTTTCTGCACGGCTACTAAGGGCCTAACCTGGAAGCAAGTTTTCACGTTGAGATTCCCTTTAGCTCTAGAGCTTGTCAGGCTGACCACCACCGCGGCCATGGAAGCCCCTGGTTTAGACAGAGCAAACTCATTTTCTCCCCAGAAGCATTCTGACAGTGTTTACAGGCCTGTCAAGAGGAGGGAATGGCAGGCAGTTTCAATGCAGCGTGAACGCTTCCTTCAAAACGGGAAAGCAAGGCTAGTTCCAGCAGGTCCCCTTTTCCAGGGGCACACTCAGCATGCACCCCTGTGGCTTCTAACAAGTCCGAGGAGACACAGGTTACCCTGTGTTTCCTTCCCTGACTCAACTTCTCGAAAGGGTGTTCTGCATCATGCGAACTGCCTCAACCAAGGAACGCCGTAAGCTGCTCCTCTGGGCCTGTGGCTATTCGAAAGCCTGCAGTGCCACAGGAAGAACAGGACTTCAACTGCAGTAAGAACGCAAGCTGACTTCCTCTAGGAGGCACGGTGACTTCAGGCAGGACGTCTTAGGTGGAATGCGAAGACGAGGGTTACCCTGAGTGCAGCTCAGGCTAGGGCAACGCGTAAGACTTCAACGCCGTGTGGGACGTGCCAGAACGCTGTTCGTGAACGTGTGCGAGGGCTGAGGAAATGAAGCTGCTCCAAAAGAGAGGGCAGTGCGTTTCCCTACACCCGGCATGCACAGAGGGGCTGTAACGGGCTCCGGGTCTGGACGTTGCTTAGCTGACCCAGGTGAGCCTGGGGTACTCAAGTGTTCCTGCGGGAATAGGGTGCCCAGGCTAGCGTCCTAGGTGTCCAGAAAACTGTGCTGCCGTTCAAGGAACGCAGAGCAGAGGCCAGCGCCTCATGGAAACTGCTGCACGCCTCTGCTTCTGCACGGCAAATCAGGGCCTTACTTCCAGGCATGTGTTCATGCTGGGTGTGCCGGTAGCGATATAGCAGGGTAAGATGCTGACTTTCTCCTCGAGCAGAGTGACTTCACGTACGAGGGCCTCGAAGTGCTCCAAGCACAGTGTTCTCTCATGGCAGCTCACACAAGGACCATGAGAAGTTTTCTGTGCACTTCGGACGCACCAGCAATGTTGTCCTGAGGCCGTTCCAGGACTCTGGAAATGTAGCTCTCCTCAAGGAACGTACAGTGTGTTGCCCATCACTGGGCACGCACAGAGGGCCTCCGAGGGATGCACCAATGGGCCTCGAAATTGCTCAGCCGGCCCACAGGGGTCTGGAGGTACTCAGTGAACTTGCAGGAAAACGAGGTCTACCCGAGAGGCCTAGGAGTCCTCAGACGTGTACTTCCTTTAAAGTAAAGCATATAAGGGACAAAGAACTCATGGAAATAGCTGCATGCCTCCCTTTCTGCACGGCTACTAAGGGCCTAACCTGGAGGCAACTTTTCACGTTGAGATTCCCTTTAGCTCTAGAGCTTGTCAGGCTGACCACCACCGCGGCCATGGAAGCCCCTGGTTTAGACAGAGCAAACTCATTTTCTCCCCAGAAGCATTCTTACAGTGTTTACAGGCCTGTCAAGAGGAGGGAATGGCAGGCACTTTCAATGCAGCGTGAACGCTGCCTTCCAAATGGGAAAGCAAGGCTAGTTCCAACAGGTCCCCTTTTCCAGGGGCACACTCAGCATGCACCCCTGTGGCTTCTAACAAGTCCGAGGAGACACAGGTTACCCTGTGTTTCCTTCCCTGACTCAACTTCTCGAAGTAGGGTGTTCTGCATCATGCGAACTGCCTCAACCAAGGAACGCCGTAAGCTGCTCCTCTGGGCCTGTGGCTATTCGAAAGCCTGCAGTGCCACAGGAAGAACAGGACTTCAACTGCAGTAAGAACGCAAGCTGACTTCCTCTAGGAGGCACGGTGACTTCAGGCAGGACGTCTTAGATGGAATGCGAAGACGAGGGTTACCCTGAGTGCAGCTCAGGCTAGGGCAACGCGTAAGACTTGCACGCCGTGTGGGACGTGCCAGAACGGTGTTCGTGAACGTGTGCGAGGGCTGAGGAAATGAAGCTGCTCCAAAAGAGAGGGCAGTGCGTTTCCCTACACCCGGCATGCACAGAGGGGCTGTAACGGGCTCCGGGTCTGGACGTTGCTTAGCTGACCCAGGTGAGCCTGGGGTACTCAAGTGTTCCTGCGGGAATAGGGTGCCCAGGCTAGCGTCCTAGGTGTCCAGAAAACTGTGCTGCCGTTTAAGGAACGCAGAGCAGAGGCCAGCGCCTCATGGAAACTGCTGCACGCCTCTGCTTCTGCACGGCAAATCAGGGCCTTACTTCCAGGCATGTGTTCATGCTGGGTGTGCCGGTAGCGATATAGCAGGGTAAGATGCTGACTTTCTCCTCGAGCAGAGTGACTTCACGTACGAGGGCCTCGAAGTGCTCCAAGCACAGTGTTCTCTCATGGCAGCTCACACAAGGACCATAAGAAGTTTTCTGTGCACTTCGGACGCACCAGCAATGTTGTCCTGAGGCCGTTCCAGGACTCTGGAAATGTAGCTCTCCTCAAGGAACGTACAGTGTGTTGCCCATCACTGGGCACGCACAGAGGGCCTCCGAGGGATGCACCAATTGGCCTCGAAATTGCTCAGCCGGCCCACAGGGGTCTGGAGGTACTCAGTGAACTTGCAGGAAAACGAGGTCTACCCGAGAGGCCTAGGAGTCCTCAGACGTGTACTTCCTTTAAAGTAAAGCATATAAGGGACAAAGAACTCATGGAAATAGCTGCATGCCTCCCTTTCTGCACGGCTACTAAGGGCCTAACCTGGAGGCAACTTTTCACGTTGAGATTCCCTTTAGCTCTAGAGCTTGTCAGGCTGACCACCACCGCGGCCATGGAAGCCCCTGGTTTAGACAGAGCAAACTCATTTTCTCCCCAGAAGCATTCTTACAGTGTTTACAGGCCTGTCAAGAGGAGGGAATGGCAGGCAGTTTCAATGCAGCGTGAACGCTGCCTTCAAAACGGGAAAGCAAGGCTAGTTCCAGCAGGTCCCCTTTTCCAGGGGCACACTCAGCATGCACCCCTGTGGCTTCTAAGAAGTCCGAGGAGACACAGGTTACCCTGTGTTTCCTTCCCTGACTCAACTTCTCGAAGTAGGGTGTTCTGCATCATGCGAACTGCCTCAACCAAGGAACGCCGTAAGCTGCTCCTCTGGGCCTGTGGCTATTCGAAAGCCTGCAGTGCCACAGGAAGAACAGGACTTCAACTGCAGTAAGAACGCAAGCTGACTTCCTCTAGGAGGCACGGTGACTTCAGGCAGGACGTCTTAGATGGAATGCGAAGACGAGGGTTACCCTGAGTGCAGCTCAGGCTAGGGCAACGCGTAAGACTTCCACGCCGTGTGGGACGTGCCAGAACGCTGTTCGTGAACGTGTGCGAGGGCTGAGGAAATGAAGCTGCTCCAAAAGAGAGGGCAGTGCGTTTCCCTACACCCGGCATGCACAGAGGGGCTGTAACGGGCTCCGGGTCTGGACGTTGCTTAGCTGACCCAGGTGAGCCTGGGGTACTCAAGTGTTCCTGCGGGAATAGGGTGCCCAGGCTAGCGTCCTAGGTGTCCAGAAAACTGTGCTGCCGTTTAAGGAACGCAGAGCAGAGGCCAGCGCCTCATGGAAACTGCTGCACGCCTCTGCTTCTGCACGGCAAATCAGGGCCTTACTTCCAGGCATGTGTTCATGCTGGGTGTGCCGGTAGCGATATAGCAGGGTAAGATGCTGACTTTCTCCTCGAGCAGAGTGACTTCACGTACGAGGGCCTCGAAGTACTCCAAGCACAGTGTTCTCTCATGGCAGCTCACACAAGGACCATGAGAAGTTTTCTGTGCACTTCGGACTCACCAGCAAAGTTGTCCTGAGGCCGTTCCAGGACTCTGGAAATGTAGCTCTCCTCAAGGAACGTACAGTGTGTTGCCCATCACTGGGCACGCACAGAGGGCCTCCGAGGGATGCACCAATGGGCCTCGAAATTGCTCAGCCGGCCCACAGGGGTCTGGAGGTACTCAGTGAACTTGCAGGAAAACGAGGCCTACCCGAGAGGCCTATGAGTCCTCAGACGTGTACTTCCTTTAAAGTAAAGCATATAAGGGACTAAGAACTCATGGAAACAGCTGCATGCCTCCCTTTCTGCACGGCTACTAAGGGCCTAACCTGGAGGCAAGTTTTCACGTTGAGATTCCCTTTAGCTCTAGAGCTTGTCAGGCTGACCACCACCGCGGCCATGGAAGCCCCTGGTTTAGACAGAGCAAACTCATTTTCTCCCCAGAAGCATTCTGACAGTGTTTACAGGCCTGTCAAGAGGAGGGAATGGCAGGCAGTTTCAATGCAGCGTGAACGCTGCCTTCAAAACGGGAAAGCAAGGCTAGTTCCAGCAGGTCCCCTTTTCCAGGGACACACTCAGCATGCACCCCTGTGGCTTCTAAGAAGTCCGAGGAGACACAGGTTACCCTGTGTTTCCTTCCCTGACTCAACTTCTCGAAGTAGGGTGTTCTGCATCATGCGAACTGCCTCAACCAAGGAACGCCGTAAGCTGCTCCTCTGGGCCTGTGGCTATTCGAAAGCCTGCAGTGCCACAGGAAGAACAGGACTTCAACTGCAGTAAGAACGCAAGCTGACTTCCTCTAGGAGGCACGGTGACTTCAGGCAGGACGTCTTAGGTGGAATGCGAAGACGAGGGTTACCCTGAGTGCAGCTCAGGCTAGGGCAACGCGTAAGACTTCAACGCCGTGTGGGACGTGCCAGAACGCTGTTCGTGAACGTGTGCGAGGGCTGAGGAAATGAAGCTGCTCCAAAAGAGAGGGCAGTGCGTTTCCCTACACCCGGCATGCACAGAGGGGCTGTAACGGGCTCCGGGTCTCGACGTTGCTTAGCTGACCCAGGTGAGCCTGGGGTACTCAAGTGTTCCTGCGGGAATAGGGTGCCCAGGCTAGCGTCCTAGGTGTCCAGAAAACTGTGCTGCCGTTTAAGGAACGCAGAGCAGAGGCCAGCGCCTCATGGAAACTGCTGCACGCCTCTGCTTCTGCACGGCAAATCAGGGCCTTACTTCCAGGCATGTGTTCATGCTGGGTGTGCCGGTAGCGATATAGCAGGGTAAGATGCTGACTTTCTCCTCGAGCAGAGTGACTTCACGTACGAGGGCCTCGAAGTGCTCCAAGCACAGTGTTCTCTCATGGCAGCTCACACAAGGACCATGAGAAGTTTTCTGTGCACTTCGGACGCACCAGCAATGTTGTCCTGAGGCCGTTCCAGGACTCTGGAAATGTAGCTCTCCTCAAGGAACGTACAGTGTGTTGCCCATCACTGGGCACGCACAGAGGGCCTCCGAGGGATGCACCAATGGGCCTCGAAATTGCTCAGCCGGCCCACAGGGGTCTGGAGGTACTCAGTGAACTTGCAGGAAAACGAGGTCTACCCGAGAGGCCTAGGAGTCCTCAGACGTGTACTTCCTTTAAAGTAAAGCATATAAGGGACAAAGAACTCATGGAAATAGCTGCATGCCTCCCTTTCTGCACGGCTACTAAGGGCCTAACCTGGAGGCAACTTTTCACGTTGAGATTCCCTTTAGCTCTAGAGCTTGTCAGGCTGACCACCACCGCGGCCATGGAAGCCCCTGGTTTAGACAGAGCAAACTCATTTTCTCCCCAGAAGCATTCTTACAGTGTTTACAGGCCTGTCAAGAGGAGGGAATGGCAGGCAGTTTCAATGCAGCGTGAACGCTGCCTTCAAAACGGGAAAGCAAGGCTAGTTCCAGCAGGTCCCCTTTTCCAGGGGCACACTCAGCATGCACCCCTGTGGCTTCTAAGAAGTCCGAGGAGACACAGGTTACCCTGTGTTTCCTTCCCTGACTCAACTTCTCGAAGTAGGGTGTTGTGCATCATGCGAACTGCCTCAACCAAGGAACGCCGTAAGCTGCTCCTCTGGGCCTGTGGCTATTCGAAAGCCTGCAGTGCCACAGGAAGAACAGGACTTCAACTGCAGTAAGAACGCAAGCTGACTTCCTCTAGGAGGCACGGTGACTTCAGGCAGGACGTCTTAGGTGGAATGCGAAGACGAGGGTTACCCTGAGTGCAGCTCAGGCTAGGGCAACGCGTAAGACTTCCACGCCGTGTGGGACGTGCCAGAACGGTGTTCGTGAACGTGTGCGAGGGCTGAGGAAATGAAGCTGCTCCAAAAGAGAGGGCAGTGCGTTTCCCTACACCCGGCATGCACAGAGGGGCTGTAACGGGCTCCGGGTCTGGACGTTGCTTAGCTGACCCAGGTGAGCCTGGGGTACTCAAGTGTTCCTGCGGGAATAGGGTGCCCAGGCTAGCGTCCTAGGTGTCCAGAAAACTGTGCTGCCGTTTAAGGAACGCAGAGCAGAGGCCAGCGCCTCATGGAAACTGCTGCACGCCTCTGCTTCTGCACGGCAAATCAGGGCCTTACTTCCAGGCATGTGTTCATGCTGGGTGTGCCGGTAGCGATATAGCAGGGTAAGATGCTGACTTTCTCCTCGAGCAGAGTGACTTCACGTACGAGGGCCTCGAAGTGCTCCAAGCACAGTGTTCTCTCATGGCAGCTCACACAAGGACCATGAGAAGTTTTCTGTGCACTTCGGACGCACCAGCAATGTTGTCCTGAGGCCGTTCGAGGACTCTGGAAATGTAGCTCTCCTCAAGGAACGTACAGTGTGTTGCCCATCACTGGGCACGCACAGAGGGCCCCGGAGGGATGCACCAATGGGCCTCGAAGTTGCTCAGCCGGCCCACAGGGGTCTGGAGGTACTCAGTGAACTTGCAGGGAAAACGAGGCCTACCCGAGAGGCCTAGGAGTCCTCAGACGTGTACTTCCTTTAAAGTAAAGCATATAAGGGACTAAGAACTCATGGAAACAGCTGCATGCCTCCCTTTCTGCACGGCTACTAAGGGCCTAACCTGGAGGCAACTTTTCACGTTGAGATTCCCTTTAGCTCTAGAGCTTGTCAGGCTGACCACCACCGCGGCCATGGAAGCCCCTGGTTTAGACAGAGCAAACTCATTTTCTCCCCAGAAGCATTCTGACAGTGTTTACAGGCCTGTCAAGAGGAGGGAATGGCAGGCAGTTTCAATGCAGCGTGAACGCTGCCTTCAAAACGGGAAAGCAAGGCTAGTTCCAGCAGGTCCCCTTTTCCAGGGACACACTCAGCATGCACCCCTGTGGCTTCTAACAAGTCCGAGGAGACACAGGTTACCCTGTGTTTCCTTCCCTGACTCAACTTCTCGAAGTAGGGTGTTCTGCATCATGCTAACTGCCTCAACCAAGGAACGCCGTAAGCTGCTCCTCTGGGCCTGTGGCTATTCGAAAGCCTGCAGTGCCACAGGAAGAACAGGACTTCAACTGCAGTAAGAACGCAAGCTGACTTCCTCTAGGAGGCACGGTGACTTCAGGCAGGACGTCTTAGATGGAATGCGAAGACGAGGGTTACCCTGAGTGCAGCTCAGGCTAGGGCAACGCGTAAGACTTCCACGCCGTGTGGGACGTGCCAGAACGGTGTTCGTGAACGTGTGCGAGGGCTGAGGAAATGAAGCTGCTCCAAAAGAGAGGGCAGTGCGTTTCCCTACACCCGGCATGCACAGAGGGGCTGTAACGGGCTCCGGGTCTGGACGTTGCTTAGCTGACCCAGGTGAGCCTGGGGTACTCAAGTGTTCCTGCGGGAATAGGGTGCCCAGGCTAGCGTCGTAGGTGTCCAGAAAACTGTGCTGCCGTTTAAGGAACGCAGAGCAGAGGCCAGCGCCTCATGGAAACTGCTGCACGCCTCTGTTTCTGCACGGCAAATCAGGGCTTTACTTCCAGGCATGTGTTCATGCTGGGTGTGCCGGTAGCGATATAGCAGGGTAAGATGCTGACTTTCTCCTCGAGCAGAGTGACTTCACGTACGAGGGCCTCGAAGTGCTCCAAGCACAGTGTTCTCTCATGGCAGCTCACACAAGGACCATGAGAAGTTTTCTGTGCACTTCGGACGCACCAGCAATGTTGTCCTGAGGCCGTTCCAGGACTCTGGAAATGTAGCTCTCCTCAAGGAACGTACAGTGTGTTGCCCATCACTGGGCACGCACAGAGGGCCTCCGAGGGATGCACCAATGGGCCTCGAAATTGCTCAGCCGGCCCACAGGGGTCTGGAGGTACTCAGTGAACTTGCAGGAAAACGAGGTCTACCCGAGAGGCCTAGGAGTCCTCAGACGTGTACTTCCTTTAAAGTAAAGCATATAAGGGACAAAGAACTCATGGAAATAGCTGCATGCCTCCCTTTCTGCACGGCTACTAAGGGCCTAACCTGGAGGCAACTTTTCACGTTGAGATTCCCTTTAGCTCTAGAGCTTGTCAGGCTGACCACCACCGCGGCCATGGAAGCCCCTGGTTTAGACAGAGCAAACTCATTTTCTCCCCAGAAGCATTCTTACAGTGTTTACAGGCCTGTCAAGAGGAGGGAATGGCAGGCACTTTCAATGCAGCGTGAACGCTGCCTTCCAAATGGGAAAGCAAGGCTAGTTCCAACAGGTCCCCTTTTCCAGGGGCACACTCAGCATGCACCCCTGTGGCTTCTAACAAGTCCGAGGAGACACAGGTTACCCTGTGTTTCCTTCCCTGACTCAACTTCTCGAAGTAGGGTGTTCTGCATCATGCGAACTGCCTCAACCAAGGAACGCCGTAAGCTGCTCCTCTGGGCCTGTGGCTATTCGAAAGCCTGCAGTGCCACAGGAAGAACAGGACTTCAACTGCAGTAAGAACGCAAGCTGACTTCCTCTAGGAGGCACGGTGACTTCAGGCAGGACGTCTTAGATGGAATGCGAAGACGAGGGTTACCCTGAGTGCAGCTCAGGCTAGGGCAACGCGTAAGACTTGCACGCCGTGTGGGACGTGCCAGAACGGTGTTCGTGAACGTGTGCGAGGGCTGAGGAAATGAAGCTGCTCCAAAAGAGAGGGCAGTGCGTTTCCCTACACCCGGCATGCACAGAGGGGCTGTAACGGGCTCCGGGTCTGGACGTTGCTTAGCTGACCCAGGTGAGCCTGGGGTACTCAAGTGTTCCTGCGGGAATAGGGTGCCCAGGCTAGCGTCCTAGGTGTCCAGAAAACTGTGCTGCCGTTTAAGGAACGCAGAGCAGAGGCCAGCGCCTCATGGAAACTGCTGCACGCCTCTGCTTCTGCACGGCAAATCAGGGCCTTACTTCCAGGCATGTGTTCATGCTGGGTGTGCCGGTAGCGATATAGCAGGGTAAGATGATGACTTTCTCCTCGAGCAGAGTGACTTCACGTACGAGGGCCTCGAAGTGCTCCAAGCACAGTGTTCTCTCATGGCAGCTCACACAAGGACCATAAGAAGTTTTCTGTGCACTTCGGACGCACCAGCAATGTTGTCCTGAGGCCGTTCCAGGACTCTGGAAATGTAGCTCTCCTCAAGGAACGTACAGTGTGTTGCCCATCACTGGGCACGCACAGAGGGACTCCGAGGGATGCACCAATTGGCCTCGAAATTGCTCAGCCGGCCCACAGGGGTCTGGAGGTACTCAGTGAACTTGCAGGAAAACGAGGTCTACCCGAGAGGCCTAGAAGTCCTCAGACGTGTACTTCCTTTAAAGTAAAGCATATAAGGGACAAAGAACTCATGGAAATAGCTGCATGCCTCCCTTTCTGCACGGCTACTAAGGGCCTAACCTGGAGGCAACTTTTCACGTTGAGATTCCCTTTAGCTCTAGAGCTTGTCAGGCTGACCACCACCGCGGCCATGGAAGCCCCTGGTTTAGACAGAGCAAACTCATTTTCTCCCCAGAAGCATTCTTACAGTGTTTACAGGCCTGTCAAGAGGAGGGAATGGCAGGCAGTTTCAATGCAGCGTGAACGCTGCCTTCAAAACGGGAAAGCAAGGCTAGTTCCAGCAGGTCCCCTTTTCCAGGGGCACACTCAGCATGCACCCCTGTGGCTTCTAAGAAGTCCGAGGAGACACAGGTTACCCTGTGTTTCCTTCCCTGACTCAACTTCTCGAAGTAGGGTGTTCTGCATCATGCGAACTGCCTCAACCAAGGAACGCCGTAAGCTGCTCCTCTGGGCCTGTGGCTATTCGAAAGCCTGCAGTGCCACAGGAAGAACAGGACTTCAACTGCAGTAAGAACGCAAGCTGACTTCCTCTAGGAGGCACGGTGACTTCAGGCAGGACGTCTTAGATGGAATGCGAAGACGAGGGTTACCCTGAGTGCAGCTCAGGCTAGGGCAACGCGTAAGACTTCCACGCCGTGTGGGACGTGCCAGAACGGTGTTCGTGAACGTGTGCGAGGGCTGAGGAAATGAAGCTGCTCCAAAAGAGAGGGCAGTGCGTTTCCCTACACCCGGCATGCACAGAGGGGCTGTAACGGGCTCCGGGTCTGGACGTTGCTTAGCTGACCCAGGTGAGCCTGGGGTACTCAAGTGTTCCTGCGGGAATAGGGTGCCCAGGCTAGCGTCGTAGGTGTCCAGAAAACTGTGCTGCCGTTTAAGGAACGCAGAGCAGAGGCCAGCGCCTCATGGAAACTGCTGCACGCCTCTGTTTCTGCACGGCAAATCAGGGTTTTACTTCCAGGCATGTGTTCATGCTGGGTGTGCCGGTAGCGATATAGCAGGGTAAGATGCTGACTTTCTCCTCGAGCAGAGTGACTTCACGTACGAGGGCCTCGAAGTGCTCCAAGCACAGTGTTCTCTCATGGCAGCTCACACAAGGACCATGAGAAGTTTTCTGTGCACTTCGGACGCACCAGCAATGTTGTCCTGAGGCCGTTCCAGGACTCTGGAAATGTAGCTCTCCTCAAGGAACGTACAGTGTGTTGCCCATCACTGGGCACGCACAGAGGGCCTCCGAGGGATGCACCAATTGGCCTCGAAATTGCTCAGCCGGCCCACAGGGGTCTGGAGGTACTCAGTGAACTTGCAGGAAAACGAGGTCTACCCGAGAGGCCTAGGAGTCCTCAGACGTGTACTTCCTTTAAAGTAAAGCATATAAGGGACAAAGAACTCATGGAAATAGCTGCATGCCTCCCTTTCTGCACGGCTACTAAGGGCCTAACCTGGAGGCAACTTTTCACGTTGAGATTCCCTTTAGCTCTAGAGCTTGTCAGGCTGACCACCACCGCGGCCATGGAAGCCCCTGGTTTAGACAGAGCAAACTCATTTTCTCCCCAGAAGCATTCTTACAGTGTTTACAGGCCTGTCAAGAGGAGGGAATGGCAGGCAGTTTCAATGCAGCGTGAACGCTGCCTTCAAAACGGGAAAGCAAGGCTAGTTCCAGCAGGTCCCCTTTTCCAGGGACACACTCAGCATGCACCCCTGTGGCTTCTAACAAGTCCGAGGAGACACAGGTTACCCTGTGTTTCCTTCCCTGACTCAACTTCTCGAAGTAGGGTGTTCTGCATCATGCGAACTGCCTCAACCAAGGAACGCCGTAAGCTGCTCCTCTGGGCCTGTGGCTATTCGAAAGCCTGCAGTGCCACAGGAAGAACAGGACTTCAACTGCAGTAAGAACGCAAGCTGACTTCCTCTAGGAGGCACGGTGACTTCAGGCAGGACGTCTTAGGTGGAATGCGAAGACGAGGGTTACCCTGAGTGCAGCTCAGGCTAGGGCAACGCGTAAGACTTCAACGCCGTGTGGGACGTGCCAGAACGCTGTTCGTGAACGTGTGCGAGGGCTGAGGAAATGAAGCTGCTCCAAAAGAGAGGGCAGTGCGTTTCCCTACACCCGGCATGCACAGAGGGGCTGTAACGGGCTCCGGGTCTCGACGTTGCTTAGCTGACCCAGGTGAGCCTGGGGTACTCAAGTGTTCCTGCGGGAATAGGGTGCCCAGGCTAGCGTCCTAGGTGTCCAGAAAACTGTGCTGCCGTTCAAGGAACGCAGAGCAGAGGCCAGCGCCTCATGGAAACTGCTGCACGCCTCTGCTTCTGCACGGCAAATCAGGGCCTTACTTCCAGGCATGTGTTCATGCTGGGTGTGCCGGTAGCGATATAGCAGGGTAAGATGCTGACTTTCTCCTCGAGCAGAGTGACTTCACGTACGAGGGCCTCGAAGTGCTCCAAGCACAGTGTTCTCTCATGGCAGCTCACACAAGGACCATGAGAAGTTTTCTGTGCACTTCGGACGCACCAGCAATGTTGTCCTGAGGCCGTTCCAGGACTCTGGAAATGTAGCTCTCCTCAAGGAACGTACAGTGTGTTGCCCATCACTGGGCACGCACAGAGGGCCTCCGAGGGATGCACCAATGGGCCTCGAAATTGCTCAGCCGGCCCACAGGGGTCTGGAGGTACTCAGTGAACTTGCAGGAAAACGAGGTCTACCCGAGAGGCCTAGGAGTACTCAGACGTGTACTTCCTTTAAAGTAAAGCATATAAGGGACAAAGAACTCATGGAAATAGCTGCATGCCTCCCTTTCTGCACGGCTACTAAGGGCCTAACCTGGAGGCAACTTTTCACGTTGAGATTCCCTTTAGCTCTAGAGCTTGTCAGGCTGACCACCACCGCGGCCATGGAAGCCCCTGGTTTAGACAGAGCAAACTCATTTTCTCCCCAGAAGCATTCTTACAGTGTTTACAGGCCTGTCAAGAGGAGGGAAAGGCAGGCAGTTTCAATGCAGCGTGAACGCTGCCTTCAAAACGGGAAAGCAAGGCTAGTTCCAGCAGGTCCCCTTTTCCAGGGGCACACTCAGCATGCACCCCTGTGGCTTCTAAGAAGTCCGAGGAGACACAGGTTACCCTGTGTTTCCTTCCCTGACTCAACTTCTCGAAGTAGGGTGTTCTGCATCATGCGAACTGCCTCAACCAAGGAACGCCGTAAGCTGCTCCTCTGGGCCTGTGGCTATTCGAAAGCCTGCAGTGCCACAGGAAGAACAGGACTTCAACTGCAGTAAGAACGCAAGCTGACTTCCTCTAGGAGGCACGGTGACTTCAGGCAGGACGTCTTAGGTGGAATGCGAAGACGAGGGTTACCCTGAGTGCAGCTCAGGCTAG
The DNA here is from genome assembly GCF_059928025.1 of Delphinapterus leucas. Taxonomy (NCBI): domain Eukaryota; kingdom Metazoa; phylum Chordata; class Mammalia; order Artiodactyla; family Monodontidae; genus Delphinapterus; species Delphinapterus leucas. Next base: position 1,560,663 of record NC_143140.1, read on the forward strand.
GGCAACGCGTAAGACTTCCACGCCGTGTGGGACGTGCCAGAACGGTGTTCGTGAACGTGTGCGAGGGCTGAGGAAATGAAGCTGCTCCAAAAGAGAGGGCAGTGCGTTTCCCTACACCCGGCATGCACAGAGGGGCTGTAACGGGCTCCGGGTCTGGACGTTGCTTAGCTGACCCAGGTGAGCCTGGGGTACTCAAGTGTTCCTGCGGGAATAGGGTGCCCAGGCTAGCGTCCTAGGTGTCCAGAAAACTGTGCTGCCGTTTAAGGAACGCAGAGCAGAGGCCAGCGCCTCATGGAAACTGCTGCACGCCTCTGCTTCTGCACGGCAAATCAGGGCCTTACTTCCAGGCATGTGTTCATGCTGGGTGTGCCGGTAGCGATATAGCAGGGTAAGATGCTGACTTTCTCCTCGAGCAGAGTGACTTCACGTACGAGGGCCTCGAAGTACTCCAAGCACAGTGTTCTCTCATGGCAGCTCACACAAGGACCATGAGAAGTTTTCTGTGCACTTCGGACTCACCAGCAAAGTTGTCCTGAGGCCGTTCGAGGACTCTGGAAATGTAGCTCTCCTCAAGGAACGTACAGTGTGTTGCCCATCACTGGGCACGCACAGAGGGCCCCGGAGGGATGCACCAATGGGCCTCGAAGTTGCTCAGCCGGCCCACAGGGGTCTGGAGGTACTCAGTGAACTTGCAGGGAAAACGAGGCCTACCCGAGAGGCCTAGGAGTCCTCAGACGTGTACTTCCTTTAAAGTAAAGCATATAAGGGACTAAGAACTCATGGAAACAGCTGCATGCCTCCCTTTCTGCACGGCTACTAAGGGCCTAACCTGGAGGCAAGTTTTCACGTTGAGATTCCCTTTAGCTCTAGAGCTTGTCAGGCTGACCACCACCGCGGCCATGGAAGCCCCTGGTTTAGACAGAGCAAACTCATTTTCTCCCCAGAAGCATTCTGACAGTGTTTACAGGCCTGTCAAGAGGAGGGAATGGCAGGCAGTTTCAATGCAGCGTGAACGCTGCCTTCAAAACGGGAAAGCAAGGCTAGTTCCAGCAGGTCCCCTTTTCCAGGGACACACTCAGCATGCACCCCTGTGGCTTCTAAGAAGTCCGAGGAGACACAGGTTACCCTGTGTTTCCTTCCCTGACTCAACTTCTCGAAGTAGGGTGTTCTGCATCATGCGAACTGCCTCAACCAAGGAACGCCGTAAGCTGCTCCTCTGGGCCTGTGGCTATTCGAAAGCCTGCAGTGCCACAGGAAGAACAGGACTTCAACTGCAGTAAGAACGCAAGCTGACTTCCTCTAGGAGGCACGGTGACTTCAGGCAGGACGTCTTAGGTGGAATGCGAAGACGAGGGTTACCCTGAGTGCAGCTCAGGCTAGGGCAACGCGTAAGACTTCAACGCCGTGTGGGACGTGCCAGAACGCTGTTCGTGAACGTGTGCGAGGGCTGAGGAAATGAAGCTGCTCCAAAAGAGAGGGCAGTGCGTTTCCCTACACCCGGCATGCACAGAGGGGCTGTAACGGGCTCCGGGTCTGGACGTTGCTTAGCTGACCCAGGTGAGCCTGGGGTACTCAAGTGTTCCTGCGGGAATAGGGTGCCCAGGCTAGCGTCCTAGGTGTCCAGAAAACTGTGCTGCCGTTCAAGGAACGCAGAGCAGAGGCCAGCGCCTCATGGAAACTGCTGCACGCCTCTGCTTCTGCACGGCAATCAGGGCCTTACTTCCAGGCATGTGTTCATGCTGGGTGTGCCGGTAGCGATATAGCAGGGTAAGATGCTGACTTTCTCCTCGAGCAGAGTGACTTCACGTACGAGGGCCTCGAAGTGCTCCAAGCACAGTGTTCTCTCATGGCAGCTCACACAAGGACCATAAGAAGTTTTCTGTGCACTTCGGACGCACCAGCAATGTTGTCCTGAGGCCGTTCGAGGACTCTGGAAATGTAGCTCTCCTCAAGGAACGTACAGTGTGTTGCCCATCACTGGGCACGCACAGAGGGCCTCCGAGGGATGCACCAATGGGCCTCGAAATTGCTCAGCCGGCCCACAGGGGTCTGGAGGTACTCAGTGAACTTGCAGGAAAACGAGGTCTACCCGAGAGGCCTAGGAGTCCTCAGACGTGTACTTCCTTTAAAGTAAAGCATATAAGGGACAAAGAACTCATGGAAATAGCTGCATGCCTCCCTTTCTGCACGGCTACTAAGGGCCTAACCTGGAGGCAACTTTTCACGTTGAGATTCCCTTTAGCTCTAGAGCTTGTCAGGCTGACCACCACCGCGGCCATGGAAGCCCCTGGTTTAGACAGAGCAAACTCATTTTCTCCCCAGAAGCATTCTTACAGTGTTTACAGGCCTGTCAAGAGGAGGGAATGGCAGGCAGTTTCAATGCAGCGTGAACGCTGCCTTCAAAATGGGAAAGCAAGGCTAGTTCCAACAGGTCCCCTTTTCCAGGGGCACACTCAGCATGCACCCCTGTGGCTTCTAAGAAGTCCGAGGAGACACAGGTTACCCTGTGTTTCCTTCCCTGACTCAACTTCTCGAAGTAGGGTGTTGTGCATCATGCGAACTGCCTCAACCAAGGAACGCCGTAAGCTGCTCCTCTGGGCCTGTGGCTATTCGAAAGCCTGCAGTGCCACAGGAAGAACAGGACTTCAACTGCAGTAAGAACGCAAGCTGACTTCCTCTAGGAGGCACGGTGACTTCAGGCAGGACGTCTTAGGTGGAATGCGAAGACGAGGGTTACCCTGAGTGCAGCTCAGGCTAGGGCAACGCGTAAGACTTGCACGCCGTGTGGGACGTGCCAGAACGGTGTTCGTGAACGTGTGCGAGGGCTGAGGAAATGAAGCTGCTCCAAAAGAGAGGGCAGTGCGTTTCCCTACACCCGGCATGCACAGAGGGGCTGTAACGGGCTCCGGGTCTGGACGTTGCTTAGCTGACCCAGGTGAGCCTGGGGTACTCAAGTGTTCCTGCGGGAATAGGGTGCCCAGGCTAGCGTCCTAGGTGTCCAGAAAACTGTGCTGCCATTCAAGGAACGCAGAGCAGAGGCCAGCGCCTCATGGAAACTGCTGCACGCCTCTGCTTCTGCACGGCAAATCAGGGCCTTACTTCCAGGCATGTGTTCATGCTGGGTGTGCCGGTAGCGATATAGCAGGGTAAGATGCTGACTTTCTCCTCGAGCAGAGTGACTTCACGTACGAGGGCCTCGAAGTACTCCAAGCACAGTGTTCTCTCATGGCAGCTCACACAAGGACCATGAGAAGATTTCTGTGCACTTCGGACTCACCAGCAAAGTTGTCCTGAGGCCGTTCGAGGACTCTGGAAATGTAGCTCTCCTCAAGAAACGTACAGTGTGTTGCCCATCACTGGGCACGCACAGAGAGCCTCCGAGGGATGCACCAATGGGCCTCGAAGTTGCTCAGCCGGCCCACAGGGGTCTGGAGGTACTCAGTGAACTTGCAGGGAAAACGAGGCCTACCCGAGAGGCCTAGGAGTCCTCAGACGTGTACTTCCTTTAAAGTAAAGCATATAAGGGACTAAGAACTCATGGAAACAGCTGCATGCCTCCCTTTCTGCACAGCTACTAAGGGCCTAACCTGGAGGCAAGTTTTCACGTTGAGATTCCCTTTAGCTCTAGAGCTTGTCAGGCTGACCACCACCGCGGCCATGGAAGCCCCTGGTTTAGACAGAGCAAACTCATTTTCTCCCCAGAAGCATTCTTACAGTGTTTACAGGCCTGTCAAGAGGAGGGAATGGCAGGCAGTTTCAATGCAGCGTGAACGCTGCCTTCAAAACGGGAAAGCAAGGCTAGTTCCAGCAGGTCCCCTTTTCCAGGGGCACACTCAGCATGCACCCCTGTGGCTTCTAAGAAGTCCGAGGAGACACAGGTTACCCTGTGTTTCCTTCCCTGACTCAACTTCTCGAAGTAGGGTGTTCTGCATCATGCGAACTGCCTCAACCAAGGAACGCCGTAAGCTGCTCCTCTGGGCCTGTGGCTATTCGAAAGCCTGCAGTGCCACAGGAAGAACAGGACTTCAACTGCAGTAAGAACGCAAGCTGACTTCCTCTAGGAGGCACGGTGACTTCAGGCAGGACGTCTTAGGTGGAATGCGAAGACGAGGGTTACCCTGAGTGCAGCTCAGGCTAGGGCAACGCGTAAGACTTCAACGCCGTGTGGGACGTGCCAGAACGCTGTTCGTGAACGTGTGCGAGGGCTGAGGAAATGAAGCTGCTCCAAAAGAGAGGGCAGTGCGTTTCCCTACACCCGGCATGCACAGAGGGGCTGTAACGGGCTCCGGGTCTGGACGTTGCTTAGCTGACCCAGGTGAGCCTGGGGTACTCAAGTGTTCCTGCGGGAATAGGGTGCCCAGGCTAGCGTCCTAGGTGTCCAGAAAACTGTGCTGCCGTTCAAGGAACGCAGAGCAGAGGCCAGCGCCTCATGGAAACTGCTGCACGCCTCTGCTTCTGCACGGCAATCAGGGCCTTACTTCCAGGCATGTGTTCATGCTGGGTGTGCCGGTAGCGATATAGCAGGGTAAGATGCTGACTTTCTCCTCGAGCAGAGTGACTTCACGTACGAGGGCCTCGAAGTGCTCCAAGCACAGTGTTCTCTCATGGCAGCTCACACAAGGACCATAAGAAGTTTTCTGTGCACTTCGGACGCACCAGCAATGTTGTCCTGAGGCCGTTCGAGGACTCTGGAAATGTAGCTCTCCTCAAGGAACGTACAGTGTGTTGCCCATCACTGGGCACGCACAGAGGGCCTCCGAGGGATGCACCAATGGGCCTCGAAGTTGCTCAGCCGGCCCACAGGGGTCTGGAGGTACTCAGTGAACTTGCAGGGAAAACGAGGCCTACCCGAGAGGCCTAGGAGTCCTCAGACGTGTACTTCCTTTAAAGTAAAGCATATAAGGGACTAAGAACTCATGGAAACAGCTGCATGCCTCCCTTTCTGCACGGCTACTAAGGGCCTAACCTGGAGGCAAGTTTTCACGTTGAGATTCCCTTTAGCTCTAGAGCTTGTCAGGCTGACCACCACCGCGGCCATGGAAGCCCCTGGTTTAGACAGAGCAAACTCATTTTCTCCCCAGAAGCATTCTTACAGTGTTTACAGGCCTGTCAAGAGGAGGGAATGGCAGGCACTTTCAATGCAGCGTGAACGCTGCCTTCAAAACGGGAAAGCAAGTCTAGTTCCAGCAGGTCCCCTTTTCCAGGGGCACACTCAGCATGCACCCCTGTGGCTTCTAACAAGTCCGAGGAGACACAGGTTACCCTGTGTTTCCTTCCCTGACTCAACTTCTCGAAGTAGGGTGTTCTGCATCATGCGAACTGCCTCAACCAAGGAACGTCGTAATCTGCTCCTCTGGGCCTGTGGCTATTCGAAAGCCTGCAGTGCCACAGGAAGAACAGGACTTCAACTGCAGTAAGAACGCAAGCTGACTTCCTCTAGGAGGCACGGTGACTTCAGGCAGGACGTCTTAGATGGAATGCGAAGACGAGGGTTACCCTGAGTGCAGCTCAGGCTAGGGCAACGCGTAAGACTTCCACGCCGTGTGGGACGTGCCAGAACGGTGTTCGTGAACGTGTGCGAGGGCTGAGGAAATGAAGCTGCTCCAAAAGAGAGGGCAGTGCGTTTCCCTACACCCGGCATGCACAGAGGGGCTGTAACGGGCTCCGGGTCTGGACGTTGCTTAGCTGACCCAGGTGAGCCTGGGGTACTCAAGTGTTCCTGCGGGAATAGGGTGCCCAGGCTAGCGTCCTAGGTGTCCAGAAAACTGTGCTGCCGTTTAAGGAACGCAGAGCAGAGGCCAGCGCCTCATGGAAACTGCTGCACGCCTCTGCTTCTGCACGGCAAATCAGGGCCTTACTTCCAGGCATGTGTTCATGCTGGGTGTGCCGGTAGCGATATAGCAGGGTAAGATGCTGACTTTCTCCTCGAGCAGAGTGACTTCACGTACGAGGGCCTCGAAGTACTCCAAGCACAGTGTTCTCTCATGGCAGCTCACACAAGGACCATGAGAAGTTTTCTGTGCACTTCGGACTCACCAGCAAAGTTGTCCTGAGGCTGTTCGAGGACTCTGGAAATGTAGCTCTCCTCAAGGAACGTACAGTGTGTTGCCCATCACTGGGCACGCACAGAGGGCCTCCGAGGGATGCACCAATGGGCCTCGAAGTTGCTCAGCCGTCCCACAGGGGTCTGGAGGTACTCAGTGAACTTGCAGGGAACACGAGGCCTACCCGAGAGGCCTAGGAGTCCTCAGACGTGTACTTCCTTTAAAGTAAAGCATATAAGGGACTAAGAACTCATGGAAACAGCTGCATGCCTCCCTTTCTGCACGGCTACTAAGGGCCTAACCTGGAGGCAAGTTTTCACGTTGAGATTCCCTTTAGCTCTAGAGCTTGTCAGGCTGACCACCACCGCGGCCATGGAAGCCCGTGGTTTAGACAGAGCAAACTCATTTTCTCCCCAGAAGCATTCTTACAGTGTTTACAGGCCTGTCAAGAGGAGGGAATGGCAGGCACTTTCAATGCAGCGTGAACGCTGCCTTCAAAATGGGAAAGCAAGGCTAGTTCCAACAGGTCCCCTTTTCCAGGGGCACACTCAGCATGCACCCCTGTGGCTTCTAAGAAGTCCGAGGAGACACAGGTTACCCTGTGTTTCCTTCCCTGACTCAACTTCTCGAAGTAGGGTGTTCTGCATCATGCGAACTGCCTCAACCAAGGAACGCCGTAAGCTGCTCCTCTGGGCCTGTGGCTATTCGAAAGCCTGCAGTGCCACAGGAAGAACAGGACTTCAACTGCAGTAAGAACGCAAGCTGACTTCCTCTAGGAGGCACGGTGACTTCAGGCAGGACGTCTTAGATGGAATGCGAAGACGAGGGTTACCCTGAGTGCAGCTCAGGCTAGGGCAACGCGTAAGACTTCCACGCCGTGTGGGACGTGCCAGAACGGTGTTCGTGAACGTGTGCGAGGGCTGAGGAAATGAAGCTGCTCCAAAAGAGAGGGCAGTGCGTTTCCCTACACCCGGCATGCACAGAGGGGCTGTAACGGGCTCCGGGTCTGGACGTTGCTTAGCTGACCCAGGTGAGCCTGGGGTACTCAAGTGTTCCTGCGGGAATAGGGTGCCCAGGCTAGCGTCCTAGGTGTCCAGAAAACTGTGCTGCCGTTTAAGGAACGCAGAGCAGAGGCCAGCGCCTCATGGAAACTGCTGCACGCCTCTGCTTCTGCACGGCAAATCAGGGCCTTACTTCCAGGCATGTGTTCATGCTGGGTGTGCCGGTAGCGATATAGCAGGGTAAGATGCTGACTTTCTCCTCGAGCAGAGTGACTTCACGTACGAGGGCCTCGAAGTACTCCAAGCACAGTGTTCTCTCATGGCAGCTCACACAAGGACCATGAGAAGTTTTCTGTGCACTTCGGACTCACCAGCAAAGTTGTCCTGAGGCCGTTCGAGGACTCTGGAAATGTAGCTCTCCTCAAGGAACGTACAGTGTGTTGCCCATCACTGGGCACGCACAGAGGGCCTCCGAGGGATGCACCAATGGGCCTCGAAGTTGCTCAGCCGGCCCACAGGGGTCTGGAGGTACTCAGTGAACTTGCAGGGAACACGAGGCCTACCCGAGAGGCCTAGGAGTCCTCAGACGTGTACTTCCTTTAAAGTAAAGCATATAAGGGACTAAGAACTCATGGAAAGAGCTGCATGCCTCCCTTTCTGCACGGCTACTAAGGGCCTAACCTGGAGGCAAGTTTTCACGTTGAGATTCCCTTTAGCTCTAGAGCTTGTCAGGCTGACCACCACCGCGGCCATGGAAGCCCCTGGTTTAGACAGAGCAAACTCATTTTCTCCCCAGAAGCATTCTTACAGTGTTTACAGGCCTGTCAAGAGGAGGGTATGGCAGGCACTTTCAATGCAGCGTGAACGCTGCCTTCAAAATGGGAAAGCAAGGCTAGTGCCAACAGGTCCCCTTTTCCAGGGGCACACTCAGCATGCACCCCTGTGGCTTCTAACAAGTCCGAGGAGACACAGGTTACCCTGTGTTTCCTTCCCTGACTCAACTTCTCGAAGTAGGGTGTTCTGCATCATGCGAACTGCCTCAACCAAGGAACGCCGTAAGCTGCTCCTCTGGGCCTGTGGCTATTCGAAAGCCTGCAGTGCCACAGGAAGAACAGGACTTCAACTGCAGTAAGAACGCAAGCTGACTTCCTCTAGGAGGCACGGTGACTTCAGGCAGGACGTCTTAGATGGAATGCGAAGACGAGGGTTACCCTGAGTGCAGCTCAGGCTAGGGCAACGCGTAAGACTTCCACGCCGTGTGGGACGTGCCAGAACGGTGTTCGTGAACGTGTGCGAGGGCTGAGGAAATGAAGCTGCTCCAAAAGAGAGGGCAGTGCGTTTCCCTACACCCGGCATGCACAGAGGGGCTGTAACGGGCTCCGGGTCTGGACGTTGCTTAGCTGACCCAGGTGAGCCTGGGGTACTCAAGTGTTCCTGCGGGAATAGGGTGCCCAGGCTAGCGTCCTAGGTGTCCAGAAAACTGTGCTGCCGTTTAAGGAACGCAGAGCAGAGGCCAGCGCCTCATGGAAACTGCTGCACGCCTCTGTTTCTGCACGGCAAATCAGGGCTTTACTTCCAGGCATGTGTTCATGTTGGGTGTGCCGGTAGCGATATAGCAGGGTAAGATGCTGACTTTCTCCTCGAGCAGAGTGACTTCACGTACGAGGGCCTCGAAGTACTCCAAGCACAGTGTTCTCTCATGGCAGCTCACACAAGGACCATGAGAAGTTTTCTGTGCACTTCGGACTCACCAGCAAAGTTGTCCTGAGGCCGTTCGAGGACTCTGGAAATGTAGCTCTCCTCAAGGAACGTACAGTGTGTTGCCCATCACTGGGCACGCACAGAGGGCCTCCGAGGGATGCACCAATGGGCCTCGAAGTTGCTCAGCCGTCCCACAGGGGTCTGGAGGTACTCAGTGAACTTGCAGGGAACACGAGGCCTACCCGAGAGGCCTAGGAGTCCTCAGACGTGTACTTCCTTTAAAGTAAAGCATATAAGGGACTAAGAACTCATGGAAACAGCTGCATGCCTCCCTTTCTGCACGGCTACTAAGGGCCTAACCTGGAGGCAAGTTTTCACGTTGAGATTCCCTTTAGCTCTAGAGCTTGTCAGGCTGACCACCACCGCGGCCATGGAAGCCCCTGGTTTAGACAGAGCAAACTCATTTTCTCCCCAGAAGCATTCTTACAGTGTTTACAGGCCTGTCAAGAGGAGGGTATGGCAGGCACTTTCAATGCAGCGTGAACGCTGCCTTCAAAATGGGAAAGCAAGGCTAGTGCCAACAGGTCCCCTTTTCCAGGGGCACACTCAGCATGCACCCCTGTGGCTTCTAACAAGTCCGAGGAGACACAGGTTACCCTGTGTTTCCTTCCCTGACTCAACTTCTCGAAGTAGGGTGTTCTGCATCATGCTAACTGCCTCAACCAAGGAACGCCGTAAGCTGCTCCTCTGGGCCTGTGGCTATTCGAAAGCCTGCAGTGCCACAGGAAGAACAGGACTTCAACTGCAGTAAGAACGCAAGCTGACTTCCTCTAGGAGGCACGGTGACTTCAGGCAGGACGTCTTAGGTGGAATGCGAAGACGAGGGTTACCCTGAGTGCAGCTCAGGCTAGGGCAACGCGTAAGACTTCAACGCCGTGTGGGACGTGCCAGAACGCTGTTCGTGAACGTGTGCGAGGGCTGAGGAAATGAAGCTGCTCCAAAAGAGAGGGCAGTGCGTTTCCCTACACCCGGCATGCACAGAGGGGCTGTAACGGGCTCCGGGTCTGGACGTTGCTTAGCTGACCCAGGTGAGCCTGGGGTACTCAAGTGTTCCTGCGGGAATAGGGTGCCCAGGCTAGCGTCCTAGGTGTCCAGAAAACTGTGCTGCCGTTCAAGGAACGCAGAGCAGAGGCCAGCGCCTCATGGAAACTGCTGCACGCCTCTGCTTCTGCACGGCAAATCAGGGCCTTACTTCCAGGCATGTGTTCATGCTGGGTGTGCCGGTAGCGATATAGCAGGGTAAGATGCTGACTTTCTCCTCGAGCAGAGTGACTTCACGTACGAGGGCCTCGAAGTGCTCCAAGCACAGTGTTCTCTCATGGCAGCTCACACAAGGACCATAAGAAGTTTTCTGTGCACTTCGGACGCACCAGCAATGTTGTCCTGAGGCCGTTCCAGGACTCTGGAAATGTAGCTCTCCTCAAGGAACGTACAGTGTGTTGCCCATCACTGGGCACGCACAGAGGGCCTCCGAGGGATGCACCAATGGGCCTCGAAGTTGCTCAGCCGGCCCACAGGGGTCTGGAGGTACTCAGTGAACTTGCAGGGAAAACGAGGCCTACCCGAGAGGCCTAGGAGTCCTCAGACGTGTACTTCCTTTAAAGTAAAGCATATAAGGGACTAAGAACTCATGGAAACAGCTGCATGCCTCCCTTTCTGCACGGCTACTAAGGGCCTAACCTGGAGGCAACTTTTCACGTTGAGATTCCCTTTAGCTCTAGAGCTTGTCAGGCTGACCACCACCGCGGCCATGGAAGCCCCTGGTTTAGACAGAGCAAACTCATTTTCTCCCCAGAAGCATTCTGACAGTGTTTACAGGCCTGTCAAGAGGAGGGAATGGCAGGCAGTTTCAATGCAGCGTGAACGCTGCCTTCAAAACGGGAAAGCAAGGCTAGTTCCAGCAGGTCCCCTTTTCCAGGGGCACACTCAGCATGCACCCCTGTGGCTTCTAACAAGTCCGAGGAGACACAGGTTACCCTGTGTTTCCTTCCCTGACTCAACTTCTCGAAGTAGCGTGTTCTGCATCATGCGAACTGCCTCAACCAAGGAACGCCGTAAGCTGCTCCTCTGGGCCTGTGGCTATTCGAAAGCCTGCAGTGCCACAGGAAGAACAGGACTTCAACTGCAGTAAGAACGCAAGCTGACTTCCTCTAGGAGGCACGGTGACTTCAGGCAGGACGTCTTAGATGGAATGCGAAGACGAGGGTTACCCTGAGTGCAGCTCAGGCTAGGGCAACGCGTAAGACTTCCACGCCGTGTGGGACGTGCCAGAACGGTGTTCGTGAACGTGTGCGAGGGCTGAGGAAATGAAGCTGCTCCAAAAGAGAGGGCAGTGCGTTTCCCTACACCCGGCATGCACAGAGGGGCTGTAACGGGCTCCGGGTCTGGACGTTGCTTAGCTGACCCAGGTGAGCCTGGGGTACTCAAGTGTTCCTGCGGGAATAGGGTGCCCAGGCTAGCGTCCTAGGTGTCCAGAAAACTGTGCTGCCGTTTAAGGAACGCAGAGCAGAGGCCAGCGCCTCATGGAAACTGCTGCACGCCTCTGCTTCTGCACGGCAAATCAGGGCCTTACTTCCAGGCATGTGTTCATGCTGGGTGTGCCGGTAGCGATATAGCAGGGTAAGATGCTGACTTCCTACTCGAGCAGAGTGACTTCACGTACGAGGGCCTCGAAGTGCTCCAAGCACAGTGTTCTCTCATGGCAGCTCACACAAGGACCATAAGAAGTTTTCTGTGCACTTCGGGCGCACCAGCAATGTTGTCCTGAGGCCGTTCGAGGACTCTGGAAATGTAGCTCTCCTCAAGGAACGTACAGTGTGTTGCCCATCACTGGGCACGCACAGAGGGCCTCCGAGGGATGCACCAATGGGCCTCGAAATTGCTCAGCCGGCCCACAGGGGTCTGGAGGTACTCAGTGAACTTGCAGGAAAACGAGGTCTACCCGAGAGGCCTAGGAGTCCTCAGACGTGTACTTCCTTTAAAGTAAAGCATATAAGGGACAAAGAATTCATGGAAATAGCTGCATGCCTCCCTTTCTGCACGGCTACTAAGGGCCTAACCTGGAGGCAAGTTTTCACGTTGAGATTCCCTTTAGCTCTAGAGCTTGTCAGGCTGACCACCACCGCGGCCATGGAAGCCCCTGGTTTAGACAGAGCAAACTCATTTTCTCCCCAGAAGCATTCTTACAGTGTTTACAGGCCTGTCAAGAGGAGGGAATGGCAGGCAGTTTCAATGCAGCGTGAACGCTGCCTTCAAAACGGGAAAGCAAGGCTAGTTCCAGCAGGTCCCCTTTTCCAGGGGCACACTCAGCATGCACCCCTGTGGCTTCTAAGAAGTCCGAGGAGACACAGGTTACCCTGTGTTTCCTTCCCTGACTCAACTTCTCGAAGTAGGGTGTTCTGCATCATGCGAACTGCCTCAACCAAGGAACGCCGTAAGCTGCTCCTCTGGGCCTGTGGCTATTCGAAAGCCTGCAGTGCCACAGGAAGAACAGGACTTCAACTGCAGTAAGAACGCAAGCTGACTTCCTCTAGGAGGCACGGTGACTTCAGGCAGGACGTCTTAGATGGAATGCGAAGACGAGGGTTACCCTGAGTGCAGCTCAGGCTAGGGCAACGCGTAAGACTTCCACGCCGTGTGGGACGTGCCAGAACGCTGTTCGTGAACGTGTGCGAGGGCTGAGGAAATGAAGCTGCTCCAAAAGAGAGGGCAGTGCGTTTCCCTACACCCGGCATGCACAGAGGGGCTGTAACGGGCTCCGGGTCTGGACGTTGCTTAGCTGACCCAGGTGAGCCTGGGGTACTCAAGTGTTCCTGCGGGAATAGGGTGCCCAGGCTAGCGTCCTAGGTGTCCAGAAAACTGTGCTGCCGTTTAAGGAACGCAGAGCAGAGGCCAGCGCCTCATGGAAACTGCTGCACGCCTCTGCTTCTGCACGGCAAATCAGGGCCTTACTTCCAGGCATGTGTTCATGCTGGGTGTGCCGGTAGCGATATAGCAGGGTAAGATGCTGACTTTCTCCTCGAGCAGAGTGACTTCACGTACGAGGGCCTCGAAGTACTCCAAGCACAGTGTTCTCTCATGGCAGCTCACACAAGGACCATGAGAAGTTTTCTGTGCACTTCGGACTCACCAGCAAAGTTGTCCTGAGGCTGTTCGAGGACTCTGGAAATGTAGCTCTCCTCAAGGAACGTACAGTGTGTTGCCCATCACTGGGCACGCACAGAGGGCCTCCGAGGGATGCACCAATGGGCCTCGAAGTTGCTCAGCCGTCCCACAGGGGTCTGGAGGTACTCAGTGAACTTGCAGGGAACACGAGGCCTACCCGAGAGGCCTAGGAGTCCTCAGACGTGTACTTCCTTTAAAGTAAAGCATATAAGGGACTAAGAACTCATGGAAACAGCTGCATGCCTCCCTTTCTGCACAGCTACTAAGGGCCTAACCTGGAGGCAAGTTTTCACGTTGAGATTCCCTTTAGCTCTAGAGCTTGTCAGGCTGACCACCACCGCGGCCATGGAAGCCCCTGGTTTAGACAGAGCAAACTCATTTTCTCCCCAGAAGCATTCTTACAGTGTTTACAGGCCTGTCAAGAGGAGGGAATGGCAGGCACTTTCAATGCAGCGTGAACGCTGCCTTCAAAATGGGAAAGCAAGGCTAGTTCCAACAGTTCCCCTTTTCCAGGGGCACACTCAGCATGCACCCCTGTGGCTTCTAACAAGTCCGAGGAGACACAGGTTACCCTGTGTTTCCTTCCCTGACTCAACTTCTCGAAGTAGGGTGTTCTGCATCATGCGAACTGCCTCAACCAAGGAACGCCGTAAGCTGCTCCTCTGGGCCTGTGGCTATTCGAAAGCCTGCAGTGCCACAGGAAGAACAGGACTTCAACTGCAGTAAGAACGCAAGCTGACTTCCTCTAGGAGGCACGGTGACTTCAGGCAGGACGTCTTAGATGGAATGCGAAGACGAGGGTTACCCTGAGTGCAGCTCAGGCTAGGGCAACGCGTAAGACTTCCACGCCGTGTGGGACGTGCCAGAACGGTGTTCGTGAACGTGTGCGAGGGCTGAGGAAATGAAGCTGCTCCAAAAGAGAGGGCAGTGCGTTTCCCTACACCCGGCATGCACAGAGGGGCTGTAACGGGCTCCGGGTCTGGACGTTGCTTAGCTGACCCAGGTGAGCCTGGGGTACTCAAGTGTTCCTGCGGGAATAGGGTGCCCAGGCTAGCGTCCTAGGTGTCCAGAAAACTGTGCTGCCGTTTAAGGAACGCAGAGCAGAGGCCAGCGCCTCATGGAAACTGCTGCACGCCTCTGTTTCTGCACGGCAAATCAGGGCCTTACTTCCAGGCATGTGTTCATGCTGGGTGTGCCGGTAGCGATATAGCAGGGTAAGATGCTGACTTTCTCCTCGAGCAGAGTGACTTCACGTACGAGGGCCTCGAAGTACTCCAAGCACAGTGTTCTCTCATGGCAACTCACACAAGGACCATGAGAAGTTTTCTGTGCACTTCGGACTCACCAGCAAAGTTGTCCTGAGGCTGTTCGAGGACTCTGGAAATGTAGCTCTCCTCAAGGAACGTACAGTGTGTTGCCCATCACTGGGCACGCACAGAGGGCCTCCGAGGGATGCACCAATGGGCCTCGAAGTTGCTCAGCCGGCCCACAGGGGTCTGGAGGTACTCAGTGAACTTGCAGGGAAAACGAGGCCTACCCGAGAGGCCTAGGAGTCCTCAGACGTGTACTTCCTTTTAAGTAAAGCATATAAGGGACTAAGAACTCATGGAAACAGCTGCATGCCTCCCTTTCTGCACGGCTACTAAGGGCCTAACCTGGAGGCAAGTTTTCACGTTGAGATTCCCTTTAGCTCTAGAGCTTGTCAGGCTGACCACCACCGCGGCCATGGAAGCCCCTGGTTTAGACAGAGCAAACTCATTTTCTCCCCAGAAGCATTCTTACAGTGTTTACAGGCCTGTCAAGAGGAGGGAATGGCAGGCACTTTCAATGCAGCGTGAACGCTGCCTTCAAAACGGGAAAGCAAGGCTAGTTCCAGCAGGTCCCCTTTTCCAGGGGCACACTCAGCATGCACCCCTGTGGCTTCTAAGAAGTCCGAGGAGACACAGGTTACCCTGTGTTTCCTTCCCTGACTCAACTTCTCGAAGTAGGGTGTTCTGCATCATGCGAACTGCCTCAACCAAGGAACGTCGTAAGCTGCTCCTCTGGGCCTGTGGCTATTCGAAAGCCTGCAGTGCCACAGGAAGAACAGGACTTCAACTGCAGTAAGAACGCAAGCTGACTTCCTCTAGGAGGCACGGTGACTTCAGGCAGGACGTCTTAGATGGAATGCGAAGACGAGGGTTACCCTGAGTGCAGCTCAGGCTAGGGCAACGCGTAAGACTTCCACGCCGTGTGGGACGTGCCAGAACGGTGTTCGTGAACGTGTGCGAGGGCTGAGGAAATGAAGCTGCTCCAAAAGAGAGGGCAGTGCGTTTCCCTACACCCGGCATGCACAGAGGGGCTGTAACGGGCTCCGGGTCTGGACGTTGCTTAGCTGACCCAGGTGAGCCTGGGGTACTCAAGTGTTCCTGCGGGAATAGGGTGCCCAGGCTAGCGTCCTAGGTGTCCAGAAAACTGTGCTGCCGTTTAAGGAACGCAGAGCAGAGGCCAGCGCCTCATGGAAACTGCTGCACGCCTCTGCTTCTGCACGGCAAATCAGGGCCTTACTTCCAGGCATGTGTTCATGCTGGGTGTGCCGGTAGCGATATAGCAGGGTAAGATGCTGACTTTCTCCTCGAGCAGAGTGACTTCACGTACGAGGGCCTCGAAGTACTCCAAGCACAGTGTTCTCTCATGGCAGCTCACACAAGGACCATGAGAAGTTTTCTGTGCACTTCGGACTCACCAGCAAAGTTGTCCTGAGGCTGTTCGAGGACTCTGGAAATGTAGCTCTCCTCAAGGAACGTACAGTGTGTTGCCCATCACTGGGCACGCACAGAGGGCCTCCGAGGGATGCACCAATGGGCCTCGAAGTTGCTCAGCCGTCCCACAGGGGTCTGGAGGTACTCAGTGAACTTGCAGGGAACACGAGGCCTACCCGAGAGGCCTAGGAGTCCTCAGACGTGTACTTCCTTTAAAGTAAAGCATATAAGGGACTAAGAACTCATGGAAACAGCTGCATGCCTCCCTTTCTGCACGGCTACTAAGGGCCTAACCTGGAGGCAAGTTTTCACGTTGAGATTCCCTTTAGCTCTAGAGCTTGTCAGGCTGACCACCACCGCGGCCATGGAAGCCCCTGGTTTAGACAGAGCAAACTCATTTTCTCCCCAGAAGCATTCTTACAGTGTTTACAGGCCTGTCAAGAGGAGGGAATGGCAGGCACTTTCAATGCAGCGTGAACGCTGCCTTCAAAATGGGAAAGCAAGGCTAGTTCCAACAGGTCCCCTTTTCCAGGGGCACACTCAGCATGCACCCCTGTGGCTTCTAACAAGTCCGAGGAGACACAGGTTACCCTGTGTTTCCTTCCCTGACTCAACTTCTCGAAGTAGGGTGTTCTGCATCATGTGAACTGCCTCAACCAAGGAACGCCGTAAGCTGCTCCTCTGGGCCTGTGGCTATTCGAAAGCCTGCAGTGCCACAGGAAGAACAGGACTTCAACTGCAGTAAGAACGCAAGCTGACTTCCTCTAGGAGGCACGGTGACTTCAGGCAGGACGTCTTAGATGGAATGCGAAGACGAGGGTTACCCTGAGTGCAGCTCAGGCTAGGGCAACGCGTAAGACTTCCACGCCGTGTGGGACGTGCCAGAACGGTGTTCGTGAACGTGTGCGAGGGCTGAGGAAATGAAGCTGCTCCAAAAGAGAGGGCAGTGCGTTTCCCTACACCCGGCATGCACAGAGGGGCTGTAACGGGCTCCGGGTCTGGACGTTGCTTAGCTGACCCAGGTGAGCCTGGGGTACTCAAGTGTTCCTGCGGGAATAGGGTGCCCAGGCTAGCGTCCTAGGTGTCCAGAAAACTGTGCTGCCGTTTAAGGAACGCAGAGCAGAGGCCAGCGCCTCATGGAAACTGCTGCACGCCTCTGTTTCTGCACGGCAAATCAGGGCTTTACTTCCAGGCATGTGTTCATGCTGGGTGTGCCGGTAGCGATATAGCAGGGTAAGATGCTGACTTTCTCCTCGAGCAGAGTGACTTCACGTACGAGGGCCTCGAAGTACTCCAAGCACAGTGTTCTCTCATGGCAGCTCACACAAGGACCATGAGAAGTTTTCTGTGCACTTCGGACTCACCAGCAAAGTTGTCCTGAGGCCGTTCGAGGACTCTGGAAATGTAGCTCTCCTCAAGAAACGTACAGTGTGTTGCCCATCACTGGGCACGCACAGAGGGCCTCCGAGGGATGCACCAATGGGCCTCGAAGTTGCTCAGCCGGCCCACAGGGGTCTGGAGGTACTCAGTGAACTTGCAGGTAACACGAGGCCTACCCGAGAGGCCTAGGAGTCCTCAGACGTGTACTTCCTTTAAAGTAAAGCATATAAGGGACTAAGGACTCATGGAAACAGCTGCATGCCTCCCTTTCTGCACGGCTACTAAGGGCCTAACCTGGAGGCAAGTTTTCACGTTGAGATTCCCTTTAGCTCTAGAGCTTGTCAGGCTGACCACCACCGCGGCCATGGAAGCCCCTGGTTTAGACAGAGCAAACTCATTTTCTCCCCAGAAGCATTCTTACAGTGTTTACAGGCCTGTCAAGAGGAGGGAATGGCAGGCAGTTTCAATGCAGCGTGAACGCTGCCTTCAAAACGGGAAAGCAAGGCTAGTTCCAGCAGGTCCCCTTTTCCAGGGACACACTCAGCATGCACCCCTGTGGCTTCTAACAAGTCCGAGGAGACACAGGTTACCCTGTGTTTCCTTCCCTGACTCAACTTCTCGAAGTAGCGTGTTCTGCATCATGCGAACTGCCTCAACCAAGGAACGCCGTAAGCTGCTCCTCTGGGCCTGTGGCTATTCGAAAGCCTGCAGTGCCACAGGAAGAACAGGACTTCAACTGCAGTAAGAACGCAAGCTGACTTCCTCTAGGAGGCACGGTGACTTCAGGCAGGACGTCTTAGATGGAATGCGAAGACGAGGGTTACCCTGAGTGCAGCTCAGGCTAGGGCAACGCGTAAGACTTCCACGCCGTGTGGGACGTGCCAGAACGGTGTTCGTGAACGTGTGCGAGGGCTGAGGAAATGAAGCTGCTCCAAAAGAGAGGGCAGTGCGTTTCCCTACACCCGGCATGCACAGAGGGGCTGTAACGGGCTCCGGGTCTGGACGTTGCTTAGCTGACCCAGGTGAGCCTGGGGTACTCAAGTGTTCCTGCGGGAATAGGGTGCCCAGGCTAGCGTCCTAGGTGTCCAGAAAACTGTGCTGCCGTTTAAGGAACGCAGAGCAGAGGCCAGCGCCTCATGGAAACTGCTGCACGCCTCTGCTTCTGCACGGCAAATCAGGGCCTTACTTCCAGGCATGTGTTCATGCTGGGTGTGCCGGTAGCGATATAGCAGGGTAAGATGCTGACTTTCTACTCGAGCAGAGTGACTTCACGTACGAGGGCCTCGAAGTGCTCCAAGCACAGTGTTCTCTCATGGCAGCTCACACAAGGACCATAAGAAGTTTTCTGTGCACTTCGGGCGCACCAGCAATGTTGTCCTGAGGCCGTTCGAGGACTCTGGAAATGTAGCTCTCCTCAAGGAACGTACAGTGTGTTGCCCATCACTGGGCACGCACAGAGGGCCTCCGAGGGATGCACCAATGGGCCTCGAAATTGCTCAGCCGGCCCACAGGGGTCTGGAGGTACTCAGTGAACTTGCAGGAAAACGAGGTCTACCCGAGAGGCCTAGGAGTCCTCAGACGTGTACTTCCTTTAAAGTAAAGCATATAAGGGACAAAGAATTCATGGAAATAGCTGCATGCCTCCCTTTCTGCACGGCTACTAAGGGCCTAACCTGGAGGCAAGTTTTCACGTTGAGATTCCCTTTAGCTCTAGAGCTTGTCAGGCTGACCACCACCGCGGCCATGGAAGCCCCTGGTTTAGACAGAGCAAACTCATTTTCTCCCCAGAAGCATTCTTACAGTGTTTACAGGCCTGTCAAGAGGAGGGAATGGCAGGCAGTTTCAATGCAGCGTGAACGCTGCCTTCAAAACGGGAAAGCAAGGCTAGTTCCAGCAGGTCCCCTTTTCCAGGGGCACACTCAGCATGCACCCCTGTGGCTTCTAAGAAGTCCGAGGAGACACAGGTTACCCTGTGTTTCCTTCCCTGACTCAACTTCTCGAAGTAGGGTGTTCTGCATCATGCGAACTGCCTCAACCAAGGAACGCCGTAAGCTGCTCCTCTGGGCCTGTGGCTATTCGAAAGCCTGCAGTGCCACAGGAAGAACAGGACTTCAACTGCAGTAAGAACGCAAGCTGACTTCCTCTAGGAGGCACGGTGACTTCAGGCAGGACGTCTTAGATGGAATGCGAAGACGAGGGTTACCCTGAGTGCAGCTCAGGCTAGGGCAACGCGTAAGACTTCCACGCCGTGTGGGACGTGCCAGAACGCTGTTCGTGAACGTGTGCGAGGGCTGAGGAAATGAAGCTGCTCCAAAAGAGAGGGCAGTGCGTTTCCCTACACCCGGCATGCACAGAGGGGCTGTAACGGGCTCCGGGTCTGGACGTTGCTTAGCTGACCCAGGTGAGCCTGGGGTACTCAAGTGTTCCTGCGGGAATAGGGTGCCCAGGCTAGCGTCCTAGGTGTCCAGAAAACTGTGCTGCCGTTTAAGGAACGCAGAGCAGAGGCCAGCGCCTCATGGAAACTGCTGCACGCCTCTGCTTCTGCACGGCAAATCAGGGCCTTACTTCCAGGCATGTGTTCATGCTGGGTGTGCCGGTAGCGATATAGCAGGGTAAGATGCTGACTTTCTCCTCGAGCAGAGTGACTTCACGTACGAGGGCCTCGAAGTACTCCAAGCACAGTGTTCTCTCATGGCAGCTCACACAAGGACCATGAGAAGTTTTCTGTGCACTTCGGACTCACCAGCAAAGTTGTCCTGAGGCTGTTCGAGGACTCTGGAAATGTAGCTCTCCTCAAGGAACGTACAGTGTGTTGCCCATCACTGGGCACGCACAGAGGGCCTCCGAGGGATGCACCAATGGGCCTCGAAGTTGCTCAGCCGTCCCACAGGGGTCTGGAGGTACACAGTGAACTTGCAGGGAACACGAGGCCTACCCGAGAGGCCTAGGAGTCCTCAGACGTGTACTTCCTTTAAAGTAAAGCATATAAGGGACTAAGAACTCATGGAAACAGCTGCATGCCTCCCTTTCTGCACGGCTACTAAGGGCCTAACCTGGAGGCAAGTTTTCACGTTGAGATTCCCTTTAGCTCTAGAGCTTGTCAGGCTGACCACCACCGCGGCCATGGAAGCCCCTGGTTTAGACAGAGCAAACTCATTTTCTCCCCAGAAGCATTCTTACAGTGTTTACAGGCCTGTCAAGAGGAGGGAATGGCAGGCACTTTCAATGCAGCGTGAACGCTGCCTTCAAAATGGGAAAGCAAGGCTAGTTCCAACAGTTCCCCTTTTCCAGGGGCACACTCAGCATGCACCCCTGTGGCTTCTAACAAGTCCGAGGAGACACAGGTTACCCTATGTTTCCTTCCCTGACTCAACTTCTCGAAGTAGGGTGTTCTGCATCATGCGAACTGCCTCAACCAAGGAACGCCGTAAGCTGCTCCTCTGGGCCTGTGGCTATTCGAAAGCCTGCAGTGCCACAGGAAGAACAGGACTTCAACTGCAGTAAGAACGCAAGCTGACTTCCTCTAGGAGGCACGGTGACTTCAGGCAGGACGTCTTAGATGGAATGCGAAGACGAGGGTTACCCTGAGTGCAGCTCAGGCTAGGGCAACGCGTAAGACTTCCACGCCGTGTGGGACGTGCCAGAACGGTGTTCGTGAACGTGTGCGAGGGCTGAGGAAATGAAGCTGCTCCAAAAGAGAGGGCAGTGCGTTTCCCTACACCCGGCATGCACAGAGGGGCTGTAACGGGCTCCGGGTCTGGACGTTGCTTAGCTGACCCAGGTGAGCCTGGGGTACTCAAGTGTTCCTGCGGGAATAGGGTGCCCAGGCTAGCGTCCTAGGTGTCCAGAAAACTGTGCTGCCGTTTAAGGAACGCAGAGCAGAGGCCAGCGCCTCATGGAAACTGCTGCACGCCTCTGTTTCTGCACGGCAAATCAGGGCCTTACTTCCAGGCATGTGTTCATGCTGGGTGTGCCGGTAGCGATATAGCAGGGTAAGATGCTGACTTTCTCCTCGAGCAGAGTGACTTCACGTACGAGGGCCTCGAAGTACTCCAAGCACAGTGTTCTCTCATGGCAGCTCACACAAGGACCATGAGAAGTTTTCTGTGCACTTCGGACTCACCAGCAAAGTTGTCCTGAGGCTGTTCGAGGACTCTGGAAATGTAGCTCTCCTCAAGGAACGTACAGTGTGTTGCCCATCACTGGGCACGCACAGAGGGCCTCCGAGGGATGCACCAATGGGCCTCGAAGTTGCTCAGCCGGCCCACAGGGGTCTGGAGGTACTCAGTGAACTTGCAGGGAAAACGAGGCCTACCCGAGAGGCCTAGGAGTCCTCAGACGTGTACTTCCTTTTAAGTAAAGCATATAAGGGACTAAGAACTCATGGAAACAGCTGCATGCCTCCCTTTCTGCACGGCTACTAAGGGCCTAACCTGGAGGCAAGTTTTCACGTTGAGATTCCCTTTAGCTCTAGAGCTTGTCAGGCTGACCACCACCGCGGCCATGGAAGCCCCTGGTTTAGACAGAGCAAACTCATTTTCTCCCCAGAAGCATTCTTACAGTGTTTACAGGCCTGTCAAGAGGAGGGAATGGCAGGCACTTTCAATGCAGCGTGAACGCTGCCTTCAAAACGGGAAAGCAAGGCTAGTTCCAGCAGGTCCCCTTTTCCAGGGGCACACTCAGCATGCACCCCTGTGGCTTCTAAGAAGTCCGAGGAGACACAGGTTACCCTGTGTTTCCTTCCCTGACTCAACTTCTCGAAGTAGGGTGTTCTGCATCATGCGAACTGCCTCAACCAAGGAACGTCGTAAGCTGCTCCTCTGGGCCTGTGGCTATTCGAAAGCCTGCAGTGCCACAGGAAGAACAGGACTTCAACTGCAGTAAGAACGCAAGCTGACTTCCTCTAGGAGGCACGGTGACTTCAGGCAGGACGTCTTAGATGGAATGCGAAGACGAGGGTTACCCTGAGTGCAGCTCAGGCTAGGGCAACGCGTAAGACTTCCACGCCGTGTGGGACGTGCCAGAACGGTGTTCGTGAACGTGTGCGAGGGCTGAGGAAATGAAGCTGCTCCAAAAGAGAGGGCAGTGCGTTTCCCTACACCCGGCATGCACAGAGGGGCTGTAACGGGCTCCGGGTCTGGACGTTGCTTAGCTGACCCAGGTGAGCCTGGGGTACTCAAGTGTTCCTGCGGGAATAGGGTGCCCAGGCTAGCGTCCTAGGTGTCCAGAAAACTGTGCTGCCGTTTAAGGAACGCAGAGCAGAGGCCAGCGCCTCATGGAAACTGCTGCACGCCTCTGCTTCTGCACGGCAAATCAGGGCCTTACTTCCAGGCATGTGTTCATGCTGGGTGTGCCGGTAGCGATATAGCAGGGTAAGATGCTGACTTTCTCCTCGAGCAGAGTGACTTCACGTACGAGGGCCTCGAAGTACTCCAAGCACAGTGTTCTCTCATGGCAGCTCACACAAGGACCATGAGAAGTTTTCTGTGCACTTCGGACTCACCAGCAAAGTTGTCCTGAGGCTGTTCGAGGACTCTGGAAATGTAGCTCTCCTCAAGGAACGTACAGTGTGTTGCCCATCACTGGGCACGCACAGAGGGCCTCCGAGGGATGCACCAATGGGCCTCGAAGTTGCTCAGCCGTCCCACAGGGGTCTGGAGGTACTCAGTGAACTTGCAGGGAACACGAGGCCTACCCGAGAGGCCTAGGAGTCCTCAGACGTGTACTTCCTTTAAAGTAAAGCATATAAGGGACTAAGAACTCATGGAAACAGCTGCATGCCTCCCTTTCTGCACGGCTACTAAGGGCCTAACCTGGAGGCAAGTTTTCACGTTGAGATTCCCTTTAGCTCTAGAGCTTGTCAGGCTGACCACCACCGCGGCCATGGAAGCCCCTGGTTTAGACAGAGCAAACTCATTTTCTCCCCAGAAGCATTCTTACAGTGTTTACAGGCCTGTCAAGAGGAGGGAATGGCAGGCACTTTCAATGCAGCGTGAACGCTGCCTTCAAAATGGGAAAGCAAGGCTAGTTCCAACAGGTCCCCTTTTCCAGGGGCACACTCAGCATGCACCCCTGTGGCTTCTAACAAGTCCGAGGAGACACAGGTTACCCTGTGTTTCCTTCCCTGACTCAACTTCTCGAAGTAGGGTGTTCTGCATCATGCGAACTGCCTCAACCAAGGAACGCCGTAAGCTGCTCCTCTGGGCCTGTGGCTATTCGAAAGCCTGCAGTGCCACAGGAAGAACAGGACTTCAACTGCAGTAAGAACGCAAGCTGACTTCCTCTAGGAGGCACGGTGACTTCAGGCAGGACGTCTTAGATGGAATGCGAAGACGAGGGTTACCCTGAGTGCAGCTCAGGCTAGGGCAACGCGTAAGACTTCCACGCCGTGTGGGACGTGCCAGAACGGTGTTCGTGAACGTGTGCGAGGGCTGAGGAAATGAAGCTGCTCCAAAAGAGAGGGCAGTGCGTTTCCCTACACCCGGCATGCACAGAGGGGCTGTAACGGGCTCCGGGTCTGGACGTTGCTTAGCTGACCCAGGTGAGCCTGGGGTACTCAAGTGTTCCTGCGGGAATAGGGTGCCCAGGCTAGCGTCCTAGGTGTCCAGAAAACTGTGCTGCCGTTTAAGGAACGCAGAGCAGAGGCCAGCGCCTCATGGAAACTGCTGCACGCCTCTGTTTCTGCACGGCAAATCAGGGCCTTACTTCCAGGCATGTGTTCATGCTGGGTGTGCCGGTAGCGATATAGCAGGGTAAGATGCTGACTTTCTCCTCGAGCAGAGTGACTTCACGTACGAGGGCCTCGAAGTACTCCAAGCACAGTGTTCTCTCATGGCAGCTCACACAAGGACCATGAGAAGTTTTCTGTGCACTTCGGACTCACCAGCAAAGTTGTCCTGAGGCTGTTCGAGGACTCTGGAAATGTAGCTCTCCTCAAGGAACGTACAGTGTGTTGCCCATCACTGGGCACGCACAGAGGGCCTCCGAGGGATGCACCAATGGGCCTCGAAGTTGCTCAGCCGGCCCACAGGGGTCTGGAGGTACTCAGTGAACTTGCAGGGAAAACGAGGCCTACCCGAGAGGCCTAGGAGTCCTCAGACGTGTACTTCCTTTAAAGTAAAGCATATAAGGGACTAAGAACTCATGGAAACAGCTGCATGCCTCCCTTTCTGCACGGCTACTAAGGGCCTAACCTGGAGGCAAGTTTTCACGTTGAGATTCCCTTTAGCTCTAGAGCTTGTCAGGCTGACCACCACCGCGGCCATGGAAGCCCCTGGTTTAGACAGAGCAAACTCATTTTCTCCCCAGAAACATTCTTACAGTGTTTACAGGCCTGTCAAGAGGAGGGAATGGCAGGCAGTTTCAATGCAGCGTGAACGCTGCCTTCAAAACGGGAAAGCAAGGCTAGTTCCAGCAGGTCCCCTTTTCCAGGGGCACACTCAGCATGCACCCCTGTTGCTTCTAAGAAGTCCGAGGAGACACAGGTTACCCTGTGTTTCCTTCCCTGACTCAACTTCTCGAAGTAGGGTGTTCTGCATCATGCGAACTGCCTCAACCAAGGAACGTCGTAAGCTGCTCCTCTGGGCCTGTGGCTATTCGAAAGCCTGCAGTGCCACAGGAAGAACAGGACTTCAACTGCAGTAAGAACGCAAGCTGACTTCCTCTAGGAGGCACGGTGACTTCAGGCAGGACGTCTTAGATGGAATGCGAAGACGAGGGTTACCCTGAGTGCAGCTCAGGCTAGGGCAACGCGTAAGACTTCCACGCCGTGTGGGACGTGCCAGAACGGTGTTCGTGAACGTGTGCGAGGGCTGAGGAAATGAAGCTGCTCCAAAAGAGAGGGCAGTGCGTTTCCCTACACCCGGCATGCACAGAGGGGCTGTAACGGGCTCCGGGTCTGGACGTTGCTTAGCTGACCCAGGTGAGCCTGGGGTACTCAAGTGTTCCTGCGGGAATAGGGTGCCCAGGCTAGCGTCCTAGGTGTCCAGAAAACTGTGCTGCCGTTTAAGGAACGCAGAGCAGAGGACAGCGCCTCATGGAAACTGCTGCACACCTCTGCTTCTGCACGGCAAATCAGGGCCTTACTTCCAGGCATGTGTTCATGCTGGGTGTGCCGGTAGCGATATAGCAGGGTAAGATGCTGACTTTCTCCTCGAGCAGAGTGACTTCACGTACGAGGGCCTCGAAGTACTCCAAGCACAGTGTTCTCTCATGGCAGCTCACACAAGGACCATGAGAAGTTTTCTGTGCACTTCGGACTCACCAGCAAAGTTGTCCTGAGGCTGTTCGAGGACTCTGGAAATGTAGCTCTCCTCAAGGAACGTACAGTGTGTTGCCCATCACTGGGCACGCACAGAGGGCCTCCGAGGGATGCACCAATGGGCCTCGAAGTTGCTCAGCCCTCCCACAGGGGTCTGGAGGTACTCAGTGAACTTGCAGGGAACACGAGGCCTACCCGAGAGGCGTAGGAGTCCTCAGACGTGTACTTCCTTTAAAGTAAAGCATATAAGGGACTAAGAACTCATGTAAACAGCTGCATGCCTCCCTTTCTGCACGGCTACTAAGGGCCTAACCTGGAGGCAAGTTTTCACGTTGAGATTCCCTTTAGCTCTAGAGCTTGTCAGGCTGACCACCACCGCGGCCATGGAAGCCCCTGGTTTAGACAGAGCAAACTCATTTTCTCCCCAGAAGCATTCTTACAGTGTTTACAGGCCTGTCAAGAGGAGGGAATGGCAGGCACTTTCAATGCAGCGTGAATGCTGCCTTCAAAATGGGAAAGCAAGGCTAGTTCCAACAGGTCCCCTTTTCCAGGGGCACACTCAGCATGCACCCCTGTGGCTTCTAACAAGTCCGAGGAGACACAGGTTACCCTGTGTTTCCTTCCCTGACTCAACTTCTCGAAGTAGGGTGTTCTGCATCATGCGAACTGCCTCAACCAAGGAACGCCGTAAGCTGCTCCTCTGGGCCTGTGGCTATTCGAAAGCCTGCAGTGCCACAGGAAGAACAGGACTTCAACTGCAGTAAGAACGCAAGCTGACTTCCTCTAGGAGGCACGGTGACTTCAGGCAGGACGTCTTAGATGGAATGCGAAGACGAGGGTTACCCTGAGTGCAGCTCAGGCTAGGGCAACGCGTAAGACTTCCACGCCGTGTGGGACGTGCCAGAACGGTGTTCGTGAACGTGTGCGAGGGCTGAGGAAATGAAGCTGCTCCAAAAGAGAGGGCAGTGCGTTTCCCTACACCCGGCATGCACAGAGGGGCTGTAACGGGCTCCGGGTCTGGACGTTGCTTAGCTGACCCAGGTGAGCCTGGGGTACTCAAGTGTTCCTGCGGGAATAGGGTGCCCAGGCTAGCGTCCTAGGTGTCCAGAAAACTGTGCTGCCGTTTAAGGAACGCAGAGCAGAGGCCAGCGCCTCATGGAAACTGCTGCACGCCTCTGTTTCTGCACGGCAAATCAGGGCTTTACTTCCAGGCATGTGTTCATGCTGGGTGTGCCGGTAGCGATATAGCAGGGTAAGATGCTGACTTTCTCCTCGAGCAGAGTGACTTCACGTACGAGGGCCTCGAAGTACTCCAAGCACAGTGTTCTCTCATGGCAGCTCACACAAGGACCATGAGAAGTTTTCTGTGCACTTCGGACTCACCAGCAAAGTTGTCCTGAGGCCGTTCGAGGACTCTGGAAATGTAGCTCTCCTCAAGGAACGTACAGTGTGTTGCCCATCACTGGGCACGCACAGAGGGCCTCCGAGGGATGCACCAATGGGCCTCGAAGTTGCTCAGCCGGCCCACAGGGGTCTGGAGGTACTCAGTGAACTTGCAGGGAACACGAGGCCTACCCGAGAGGCCTAGGAGTCCTCAGACGTGTACTTCCTTTAAAGTAAAGCATATAAGGGACTAAGAACTCATGGAAACAGCTGCATGCCTCCCTTTCTGCACGGCTACTAAGGGCCTAACCTGGAGGCAAGTTTTCACGTTGAGATTCCCTTTAGCTCTAGAGCTTGTCAGGCTGACCACCACCGCGGCCATGGAAGCCCCTGGTTTAGACAGAGCAAACTCATTTTCTCCCCAGAAGCATTCTTACAGTGTTTACAGGCCTGTCAAGAGGAGGGAATGGCAGGCAGTTTCAATGCAGCGTGAACGCTGCCTTCAAAACGGGAAAGCAAGGCTAGTTCCAGCAGGTCCCCTTTTCCAGGGACACACTCAGCATGCACCCCTGTGGCTTCTAACAAGTCCGAGGAGACACAGGTTACCCTGTGTTTCCTTCCCTGACTCAACTTCTCGAAGTAGGGTGTTCTGCATCATGCGAACTGCCTCAACCAAGGAACGCCGTAAGCTGCTCCTCTGGGCCTGTGGCTATTCGAAAGCCTGCAGTGCCACAGGAAGAACAGGACTTCAACTGCAGTAAGAACGCAAGCTGACTTCCTCTAGGAGGCACGGTGACTTCAGGCAGGACGTCTTAGATGGAATGCGAAGACGAGGGTTACCCTGAGTGCAGCTCAGGCTAGGGCAACGCGTAAGACTTCCACGCCGTGTGGGACGTGCCAGAACGGTGTTCGTGAACGTGTGCGAGGGCTGAGGAAATGAAGCTGCTCCAAAAGAGAGGGCAGTGCGTTTCCCTACACCCGGCATGCACAGAGGGGCTGTAACGGGCTCCGGGTCTGGACGTTGCTTAGCTGACCCAGGTGAGCCTGGGGTACTCAAGTGTTCCTGCGGGAATAGGGTGCCCAGGCTAGCGTCCTAGGTGTCCAGAAAACTGTGCTGCCGTTTAAGGAACGCAGAGCAGAGGCCAGCGCCTCATGGAAACTGCTGCACGCCTCTGCTTCTGCACGGCAAATCAGGGCCTTACTTCCAGGCATGTGTTCATGCTGGGTGTGCCGGTAGCGATATAGCAGGGTAAGATGCTGACTTTCTCCTCGAGCAGAGTGACTTCACGTACGAGGGCCTCGAAGTACTCCAAGCACAGTGTTCTCTCATGGCAGCTCACACAAGGACCATGAGAAGTTTTCTGTGCACTTCGGACTCACCAGCAAAGTTGTCCTGAGGCCGTTCGAGGACTCTGGAAATGTAGCTCTCCTCAAGGAACGTACAGTGTGTTGCCCATCACTGGGCACGCACAGAGGGCCTCCGAGGGATGCACCAATGGGCCTCGAAGTTGCTCAGCCGGCCCACAGGGGTCTGGAGGTACTCAGTGAACTTGCAGGGAACACGAGGCCTACCCGAGAGGCCTAGGAGTCCTCAGACGTGTACTTCCTTTAAAGTAAAGCATATAAGGGACTAAGAACTCATGGAAACAGCTGCATGCCTCCCTTTCTGCACGGCTACTAAGGGCCTAAACTGGAGGCAAGTTTTCACGTTGAGATTCCCTTTAGCTCTAGAGCTTGTCAGGCTGACCACCACCGCGGCCATGGAAGCCCCTGGTTTAGACAGAGCAAACTCATTTTCTCCCCAGAAGCATTCTTACAGTGTTTACAGGCCTGTCAAGAGGAGGGAATGGCAGGCAGTTTCAATGCAGCGTGAACGCTGCCTTCAAAACGGGAAAGCAAGGCTAGTTCCAGCAGGTCCCCTTTTCCAGGGACACACTCAGCATGCACCCCTGTGGCTTCTAACAAGTCCGAGGAGACACAGGTTACCCTGTGTTTCCTTCCCTGACTCAACTTCTC
Organism: Delphinapterus leucas; assembly: GCF_059928025.1. Classification (NCBI taxonomy): domain Eukaryota; kingdom Metazoa; phylum Chordata; class Mammalia; order Artiodactyla; family Monodontidae; genus Delphinapterus; species Delphinapterus leucas. The sequence goes on from NC_143140.1 coordinate 1,589,413, forward strand.
GAAGTAGGGTGTTCTGCATCATGCGAACTGCCTCAACCAAGGAACGCCGTAAGCTGCTCCTCTGGGCCTGTGGCTATTCGAAAGCCTGCAGTGCCACAGGAAGAACAGGACTTCAACTGCAGTAAGAACGCAAGCTGACTTCCTCTAGGAGGCACGGTGACTTCAGGCAGGACGTCTTAGATGGAATGCGAAGACGAGGGTTACCCTGAGTGCAGCTCAGGCTAGGGCAACGCGTAAGACTTCCACGCCGTGTGGGACGTGCCAGAACGGTGTTCGTGAACGTGTGCGAGGGCTGAGGAAATGAAGCTGCTCCAAAAGAGAGGGCAGTGCGTTTCCCTACACCCGGCATGCACAGAGGGGCTGTAACGGGCTCCGGGTCTGGACGTTGCTTAGCTGACCCAGGTGAGCCTGGGGTACTCAAGTGTTCCTGCGGGAATAGGGTGCCCAGGCTAGCGTCCTAGGTGTCCAGAAAACTGTGCTGCCGTTTAAGGAACGCAGAGCAGAGGCCAGCGCCTCATGGAAACTGCTGCACGCCTCTGCTTCTGCACGGCAAATCAGGGCCTTACTTCCAGGCATGTGTTCATGCTGGGTGTGCCGGTAGCGATATAGCAGGGTAAGATGCTGACTTTCTCCTCGAGCAGAGTGACTTCACGTACGAGGGCCTCGAAGTACTCCAAGCACAGTGTTCTCTCATGGCAGCTCACACAAGGACCATGAGAAGTTTTCTGTGCACTTCGGACTCACCAGCAATGTTGTCCTGAGGCCGTTCCAGGACTCTGGAAATGTAGCTCTCCTCAAGGAACGTACAGTGTGTTGCCCATCACTGGGCACGCACAGAGGGCCTCCGAGGGATGCACCAATGGGCCTCGAAGTTGCTCAGCCGTCCCACAGGGGTCTGGAGGTACTCAGTGAACTTGCAGGGAACACGAGGCCTACCCGAGAGGCCTAGGAGTCCTCAGACGTGTACTTCCTTTAAAGTAAAGCATATAAGGGACTAAGAACTCATGGAAACAGCTGCATGCCTCCCTTTCTGCACGGCTACTAAGGGCCTAACCTGGAGGCAAGTTTTCACGTTGAGATTCCCTTTAGCTCTAGAGCTTGTCAGGCTGACCACCACCGCGGCCATGGAAGCCCCTGGTTTAGACAGAGCAAACTCATTTTCTCCCCAGAAGCATTCTGACAGTGTTTACAGGCCTGTCAAGAGGAGGGAATGGCAGGCACTTTCAATGCAGCGTGAACGCTGCCTTCAAAATGGGAAAGCAAGGCTAGTTCCAACAGGTCCCCTTTTCCAGGGGCACACTCAGCATGCACCCCTGTGGCTTCTAACAAGTCCGAGGAGACACAGGTTACCCTGTGTTTCCTTCCCTGACTCAACTTCTCGAAGTAGGGTGTTCTGCATCATGCGAACTGCCTCAACCAAGGAACGCCGTAAGCTGCTCCTCTGGGCCTGTGGCTATTCGAAAGCCTGCAGTGCCACAGGAAGAACAGGACTTCAACTGCAGTAAGAACGCAAGCTGACTTCCTCTAGGAGGCACGGTGACTTCAGGCAGGACGTCTTAGATGGAATGCGAAGACGAGGGTTACCCTGAGTGCAGCTCAGGCTAGGGCAACGCGTAAGACTTCCACGCCGTGTGGGACGTGCCAGAACGGTGTTCGTGAACGTGTGCGAGGGCTGAGGAAATGAAGCTGCTCCAAAAGAGAGGGCAGTGCGTTTCCCTACACCCGGCATGCACAGAGGGGCTGTAACGGGCTCCGGGTCTGGACGTTGCTTAGCTGACCCAGGTGAGCCTGGGGTACTCAAGTGTTCCTGCGGGAATAGGGTGCCCAGGCTAGCGTCCTAGGTGTCCAGAAAACTGTGCTGCCGTTTAAGGAACGCAGAGCAGAGGCCAGCGCCTCATGGAAACTGCTGCACGCCTCTGTTTCTGCACGGCAAATCAGGGCTTTACTTCCAGGCATGTGTTCATGCTGGGTGTGCCGGTAGCGATATAGCAGGGTAAGATGCTGACTTTCTCCTCGAGCAGAGTGACTTCACGTACGAGGGCCTCGAAGTACTCCAAGCACAGTGTTCTCTCATGGCAGCTCACACAAGGACCATGAGAAGTTTTCTGTGCACTTCGGACTCACCAGCAAAGTTGTCCTGAGGCCGTTCGAGGACTCTGGAAATGTAGCTCTCCTCAAGGAACGTACAGTGTGTTGCCCATCACTGGGCACGCACAGAGGGCCTCCGAGGGATGCACCAATGGGCCTCGAAGTTGCTCAGCCGGCCCACAGGGGTCTGGAGGTACTCAGTGAACTTGCAGGGAACACGAGGCCTACCCGAGAGGCCTAGGAGTCCTCAGACGTGTACTTCCTTTAAAGTAAAGCATATAAGGGACTAAGAACTCATGGAAACAGCTGCATGCCTCCCTTTCTGCACGGCTACTAAGGGCCTAACCTGGAGGCAAGTTTTCACGTTGAGATTCCCTTTAGCTCTAGAGCTTGTCAGGCTGACCACCACCGCGGCCATGGAAGCCCCTGGTTTAGACAGAGCAAACTCATTTTCTCCCCAGAAGCATTCTTACAGTGTTTACAGGCCTGTCAAGAGGAGGGAATGGCAGGCAGTTTCAATGCAGCGTGAACGCTGCCTTCAAAACGGGAAAGCAAGGCTAGTTCCAGCAGGTCCCCTTTTCCAGGGACACACTCAGCATGCACCCTTGTGGCTTCTAACAAGTCCGAGGAGACACAGGTTACCCTGTGTTTCCTTCCCTGACTCAACTTCTCGAAGTAGGGTGTTCTGCATCATGCGAACTGCCTCAACCAAGGAACGCCGTAAGCTGCTCCTCTGGGCCTGTGGCTATTCGAAAGCCTGCAGTGCCACAGGAAGAACAGGACTTCAACTGCAGTAAGAACGCAAGCTGACTTCCTCTAGGAGGCACGGTGACTTCAGGCAGGACGTCTTAGATGGAATGCGAAGACGAGGGTTACCCTGAGTGCAGCTCAGGCTAGGGCAACGCGTAAGACTTCCACGCCGTGTGGGACGTGCCAGAACGGTGTTCGTGAACGTGTGCGAGGGCTGAGGAAATGAAGCTGCTCCAAAAGAGAGGGCAGTGCGTTTCCCTACACCCGGCATGCACAGAGGGGCTGTAACGGGCTCCGGGTCTGGACGTTGCTTAGCTGACCCAGGTGAGCCTGGGGTACTCAAGTGTTCCTGCGGGAATAGGGTGCCCAGGCTAGCGTCCTAGGTGTCCAGAAAACTGTGCTGCCGTTTAAGGAACGCAGAGCAGAGGCCAGCGCCTCATGGAAACTGCTGCACGCCTCTGCTTCTGCACGGCAAATCAGGGCCTTACTTCCAGGCATGTGTTCATGCTGGGTGTGCCGGTAGCGATATAGCAGGGTAAGATGCTGACTTTCTCCTCGAGCAGAGTGACTTCACGTACGAGGGCCTCGAAGTACTCCAAGCACAGTGTTCTCTCATGGCAGCTCACACAAGGACCATGAGAAGTTTTCTGTGCACTTCGGACTCACCAGCAATGTTGTCCTGAGGCCGTTCCAGGACTCTGGAAATGTAGCTCTCCTCAAGGAACGTACAGTGTGTTACCCATCACTGGGCACGCACAGAGGGCCTCCGAGGGATGCACCAATGGGCCTCGAAATTGCTCAGCCGGCCCACAGGGGTCTGGAGGTACTCAGTGAACTTGCAAGAAAACGAGGTCTACCCGAGAGGCCTAGGAGTCCTCAGACGTGTACTTCCTTTAAAGTAAAGCATATAAGGGACAAAGAACTCATGGAAATAGCTGCATGCCTCCCTTTCTGCACGGCTACTAAGGGCCTAACCTGGAGGCAACTTTTCACGTTGAGATTCCCTTTAGCTCTAGAGCTTGTCAGGCTGACCACCACCGCGGCCATGGAAGCCCCTGGTTTAGACAGAGCCAACTCATTTTCTCCCCAGAAGCATTCTTACAGTGTTTACAGGCCTGTCAAGAGGAGGGAATGGCAGGCACTTTCAATGCAGCGTGAACGCTGCCTTCAAAATGGGAAAGCATGGCTAGTTCCAACAGGTCCCCTTTTTCAGGGGCACACTCAGCATGCACCCCTGTGGATTCTAACAAGTCCGAGGAGACACAGGTTACCCTGTGTTTCCTTCCCTGACTCAACTTCTCGAAGTAGGGTGTTCTGCATCATGCGAACTGCCTCAACCAAGGAACGCCGTAAGCTGCTCCTCTGGGCCTGTGGCTATTCGAAAGCCTGCAGTGCCACAGGAAGAACAGGACTTCAACTGCAGTAAGAACGCAAGCTGACTTCCTCTAGGAGGCACGGTGACTTCAGGCAGGACGTCTTAGATGGAATGCGAAGACGAGGGTTACCCTGAGTGCAGCTCAGGCTAGGGCAACGCGTAAGACTTCCACGCCGTGTGGGACGTGCCAGAACGGTGTTCGTGAACGTGTGCGAGGGCTGAGGAAATGAAGCTGCTCCAAAAGAGAGGGCAGTGCGTTTCCCTACACCCGGCATGCACAGAGGGGCTGTAACGGGCTCCGGGTCTGGACGTTGCTTAGCTGACCCAGGTGAGCCTGGGGTACTCAAGTGTTCCTGCGGGAATAGGGTGCCCAGGCTAGCGTCCTAGGTGTCCAGAAAACTGTGCTGCCGTTCAAGGAACGCAGAGCAGAGGCCAGCGCCTCATGGAAACTGCTGCACGCCTCTGCTTCTGCACGGCAAATCAGGGCCTTACTTCCAGGCATGTGTTCATGCTGGGTGTGCAGGTAGCGATATAGCAGGGTAAGATGCTGACTTTCTCCTCGAGCAGAGTGACTTCACGTACGAGGGCCTCGAAGTGCTCCAAGCACAGTGTTCTCTCATGGCAGCTCACACAAGGACCATGAGAAGTTTTCTGTGCACTTCGGACGCACCAGCAATGTTGTCCTGAGGCCGTTCCAGGACTCTGGAAATGTAGCTCTCCTCAAGGAACGTACAGTGTGTTGCCCATCACTGGGCACGCACAGAGGGCCTCCGAGGGATGCACCAATGGGCCTCGAAATTGCTCAGCCGGCCCACAGGGGTCTGGAGGTACTCAGTGAACTTGCAGGAAAACGAGGTCTACCCGAGAGACCTAGGAGTCCTCAGACGTGTACTTCCTTTAAAGTAAAGCATATAAGGGACAAAGAACTCATGGAAATAGCTGCATGCCTCCCTTTCTGCACGGCTACTAAGGGCCTAACCTGGAGGCAAGTTTTCACGTTGAGATTCCCTTTAGCTCTAGAGCTTGTCAGGCTGACCACCACCGCGGCCATGGAAGCCCCTGGTTTAGACAGAGCAAACTCATTTTCTCCCCAGAAGCATTCTTACAGTGTTTACAGGCCTGTCAAGAGGAGGGAATGGCAGGCACTTTCAATGCAGCGTGAACGCTGCCTTCAAAATGGGAAAGCAAGGCTAGTTCCAACAGGTCCCCTTTTCCAGGGGCACACTCAGCATGCACCCATGTGGCTTCTAAGAAGTCCGAGGAGACACAGGTTACCCTGTGTTTCCTTCCCTGACTCAACTTCTCGAAGTAGGGTGTTCTGCATCATGCGAACTGCCTCAACCAAGGAACGCCGTAAGCTGCTCCTCTGGGCCTGTGGCTATTCGAAAGCCTGCAGTGCCACAGGAAGAACAGGACTTCAACTGCAGTAAGAACGCAAGCTGACTTCCTCTAGGAGGCACGGTGACTTCAGGCAGGACGTCTTAGATGGAATGCGAAGACGAGGGTTACCCTGAGTGCAGCTCAGGCTAGGGCAACGCGTAAGACTTCCACGCCGTGTGGGACGTGCCAGAACGGTGTTCGTGAACGTGTGCGAGGGCTGAGGAAATGAAGCTGCTCCAAAAGAGAGGGCAGTGCGTTTCCCTACACCCGGCATGCACAGAGGGGCTGTAACGGGCTCCGGGTCTGGACGTTGCTTAGCTGACCCAGGTGAGCCTGGGGTACTCAAGTGTTCCTGCGGGAATAGGGTGCCCAGGCTAGCGTCCTAGGTGTCCAGAAAACTGTGCTGCCGTTTAAGGAACGCAGAGCAGAGGCCAGCGCCTCATGGAAACTGCTGCACGCCTCTGCTTCTGCACGGCAAATCAGGGCCTTACTTCCAGGCATGTGTTCATGCTGGGTGTGCCGGTAGCGATATAGCAGGGTAAGATGCTGACTTTCTCCTCGAGCAGAGTGACTTCACGTACGAGGGCCTCGAAGTACTCCAAGCACAGTGTTCTCTCATGGCAGCTCACACAAGGACCATGAGAAGTTTTCTGTGCACTTCGGACTCACCAGCAATGTTGTCCTGAGGCCGTTCCAGGACTCTAGAAATGTAGCTCTCCTCAAGGAACGTACAGTGTGTTACCCATCACTGGGCACGCACAGAGGGCCTCCGAGGGATGCACCAATGGGCCTCGAAATTGCTCAGCCGGCCCACAGGGGTCTGGAGGTACTCAGTGAACTTGCAAGAAAACGAGGTCTACCCGAGAGGCCTAGGAGTCCTCAGACGTGTACTTCCTTTAAAGTAAAGCATATAAGGGACAAAGAACTCATGGAAATAGCTGCATGCCTCCCTTTCTGCACGGCTACTAAGGGCCTAACCTGGAGGCAACTTTTCACGTTGAGATTCCCTTTAGCTCTAGAGCTTGTCAGGCTGACCACCACCGCGGCCATGGAAGCCCCTGGTTTAGACAGAGCAAACTCATTTTCTCCCCAGAAGCATTCTTACAGTGTTTACAGGCCTGTCAAGAGGAGGGAATGGCAGGCACTTTCAATGCAGCGTGAACGCTGCCTTCAAAATGGGAAAGCATGGCTAGTTCCAACAGGTCCCCTTTTCCAGGGGCACACTCAGCATGCACCCCTGTGGCTTCTAAGAAGTCCGAGGAGACACAGGTTACCCTGTGTTTCCTTCCCTGACTCAACTTCTCGAAGTAGGGTGTTCTGCATCATGCGAACTGCCTCAACCAAGGAACGCCGTAAGCTGCTCCTCTGGGCCTGTGGCTATTCGAAAGCCTGCAGTGCCACAGGAAGAACAGGACTTCAACTGCAGTAAGAACGCAAGCTGACTTCCTCTAGGAGGCACGGTGACTTCAGGCAGGACGTCTTAGATGGAATGCGAAGACGAGGGTTACCCTGAGTGCAGCTCAGGCTAGGGCAACGCGTAAGACTTCCACGCCGTGTGGGACGTGCCAGAACGGTGTTCGTGAACGTGTGCGAGGGCTGAGGAAATGAAGCTGCTCCAAAAGAGAGGGCAGTGCGTTTCCCTACACCCGGCATGCACAGAGGGGCTGTAACGGGCTCCGGGTCTGGACGTTGCTTAGCTGACCCAGGTGAGCCTGGGGTACTCAAGTGTTCCTGCGGGAATAGGGTGCCCAGGCTAGCGTCCTAGGTGTCCAGAAAACTGTGCTGCCGTTTAAGGAACGCAGAGCAGAGGCCAGCGCCTCATGGAAACTGCTGCACGCCTCTGCTTCTGCACGGCAAATCAGGGCCTTACTTCCAGGCATGTGTTCATGCTGGGTGTGCCGGTAGTGATATAGCAGGGTAAGATGCTGACTTTCTCCTCGAGCAGAGTGACTTCACGTACGAGGGCCTCGAAGTACTCCAAGCACAGTGTTCTCTCATGGCAGCTCACACAAGGACCATGAGAAGTTTTCTGTGCACTTCGGACTCACCAGCAAAGTTGTCCTGAGGCCGTTCGAGGACTCTGGAAATGTAGCTCTCCTCAAGGAACGTACAGTGTGTTGCCCATCACTGGGCACGCACAGAGGGCCTCCGAGGGATGCACCAATGGGCCTCGAAGTTGCTCAGCCGGCCCACAGGGGTCTGGAGGTACTCAGTGAACTTGCAGGGAACACGAGGCCTACCCGAGAGGCCTAGGAGTCCTCAGACGTGTACTTCCTTTAAAGTAAAGCATATAAGGGACTAAGAACTCATGGAAACAGCTGCATGCCTCCCTTTCTGCACGGCTACTAAGGGCCTAACCTGGAGGCAAGTTTTCACGTTGAGATTCCCTTTAGCTCTAGAGCTTGTCAGGCTGACCACCACCGCGGCCATGGAAGCCCCTGGTTTAGACAGAGCAAACTCATTTTCTCCCCAGAAGCATTCTTACAGTGTTTACAGGCCTGTCAAGAGGAGGGAATGGCAGGCAGTTTCAATGCAGCGTGAACGCTGCCTTCAAAACGGGAAAGCAAGGCTAGTTCCAGCAGGTCCCCTTTTCCAGGGGCACACTCAGCATGCACCCCTGTGGCTTCTAAGAAGTCCGAGGAGACACAGGTTACCCTGTGTTTCCTTCCCTGACTCAACTTCTCGAAGTAGGGTGTTCTGCATCATGCGAACTGCCTCAACCAAGGAACGCCGTAAGCTGCTCCTCTGGGCCTGTGGCTATTCGAAAGCCTGCAGTGCCACAGGAAGAACAGGACTTCAACTGCAGTAAGAACGCAAGCTGACTTCCTCTAGGAGGCACGGTGACTTCAGGCAGGACGTCTTAGGTGGAATGCGAAGACGAGGGTTACCCTGAGTGCAGCTCAGGCTAGGGCAACGCGTAAGACTTCCACGCCGTGTGGGACGTGCCAGAACGGTGTTCGTGAACGTGTGCGAGGGCTGAGGAAATGAAGCTGCTCCAAAAGAGAGGGCAGTGCGTTTCCCTACACCCGGCATGCACAGAGGGGCTGTAACGGGCTCCGGGTCTGGACGTTGCTTAGCTGACCCAGGTGAGCCTGGGGTACTCAAGTGTTCCTGCGGGAATAGGGTGCCCAGGCTAGCGTCCTAGGTGTCCAGAAAACTGTGCTGCCGTTTAAGGAACGCAGAGCAGAGGCCAGCGCCTCATGGAAACTGCTGCACGCCTCTGCTTCTGCACGGCAAATCAGGGCCTTACTTCCAGGCATGTGTTCATGCTGGGTGTGCCGGTAGCGATATAGCAGGGTAAGATGCTGACTTTCTCCTCGAGCAGAGTGACTTCACGTACGAGGGCCTCGAAGTACTCCAAGCACAGTGTTCTCTCATGGCAGCTCACACAAGGACCATGAGAAGTTTTCTGTGCACTTCGGACTCACCAGCAAAGTTGTCCTGAGGCCGTTCGAGGACTCTGGAAATGTAGCTCTCCTCAAGGAACGTACAGTGTGTTGCCCATCACTGGGCACGCACAGAGGGCCTCCGAGGGATGCACCAATGGGCCTCGAAGTTGCTCAGCCGGCCCACAGGGGTCTGGAGGTACTCAGTGAACTTGCAGGGAAAACGAGGCCTACCCGAGAGGCCTAGGAGTCCTCAGACGTGTACTTCCTTTAAAGTAAAGCATATAAGGGACTAAGAACTCATGGAAACAGCTGCATGCCTCCCTTTCTGCACGGCTACTAAGGGCCTAACCTGGAGGCAAGTTTTCACGTTGAGATTCCCTTTAGCTCTAGAGCTTGTCAGGCTGACCACCACCGCGGCCATGGAAGCCCCTGGTTTAGACAGAGCAAACTCATTTTCTCCCCAGAAGCATTCTTACAGTGTTTACAGGCCTGTCAAGAGGAGGGAATGGCAGGCACTTTCAATGCAGCGTGAACGCTGCCTTCAAAACGGGAAAGCAAGGCTAGTTCCAACAGGTCCCCTTTTCCAGGGGCACACTCAGCATGCACCCCTGTGGCTTCTAACAAGTCCGAGGAGACACAGGTTACCCTGTGTTTCCTTCCCTGACTCAACTTCTCGAAGTAGGGTGTTCTGCATCATGCGAACTGCCTCAACCAAGGAACGCCGTAAGCTGCTCCTCTGGGCCTGTGGCTATTCGAAAGCCTGCAGTGCCACAGGAAGAACAGGACTTCAACTGCAGTAAGAACGCAAGCTGACTTCCTCTAGGAGGCACGGTGACTTCAGGCAGGACGTCTTAGATGGAATGCGAAGACGAGGGTTACCCTGAGTGCAGCTCAGGCTAGGGCAACGCGTAAGACTTCCACGCCGTGTGGGACGTGCCAGAACGGTGTTCGTGAACGTGTGCGAGGGCTGAGGAAATGAAGCTGCTCCAAAAGAGAGGGCAGTGCGTTTCCCTACACCCGGCATGCACAGAGGGGCTGTAACGGGCTCCGGGTCTGGACGTTGCTTAGCTGACCCAGGTGAGCCTGGGGTACTCAAGTGTTCCTGCGGGAATAGGGTGCCCAGGCTAGCGTCCTAGGTGTCCAGAAAACTGTGCTGCCGTTTAAGGAACGCAGAGCAGAGGCCAGCGCCTCATGGAAACTGCTGCACGCCTCTGCTTCTGCACGGCAAATCAGGGCCTTACTTCCAGGCATGTGTTCATGCTGGGTGTGCCGGTAGTGATATAGCAGGGTAAGATGCTGACTTTCTCCTCGAGCAGAGTGACTTCACGTACGAGGGCCTCGAAGTACTCCAAGCACAGAGTTCTCTCATGGCAGCTCACACAAGGACCATGAGAAGTTTTCTGTGCACTTCGGACTCACCAGCAAAGTTGTCCTGAGGCCGTTCGAGGACTCTGGAAATGTAGCTCTCCTCAAGGAACGTACAGTGTGTTGCCCATCACTGGGCACGCACAGAGGGCCTCCGAGGGATGCACCAATGGGCCTCGAAGTTGCTCAGCCGGCCCACAGGGGTCTGGAGGTACTCAGTGAACTTGCAGGGAAAACGAGGCCTACCCGAGAGGCCTAGGAGTCCTCAGACGTGTACTTCCTTTAAAGTAAAGCATATAAGGGACTAAGAACTCATGGAAACAGCTGCATGCCTCCCTTTCTGCACGGCTACTAAGGGCCTAACCTGGAGGCAAGTTTTCACGTTGAGATTCCCTTTAGCTCTAGAGCTTGTCAGGCTGACCACCACCGCGGCCATGGAAGCCCCTGGTTTAGACAGAGCAAACTCATTTTCTCCCCAGAAGCATTCTTACAGTGTTTACAGGCCTGTCAAGAGGAGGGAATGGCAGGCAGTTTCAATGCAGCGTGAACGCTGCCTTCAAAACGGGAAAGCAAGGCTAGTTCCAGCAGGTCCCCTTTTCCAGGGGCACACTCAGCATGTACCCCTGTGGCTTCTAAGAAGTCCGAGGAGACACAGGTTACCCTGTGTTTCCTTCCCTGACTCAACTTCTCGAAGTAGGGTGTTCTGCATCATGCGAACTGCCTCAACCAAGGAACGCCGTAAGCTGCTCCTCTGGGCCTGTGGCTATTCGAAAGCCTGCAGTGCCACAGGAAGAACAGGACTTCAACTGCAGTAAGAACGCAAGCTGACTTCCTCTAGGAGGCACGGTGACTTCAGGCAGGACGTCTTAGGTGGAATGCGAAGACGAGGGTTACCCTGAGTGCAGCTCAGGCTAGGGCAACGCGTAAGACTTGCACGCCGTGTGGGACGTGCCAGAACGGTGTTCGTGAACGTGTGCGAGGGCTGAGGAAATGAAGCTGCTCCAAAAGAGAGGGCAGTGCGTTTCCCTACACCCGGCATGCACAGAGGGGCTGTAACGGGCTCCGGGTCTGGACGTTGCTTAGCTGACCCAGGTGAGCCTGGGGTACTCAAGTGTTCCTGCGGGAATAGGGTGCCCAGGCTAGCGTCCTAGGTGTCCAGAAAACTGTGCTGCCGTTTAAGGAACGCAGAGCAGAGGCCAGCGCCTCATGGAAACTGCTGCACGCCTCTGCTTCTGCACGGCAAATCAGGGCCTTACTTCCAGGCATGTGTTCATGCTGGGTGTGCCGGTAGCGATATAGCAGGGTAAGATGCTGACTTTCTCCTCGAGCAGAGTGACTTCACGTACGAGGGCCTCGAAGTACTCCAAGCACAGTGTTCTCTCATGGGAGCTCACACAAGGACCATGAGAAGTTTTCTGTGCACTTCGGACTCACCAGCAAAGTTGTCCTGAGGCCGTTCGAGGACTCTGGAAATGTAGCTCTCCTCAAGGAACGTACAGTGTGTTGCCCATCACTGGGCACGCACAGAGGGCCTCCGAGGGATGCACCAATGGGCCTCGAAGTTGCTCAGCCGGCCCACAGGGGTCTGGAGGTACTCAGTGAACTTGCAGGGAAAACGAGGCCTACCCGAGAGGCCTAGGAGTCCTCAGACGTGTACTTCCTTTAAAGTAAAGCATATAAGGGACTAAGAACTCATGGAAACAGCTGCATGCCTCCCTTTCTGCACGGCTACTAAGGGCCTAACCTGGAGGCAACTTTTCACGTTGAGATTCCCTTTAGCTCTAGAGCTTGTCAGGCTGACCACCACCGCGGCCATGGAAGCCCCTGGTTTAGACAGAGCAAACTCATTTTCTCCCCAGAAGCATTCTGACAGTGTTTACAGGCCTGTCAAGAGGAGGGAATGGCAGGCAGTTTCAATGCAGCGTGAACGCTGCCTTCAAAACGGGAAAGCAAGGCTACTTCCAGCAGGTCCCCTTTTCCAGGGGCACACTCAGCATGCACCCCTGTGGCTTCTAACAAGTCCGAGGAGACACAGGTTACCCTGTGTTTCCTTCCCTGACTCAACTTCTCGAAGTAGGGTGTTCTGCATCATGCGAACTGCCTCAACCAAGGAACGCCGTAAGCTGCTCCTCTGGGCCTGTGGCTATTCGAAAGCCTGCAGTGCCACAGGAAGAACAGGACTTCAACTGCAGTAAGAACGCAAGCTGACTTCCTCTAGGAGGCACGGTGACTTCAGGCAGGACGTCTTAGGTGGAATGCGAAGACGAGGGTTACCCTGAGTGCAGCTCAGGCTAGGGCAACGCGTAAGACTTCCACGCCGTGTGGGACGTGCCAGAACGCTGTTCGTGAACGTGTGCGAGGGCTGAGGAAATGAAGCTGCTCCAAAAGAGAGGGCAGTGCGTTTCCCTACACCCGGCATGCACAGAGGGGCTGTAACGGGCTCCGGGTCTGGACGTTGCTTAGCTGACCCAGGTGAGCCTGGGTTACTCAAGTGTTCCTGCGGGAATAGGGTGCCCAGGCTAGCGTCCTAGGTGTCCAGAAAACTGTGCTGCCGTTCAAGGAACGCAGAGCAGAGGCCAGCGCCTCATGGAAACTGCTGCACGCCTCTGCCTCTGCACGGCAAATCAGGGCCTTACTTCCAGGCATGTGTTCATGCTGGGTGTGCCGGTAGCGATATAGCAGGGTAAGATGCTGACTTTCTCCTCGAGCAGAGTTACTTCACGTACGAGGGCCTCGAAGTGCTCCAAGCACAGTGTTCTCTCATGGCAGCTCACACAAGGACCATGAGAAGTTTTCTGTGCACTTCGGATGCACCAGCAATGTTGTCCTGAGGCCGTTCGAGGACTCTGGAAATGTAGCTCTCCTCAAGGAACGTACAGTGTGTTGCCCATTACTGGGCACGCACAGAGGGCCTCCGAGGGATGCACCAATGGGCCTCGAAATTGCTCAGCCGGCCCACAGGGGTCTGGAGGTACTCAGTGAACTTGCAGGAAAACGAGGTCTACCCGAGAGGCCTAGGAGTCCTCAGACGTGTACTTCCTTTAAAGTAAAGCATATAAGGGACAAAGAACTCATGGAAATAGCTGCATGCCTCCCTTTCTGCACGGCTACTAAGGGCCTAACCTGGAGGCAACTTTTCACGTTGAGATTCCCTTTAGCTCTAGAGCTTGTCAGGCTGACCACCACCGCGGCCATGGAAGCCCCTGGTTTAGACAGAGCAAACTCATTTTCTCCCCAGAAGCATTCTTACAGTGTTTACAGGCCTGTCAAGAGGAGGGAATGGCAGGCACTTTCAATGCAGCGTGAACGCTGCCTTCAAAATGGGAAAGCAAGGCTAGTTCCAACAGGTCCCCTTTTCCAGGGGCACACTCAGCATGCACCCCTGTGGCTTCTAACAAGTCCGAGGAGACACAGGTTACCCTGTGTTTCCTTCCCTGACTCAACTTCTCGAAGTAGGGTGTTCTGCATCATGCGAACTGCCTCAACCAAGGAACGCCGTAAGCTGCTCCTCTGGGCCTGTGGCTATTCGAAAGCCTGCAGTGCCACAGGAAGAACAGGACTTCAACTGCAGTAAGAACGCAAGCTGACTTCCTCTAGGAGGCACGGTGACTTCAGGCAGGACGTCTTAGATGGAATGCGAAGACGAGGGTTACCCTGAGTGCAGCTCAGGCTAGGGCAACGCGTAAAACTTCCACGCCGTGTGGGACGTGCCAGAACGGTGTTCGTGAACGTGTGCGAGGGCTGAGGAAATGAAGCTGCTCCAAAAGAGAGGGCAGTGCGTTTCCCTACACCCGGCATGCACAGAGGGGCTGTAACGGGCTCCGGGTCTGGACGTTGCTTAGCTGACCCAGGTGAGCCTGGGGTACTCAAGTGTTCCTGCGGGAATAGGGTGCCCAGGCTAGCGTCCTAGGTGTCCAGAAAACTGTGCTGCCGTTTAAGGAACGCAGAGCAGAGGCCAGCGCCTCATGGAAACTGCTGCACGCCTCTGCTTCTGCACGGCAAATCAGGGCCTTACTTCCAGGCATGTGTTCATGCTGGGTGTGCCGGTAGCGATATAGCAGGGTAAGATGCTGACTTTCTCCTCGAGCAGAGTGACTTCACGTACGAGGGCCTCGAAGTGCTCCAAGCACAGTGTTCTCTCATGGCAGCTCACACAAGGACCATGAGAAGTTTTCTGTGCACTTCGGACGCACCAGCAATGTTGTCCTGAGGCCGTTCCAGGACTCTGGAAATGTAGCTCTCCTCAAAGAACGTACAGTGTGTTGCCCATCACTGGGCACGCACAGAGGGCCTCCGAGGGATGCACCAATGGGCCTCGAAATTGCTCAGCCGGCCCACAGGGGTCTGGAGGTACTCAGTGAACTTGCAGGAAAACGAGGTCTACCCGAGAGGCCTAGGAGTCCTCAGACGTGTACTTCCTTTAAAGTAAAGCATATAAGGGACTAAGAACTCATGGAAACAGCTGCATGCCTCCCTTTCTGCACGGCTACTAAGGGCCTAACCTGGAGGCAACTTTTCACGTTGAGATTCCCTTTAGCTCTAGAGCTTGTCAGGCTGACCACCACCGCGGCCATGGAAGCCCCTGGTTTAGACAGAGCAAACTCATTTTCTCCCCAGAAGCATTCTTACAGTGTTTACAGGCCTGTCAAGAGGAGGGAATGGCAGGCAGTTTCAATGCAGCGTGAACGCTGCCTTCAAAACGGGAAAGCAAGGCTAGTTCCAGCAGGTCCCCTTTTCCAGGGGCACACTCAGCATGCACCCCTGTGGCTTCTAAGAAGTCCGAGGAGACACAGGTTACCCTGTGTTTCCTTCCCTGACTCAACTTCTCGAAGTAGGGTGTTCTGCATCATGCGAACTGCCTCAACCAAGGAACGCCGTAAGCTGCTCCTCTGGGCCTGTGGCTATTCGAAAGCCTGCAGTGCCACAGGAAGAACAGGACTTCAACTGCAGTAAGAACGCAAGCTGACTTCCTCTAGGAGGCACGGTGACTTCAGGCAGGACGTCTTAGATGGAATGCGAAGACGAGGGTTACCCTGAGTGCAGCTCAGGCTAGGGCAACGCGTAAGACTTCCACGCCGTGTGGGACGTGCCAGAACGGTGTTCGTGAACGTGTGCGAGGGCTGAGGAAATGAAGCTGCTCCAAAAGAGAGGGCAGTGCGTTTCCCTACACCCGGCATGCACAGAGGGGCTGTAACGGGCTCCGGGTCTGGACGTTGCTTAGCTGACCCAGGTGAGCCTGGGGTACTCAAGTGTTCCTGCGGGAATAGGGTGCCCAGGCTAGCGTCCTAGGTGTCCAGAAAACTGTGCTGCCGTTTAAGGAACGCAGAGCAGAGGCCAGCGCCTCATGGAAACTGCTGCACGCCTCTGCTTCTGCACGGCAAATCAGGGCCTTACTTCCAGGCATGTGTTCATGCTGGGTGTGCCGGTAGCGATATAGCAGGGTAAGATGCTGACTTTCTCCTCGAGCAGAGTGACTTCACGTACGAGGGCCTCGAAGTACTCCAAGCACAGTGTTCTCTCATGGCAGCTCACACAAGGACCATGAGAAGTTTTCTGTGCACTTCGGACTCACCAGCAAAGTTGTCCTGAGGCCGTTCGAGGACTCTGGAAATGTAGCTCTCCTCAAGGAACGTACAGTGTGTTGCCCATCACTGGGCACGCACAGAGGGCCCCGGAGGGATGAACCAATGGGCCTCGAAGTTGCTCAGCCGGCCCACAGGGGTCTGGAGGTACTCAGTGAACTTGCAGGGAAAACGAGGCCTACCCGAGAGGCCTAGGAGTCCTCAGACGTGTACTTCCTTTAAAGTAAAGCATATAAGGGACTAAGAACTCATGGAAACAGCTGCATGCCTCCCTTTCTGCACGGCTACTAAGGGCCTAACCTGGAGGCAAGTTTTCACGTTGAGATTCCCTTTAGCTCTAGAGCTTGTCAGGCTGACCACCACCGCGGCCATGGAAGCCCCTGGTTTAGACAGAGCAAACTCATTTTCTCCCCAGAAGCATTCTGACAGTGTTTACAGGCCTGTCAAGAGGAGGGAATGGCAGGCAGTTTCAATGCAGCGTGAACGCTGCCTTCAAAACGGGAAAGCATGGCTAGTTCCAGCAGGTCCCCTTTTCCAGGGACACACTCAGCATGCACCCCTGTGGCTTCTAACAAGTCCGAGGAGACACAGGTTACCCTGTGTTTCCTTCCCTGACTCAACTTCTCGAAGTAGGGTGTTCTGCATCATGCGAACTGCCTCAACCAAGGAACGCCGTAAGCTGCTCCTCTGGGCCTGTGGCTATTCGAAAGCCTGCAGTGCCACAGGAAGAACAGGACTTCAACTGCAGTAAGAACGCAAGCTGACTTCCTCTAGGAGGCACGGTGACTTCAGGCAGGACGTCTTAGGTGGAATGCGAAGACGAGGGTTACCCTGAGTGCAGCTCAGGCTAGGGCAACGCGTAAGACTTCAACGCCGTGTGGGACGTGCCAGAACGCTGTTCGTGAACGTGTGCGAGGGCTGAGGAAATGAAGCTGCTCCAAAAGAGAGGGCAGTGCGTTTCCCTACACCCGGCATGCACAGAGGGGCTGTAACGGGCTCCGGGTCTGGACGTTGCTTAGCTGACCCAGGTGAGCCTGGGGTACTCAAGTGTTCCTGCGGGAATAGGGTGCCCAGGCTAGCGTCCTAGGTGTCCAGAAAACTGTGCTGCCGTTCAAGGAACGCAGAGCAGAGGCCAGCGCCTCATGGAAACTGCTGCACGCCTCTGCTTCTGCACGGCAAATCAGGGCCTTACTTCCAGGCATGTGTTCATGCTGGGTGTGCCGGTAGCGATATAGCAGGGTAAGATGCTGACTTTCTCCTCGAGCAGAGTGACTTCACGTACGAGGGCCTCGAAGTGCTCCAAGCACAGTGTTCTCTCATGGCAGCTCACACAAGGACCATGAGAAGTTTTCTGTGCACTTCGGACGCACCAGCAATGTTGTCCTGAGGCCGTTCCAGGACTCTGGAAATGTAGCTCTCCTCAAGGAACGTACAGTGTGTTGCCCATCACTGGGCACGCACAGAGGGCCTCCGAGGGATGCACCAATGGGCCTCGAAATTGCTCAGCCGGCCCACAGGGGTCTGGAGGTACTCAGTGAACTTGCAGGAAAACGAGGCCTACCCGAGAGGCCTAGGAGTCCTCAGACGTGTACTTCCTTTAAAGTAAAGCATATAAGGGACTAAGAACTCATGGAAACAGCTGCATGCCTCCCTTTCTGCACGGCTACTAAGGGCCTAACCTGGAGGCAAGTTTTCACGTTGAGATTCCCTTTAGCTCTAGAGCTTGTCAGGCTGACCACCACCGCGGCCATGGAAGCCCCTGGTTTAGACAGAGCAAACTCATTTTCTCCCCAGAAGCATTCTGACAGTGTTTACAGGCCTGTCAAGAGGAGGGAATGGCAGGCAGTTTCAATGCAGCGTGAACGCTGCCTTCAAAACGGGAAAGCAAGGCTAGTTCCAGCAGGTCCCCTTTTCCAGGGACACACTCAGCATGCACCCCTGTGGCTTCTAACAAGTCCGAGGAGACACAGGTTACCCTGTGTTTCCTTCCCTGACTCAACTTCTCGAAGTAGGGTGTTCTGCATCATGCGAACTGCCTCAACCAAGGAACGCCGAAAGCTGCTCCTCTGGGCCTGTGGCTATTCGAAAGCCTGCAGTGCCACAGGAAGAACAGGACTTCAACTGCAGTAAGAACGCAAGCTGACTTCCTCTAGGAGGCACGGTGACTTCAGGCAGGACGTCTTAGGTGGAATGCGAAGACGAGGGTTACCCTGAGTGCAGCTCAGGCTAGGGCAACGCGTAAGACTTCCACGCCGTGTGGGACGTGCCAGAACGGTGTTCGTGAACGTGTGCGAGGGCTGAGGAAATGAAGCTGCTCCAAAAGAGAGGGCAGTGCGTTTCCCTACACCCGGCATGCACAGAGGGGCTGTAACGGGCTCCGGGTCTGGACGTTGCTTAGCTGACCCAGGTGAGCCTGGGGTACTCAAGTGTTCCTGCGGGAATAGGGTGCCCAGGCTAGCGTCCTAGGTGTCCAGAAAACTGTGCTGCCGTTCAAGGAACGCAGAGCAGAGGCCAGCGCCTCATGGAAACTGCTGCACGCCTCTGCTTCTGCACGGCAAATCAGGGCCTTACTTCCAGGCATGTGTTCATGCTGGGTGTGCCGGTAGCGATATAGCAGGGTAAGATGCTGACTTTCTCCTCGAGCAGAGTGACTTCACGTACGAGGGCCTCGAAGTGCTCCAAGCACAGTGTTCTCTCATGGCAGCTCACACAAGGACCATGAGAAGTTTTCTGTGCACTTCGGACGCACCAGCAATGTTGTCCTGAGGCCGTTCCAGGACTCTGGAAATGTAGCTCTCCTCAAGGAACGTACAGTGTGTTGCCCATCACTGGGCACGCACAGAGGGCCTCCGAGGGATGCACCAATGGGCCTCGAAATTGCTCAGCCGGCCCACAGGGGTCTGGAGGTACTCAGTGAACTTGCAGGAAAACGAGGTCTACCCGAGAGGCCTAGGAGTCCTCAGACGTGTACTTCCTTTAAAGTAAAGCATATAAGGGACAAAGAACTCATGGAAATAGCTGCATGCCTCCCTTTCTGCACGGCTACTAAGGGCCTAACCTGGAGGCAACTTTTCACGTTGAGATTCCCTTTAGCTCTAGAGCTTGTCAGGCTGACCACCACCGCGGCCATGGAAGCCCCTGGTTTAGACAGAGCAAACTCATTTTCTCCCCAGAAGCATTCTTACAGTGTTTACAGGCCTGTCAAGAGGAGGGAATGGCAGGCACTTTCAATGCAGCGTGAACGCTGCCTTCAAAATGGGAAAGCAAGGCTAGTTCCAACAGGTCCCCTTTTCCAGGGGCACACTCAGCATGCACCCCTGTGGCTTCTAACAAGTCCGAGGAGACACAGGTTACCCTGTGTTTCCTTCCCTGACTCAACTTCTCGAAGTAGGGTGTTCTGCATCATGCGAACTGCCTCAACCAAGGAACGCCGTAAGCTGCTCCTCTGGGCCTGTGGCTATTCGAAAGCCTGCAGTGCCACAGGAAGAACAGGACTTCAACTGCAGTAAGAACGCAAGCTGACTTCCTCTAGGAGGCACGGTGACTTCAGGCAGGACGTCTTAGATGGAATGCGAAGACGAGGGTTACCCTGAGTGCAGCTCAGGCTAGGGCAACGCGTAAAACTTCCACGCCGTGTGGGACGTGCCAGAACGGTGTTCGTGAACGTGTGCGAGGGCTGAGGAAATGAAGCTGCTCCAAAAGAGAGGGCAGTGCGTTTCCCTACACCCGGCATGCACAGAGGGGCTGTAACGGGCTCCGGGTCTGGACGTTGCTTAGCTGACCCAGGTGAGCCTGGGGTACTCAAGTGTTCCTGCGGGAATAGGGTGCCCAGGCTAGCGTCCTAGGTGTCCAGAAAACTGTGCTGCCGTTTAAGGAACGCAGAGCAGAGGCCAGCGCCTCATGGAAACTGCTGCACGCCTCTGCTTCTGCACGGCAAATCAGGGCCTTACTTCCAGGCATGTGTTCATGCTGGGTGTGCCGGTAGCGATATAGCAGGGTAAGATGCTGACTTTCTCCTCGAGCAGAGTGACTTCACGTACGAGGGCCTCGAAGTGCTCCAAGCACAGTGTTCTCTCATGGCAGCTCACACAAGGACCATAAGAAGTTTTCTGTGCAGTTCGGACGCACCAGCAATGTTGTCCTGAGGCCGTTCGAGGACTCTGGAAATGTAGCTCTCCTCAAGGAACGTACAGTGTGTTGCCCATCACTGGGCACGCACAGAGGGCCTCCGAGGGATGCACCAATGGGCCTCGAAATTGCTCAGCCGGCCCACAGGGGTCTGGAGGTACTCAGTGAACTTGCAGGAAAACGAGGTCTACCCGAGAGGCCTAGGAGTCCTCAGACGTGTACTTCCTTTAAAGTAAAGCATATAAGGGACAAAGAACTCATGGAAATAGCTGCATGCCTCCCTTTCTGCACGGCTACTAAGGGCCTAACCTGGAGGCAACTTTTCACGTTGAGATTCCCTTTAGCTCTAGAGCTTGTCAGGCTGACCACCACCGCGGCCATGGAAGCCCCTGGTTTAGACAGAGCAAACTCATTTTCTCCCCAGAAGCATTCTTACAGTGTTTACAGGCCTGTCAAGAGGAGGGAATGGCAGGCAGTTTCAATGCAGCGTGAACGCTGCCTTCAAAACGGGAAAGCAAGGCTAGTTCCAGCAGGTCCCCTTTTCCAGGGGCACACTCAGCATGCACCCCTGTGGCTTCTAAGAAGTCCGAGGAGACACAGGTTACCCTGTGTTTCCTTCCCTGACTCAACTTCTCGAAGTAGGGTGTTCTGCATCATGCGAACTGCCTCAACCAAGGAACGCCGTAAGCTGCTCCTCTGGGCCTGTGGCTATTCGAAAGCCTGCAGTGCCACAGGAAGAACAGGACTTCAACTGCAGTAAGAACGCAAGCTGACTTCCTCTAGGAGGCACGGTGACTTCAGGCAGGACGTGTTAGGTGGAATGCGAAGACGAGGGTTACCCTGAGTGCAGCTCAGGCTAGGGCAACGCGTAAGACTTCCACGCCGTGTGGGACGTGCCAGAACGGTGTTCGTGAACGTGTGCGAGGGCTGAGGAAATGAAGCTGCTCCAAAAGAGAGGGCAGTGCGTTTCCCTACACCCGGCATGCACAGAGGGGCTGTAACGGGCTCCGGGTCTGGACGTTGCTTAGCTGACCCAGGTGAGCCTGGGGTACTCAAGTGTTCCTGCGGGAATAGGGTGCCCAGGCTAGCGTCCTAGGTGTCCAGAAAACTGTGCTGCCGTTTAAGGAACGCAGAGCAGAGGCCAGCGCCTCATGGAAACTGCTGCACGCCTCTGCTTCTGCACGGCAAATCAGGGCCTTACTTCCAGGCATGTGTTCATGCTGGGTGTGCCGGTAGCGATATAGCAGGGTAAGATGCTGACTTTCTCCTCGAGCAGAGTGACTTCACGTACGAGGGCCTCGAAGTACTCCAAGCACAGTGTTCTCTCATGGGAGCTCACACAAGGACCATGAGAAGTTTTCTGTGCACTTCGGACTCACCAGCAAAGTTGTCCTGAGGCCGTTCGAGGACTCTGGAAATGTAGCTCTCCTCAAGGAACGTACAGTGTGTTGCCCATCACTGGGCACGCACAGAGGGCCTCCGAGGGATGCACCAATGGGCCTCGAAGTTGCTCAGCCGGCCCACAGGGGTCTGGAGGTACTCAGTGAACTTGCAGGGAAAACGAGGCCTACCCGAGAGGCCTAGGAGTCCTCAGACGTGTACTTCCTTTAAAGTAAAGCATATAAGGGACTAAGAACTCATGGAAAGAGCTGCATGCCTCCCTTTCTGCACGGCTACTAAGGGCCTAACCTGGAGGCAAGTTTTCACGTTGAGATTCCCTTTAGCTCTAGAGCTTGTCAGGCTGACCACCACCGCGGCCATGGAAGCCCCTGGTTTAGACAGAGCAAACTCATTTTCTCCCCAGAAGCATTCTTACAGTGTTTACAGGCCTGTCAAGAGGAGGGAATGGCAGGCACTTTCAATGAAGCGTGAACGCTGCCTTCAAAACGGGAAAGCAAGGCTAGTTCCAGCAGGTCCCCTTTTCCAGGGGCACACTCAGCATGCACCCCTGTGGCTTCTAACAAGTCCGAGGAGACACAGGTTACCCTGTGTTTCCTTCCCTGACTCAACTTCTCGAAGTAGGGTGTTCTGCATCATGCGAACTGCCTCAACCAAGGAACGCCGTAAGCTGCTCCTCTGGGCCTGTGGCTATTCGAAAGCCTGCAGTGCCACAGGAAGAACAGGACTTCAACTGCAGTAAGAACGCAAGCTGACTTCCTCTAGGAGGCACGGTGACTTCAGGCAGGACGTCTTAGGTGGAATGCGAAGACGAGGGTTACCCTGAGTGCAGCTCAGGCTAGGGCAACGCGTAAGACTTGCACGCCGTGTGGGACGTGCCAGAACGGTGTTCGTGAACGTGTGCGAGGGCTGAGGAAATGAAGCTGCTCCAAAAGAGAGGGCAGTGCGTTTCCCTACACCCGGCATGCACAGAGGGGCTGTAACGGGCTCCGGGTCTGGACGTTGCTTAGCTGACCCAGGTGAGCCTGGGGTACTCAAGTGTTCCTGCGGGAATAGGGTGCCCAGGATAGCGTCCTAGGTGTCCAGAAAACTGTGCTGCCGTTTAAGGAACGCAGAGCAGAGGCCAGCGCCTCATGGAAACTGCTGCACGCCTCTGCTTCTGCACGGCAAATCAGGGCCTTACTTCCAGGCATGTGTTCATGCTGGGTGTGCCGGTAGCGATATAGCAGGGTAAGATGCTGACTTTCTCCTCGAGCAGAGTGACTTCACGTACGAGGGCCTCGAAGTACTCCAAGCACAGTGTTCTCTCATGGCAGCTCACACAAGGACCATGAGAAGTTTTCTGTGCACTTCGGACTCACCAGCAAAGTTGTCCTGAGGCCGTTCGAGGACTCTGGAAATGTAGCTCTCCTCAAGGAACGTACAGTGTGTTGCCCATCACTGGGCACGCACAGAGGGCCTCCGAGGGATGCACCAATGGGCCTCGAAGTTGCTCAGCCGGCCCACAGGGGTCTGGAGGTACTCAGTGAACTTGCAGGGAAAACGAGGCCTACCCGAGAGGCCTAGGAGTCCTCAGACGTGTACTTCCTTTAAAGTAAAGCATATAAGGGACTAAGAACTCATGGAAACAGCTGCATGCCTCCCTTTCTGCACGGCTACTAAGGGCCTAACCTGGAGGCAAGTTTTCACGTTGAGATTCCCTTTAGCTCTAGAGCTTGTCAGGCTGACCACCACCGCGGCCATGGAAGCCCCTGGTTTAGACAGAGCAAACTCATTTTCTCCCCAGAAGCATTCTTACAGTGTTTACAGGCCTGTCAAGAGGAGGGAATGGCAGGCACTTTCAATGCAGCGTGAACGCTTCCTTCAAAACGGGAAAGCAAGGCTAGTTCCAGCAGGTCCCCTTTTCCAGGGGCACACTCAGCATGCACCCCTGTGGCTTCTAAGAAGTCCGAGGAGACACAGGTTACCCTGTGTTTCCTTCCCTGACTCAACTTCTCGAAGTAGGGTGTTCTGCATCATGCGAACTGCCTCAACCAAGGAACGCCGTAAGCTGCTCTTCTGGGCCTGTGGCTATTCGAAAGCCTGCAGTGCCACAGGAAGAACAGGACTTCAACTGCAGTAAGAACGCAAGCTGACTTCCTCTAGGAGGCACGGTGACTTCAGGCAGGACGTCTTAGGTGGAATGCGAAGACGAGGGTTACCCTGAGTGCAGCTCAGGCTAGGGCAACGCGTAAGACTTCCACGCCGTGTGGGACGTGCCAGAACGCTGTTCGTGAACGTGTGCGAGGGCTGAGGAAATGAAGCTGCTCCAAAAGAGAGGGCAGTGCGTTTCCCTACACCCGGCATGCACAGAGGGGCTGTAACGGGCTCCGGGTCTGGACGTTGCTTAGCTGACCCAGGTGAGCCTGGGGTACTCAAGTGTTCCTGCGGGAATAGGGTGCCCAGGCTAGCGTCCTAGGTGTCCAGAAAACTGTGCTGCCGTTCAAGGAACGCAGAGCAGAGGCCAGCGCCTCATGGAAACTGCTGCACGCCTCTGCCTCTGCACGGCAAATCAGGGCCTTACTTCCAGGCATGTGTTCATGCTGGGTGTGCTGGTAGCGATATAGCAGGGTAAGATGCTGACTTTCTCCTCGAGCAGAGTGACTTCACGTACGAGGGCCTCGAAGTGCTCCAAGCACAGTGTTCTCTCATGGCAGCTCACACAAGGACCATGAGAAGTTTTCTGTGCACTTCGGACGCACCAGCAATGTTGTCCTGAGGCCGTTCCAGGACTCTGGAAATGTAGCTCTCCTCAAGGAACGTACAGTGTGTTGCCCATTACTGGGCACGCACAGAGGGCCTCCGAGGGATGCACCAATGGGCCTCGAAATTGCTCAGCCGGCCCACAGGGGTCTGGAGGTACTCAGTGAACTTGCAGGAAAACGAGGTCTACCCGAGAGGCCTAGGAGTCCTCAGACGTGTACTTCCTTTAAAGTAAAGCATATAAGGGACAAAGAACTCATGGAAATAGCTGCATGCCTCCCTTTCTGCACGGCTACTAAGGGCCTAACCTGGAGGCAACTTTTCACGTTGAGATTCCCTTTAGCTCTAGAGCTTGTCAGGCTGACCACCACCGCGGCCATGGAAGCCCCTGGTTTAGACAGAGCAAACTCATTTTCTCCCCAGAAGCATTCTTACAGTGTTTACAGGCCTGTCAAGAGGAGGGAATGGCAGGCACTTTCAATGCAGCGTGAACGCTGCCTTCAAAATGGGAAAGCAAGGCTAGTTCCAACAGGTCCCCTTTTCCAGGGGCACACTCAGCATGCACCCCTGTGGCTTCTAACAAGTCCGAGGAGACACAGGTTACCCTGTGTTTCCTTCCCTGACTCAACTTCTCGAAGTAGGGTGTTCTGCATCATGCGAACTGCCTCAACCAAGGAACGCCGTAAGCTGCTCCTCTGGGCCTGTGGCTATTCGAAAGCCTGCAGTGCCACAGGAAGAACAGGACTTCAACTGCAGTAAGAACGCAAGCTGACTTCCTCTAGGAGGCACGGTGACTTCAGGCAGGACGTCTTAGATGGAATGCGAAGACGAGGGTTACCCTGAGTGCAGCTCAGGCTAGGGCAACGCGTAAAACTTCCACGCCGTGTGGGACGTGCCAGAACGGTGTTCGTGAACGTGTGCGAGGGCTGAGGAAATGAAGCTGCTCCAAAAGAGAGGGCAGTGCGTTTCCCTACACCCGGCATGCACAGAGGGGCTGTAACGGGCTCCGGGTCTGGACGTTGCTTAGCTGACCCAGGTGAGCCTGGGGTACTCAAGTGTTCCTGCGGGAATAGGGTGCCCAGGCTAGCGTCCTAGGTGTCCAGAAAACTGTGCTGCCGTTTAAGGAACGCAGAGCAGAGGCCAGCGCCTCATGGAAACTGCTGCACGCCTCTGCTTCTGCACGGCAAATCAGGGCCTTACTTCCAGGCATGTGTTCATGCTGGGTGTGCCGGTAGCGATATAGCAGGGTAAGATGCTGACTTTCTCCTCGAGCAGAGTGACTTCACGTACGAGGGCCTCGAAGTGCTCCAAGCACAGTGTTCTCTCATGGCAGCTCACACAAGGACCATAAGAAGTTTTCTGTGCACTTCGGACGCACCAGCAATGTTGTCCTGAGGCCGTTCGAGGACTCTGGAAATGTAGCTCTCCTCAAGGAACGTACAGTGTGTTGCCCATCACTGGGCACGCACAGAGGGCCTCCGAGGGATGCACCAATGGGCCTCGAAATTGCTCAGCCGGCCCACAGGGGTCTGGAGGTACTCAGTGAACTTGCAGGAAAACGAGGTCTACCCGAGAGGCCTAGGAGTCCTCAGACGTGTACTTCCTTTAAAGTAAAGCATATAAGGGACAAAGAACTCATGGAAATAGCTGCATGCCTCCCTTTCTGCACGGCTACTAAGGGCCTAACCTGGAGGCAAGTTTTCACGTTGAGATTCCCTTTAGCTCTAGAGCTTGTCAGGCTGACCACCACCGCGGCCATGGAAGCCCCTGGTTTAGACAGAGCAAACTCATTTTCTCCCCAGAAGCATTCTTACAGTGTTTACAGGCCTGTCAAGAGGAGGGAATGGCAGGCAGTTTCAATGCAGCGTGAACGCTGCCTTCAAAACGGGAAAGCAAGGCTAGTTCCAGCAGGTCCCCTTTTCCAGGGGCACACTCAGCATGCACCCCTGTGGCTTCTAAGAAGTCCGAGGAGACACAGGTTACCCTGTGTTTCCTTCCCTGACTCAACTTCTCGAAGTAGGGTGTTCTGCATCATGCGAACTGCCTCAACCAAGGAACGCCGTAAGCTGCTCCTCTGGGCCTGTGGCTATTCGAAAGCCTGCAGTGCCACAGGAAGAACAGGACTTCAACTGCAGTAAGAACGCAAGCTGACTTCCTCTAGGAGGCACGGTGACTTCAGGCAGGACGTCTTAGGTGGAATGCGAAGACGAGGGTTACCCTGAGTGCAGCTCAGGCTAGGGCAACGCGTAAGACTTCCACGCCGTGTGGGACGTGCCAGAACGGTGTTCGTGAACGTGTGCGAGGGCTGAGGAAATGAAGCTGCTCCAAAAGAGAGGGCAGTGCGTTTCCCTACACCCGGCATGCACAGAGGGGCTGTAACGGGCTCCGGGTCTGGACGTTGCTTAGCTGACCCAGGTGAGCCTGGGGTACTCAAGTGTTCCTGCGGGAATAGGGTGCCCAGGCTAGCGTCCTAGGTGTCCAGAAAACTGTGCTGCCGTTTAAGGAACGCAGAGCAGAGGCCAGCGCCTCATGGAAACTGCTGCACGCCTCTGCTTCTGCACGGCAAATCAGGGCCTTACTTCCAGGCATGTGTTCATGCTGGGTGTGCCGGTAGCGATATAGCAGGGTAAGATGCTGACTTTCTCCTCGAGCAGAGTGACTTCACGTACGAGGGCCTCGAAGTACTCCAAGCACAGTGTTCTCTCATGGCAGCTCACACAAGGACCATGAGAAGTTTTCTGTGCACTTCGGACTCACCAGCAAAGTTGTCCTGAGGCCGTTCGAGGACTCTGGAAATGTAGCTCTCCTCAAGGAACGTACAGTGTGTTGCCCATCACTGGGCACGCACAGAGGGCCCCGGAGGGATGCACCAATGGGCCTCGAAGTTGCTCAGCCGGCCCACAGGGGTCTGCAGGTACTCAGTGAACTTGCAGGGAAAACGAGGCCTACCCGAGAGGCCTAGGAGTCCTCAGACGTGTACTTCCTTTAAAGTAAAGCATATAAGGGACTAAGAACTCATGGAAACAGCTGCATGCCTCCCTTTCTGCACGGCTACTAAGGGCCTAACCTGGAGGCAAGTTTTCACGTTGAGATTCCCTTTAGCTCTAGAGCTTGTCAGGCTGACCACCACCGCGGCCATGGAAGCCCCTGGTTTAGACAGAGCAAACTCATTTTCTCCCCAGAAGCATTCTGACAGTGTTTACAGGCCTGTCAAGAGGAGGGAATGGCAGGCAGTTTCAATGCAGCGTGAACGCTGCCTTCAAAACGGGAAAGCAAGGCTAGTTCCAGCAGGTCCCCTTTTCCAGGGACACACTCAGCATGCACCCCTGTGGCTTCTAAGAAGTGGGAGGAGACACAGGTTACCCTGTGTTTCCTTCCCTGACTCAACTTCTCGAAGTAGGGTGTTCTGCATCATGCGAACTGCCTCAACCAAGGAACGCCGTAAGCTGCTCCTCTGGGCCTGTGGCTATTCGAAAGCCTGCAGTGCCACAGGAAGAACAGGACTTCAACTGCAGTAAGAACGCAAGCTGACTTCCTCTAGGAGGCACGGTGACTTCAGGCAGGACGTCTTAGGTGGAATGCGAAGACGAGGGTTACCCTGAGTGCAGCTCAGGCTAGGGCAACGCGTAAGACTTCAACGCCGTGTGGGACGTGCCAGAACGCTGTTCGTGAACGTGTGCGAGGGCTGAGGAAATGAAGCTGCTCCAAAAGAGAGGGCAGTGCGTTTCCCTACACCCGGCATGCACAGAGGGGCTGTAACGGGCTCCGGGTCTGGACGTTGCTTAGCTGACCCAGGTGAGCCTGGGGTACTCAAGTGTTCCTGCGGGAATAGGGTGCCCAGGCTAGCGTCCTAGGTGTCCAGAAAACTGTGCTGCCGTTTAAGGAACGCAGAGCAGAGGCCAGCGCCTCATGGAAACTGCTACACGCCTCTGCTTCTGCACGGCAAATCAGGGCCTTACTTCCAGGCATGTGTTCATGCTGGGTGTGCCGGTAGCGATATAGCAGGGTAAGATGCTGACTTTCTCCTCGAGCAGAGTGACTTCACGTACGAGGGCCTCGAAGTGCTCCAAGCACAGTGTTCTCTCATGGCAGCTCACACAAGGACCATGAGAAGTTTTCTGTGCACTTCGGACGCACCAGCAATGTTGTCCTGAGGCCGTTCCAGGACTCTGGAAATGTAGCTCTCCTCAAGGAACGTACAGTGTGTTGCCCATCACTGGGCACGCACAGAGGGCCTCCGAGGGATGCACCAATGGGCCTCGAAATTGCTCAGCCGGCCCACAGGGGTCTGGAGGTACTCAGTGAACTTGCAGGAAAACGAGGTCTACCCGAGAGGCCTAGGAGTCCTCAGACGTGTACTTCCTTTAAAGTAAAGCATATAAGGGACAAAGAACTCATGGAAATAGCTGCATGCCTCCCTTTCTGCACGGCTACTAAGGGCCTAACCTGGAGGCAACTTTTCACGTTGAGATTCCCTTTAGCTCTAGAGCTTGTCAGGCTGACCACCACCGCGGCCATGGAAGCCCCTGGTTTAGACAGAGCAAACTCATTTTCTCCCCAGAAGCATTCTTACAGTGTTTACAGGCCTGTCAAGAGGAGGGAATGGCAGGCAGTTTCAATGCAGCGTGAACGCTGCCTTCAAAATGGGAAAGCAAGGCTAGTTCCAACAGGTCCCCTTTTCCAGGGGCACACTCAGCATGCACCCCTGTGGCTTCTAAGAAGTCCGAGGAGACACAGGTTACCCTGTGTTTCCTTCCCTGACTCAACTTCTCGAAGTAGGGTGTTGTGCATCATGCGAACTGCCTCAACCAAGGAACGCCGTAAGCTGCTCCTCTGGGCCTGTGGCTATTCGAAAGCCTGCAGTGCCACAGGAAGAACAGGACTTCAACTGCAGTAAGAACGCAAGCTGACTTCCTCTAGGAGGCACGGTGACTTCAGGCAGGACGTCTTAGGTGGAATGCGAAGACGAGGGTTACCCTGAGTGCAGCTCAGGCTAGGGCAACGCGTAAGACTTGCACGCCGTGTGGGACGTGCCAGAACGGTGTTCGTGAACGTGTGCGAGGGCTGAGGAAATGAAGCTGCTCCAAAAGAGAGGGCAGTGCGTTTCCCTACACCCGGCATGCACAGAGGGGCTGTAACGGGCTCCGGGTCTGGACGTTGCTTAGCTGACCCAGGTGAGCCTGGGGTACTCAAGTGTTCCTGCGGGAATAGGGTGCCCAGGCTAGCGTCCTAGGTGTCCAGAAAACTGTGCTGCCATTCAAGGAACGCAGAGCAGAGGCCAGCGCCTCATGGAAACTGCTGCACGCCTCTGCTTCTGCACGGCAAATCAGGGCCTTACTTCCAGGCATGTGTTCATGCTGGGTGTGCCGGTAGCGATATAGCAGGGTAAGATGCTGACTTTCTCCTCGAGCAGAGTGACTTCACGTACGAGGGCCTCGAAGTACTCCAAGCACAGTGTTCTCTCATGGCAGCTCACACAAGGACC
This sequence comes from Delphinapterus leucas, assembly GCF_059928025.1. Taxonomy (NCBI): domain Eukaryota; kingdom Metazoa; phylum Chordata; class Mammalia; order Artiodactyla; family Monodontidae; genus Delphinapterus; species Delphinapterus leucas. Next base: position 1,619,095 of record NC_143140.1, read on the forward strand.
ATGAGAAGATTTCTGTGCACTTCGGACTCACCAGCAAAGTTGTCCTGAGGCCGTTCGAGGACTCTGGAAATGTAGCTCTCCTCAAGAAACGTACAGTGTGTTGCCCATCACTGGGCACGCACAGAGAGCCTCCGAGGGATGCACCAATGGGCCTCGAAGTTGCTCAGCCGGCCCACAGGGGTCTGGAGGTACTCAGTGAACTTGCAGGGAAAACGAGGCCTACCCGAGAGGCCTAGGAGTCCTCAGACGTGTACTTCCTTTAAAGTAAAGCATATAAGGGACTAAGAACTCATGGAAACAGCTGCATGCCTCCCTTTCTGCACAGCTACTAAGGGCCTAACCTGGAGGCAAGTTTTCACGTTGAGATTCCCTTTAGCTCTAGAGCTTGTCAGGCTGACCACCACCGCGGCCATGGAAGCCCCTGGTTTAGACAGAGCAAACTCATTTTCTCCCCAGAAGCATTCTTACAGTGTTTACAGGCCTGTCAAGAGGAGGGAATGGCAGGCAGTTTCAATGCAGCGTGAACGCTGCCTTCAAAACGGGAAAGCAAGGCTAGTTCCAGCAGGTCCCCTTTTCCAGGGGCACACTCAGCATGCACCCCTGTGGCTTCTAACAAGTCCGAGGAGACACAGGTTACCCTGTGTTTCCTTCCCTGACTCAACTTCTCGAAGTAGGGTGTTCTGCATCATGCGAACTGCCTCAACCAAGGAACGCCGTAAGCTGCTCCTCTGGGCCTGTGGCTATTCGAAAGCCTGCAGTGCCACAGGAAGAACAGGACTTCAACTGCAGTAAGAACGCAAGCTGACTTCCTCTAGGAGGCACGGTGACTTCAGGCAGGACGTCTTAGGTGGAATGCGAAGACGAGGGTTACCCTGAGTGCAGCTCAGGCTAGGGCAACGCGTAAGACTTCAACGCCGTGTGGGACGTGCCAGAACGCTGTTCGTGAACGTGTGCGAGGGCTGAGGAAATGAAGCTGCTCCAAAAGAGAGGGCAGTGCGTTTCCCTACACCCGGCATGCACAGAGGGGCTGTAACGGGCTCCGGGTCTGGACGTTGCTTAGCTGACCCAGGTGAGCCTGGGGTACTCAAGTGTTCCTGCGGGAATAGGGTGCCCAGGCTAGCGTCCTAGGTGTCCAGAAAACTGTGCTGCCGTTCAAGGAACGCAGAGCAGAGGCCAGCGCCTCATGGAAACTGCTGCACGCCTCTGCTTCTGCACGGCAAATCAGGGCCTTACTTCCAGGCATGTGTTCATGCTGGGTGTGCCGGTAGCGATATAGCAGGGTAAGATGCTGACTTTCTCCTCGAGCAGAGTGACTTCACGTACGAGGGCCTCGAAGTGCTCCAAGCACAGTGTTCTCTCATGGCAGCTCACACAAGGACCATAAGAAGTTTTCTGTTCACTTCGGACGCACCAGCAATGTTGTCCTGAGGCCGTTCGAGGACTCTGGAAATGTAGCTCTCCTCAAGGAACGTACAGTGTGTTGCCCATCACTGGGCACGCACAGAGGGCCTCCGAGGGATGCACCAATGGGCCTCGAAGTTGCTCAGCCGTCCCACAGGGGTCTGGAGGTACTCAGTGAACTTGCAGGGAAAACGAGGCCTACCCGAGAGGCCTAGGAGTCCTCAGACGTGTACTTCCTTTAAAGTAAAGCATATAAGGGACTAAGAACTCATGGAAACAGCTGCATGCCTCCCTTTCTGCACGGCTACTAAGGGCCTAACCTGGAGGCAAGTTTTCACGTTGAGATTCCCTTTAGCTCTAGAGCTTGTCAGGCTGACCACCACCGCGGCCATGGAAGCCCCTGGTTTAGACAGAGCAAACTCATTTTCTCCCCAGAAGCATTCTTACAGTGTTTACAGGCCTGTCAAGAGGAGGGAATGGCAGGCACTTTCAATGCAGCGTGAACGCTGCCTTCAAAACGGGAAAGCAAGTCTAGTTCCAGCAGGTCCCCTTTTCCAGGGGCACACTCAGCATGCACCCCTGTGGCTTCTAACAAGTCCGAGGAGACACAGGTTACCCTGTGTTTCCTTCCCTGACTCAACTTCTCGAAGTAGGGTGTTCTGCATCATGCGAACTGCCTCAACCAAGGAACGTCGTAATCTGCTCCTCTGGGCCTGTGGCTATTCGAAAGCCTGCAGTGCCACAGGAAGAACAGGACTTCAACTGCAGTAAGAACGCAAGCTGACTTCCTCTAGGAGGCACGGTGACTTCAGGCAGGACGTCTTAGATGGAATGCGAAGACGAGGGTTACCCTGAGTGCAGCTCAGGCTAGGGCAACGCGTAAGACTTCCACGCCGTGTGGGACGTGCCAGAACGCTGTTCGTGAACGTGTGCGAGGGCTGAGGAAATGAAGCTGCTCCAAAAGAGAGGGCAGTGCGTTTCCCTACACCCGGCATGCACAGAGGGGCTGTAACGGGCTCCGGGTCTGGACGTTGCTTAGCTGACCCAGGTGAGCCTGGGGTACTCAAGTGTTCCTGCGGGAATAGGGTGCCCAGGCTAGCGTCCTAGGTGTCCAGAAAACTGTGCTGCCGTTTAAGGAACGCAGAGCAGAGGCCAGCGCCTCATGGAAACTGCTGCACGCCTCTGCTTCTGCACGGCAAATCAGGGCCTTACTTCCAGGCATGTGTTCATGCTGGGTGTGCCGGTAGCGATATAGCAGGGTAAGATGCTGACTTTCTCCTCGAGCAGAGTGACTTCACGTACGAGGGCCTCGAAGTACTCCAAGCACAGTGTTCTCTAATGGCAGCTCACACAAGGACCATGAGAAGTTTTCTGTGCACTTCGGACTCACCAGCAAAGTTGTCCTGAGGCTGTTCGAGGACTCTGGAAATGTAGCTCTCCTCAAGGAACGTACAGTGTGTTGCCCATCACTGGGCACGCACAGAGGGCCTCCGAGGGATGCACCAATGGGCCTCGAAGTTGCTCAGCCGTCCCACAGGGGTCTGGAGGTACTCAGTGAACTTGCAGGGAACACGAGGCCTACCCGAGAGACCTAGGAGTCCTCAGACGTGTACTTCCTTTAAAGTAAAGCATATAAGGGACTAAGAACTCATGGAAACAGCTGCATGCCTCCCTTTCTGCACGGCTACTAAGGGCCTAACCTGGAGGCAAGTTTTCACGTTGAGATTCCCTTTAGCTCTAGAGCTTGTCAGGCTGACCACCACCGCGGCCATGGAAGCCCGTGGTTTAGACAGAGCAAACTCATTTTCTCCCCAGAAGCATTCTTACAGTGTTTACAGGCCTGTCAAGAGGAGGGAATGGCAGGCACTTTCAATGCAGCGTGAACGCTGCCTTCAAAATGGGAAAGCAAGGCTAGTGCCAACAGGTCCCCTTTTCCAGGGGCACACTCAGCATGCACCCCTGTGGCTTCTAAGAAGTCCGAGGAGACACAGGTTACCCTGTGTTTCCTTCCCTGACTCAACTTCTCGAAGTAGGGTGTTCTGCATCATGCGAACTGCCTCAACCAAGGAACGCCGTAAGCTGCTCCTCTGGGCCTGTGGCTATTCGAAAGCCTGCAGTGCCACAGGAAGAACAGGACTTCAACTGCAGTAAGAACGCAAGCTGACTTCCTCTAGGAGGCACGGTGACTTCAGGCAGGACGTCTTAGATGGAATGCGAAGACGAGGGTTACCCTGAGTGCAGCTCAGGCTAGGGCAACGCGTAAGACTTCCACGCCGTGTGGGACGTGCCAGAACGGTGTTCGTGAACGTGTGCGAGGGCTGAGGAAATGAAGCTGCTCCAAAAGAGAGGGCAGTGCGTTTCCCTACACCCGGCATGCACAGAGGGGCTGTAACGGGCTCCGGGTCTGGACGTTGCTTAGCTGACCCAGGTGAGCCTGGGGTACTCAAGTGTTCCTGCGGGAATAGGGTGCCCAGGCTAGCGTCCTAGGTGTCCAGAAAACTGTGCTGCCGTTTAAGGAACGCAGAGCAGAGGCCAGCGCCTCATGGAAACTGCTGCACGCCTCTGCTTCTGCACGGCAAATCAGGGCCTTACTTCCAGGCATGTGTTCATGCTGGGTGTGCCGGTAGCGATATAGCAGGGTAAGATGCTGACTTTCTCCTCGAGCAGAGTGACTTCACGTACGAGGGCCTCGAAGTACTCCAAGCACAGTGTTCTCACATGGCAGCTCACACAAGGACCATGAGAAGTTTTCTGTGCACTTCGGACTCACCAGCAAAGTTGTCCTGAGGCCGTTCGAGGACTCTGGAAATGTAGCTCTCCTCAAGGAACGTACAGTGTGTTGCCCATCACTGGGCACGCACAGAGGGCCTCCGAGGGATGCACCAATGGGCCTCGAAGTTGCTCAGCCGGCCCACAGGGGTCTGGAGGTACTCAGTGAACTTGCAGGGAACACGAGGCCTACCCGAGAGGCCTAGGAGTCCTCAGACGTGTACTTCCTTTAAAGTAAAGCATATAAGGGACTAAGAACTCATGGAAACAGCTGCATGCCTCCCTTTCTGCACGGCTACTAAGGGCCTAACCTGGAGGCAAGTTTTCACGTTGAGATTCCCTTTAGCTCTAGAGCTTGTCAGGCTGACCACCACCGCGGCCATGGAAGCCCCTGGTTTAGACAGAGCAAACTCATTTTCTCCCCAGAAGCATTCTTACAGTGTTTACAGGCCTGTCAAGAGGAGGGTATGGCAGGCACTTTCAATGCAGCGTGAACGCTGCCTTCAAAATGGGAAAGCAAGGCTAGTGCCAACAGGTCCCCTTTTCCAGGGGCACACTCAGCATGCACCCCTGTGGCTTCTAACAAGTCCGAGGAGACACAGGTTACCCTGTGTTTCCTTCCCTGACTCAACTTCTCGAAGCAGGGTGTTCTGCATCATGCGAACTGCCTCAACCAAGGAACGCCGTAAGCTGCTCCTCTGGGCCTGTGGCTATTCGAAAGCCTGCAGTGCCACAGGAAGAACAGGACTTCAACTGCAGTAAGAACGCAAGCTGACTTCCTCTAGGAGGCACGGTGACTTCAGGCAGGACGTCTTAGATGGAATGCGAAGACGAGGGTTACCCTGAGTGCAGCTCAGGCTAGGGCAACGCGTAAGACTTCCACGCCGTGTGGGACGTGCCAGAACGCTGTTCGTGAACGTGTGCGAGGGCTGAGGAAATGAAGCTGCTCCAAAAGAGAGGGCAGTGCGTTTCCCTACACCCGGCATGCACAGAGGGGCTGTAACGGGCTCCGGGTCTGGACGTTGCTTAGCTGACCCAGGTGAGCCTGGGGTACTCAAGTGTTCCTGCGGGAATAGGGTGCCCAGGCTAGCGTCCTAGGTGTCCAGAAAACTGTGCTGCCGTTTAAGGAACGCAGAGCAGAGGCCAGCGACTCATGGAAACTGCTGCACGCCTCTGTTTCTGCACGGCAAATCAGGGCTTTACTTCCAGGCATGTGTTCATGTTGGGTGTGCCGGTAGCGATATAGCAGGGTAAGATGCTGACTTTCTCCTCGAGCAGAGTGACTTCACGTACGAGGGCCTCGAAGTACTCCAAGCACAGTGTTCTCTCATGGCAGCTCACACAAGGACCATGAGAAGTTTTCTGTGCACTTCGGACTCACCAGCAAAGTTGTCCTGAGGCCGTTCGAGGACTCTGGAAATGTAGCTCTCCTCAAGGAACGTACAGTGTGTTGCCCATCACTGGGCACGCACAGAGGGCCTCCGAGGGATGCACCAATGGGCCTCGAAGTTGCTCAGCCGGCCCACAGGGGTCTGGAGGTACTCAGTGAACTTGCAGGGAACACGAGGCCTACCCGAGAGGCCTAGGAGTCCTCAGACGTGTACTTCCTTTAAAGTAAAGCATATAAGGGACTAAGAACTCATGGAAACAGCTGCATGCCTCCCTTTCTGCACGGCTACTAAGGGCCTAACCTGGAGGCAAGTTTTCACGTTGAGATTCCCTTTAGCTCTAGAGCTTGTCAGGCTGACCACCACCGCGGCCATGGAAGCCCCTGGTTTAGACAGAGCAAACTCATTTTCTCCCCAGAAGCATTCTTACAGTGTTTACAGGCCTGTCAAGAGGAGGGTATGGCAGGCACTTTCAATGCAGCGTGAACGCTGCCTTCAAAATGGGAAAGCAAGGCTAGTGCCAACAGGTCCCCTTTTCCAGGGGCACACTCAGCATGCACCCCTGTGGCTTCTAACAAGTCCGAGGAGACACAGGTTACCCTGTGTTTCCTTCCCTGACTCAACTTCTCGAAGTAGGGTGTTCTGCATCATGCGAACTGCCTCAACCAAGGAACGCCGTAAGCTGCTCCTCTGGGCCTGTGGCTATTCGAAAGCCTGCAGTGCCACAGGAAGAACAGGACTTCAACTGCAGTAAGAACGCAAGCTGACTTCCTCTAGGAGGCACGGTGACTTCAGGCAGGACGTCTTAGATGGAATGCGAAGACGAGGGTTACCCTGAGTGCAGCTCAGGCTAGGGCAACGTGTAAGACTTCCACGCCGTGTGGGACGTGCCAGAACGGTGTTCGTGAACGTGTGCGAGGGCTGAGGAAATGAAGCTGCTCCAAAAGAGAGGGCAGTGCGTTTCCCTACACCCGGCATGCACAGAGGGGCTGTAACGGGCTCCGGGTCTGGACGTTGCTTAGCTGACCCAGGTGAGCCTGGGGTACTCAAGTGTTCCTGCGGGAATAGGGTGCCCAGGCTAGCGTCGTAGGTGTCCAGAAAACTGTGCTGCCGTTTAAGGAACGCAGAGCAGAGGCCAGCGCCTCATGGAAACTGCTGCACGCCTCTGTTTCTGCACGGCAAATCAGGGCTTTACTTCCAGGCATGTGTTCATGCTGGGTGTGCCGGTAGCGATATAGCAGGGTAAGATGCTGACTTTCTCCTCGAGCAGAGTGACTTCACGTACGAGGGCCTCGAAGTACTCCAAGCACAGTGTTCTCTCATGGCAGCTCACACAAGGACCATGAGAAGTTTTCTGTGCACTTCGGACTCACCAGCAAAGTTGTCCTGAGGCCGTTCGAGGACTCTGGAAATGTAGCTCTCCTCAAGGAACGTACAGTGTGTTGCCCATCACTGGGCACGCACAGAGGGCCTCCGAGGGATGCACCAATGTGCCTCGAATTTGCTCAGCCGGCCCACAGGGGTCTGGAGGTACTCAGTGAACTTGCAGGGAACACGAGGCCTACCCGAGAGGCCTAGGAGTCCTCAGACGTGTACTTCCTTTAAAGTAAAGCATATAAGGGACTAAGAACTCATGGAAACAGCTGCATGCCTCCCTTTCTGCACGGCTACTAAGGGCCTAACCTGGAGGCAAGTTTTCACGTTGAGATTCCCTTTAGCTCTAGAGCTTGTCAGGCTGACCACCACCGCGGCCATGGAAGCCCCTGGTTTAGACAGAGCAAACTCATTTTCTCCCCAGAAGCATTCTTACAGTGTTTACAGGCCTGTCAAGAGGAGGGAATGGCAGGCAGTTTCAATGCAGCGTGAACGCTGCCTTCAAAACGGGAAAGCAAGGCTAGTTCCAGCAGGTCCCCTTTTCCAGGGACACACTCAGCATGCACCCCTGTGGCTTCTAACAAGTCCGAGGAGACACAGGTTACCCTGTGTTTCCTTCCCTGACTCAACTTCTCGAAGTAGGGTGTTCTGCATCATGCGAACTGCCTCAACCAAGGAACGCCGTAAGCTGCTCCTCTGGGCCTGTGGCTATTCGAAAGCCTGCAGTGCCACAGGAAGAACAGGACTTCAACTGCAGTAAGAACGCAAGCTGACTTCCTCTAGGAGGCACGGTGACTTCAGGCAGGACGTCTTAGGTGGAATGCGAAGACGAGGGTTACCCTGAGTGCAGCTCAGGCTAGGGCAACGCGTAAGACTTCAACGCCGTGTGGGACGTGCCAGAACGCTGTTCGTGAACGTGTGCGAGGGCTGAGGAAATGAAGCTGCTCCAAAAGAGAGGGCAGTGCGTTTCCCTACACCCGGCATGCACAGAGGGGCTGTAACGGGCTCCGGGTCTGGACGTTGCTTAGCTGACCCAGGTGAGCCTGGGGTACTCAAGTGTTCCTGCGGGAATAGGGTGCCCAGGCTAGCGTCCTAGGTGTCCAGAAAACTGTGCTGCCGTTCAAGGAACGCAGAGCAGAGGCCAGCGCCTCATGGAAACTGCTGCACGCCTCTGTTTCTGCACGGCAAATCAGGGCCTTACTTCCAGGCATGTGTTCATGCTGGGTGTGCCGGTAGCGATATAGCAGGGTAAGATGCTGACTTTCTCCTCGAGCAGAGTGACTTCACGTACGAGGGCCTCGAAGTGCTCCAAGCACAGTGTTCTCTCATGGCAGCTCACACAAGGACCATAAGAAGTTTTCTGTGCACTTCGGACGCACCAGCAATGTTGTCCTGAGGCCGTTCCAGGACTCTGGAAATGTAGCTCTCCTCAAGGAACGTACAGTGTGTTGCCCATCACTGGGCACGCACAGAGGGCCTCCGAGGGATGCACCAATGGGCCTCGAAGTTGCTCAGCCGGCCCACAGGGGTCTGGAGGTACTCAGTGAACTTGCAGGGAAAACGAGGCCTACCCGAGAGGCCTAGGAGTCCTCAGACGTGTACTTCCTTTAAAGTAAAGCATATAAGGGACTAAGAACTCATGGAAACAGCTGCATGCCTCCCTTTCTGCACGGCTACTAAGGGCCTAACCTGGAGGCAACTTTTCACGTTGAGATTCCCTTTAGCTCTAGAGCTTGTCAGGCTGACCACCACCGCGGCCATGGAAGCCCCTGGTTTAGACAGAGCAAACTCATTTTCTCCCCAGAAGCATTCTTACAGTGTTTACAGGCCTGTCAAGAGGAGGGAATGGCAGGCACTTTCAATGCAGCGTGAACGCTGCCTTCAAAACGGGAAAGCAAGGCTAGTTCCAGCAGGTCCCCTTTTCCAGGGGCACACTCAGCATGCACCCCTGTGGCTTCTAACAAGTCCGAGGAGACACAGGTTACCCTGTGTTTCCTTCCCTGACTCAACTTCTCGAAGTAGGGTGTTCTGCATCATGCGAACTGCCTCAACCAAGGAACGTCGTAAGCTGCTCCTCTGGGCCTGTGGCTATTCGAAAGCCTGCAGTGCCACAGGAAGAACAGGACTTCAACTGCAGTAAGAACGCAAGCTGACTTCCTCTAGGAGGCACGGTGACTTCAGGCAGGATGTCTTAGATGGAATGCGAAGACGAGGGTTACCCTGAGTGCAGCTCAGGCTAGGGCAACGCGTAAGACTTGCACGCCGTGTGGGACGTGCCAGAACGGTGTTCGTGAACGTGTGCGAGGGCTGAGGAAATGAAGCTGCTCCAAAAGAGAGGGCAGTGCGTTTCCCTACACCCGGCATGCACAGAGGGGCTGTAACGGGCTCCGGGTCTGGACGTTGCTTAGCTGACCCAGGTGAGCCTGGGGTACTCAAGTGTTCCTGCGGGAATAGGGTGCCCAGGCTAGCGTCCTAGGTGTCCAGAAAACTGTGCTGCCGTTTAAGGAACGCAGAGCAGAGGCCAGCGCCTCATGGAAACTGCTGCACGCCTCTGCTTCTGCACGGCAAATCAGGGCCTTACTTCCAGGCATGTGTTCATGCTGGGTGTGCCGGTAGCGATATAGCAGGGTAAGATGCTGACTTTCTCCTCGAGCAGAGTGACTTCACGTACGAGGGCCTCGAAGTACTCCAAGCACAGTGTTCTCTCATGGCAGCTCACACAAGGACCATGAGAAGTTTTCTGTGCACTTCGGACTCACCAGCAAAGTTGTCCTGAGGCTGTTCGAGGACTCTGGAAATGTAGCTCTCCTCAAGGAACGTACAGTGTGTTGCCCATCACTGGGCACGCACAGAGGGCCTCCGAGGGATGCACCAATGGGCCTCGAAGTTGCTCAGCCGTCCCACAGGGGTCTGGAGGTACTCAGTGAACTTGCAGGGAACACGAGGCCTACCCGAGAGGCCTAGGAGTCCTCAGACGTGTACTTCCTTTAAAGTAAAGCATATAAGGGACAAAGAACTCATGGAAACAGCTGCATGCCTCCCTTTCTGCACGGCTACTAAGGGCCTAACCTGGAGGCAAGTTTTCACGTTGAGATTCCCTTTAGCTCTAGAGCTTGTCAGGCTGACCACCACCGCGGCCATGGAAGCCCCTGGTTTAGACAGAGCAAACTCATTTTCTCCCCAGAAGCATTCTTACAGTGTTTACAGGCCTGTCAAGAGGAGGGAATGGCAGGCACTTTCAATGCAGCGTGAACGCTGCCTTCAAAATGGGAAAGCAAGGCTAGTTCCAACAGGTCCCCTTTTCCAGGGGCACACTCAGCATGCACCCCTGTGGCTTCTAACAAGTCCGAGGAGACACAGGTTACCCTGTGTTTCCTTCCCTGACTCAACTTCTCGAAGTAGGGTGTTCTGCATCATGTGAACTGCCTCAACCAAGGAACGCCGTAAGCTGCTCCTCTGGGCCTGTGGCTATTCGAAAGCCTGCAGTGCCACAGGAAGAACAGGACTTCAACTGCAGTAAGAACGCAAGCTGACTTCCTCTAGGAGGCACGGTGACTTCAGGCAGGACGTCTTAGATGGAATGCGAAGACGAGGGTTACCCTGAGTGCAGCTCAGGCTAGGGCAACGCGTAAGACTTCCACGCCGTGTGGGACGTGCCAGAACGGTGTTCGTGAACGTGTGCGAGGGCTGAGGAAATGAAGCTGCTCCAAAAGAGAGGGCAGTGCGTTTCCCTACACCCGGCATGCACAGAGGGGCTGTAACGGGCTCCGGGTCTGGACGTTGCTTAGCTGACCCAGGTGAGCCTGGGGTACTCAAGTGTTCCTGCGGGAATAGGGTGCCCAGGCTAGCGTCCTAGGTGTCCAGAAAACTGTGCTGCCGTTTAAGGAACGCAGAGCAGAGGCCAGCGCCTCATGGAAACTGCTGCACGCCTCTGTTTCTGCACGGCAAATCAGGGCTTTACTTCCAGGCATGTGTTCATGCTGGGTGTGCCGGTAGCGATATAGCAGGGTAAGATGCTGACTTTCTCCTCGAGCAGAGTGACTTCACGTACGAGGGCCTCGAAGTACTCCAAGCACAGTGTTCTCTCATGGCAGCTCACACAAGGACCATGAGAAGTTTTCTGTGCACTTCGGACTCACCAGCAAAGTTGTCCTGAGGCCGTTCGAGGACTCTGGAAATGTAGCTCTCCTCAAGGAACGTACAGTGTGTTGCCCATCACTGGGCACGCACAGAGGGCCTCCGAGGGATGCACCAATGGGCCTCGAAGTTGCTCAGCCGGCCCACAGGGGTCTGGAGGTACTCAGTGAACTTGCAGGGAACACGAGGCCTACCCGAGAGGCCTAGGAGTCCTCAGACGTGTACTTCCTTTAAAGTAAAGCATATAAGGGACTAAGGACTCATGGAAACAGCTGCATGCCTCCCTTTCTGCACGGCTACTAAGGGCCTAACCTGGAGGCAAGTTTTCACGTTGAGATTCCCTTTAGCTCTAGAGCTTGTCAGGCTGACCACCACCGCGGCCATGGAAGCCCCTGGTTTAGACAGAGCAAACTCATTTTCTCCCCAGAAGCATTCTTACAGTGTTTACAGGCCTGTCAAGAGGAGGGAATGGCAGGCACTTTCAATGCAGCGTGAACGCTGCCTTCAAAATGGGAAAGCAAGGCTAGTTCCAACAGGTCCCCTTTTCCACGGGCACACTCAGCATGCACCCCTGTGGCTTCTAACAAGTCCGAGGAGACACAGGTTACCCTGTGTTTCCTTCCCTGACTCAACTTCTCGAAGTAGGGTGTTCTGCATCATGCGAACTGCCTCAACCAAGGAACGCCGTAAGCTGCTCCTCTGGGCCTGTGGCTATTCGAAAGCCTGCAGTGCCACAGGAAGAACAGGACTTCAACTGCAGTAAGAACGCAAGCTGACTTCCTCTAGGAGGCACGGTGACTTCAGGCAGGACGTCTTAGATGGAATGCGAAGACGAGGGTTACCCTGAGTGCAGCTCAGGCTAGGGCAACGCGTAAGACTTCCACGCCGTGTGGGACGTGCCAGAACGGTGTTCGTGAACGTGTGCGAGGGCTGAGGAAATGAAGCTGCTCCAAAAGAGAGGGCAGTGCGTTTCCCTACACCCGGCATGCACAGAGGGGCTGTAACGGGCTCCGGGTCTGGACGTTGCTTAGCTGACCCAGGTGAGCCTGGGGTACTCAAGTGTTCCTGCGGGAATAGGGTGCCCAGGCTAGCGTCCTAGGTGTCCAGAAAACTGTGCTGCCGTTTAAGGAACGCAGAGCAGAGGCCAGCGCCTCATGGAAACTGCTGCACGCCTCTGTTTCTGCACGGCAAATCAGGGCCTTACTTCCAGGCATGTGTTCATGCTGGGTGTGCCGGTAGCGATATAGCAGGGTAAGATGCTGACTTTCTCCTCGAGCAGAGTGACTTCACGTACGAGGGCCTCGAAGTACTCCAAGCACAGTGTTCTCTCATGGCAGCTCACACAAGGACCATGAGAAGTTTTCTGTGCACTTCGGACTCACCAGCAAAGTTGTCCTGAGGCTGTTCGAGGACTCTGGAAATGTAGCTCTCCTCAAGGAACGTACAGTGTGTTGCCCATCACTGGGCACGCACAGAGGGCCTCCGAGGGATGCACCAATGGGCCTCGAAGTTGCTCAGCCGGCCCACAGGGGTCTGGAGGTACTCAGTGAACTTGCAGGGAAAACGAGGCCTACCCGAGAGGCCTAGGAGTCCTCAGACGTGTACTTCCTTTTAAGTAAAGCATATAAGGGAGTAAGAACTCATGGAAACAGCTGCATGCCTCCCTTTCTGCACGGCTACTAAGGGCCTAACCTGGAGGCAAGTTTTCACGTTGAGATTCCCTTTAGCTCTAGAGCTTGTCAGGCTGACCACCACCGCGGCCATGGAAGCCCCTGGTTTAGACAGAGCAAACTCATTTTCTCCCCAGAAGCATTCTTACAGTGTTTACAGGCCTGTCAAGAGGAGGGAATGGCAGGCACTTTCAATGCAGCGTGAACGCTGCCTTCAAAACGGGAAAGCAAGGCTAGTTCCAGCAGGTCCCCTTTTCCAGGGGCACACTCAGCATGCACCCCTGTGGCTTCTAAGAAGTCCGAGGAGACACAGGTTACCCTGTGTTTCCTTCCCTGACTCAACTTCTCGAAGTAGGGTGTTCTGCATCATGCGAACTGCCTCAACCAAGGAACGTCGTAAGCTGGTCCTCTGGGCCTGTGGCTATTCGAAAGCCTGCAGTGCCACAGGAAGAACAGGACTTCAACTGCAGTAAGAACGCAAGCTGACTTCCTCTAGGAGGCACGGTGACTACAGGCAGGACGTCTTAGATGGAATGCGAAGACGAGGGTTACCCTGAGTGCAGCTCAGGCTAGGGCAACGCGTAAGACTTCCACGCCGTGTGGGACGTGCCAGAACGGTGTTCATGAACGTGTGCGAGGGCTGAGGAAATGAAGCTGCTCCAAAAGAGAGGGCAGTGCGTTTCCCTACACCCGGCATGCACAGAGGGGCTGTAACGGGCTCCGGGTCTGGACGTTGCTTAGCTGACCCAGGTGAGCCTGGGGTACTCAAGTGTTCCTGCGGGAATAGGGTGCCCAGGCTAGCGTCCTAGGTGTCCAGAAAACTGTGCTGCCGTTTAAGGAACGCAGAGCAGAGGACAGCGCCTCATGGAAACTGCTGCACACCTCTGCTTCTGCACGGCAAATCAGGGCCTTACTTCCAGGCATGTGTTCATGCTGGGTGTGCCGGTAGCGATATAGCAGGGTAAGATGCTGACTTTCTCCTCGAGCAGAGTGACTTCACGTACGAGGGCCTCGAAGTACTCCAAGCACAGTGTTCTCTCATGGCAGCTCACACAAGGACCATGAGAAGTTTTCTGTGCACTTCGGTCTCACCAGCAAAGTTGTCCTGAGGCTGTTCGAGGACTCTGGAAATGTAGCTCTCCTCAAGGAACGTACAGTGTGTTGCCCATCACTGGGCACGCACAGAGGGCCTCCGAGGGATGCACCAATGGGCCTCGAAGTTGCTCAGCCGTCCCACAGGGGTCTGGAGGTACTCAGTGAACTTGCAGGGAACACGAGGCCTACCCGAGAGGCGTAGGAGTCCTCAGACGTGTACTTCCTTTAAAGTAAAGCATATAAGGGACTAAGAACTCATGGAAACAGCTGCATGCCTCCCTTTCTGCACGGCTACTAAGGGCCTAACCTGGAGGCAAGTTTTCACGTTGAGATTCCCTTTAGCTCTAGAGCTTGTCAGGCTGACCACCACCGCGGCCATGGAAGCCCCTGGTTTAGACAGAGCAAACTCATTTTCTCCCCAGAAGCATTCTTACAGTGTTTACAGGCCTGTCAAGAGGAGGGAATGGCAGGCACTTTCAATGCAGCGTGAATGCTGCCTTCAAAATGGGAAAGCAAGGCTAGTTCCAACAGGTCCCCTTTTCCAGGGGCACACTCAGCATGCACCCCTGTGGCTTCTAACAAGTCCGAGGAGACACAGGTTACCCTGTGTTTCCTTCCCTGACTCAACTTCTCGAAGTAGGGTGTTCTGCATCATGCGAACTGCCTCAACCAAGGAACGCCGTAAGCTGCTCCTCTGGGCCTGTGGCTATTCGAAAGCCTGCAGTGCCACAGGAAGAACAGGACTTCAACTGCAGTAAGAACGCAAGCTGACTTCCTCTAGGAGGCACGGTGACTTCAGGCAGGACGTCTTAGATGGAATGCGAAGACGAGGGTTACCCTGAGTGCAGCTCAGGCTAGGGCAACGCGTAAGACTTCCACGCCGTGTGGGACGTGCCAGAACGGTGTTCGTGAACGTGTGCGAGGGCTGAGGAAATGAAGCTGCTCCAAAAGAGAGGGCAGTGCGTTTCCCTACACCCGGCATGCACAGAGGGGCTGTAACGGGCTCCGGGTCTGGACGTTGCTTAGCTGACCCAGGTGAGCCTGGGGTACTCAAGTGTTCCTGCGGGAATAGGGTGCCCAGGCTAGCGTCCTAGGTGTCCAGAAAACTGTGCTGCCGTTTAAGGAACGCAGAGCAGAGGCCAGCGCCTCATGGAAACTGCTGCACGCCTCTGTTTCTGCACGGCAAATCAGGGCCTTACTTCCAGGCATGTGTTCATGCTGGGTGTGCCGGTAGCGATATAGCAGGGTAAGATGCTGACTTTCTCCTCGAGCAGAGTGACTTCACGTACGAGGGCCTCGAAGTACTCCAAGCACAGTGTTCTCACATGGCAGCTCACACAAGGACCATGAGAAGTTTTCTGTGCACTTCGGACTCACCAGCAAAGTTGTCCTGAGGCCGTTCGAGGACTCTGGAAATGTAGCTCTCCTCAAGGAACGTACAGTGTGTTGCCCATCACTGGGCACGCACAGAGGGCCTCCGAGGGATGCACCAATGGGCCTCGAAGTTGCTCAGCCGGCCCACAGGGGTCTGGAGGTACTCAGTGAACTTGCAGGGAACACGAGGCCTACCCGAGAGGCCTAGGAGTCCTCAGACGTGTACTTCCTTTAAAGTAAAGCATATAAGGGACTAAGAACTCATGGAAACAGCTGCATGCCTCCCTTTCTGCACGGCTACTAAGGGCCTAACCTGGAGGCAAGTTTTCACGTTTAGATTCCCTTTAGCTCTAGAGCTTGTCAGGCTGACCACCACCGCGGCCATGGAAGCCCCTGGTTTAGACAGAGCAAACTCATTTTCTCCCCAGAAGCATTCTTACAGTGTTTACAGGCCTGTCAAGAGGAGGGTATGGCAGGCACTTTCAATGCAGCGTGAACGCTGCCTTCAAAATGGGAAAGCAAGGCTAGTGCCAACAGGTCCCCTTTTCCAGGGGCACACTCAGCATGCACCCCTGTGGCTTCTAACAAGTCCGAGGAGACACAGGTTACCCTGTGTTTCCTTCCCTGACTCAACTTCTCGAAGCAGGGTGTTCTGCATCATGCGAACTGCCTCAACCAAGGAACGCCGTAAGCTGCTCCTCTGGGCCTGTGGCTATTCGAAAGCCTGCAGTGCCACAGGAAGAACAGGACTTCAACTGCAGTAAGAACGCAAGCTGACTTCCTCTAGGAGGCACGGTGACTTCAGGCAGGACGTCTTAGATGGAATGCGAAGACGAGGGTTACCCTGAGTGCAGCTCAGGCTAGGGCAACGCGTAAGACTTCCACGCCGTGTGGGACGTGCCAGAACGGTGTTCGTGAACGTGTGCGAGGGCTGAGGAAATGAAGCTGCTCCAAAAGAGAGGGCAGTGCGTTTCCCTACACCCGGCATGCACAGAGGGGCTGTAACGGGCTCCGGGTCTGGACGTTGCTTAGCTGACCCAGGTGAGCCTGGGGTACTCAAGTGTTCCTGCGGGAATAGGGTGCCCAGGCTAGCGTCCTAGGTGTCCAGAAAACTGTGCTGCCGTTTAAGGAACGCAGAGCAGAGGCCAGCGCCTCATGGAAACTGCTGCACGCCTCTGTTTCTGCACGGCAAATCAGGGCTTTACTTCCAGGCATGTGTTCATGTTGGGTGTGCCGGTAGCGATATAGCAGGGTAAGATGCTGACTTTCTCCTCGAGCAGAGTGACTTCACGTACGAGGGCCTCGAAGTACTCCAAGCACAGTGTTCTCTCATGGCAGCTCACACAAGGACCATGAGAAGTTTTCTGTGCACTTCGGACTCACCAGCAAAGTTGTCCTGAGGCCGTTCGAGGACTCTGGAAATGTAGCTCTCCTCAAGGAACGTACAGTGTGTTGCCCATCACTGGGCACGCACAGAGGGCCTCCGAGGGATGCACCAATGGGCCTCGAAGTTGCTCAGCCGGCCCACAGGGGTCTGGAGGTACTCAGTGAACTTGCAGGGAACACGAGGCCTACCCGAGAGGCCTAGGAGTCCTCAGACGTGTACTTCCTTTAAAGTAAAGCATATAAGGGACTAAGAACTCATGGAAACAGCTGCATGCCTCCCTTTCTGCACGGCTACTAAGGGCCTAACCTGGAGGCAAGTTTTCACGTTGAGATTCCCTTTAGCTCTAGAGCTTGTCAGGCTGACCACCACCGCGGCCATGGAAGCCCCTGGTTTAGACAGAGCAAACTCATTTTCTCCCCAGAAGCATTCTTACAGTGTTTACAGGCCTGTCAAGAGGAGGGTATGGCAGGCACTTTCAATGCAGCGTGAACGCTGCCTTCAAAATGGGAAAGCAAGGCTAGTGCCAACAGGTCCCCTTTTCCAGGGGCACACTCAGCATGCACCCCTGTGGCTTCTAACAAGTCCGAGGAGACACAGGTTACCCTGTGTTTCCTTCCCTGACTCAACTTCTCGAAGTAGGGTGTTCTGCATCATGCGAACTGCCTCAACCAAGGAACGCCGTAAGCTGCTCCTCTGGGCCTGTGGCTATTCGAAAGCCTGCAGTGCCACAGGAAGAACAGGACTTCAACTGCAGTAAGAACGCAAGCTGACTTCCTCTAGGAGGCACGGTGACTTCAGGCAGGACGTCTTAGATGGAATGCGAAGACGAGGGTTACCCTGAGTGCAGCTCAGGCTAGGGCAACGTGTAAGACTTCCACGCCGTGTGGGACGTGCCAGAACGGTGTTCGTGAACGTGTGCGAGGGCTGAGGAAATGAAGCTGCTCCAAAAGAGAGGGCAGTGCGTTTCCCTACACCCGGCATGCACAGAGGGGCTGTAACGGGCTCCGGGTCTGGACGTTGCTTAGCTGACCCAGGTGAGCCTGGGGTACTCAAGTGTTCCTGCGGGAATAGGGTGCCCAGGCTAGCGTCGTAGGTGTCCAGAAAACTGTGCTGCCGTTTAAGGAACGCAGAGCAGAGGCCAGCGCCTCATGGAAACTGCTGCACGCCTCTGTTTCTGCACGGCAAATCAGGGCTTTACTTCCAGGCATGTGTTCATGCTGGGTGTGCCGGTAGCGATATAGCAGGGTAAGATGCTGACTTTCTCCTCGAGCAGAGTGACTTCACGTACGAGGGCCTCGAAGTACTCCAAGCACAGTGTTCTCTCATGGCAGCTCACACAAGGACCATGAGAAGTTTTCTGTGCACTTCGGACTCACCAGCAAAGTTGTCCTGAGGCCGTTCGAGGACTCTGGAAATGTAGCTCTCCTCAAGGAACGTACAGTGTGTTGCCCATCACTGGGCACGCACAGAGGGCCTCCGAGGGATGCACCAATGTGCCTCGAATTTGCTCAGCCGGCCCACAGGGGTCTGGAGGTACTCAGTGAACTTGCAGGGAACACGAGGCCTACCCGAGAGGCCTAGGAGTCCTCAGACGTGTACTTCCTTTAAAGTAAAGCATATAAGGGACTAAGAACTCATGGAAACAGCTGCATGCCTCCCTTTCTGCACGGCTACTAAGGGCCTAACCTGGAGGCAAGTTTTCACGTTGAGATTCCCTTTAGCTCTAGAGCTTGTCAGGCTGACCACCACCGCGGCCATGGAAGCCCCTGGTTTAGACAGAGCAAACTCATTTTCTCCCCAGAAGCATTCTTACAGTGTTTACAGGCCTGTCAAGAGGAGGGAATGGCAGGCAGTTTCAATGCAGCGTGAACGCTGCCTTCAAAACGGGAAAGCAAGGCTAGTTCCAGCAGGTCCCCTTTTCCAGGGACACACTCAGCATGCACCCCTGTGGCTTCTAACAAGTCCGAGGAGACACAGGTTACCCTGTGTTTCCTTCCCTGACTCAACTTCTCGAAGTAGGGTGTTCTGCATCATGCGAACTGCCTCAACCAAGGAACGCCGTAAGCTGCTCCTCTGGGCCTGTGGCTATTCGAAAGCCTGCAGTGCCACAGGAAGAACAGGACTTCAACTGCAGTAAGAACGCAAGCTGACTTCCTCTAGGAGGCACGGTGACTTCAGGCAGGACGTCTTAGGTGGAATGCGAAGACGAGGGTTACCCTGAGTGCAGCTCAGGCTAGGGCAACGCGTAAGACTTCAACGCCGTGTGGGACGTGCCAGAACGCTGTTCGTGAACGTGTGCGAGGGCTGAGGAAATGAAGCTGCTCCAAAAGAGAGGGCAGTGCGTTTCCCTACACCCGGCATGCACAGAGGGGCTGTAACGGGCTCCGGGTCTGGACGTTGCTTAGCTGACCCAGGTGAGCCTGGGGTACTCAAGTGTTCCTGCGGGAATAGGGTGCCCAGGCTAGCGTCCTAGGTGTCCAGAAAACTGTGCTGCCGTTCAAGGAACGCAGAGCAGAGGACAGCGCCTCATGGAAACTGCTGCACGCCTCTGCTTCTGCACGGCAAATCAGGGCCTTACTTCCAGGCATGTGTTCATGCTGGGTGTGCCGGTAGCGATATAGCAGGGTAAGATGCTGACTTTCTCCTCGAGCAGAGTGACTTCACGTACGAGGGCCTCGAAGTGCTCCAAGCACAGTGTTCTCTCATGGCAGCTCACACAAGGACCATAAGAAGTTTTCTGTGCACTTCGGACGCACCAGCAATGTTGTCCTGAGGCCGTTCCAGGACTCTGGAAATGTAGCTCTCCTCAAGGAACGTACAGTGTGTTGCCCATCACTGGGCACGCACAGAGGGCCTCCGAGGGATGCACCAATGGGCCTCGAAGTTGCTCAGCCGGCCCACAGGGGTCTGGAGGTACTCAGTGAACTTGCAGGGAACACGAGGCCTACCCGAGAGGCCTAGGAGTCCTCAGACGTGTACTTCCTTTAAAGTAAAGCATATAAGGGACTAAGAACTCATGGAAACAGCTGCATGCCTCCCTTTCTGCACGGCTACTAAGGGCCTAACCTGGAGGCAAGTTTTCACGTTGAGATTCCCTTTAGCTCTAGAGCTTGTCAGGCTGACCACCACCGCGGCCATGGAAGCCCCTGGTTTAGACAGAGCAAACTCATTTTCTCCCCAGAAGCATTCTTACAGTGTTTACAGGCCTGTCAAGAGGAGGGAATGGCAGGCACTTTCAATGCAGCGTGAACGCTGCCTTCAAAATGGGAAAGCAAGGCTAGTTCCAACAGGTCCCCTTTTCCAGGGGCACACTCAGCATGCACCCCTGTGGCTTCTAAGAAGTCCGAGGAGACACAGGTTACCCTGTGTTTCCTTCCCTGACTCAACTTCTCGAAGTAGGGTGTTCTGCATCATGCGAACTGCCTCAACCAAGGAACGCCGTAAGCTGCTCCTCTGGGCCTGTGGCTATTCGAAAGCCTGCAGTGCCACAGGAAGAACAGGACTTCAACTGCAGTAAGAACGCAAGCTGACTTCCTCTAGGAGGCACGGTGACTTCAGGCAGGACGTCTTAGATGGAATGCGAAGACGAGGGTTACCCTGAGTGCAGCTCAGGCTAGGGCAACGTGTAAGACTTCCACGCCGTGTGGGACGTGCCAGAACGGTGTTCGTGAACGTGTGCGAGGGCTGAGGAAATGAAGCTGCTCCAAAAGAGAGGGCAGTGCGTTTCCCTACACCCGGCATGCACAGAGGGGCTGTAACGGGCTCCGGGTCTGGACGTTGCTTAGCTGACCCAGGTGAGCCTGGGGTACTCAAGTGTTCCTGCGGGAATAGGGTGCCCAGGCTAGCGTCGTAGGTGTCCAGAAAACTGTGCTGCCGTTTAAGGAACGCAGAGCAGAGGACAGCGCCTCATGGAAACTGCTGCACGCCTCTGTTTCTGCACGGCAAATCAGGGCTTTACTTCCAGGCATGTGTTCATGCTGGGTGTGCCGGTAGCGATATAGCAGGGTAAGATGCTGACTTTCTCCTCGAGCAGAGTGACTTCACGTACGAGGGCCTCGAAGTACTCCAAGCACAGTGTTCTCTCATGGCAGCTCACACAAGGACCATGAGAAGTTTTCTGTGCACTTCGGACTCACCAGCAAAGTTGTCCTGAGGCCGTTCGAGGACTCTGGAAATGTAGCTCTCCTCAAGGAACGTACAGTGTGTTGCCCATCACTGGGCACGCACAGAGGGCCTCCGAGGGATGCACCAATGTGCCTCGAATTTGCTCAGCCGGCCCACAGGGGTCTGGAGGTACTCAGTGAACTTGCAGGGAACACGAGGCCTACCCGAGAGGCCTAGGAGTCCTCAGACGTGTACTTCCTTTAAAGTAAAGCATATAAGGGACTAAGAACTCATGGAAACAGCTGCATGCCTCCCTTTCTGCACGGCTACTAAGGGCCTAACCTGGAGGCAAGTTTTCACGTTGAGATTCCCTTTAGCTCTAGAGCTTGTCAGGCTGACCACCACCGCGGCCATGGAAGCCCCTGGTTTAGACAGAGCAAACTCATTTTCTCCCCAGAAGCATTCTTACAGTGTTTACAGGCCTGTCAAGAGGAGGGAATGGCAGGCAGTTTCAATGCAGCGTGAACGCTGCCTTCAAAACGGGAAAGCAAGGCTAGTTCCAGCAGGTCCCCTTTTCCAGGGACACACTCAGCATGCACCCCTGTGGCTTCTAACAAGTCCGAGGAGACACAGGTTACCCTGTGTTTCCTTCCCTGACTCAACTTCTCGAAGTAGGGTGTTCTGCATCATGCGAACTGCCTCAACCAAGGAACGCCGTAAGCTGCTCCTCTGGGCCTGTGGCTATTCGAAAGCCTGCAGTGCCACAGGAAGAACAGGACTTCAACTGCAGTAAGAACGCAAGCTGACTTCCTCTAGGAGGCACGGTGACTTCAGGCAGGACGTCTTAGGTGGAATGCGAAGACGAGGGTTACCCTGAGTGCAGCTCAGGCTAGGGCAACGCGTAAGACTTCAACGCCGTGTGGGACGTGCCAGAACGCTGTTCGTGAACGTGTGCGAGGGCTGAGGAAATGAAGCTGCTCCAAAAGAGAGGGCAGTGCGTTTCCCTACACCCGGCATGCACAGAGGGGCTGTAACGGGCTCCGGGTCTGGACGTTGCTTAGCTGACCCAGGTGAGCCTGGGGTACTCAAGTGTTCCTGCGGGAATAGGGTGCCCAGGCTAGCGTCCTAGGTGTCCAGAAAACTGTGCTGCCGTTCAAGGAACGCAGAGCAGAGGACAGCGCCTCATGGAAACTGCTGCACGCCTCTGCTTCTGCACGGCAAATCAGGGCCTTACTTCCAGGCATGTGTTCATGCTGGGTGTGCCGGTAGCGATATAGCAGGGTAAGATGCTGACTTTCTCCTCGAGCAGAGTGACTTCACGTACGAGGGCCTCGAAGTGCTCCAAGCACAGTGTTCTCTCATGGCAGCTCACACAAGGACCATAAGAAGTTTTCTGTGCACTTCGGACGCACCAGCAATGTTGTCCTGAGGCCGTTCCAGGACTCTGGAAATGTAGCTCTCCTCAAGGAACGTACAGTGTGTTGCCCATCACTGGGCACGCACAGAGGGCCTCCGAGGGATGCACCAATGGGCCTCGAAGTTGCTCAGCCGGCCCACAGGGGTCTGGAGGTACTCAGTGAACTTGCAGGGAAAACGAGGCCTACCCGAGAGGCCTAGGAGTCCTCAGACGTGTACTTCCTTTAAAGTAAAGCATATAAGGGACTAAGAACTCATGGAAACAGCTGCATGCCTCCCTTTCTGCACGGCTACTAAGGGCCTAACCTGGAGGCAACTTTTCACGTTGAGATTCCCTTTAGCTCTAGAGCTTGTCAGGCTGACCACCACCGCGGCCATGGAAGCCCCTGGTTTAGACAGAGCAAACTCATTTTCTCCCCAGAAGCATTCTTACAGTGTTTACAGGCCTGTCAAGAGGAGGGAATGGCAGGCACTTTCAATGCAGCGTGAACGCTGCCTTCAAAACGGGAAAGCAAGGCTAGTTCCAGCAGGTCCCCTTTTCCAGGGGCACACTCAGCATGCACCCCTGTGGCTTCTAACAAGTCCGAGGAGACACAGGTTACCCTGTGTTTCCTTCCCTGACTCAACTTCTCGAAGTAGGGTGTTCTGCATCATGCGAACTGCCTCAACCAAGGAACGTCGTAAGCTGCTCCTCTGGGCCTGTGGCTATTCGAAAGCCTGCAGTGCCACAGGAAGAACAGGACTTCAACTGCAGTAAGAACGCAAGCTGACTTCCTCTAGGAGGCACGGTGACTTCAGGCAGGACGTCTTAGATGGAATGCGAAGACGAGGGTTACCCTGAGTGCAGCTCAGGCTAGGGCAACGCGTAAGACTTGCACGCCGTGTGGGACGTGCCAGAACGGTGTTCGTGAACGTGTGCGAGGGCTGAGGAAATGAAGCTGCTCCAAAAGAGAGGGCAGTGCGTTTCCCTACACCCGGCATGCACAGAGGGGCTGTAACGGGCTCCGGGTCTGGACGTTGCTTAGCTGACCCAGGTGAGCCTGGGGTACTCAAGTGTTCCTGCGGGAATAGGGTGCCCAGGCTAGCGTCCTAGGTGTCCAGAAAACTGTGCTGCCGTTTAAGGAACGCAGAGCAGAGGCCAGCGCCTCATGGAAACTGCTGCACGCCTCTGCTTCTGCACGGCAAATCAGGGCCTTACTTCCAGGCATGTGTTCATGATGGGTGTGCCGGTAGCGATATAGCAGGGTAAGATGCTGACTTTCTCCTCGAGCAGAGTGACTTCACGTACGAGGGCCTCGAAGTACTCCAAGCACAGTGTTCTCTCATGGCAGCTCACACAAGGACCATGAGAAGTTTTCTGTGCACTTCGGACTCACCAGCAAAGTTGTCCTGAGGCTGTTCGAGGACTCTGGAAATGTAGCTCTCCTCAAGGAACGTACAGTGTGTTGCCCATCACTGGGCACGCACAGAGGGCCTCCGAGGGATGCACCAATGGGCCTCGAAGTTGCTCAGCCGTCCCACAGGGGTCTGGAAGTACTCAGTGAACTTGTAGGGAACACGAGGCCTACCCGAGAGGCCTAGGAGTCCTCAGACGTGTACTTCCTTTAAAGTAAAGCATATAAGGGACTAAGAACTCATGGAAACAGCTGCATGCCTCCCTTTCTGCACGGCTACTAAGGGCCTAACCTGGAGGCAAGTTTTCACGTTGAGATTCCCTTTAGCTCTAGAGCTTGTCAGGCTGACCACCACCGCGGCCATGGAAGCCCCTGGTTTAGACAGAGCAAACTCATTTTCTCCCCAGAAGCATTCTTACAGTGTTTACAGGCCTGTCAAGAGGAGGGAATGGCAGGCACTTTCAATGCAGCGTGAACGCTGCCTTCAAAATGGGAAAGCAAGGCTAGTTCCAACAGGTCCCCTTTTCCAGGGGCACACTCAGCATGCACCCCTGTGGCTTCTAAGAAGTCCGAGGAGACACAGGTTACCCTGTGTTTCCTTCCCTGACTCAACTTCTCGAAGTAGGGTGTTCTGCATCATGCGAACTGCCTCAACCAAGGAACGCCGTAAGCTGCTCCTCTGGGCCTGTGGCTATTCGAAAGCCTGCAGTGCCACAGGAAGAACAGGACTTCAACTGCAGTAAGAACGCAAGCTGACTTCCTCTAGGAGGCACGGTGACTTCAGGCAGGACGTCTTAGATGGAATGCGAAGACGAGGGTTACCCTGAGTGCAGCTCAGGCTAGGGCAACGTGTAAGACTTCCACGCCGTGTGGGACGTGCCAGAACGGTGTTCGTGAACGTGTGCGAGGGCTGAGGAAATGAAGCTGCTCCAAAAGAGAGGGCAGTGCGTTTCCCTACACCCGGCATGCACAGAGGGGCTGTAACGGGCTCCGGGTCTGGACGTTGCTTAGCTGACCCAGGTGAGCCTGGGGTACTCAAGTGTTCCTGCGGGAATAGGGTGCCCAGGCTAGCGTCGTAGGTGTCCAGAAAACTGTGCTGCCGTTTAAGGAACGCAGAGCAGAGGCCAGCGCCTCATGGAAACTGCTGCACGCCTCTGTTTCTGCACGGCAAATCAGGGCTTTACTTCCAGGCATGTGTTCATGCTGGGTGTGCCGGTAGCGATATAGCAGGGTAAGATGCTGACTTTCTCCTCGAGCAGAGTGACTTCACGTACGAGGGCCTCGAAGTACTCCAAGCACAGTGTTCTCTCATGGCAGCTCACACAAGGACCATGAGAAGTTTTCTGTGCACTTCGGACTCACCAGCAAAGTTGTCCTGAGGCCGTTCGAGGACTCTGGAAATGTAGCTCTCCTCAAGGAACGTACAGTGTGTTGCCCATCACTGGGCACGCACAGAGGGCCTCCGAGGGATGCACCAATGTGCCTCGAATTTGCTCAGCCGGCCCACAGGGGTCTGGAGGTACTCAGTGAACTTGCAGGGAACACGAGGCCTACCCGAGAGGCCTAGGAGTCCTCAGACGTGTACTTCCTTTAAAGTAAAGCATATAAGGGACTAAGAACTCATGGAAACAGCTGCATGCCTCCCTTTCTGCACGGCTACTAAGGGCCTAACCTGGAGGCAAGTTTTCACGTTGAGATTCCCTTTAGCTCTAGAGCTTGTCAGGCTGACCACCACCGCGGCCATGGAAGCCCCTGGTTTAGACAGAGCAAACTCATTTTCTCCCCAGAAGCATTCTTACAGTGTTTACAGGCCTGTCAAGAGGAGGGAATGGCAGGCAGTTTCAATGCAGCGTGAACGCTGCCTTCAAAACGGGAAAGCAAGGCTAGTTCCAGCAGGTCCCCTTTTCCAGGGACACACTCAGCATGCACCCCTGTGGCTTCTAACAAGTCCGAGGAGACACAGGTTACCCTGTGTTTCCTTCCCTGACTCAACTTCTCGAAGTAGGGTGTTCTGCATCATGCGAACTGCCTCAACCAAGGAACGCCGTAAGCTGCTCCTCTGGGCCTGTGGCTATTCGAAAGCCTGCAGTGCCACAGGAAGAACAGGACTTCAACTGCAGTAAGAACGCAAGCTGACTTCCTCTAGGAGGCACGGTGACTTCAGGCAGGACGTCTTAGGTGGAATGCGAAGACGAGGGTTACCCTGAGTGCAGCTCAGGCTAGGGCAACGCGTAAGACTTCAACGCCGTGTGGGACGTGCCAGAACGCTGTTCGTGAACGTGTGCGAGGGCTGAGGAAATGAAGCTGCTCCAAAAGAGAGGGCAGTGCGTTTCCCTACACCCGGCATGCACAGAGGGGCTGTAACGGGCTCCGGGTCTGGACGTTGCTTAGCTGACCCAGGTGAGCCTGGGGTACTCAAGTGTTCCTGCGGGAATAGGGTGCCCAGGCTAGCGTCCTAGGTGTCCAGAAAACTGTGCTGCCGTTCAAGGAACGCAGAGCAGAGGCCAGCGCCTCATGGAAACTGCTGCACGCCTCTGCTTCTGCACGGCAAATCAGGGCCTTACTTCCAGGCATGTGTTCATGCTGGGTGTGCCGGTAGCGATATAGCAGGGTAAGATGCTGACTTTCTCCTCGAGCAGAGTGACTTCACGTACGAGGGCCTCGAAGTGCTCCAAGCACAGTGTTCTCTCATGGCAGCTCACACAAGGACCATAAGAAGTTTTCTGTGCACTTCGGACGCACCAGCAATGTTGTCCTGAGGCCGTTCCAGGACTCTGGAAATGTAGCTCTCCTCAAGGAACGTACAGTGTGTTGCCCATCACTGGGCACGCACAGAGGGCCTCCGAGGGATGCACCAATGGGCCTCGAAGTTGCTCAGCCGGCCCACAGGGGTCTGGAGGTACTCAGTGAACTTGCAGGGAAAACGAGGCCTACCCGAGAGGCCTAGGAGTCCTCAGACGTGTACTTCCTTTAAAGTAAAGCATATAAGGGACTAAGAACTCATGGAAACAGCTGCATGCCTCCCTTTCTGCACGGCTACTAAGGGCCTAACCTGGAGGCAACTTTTCACGTTGAGATTCCCTTTAGCTCTAGAGCTTGTCAGGCTGACCACCACCGCGGCCATGGAAGCCCCTGGTTTAGACAGAGCAAACTCATTTTCTCCCCAGAAGCATTCTTACAGTGTTTACAGGCCTGTCAAGAGGAGGGAATGGCAGGCACTTTCAATGCAGCGTGAACGCTGCCTTCAAAACGGGAAAGCAAGGCTAGTTCCAGCAGGTCCCCTTTTCCAGGGGCACACTCAGCATGCACCCCTGTGGCTTCTAACAAGTCCGAGGAGACACAGGTTACCCTGTGTTTCCTTCCCTGACTCAACTTCTTGAAGTAGGGTGTTCTGCATCATGCGAACTGCCTCAACCAAGGAACGTCGTAAGCTGCTCCTCTGGGCCTGTGGCTATTCGAAAGCCTGCAGTGCCACAGGAAGAACAGGACTTCAACTGCAGTAAGAACGCAAGCTGACTTCCTCTAGGAGGCACGGTGACTTCAGGCAGGACGTCTTAGATGGAATGCGAAGACGAGGGTTACCCTGAGTGCAGCTCAGGCTAGGGCAACGCGTAAGACTTGCACGCCGTGTGGGACGTGCCAGAACGGTGTTCGTGAACGTGTGCGAGGGCTGAGGAAATGAAGCTGCTCCAAAAGAGAGGGCAGTGCGTTTCCCTACACCCGGCATGCACAGAGGGGCTGTAACGGGCTCCGGGTCTGGACGTTGCTTAGCTGACCCAGGTGAGCCTGGGGTACTCAAGTGTTCCTGCGGGAATAGGGTGCCCAGGCTAGCGTCCTAGGTGTCCAGAAAACTGTGCTGCCGTTTAAGGAACGCAGAGCAGAGGCCAGCGCCTCATGGAAACTGCTGCACGCCTCTGCTTCTGCACGGCAAATCAGGGCCTTACTTCCAGGCATGTGTTCATGATGGGTGTGCCGGTAGCGATATAGCAGGGTAAGATGCTGACTTTCTCCTCGAGCAGAGTGACTTCACGTACGAGGGCCTCGAAGTACTCCAAGCACAGTGTTCTCTCATGGCAGCTCACACAAGGACCATGAGAAGTTTTCTGTGCACTTCGGACTCACCAGCAAAGTTGTCCTGAGGCTGTTCGAGGACTCTGGAAATGTAGCTCTCCTCAAGGAACGTACAGTGTGTTGCCCATCACTGGGCACGCACAGAGGGCCTCCGAGGGATGCACCAATGGGCCTCGAAGTTGCTCAGCCGTCCCACAGGGGTCTGGAAGTACTCAGTGAACTTGTAGGGAACACGAGGCCTACCCGAGAGGCCTAGGAGTCCTCAGACGTGTACTTCCTTTAAAGTAAAGCATATAAGGGACTAAGAACTCATGGAAACAGCTGCATGCCTCCCTTTCTGCACGGCTACTAAGGGCCTAACCTGGAGGCAAGTTTTCACGTTGAGATTCCCTTTAGCTCTAGAGCTTGTCAGGCTGACCACCACCGCGGCCATGGAAGCCCCTGGTTTAGACAGAGCAAACTCATTTTCTCCCCAGAAGCATTCTTACAGTGTTTACAGGCCTGTCAAGAGGAGGGAATGGCAGGCACTTTCAATGCAGCGTGAACGCTGCCTTCAAAATGGGAAAGCAAGGCTAGTTCCAACAGGTCCCCTTTTCCAGGGGCACACTCAGCATGCACCCCTGTGGCTTCTAAGAAGTCCGAGGAGACACAGGTTACCCTGTGTTTCCTTCCCTGACTCAACTTCTCGAAGTAGGGTGTTCTGCATCATGCGAACTGCCTCAACCAAGGAACGCCGTAAGCTGCTCCTCTGGGCCTGTGGCTATTCGAAAGCCTGCAGTGCCACAGGAAGAACAGGACTTCAACTGCAGTAAGAACGCAAGCTGACTTCCTCTAGGAGGCACGGTGACTTCAGGCAGGACGTCTTAGATGGAATGCGAAGACGAGGGTTACCCTGAGTGCAGCTCAGGCTAGGGCAACGCGTAAGACTTCCACGCCGTGTGGGACGTGCCAGAACGCTGTTCGTGAACGTGTGCGAGGGCTGAGGAAATGAAGCTGCTCCAAAAGAGAGGGCAGTGCGTTTCCCTACACCCGGCATGCACAGAGGGGCTGTAACGGGCTCCGGGTCTGGACGTTGCTTAGCTGACCCAGGTGAGCCTGGGGTACTCAAGTGTTCCTGCGGGAATAGGGTGCCCAGGCTAGCGTCCTAGGTGTCCAGAAAACTGTGCTGCCGTTTAAGGAACGCAGAGCAGAGGCCAGCGCCTCATGGAAACTGCTGCACGCCTCTGTTTCTGCACGGCAAATCAGGGCCTTACTTCCAGGCATGTGTTCATGCTGGGTGTGCCGGTAGCGATATAGCAGGGTAAGATGCTGACTTTCCCCTCGAGCAGAGTGACTTCACGTACGAGGGCCTCGAAGTACTCCAAGCACAGTGTTCTCTCATGGCAGCTCACACAAGGACCATGAGAAGTTTTCTGTGCACTTCGGACTCACCAGCAAAGTTGTCCTGAGGCCGTTCGAGGACTCTGGAAATGTAGCTCTCCTCAAGGAACGTACAGTGTGTTGCCCATCACTGGGCACGCACAGAGGGCCTCCGAGGGATGCACCAATGGGCCTCGAAGTTGCTCAGCCGGCCCACAGGGGTCTGGAGGTACTCAGTGAACTTGCAGGGAACACGAGGCCTACCCGAGAGGCCTAGGAGTCCTCAGACGTGTACTTCCTTTAAAGTAAAGCATATAAGGGACTAAGGACTCATGGAAACAGCTGCATGCCTCCCTTTCTGCACGGCTACTAAGGGCCTAACCTGGAGGCAAGTTTTCACGTTGAGATTCCCTTTAGCTCTAGAGCTTGTCAGGCTGACCACCACCGCGGCCATGGAAGCCCCTGGTTTAGACAGAGCAAACTCATTTTCTCCCCAGAAGCATTCTTACAGTGTTTACAGGCCTGTCAAGAGGAGGGAATGGCAGGCAGTTTCAATGCAGCGTGAACGCTGCCTTCAAAACGGGAAAGCAAGGCTAGTTCCAGCAGGTCCCCTTTTCCAGGGGCACACTCAGCATGCACCCCTGTGGCTTCTAAGAAGTCCGAGGAGACACAGGTTACCCTGTGTTTCCTTCCCTGACTCAACTTCTCGAAGTAGGGTGTTCTGCATCATGCGAACTGCCTCAACCAAGGAACGCCGTAAGCTGCTCCTCTGGGCCTGTGGCTATTCGAAAGCCTGCAGTGCCACAGGAAGAACAGGACTTCAACTGCAGTAAGAACGCAAGCTGACTTCCTCTAGGAGGCACGGTGACTTCAGGCAGGACGTCTTAGTTGGAATGCGAAGACGAGGGTTACCCTGAGTGCAGCTCAGGCTAGGGCAACGCGTAAGACTTGCACGCCGTGTGGGACGTGCCAGAACGCTGTTCGTGAACGTGTGCGAGGTCTGAGGAAATGAAGCTGCTCCAAAAGAGAAGGCAGTGCGTTTCCCTACACCCGGCATGCACAGAGGGGCTGTAACGGGCTCCGGGTCTGGACGTTGCTTAGCTGACCCAGGTGAGCCTGGGGTACTCAAGTGTTCCTGCGGGAATAGGGTGCCCAGGCTAGCGTCCTAGGTGTCCAGAAAACTGTGCTGCCGTTCAAGGAACGCAGAGCAGAGGCCAGCGCCTCATGGAAACTGCTGCACGCCTCTGCTTCTGCACGGCAAATCAGGGCCTTACTTCCAGGCATGTGTTCATGCTGAGTGTGCCGGTAGCGATATAGCAGGGTAAGATGCTGACTTTCTCCTCGAGCAGAGTGACTTCACGTACGAGGGCCTCGAAGTACTCCAAGCACAGTGTTCTCTCATGGCAGCTCACACAAGGACCATGAGAAGTTTTCTGTGCACTTCGGACGCACCAGCAATGTTGTCCTGAGGCCGTTCCAGGACTCTGGAAATATAGCTCTCCTCAAGGAACGTACAGTGTGTTGCCCATCACTGGGCACGCACAGAGGGCCTCCGAGGGATGCACCAATGGGCCTCGAAGTTGCTCAGCCGGCCCACAGGTGTCTGGAGGTACTCAGTGTACTTGCAGGGAAAACGAGGCCTACCCGAGAGGCCTAGGAGTCCTCAGACGTGTACTTCCTTTAAAGTAAAGCATATAAGGGACTAAGAACTCATGGAAACAGCTGCATGCCTCCCTTTCTGCACGGCTACTAAGGGCCTAACCTGGAGGCAAGTTTTCACGTTGAGATTCCCTTTAGCTCTAGAGCTTGTCAGGCTGACCACCACCGCGGCCATGGAAGCCCCTGGTTTAGACAGAGCAAACTCATTTTCTCCCCAGAAGCATTCTTACAGTGTTTACAGGCCTGTCAAGAGGAGGGAATGGCAGGCACTTTCAATGCAGCGTGAACGCTGCCTTCAAAACGGGAAAACAAGGCTAGTTCCAGCAGGTCCCCTTTTCCAGGGGCACACTCAGCATGCACCCCTGTGGCTTCTAAGAAGTCCGAGGAGACACAGGTTACCCTGTGTTTCCTTCCCTGACTCAACTTCTCGAAGTAGGGTGTTCTGCATCATGCGAACTGCCTCAACCAAGGAACGTCGTAAGCTGCTCCTCTGGGCCTGTGGCTATTCGAAAGCCTGCAGTGCCACAGGAAGAACAGGACTTCAACTGCAGTAAGAACGCAAGCTGACTTCCTCTAGGAGGCACGGTGACTTCAGGCAGGACGTCTTAGATGGAATGCGAAGACGAGGGTTACCCTGAGTGCAGCTCAGGCTAGGGCAACGCGTAAGACTTCCACGCCGTGTGGGACGTGCCAGAACGCTGTTCGTGAACGTGTGCGAGGGCTGAGGAAATGAAGCTGCTCCAAAAGAGAGGGCAGTGCGTTTCCCTACACCCGGCATGCACAGAGGGGCTGTAACGGGCTCCGGGTCTGGACGTTGCCTAGCTGACCCAGGTGAGCCTGGGGTACTCAAGTGTTCCTGCGGGAATAGGGTGCCCAGGCTAGCGTCCTAGGTGTCCAGAAAACTGTGCTGCCGTTTAAGGAACGCAGAGCAGAGGCCAGCGCCTCATGGAAACTGCTGCACGCCTCTGCTTCTGCACGGCAAATCAGGGCCTTACTTCCAGGCATGTGTTCATGCTGTGTGTGCCGGTAGCGATATAGCAGGGTAAGATGCTGACTTTCTCCTCGAGCAGAGTGACTTCACGTACGAGGGCCTCGAAGTACTCCAAGCACAGTGTTCTCTCATGGCAGCTCACACAAGGACCATGAGAAGTTTTCTGTGCACTTCGGACTCACCAGCAAAGTTGTCCTGAGGCTGTTCGAGGACTCTGGAAATGTAGCTCTCCTCAAGGAACGTACAGTGTGTTGCCCATCACTGGGCACGCACAGAGGGCCTCCGAGGGATGCACCAATGGGCCTCGAAGTTGCTCAGCCGTCCCACAGGGGTCTGGAGGTACTCAGTGAACTTGCAGGGAACACGAGGCCTACCCGAGAGGCCTAGGAGTCCTCAGACGTGTACTTCCTTTAAAGTAAAGCATATAAGGGACTAAGAACTCATGGAAACAGCTGCATGCCTCCCTTTCTGCACGGCTACTAAGGGCCTAACCTGGAGGCAAGTTTTCACGTTGAGATTCCCTTTAGCTCTAGAGCTTGTCAGGCTGACCACCACCGCGGCCATGGAAGCCCCTGGTTTAGACAGAGCAAACTCATTTTCTCCCCAGAAGCATTCTTACAGTGTTTACAGGCCTGTCAAGAGGAGGGAATGGCAGGCACTTTCAATGCAGCGTGAACGCTGCCTTCAAAATGGGAAAGCAAGGCTAGTTCCAACAGGTCCCCTTTTCCAGGGGCACACTCAGCATGCACCCCTGTGGCTTCTAACAAGTCCGAGGAGACACAGGTTACCCTGTGTTTCCTTCCCTGACTCAACTTCTCGAAGTAGGGTGTTCTGCATCATGCGAACTGCCTCAACCAAGGAACGCCGTAAGCTGCTCCTCTGGGCCTGTGGCTATTCGAAAGCCTGCAGTGCCACAGGAAGAACAGGACTTCAACTGCAGTAAGAACGCAAGCTGACTTCCTCTAGGAGGCACGGTGACTTCAGGCAGGACGTCTTAGATGGAATGCGAAGACGAGGGTTACCCTGAGTGCAGCTCAGGCTAGGGCAACGCGTAAGACTTCCACGCCGTGTGGGACGTGCCAGAACGGTGTTCGTGAACGTGTGCGAGGGCTGAGGAAATGAAGCTGCTCCAAAAGAGAGGGCAGTGCGTTTCCCTACACCCGGCATGCACAGAGGGGCTGTAACGGGCTCCGGGTCTGGACGTTGCTTAGCTGACCCAGGTGAGCCTGGGGTACTCAAGTGTTCCTGCGGGAATAGGGTGCCCAGGCTAGCGTCCTAGGTGTCCAGAAAACTGTGCTGCCGTTTAAGGAACGCAGAGCAGAGGCCAGCGCCTCATGGAAACTGCTGCACGCCTCTGTTTCTGCACGGCAAATCAGGGCCTTACTTCCAGGCATGTGTTCATGCTGGGTGTGCCGGTAGCGATATAGCAGGGTAAGATGCTGACTTTCTCCTCGAGCAGAGTGACTTCACGTACGAGGGCCTCGAAGTACTCCAAGCACAGTGTTCTCTCATGGCAGCTCACACAAGGACCATGAGAAGTTTTCTGTGCACTTCGGACTCACCAGCAAAGTTGTCCTGAGGCTGTTCGAGGACTCTGGAAATGTAGCTCTCCTCAAGGAACGTACAGTGTGTTGCCCATCACTGGGCACGCACAGAGGGCCTCCGAGGGATGCACCAATGGGCCTCGAAGTTGCTCAGCCGGCCCACAGGGGTCTGGAGGTACTCAGTGAACTTGCAGGGAAAACGAGGCCTACCCGAGAGGCCTAGGAGTCCTCAGACGTGTACTTCCTTTAAAGTAAAGCATATAAGGGACTAAGAACTCATGGAAACAGCTGCATGCCTCCCTTTCTGCACGGCTACTAAGGGCCTAACCTGGAGGCAAGTTTTCACGTTGAGATTCCCTTTAGCTCTAGAGCTTGTCAGGCTGACCACCACCGCGGCCATGGAAGCCCCTGGTTTAGACAGAGCAAACTCATTTTCTCCCCAGAAGCATTCTTACAGTGTTTACAGGCCTGTCAAGAGGAGGGAATGGCAGGCACTTTCAATGCAGCGTGAACGCTGCCTTCAAAACGGGAAAGCAAGGCTAGTTCCAGCAGGTCCCCTTTTCCAGGGGCACACTCAGCATGTACCCCTGTGGCTTCTAAGAAGTCCGAGGAGACACAGGTTACCCTGTGTTTCCTTCCCTGACTCAACTTCTCGAAGTAGGGTGTTCTGCATCATGCGAACTGCCTCAACCAAGGAACGTCGTAAGCTGCTCCTCTGGGCCTGTGGCTATTCGAAAGCCTGCAGTGCCACAGGAAGAACAGGACTTCAACTGCAGTAAGAACGCAAGCTGACTTCCTCTAGGAGGCACGGTGACTTCAGGCAGGACGTCTTAGATGGAATGCGAAGACGAGGGTTACCCTGAGTGCAGCTCAGGCTAGGGCAACGCGTAAGACTTCCACGCCGTGTGGGACGTGCCAGAACGGTGTTCGTGAACGTGTGCGAGGGCTGAGGAAATGAAGCTGCTCCAAAAGAGAGGGCAGTGCGTTTCCCTACACCCGGCATGCACAGAGGGGCTGTAACGGGCTCCGGGTCTGGACGTTGCTTAGCTGACCCAGGTGAGCCTGGGGTACTCAAGTGTTCCTGCGGGAATAGGGTGCCCAGGCTAGCGTCCTAGGTGTCCAGAAAACTGTGCTGCCGTTTAAGGAACGCAGAGCAGAGGACAGCGCCTCATGGAAACTGCTGCACACCTCTGCTTCTGCACGGCAAATCAGGGCCTTACTTCCAGGCATGTGTTCATGCTGGGTGTGCCGGTAGCGATATAGCAGGGTAAGATGCTGACTTTCTCCTCGAGCAGAGTGACTTCACGTACGAGGGCCTCGAAGTACTCCAAGCACAGTGTTCTCTCATGGCAGCTCACACAAGGACCATGAGAAGTTTTCTGTGCACTTCGGACTCACCAGCAAAGTTGTCCTGAGGCCGTTCGAGGACTCTGGAAATGTAGCTCTCCTCAAGGAACGTACAGTGTGTTGCCCATCACTGGGCACGCACAGAGGGCCTCCGAGGGATGCACCAATGGGCCTCGAAGTTGCTCAGCCGGCCCACAGGGGTCTGGAGGTACTCAGTGAACTTGCAGGGAACACGAGGCCTACCCGAGAGGCCTAGGAGTCCTCAGACGTGTACTTCCTTTAAAGTAAAGCATATAAGGGACTAAGGACTCATGGAAACAGCTGCATGCCTCCCTTTCTGCACGGCTACTAAGGGCCTAACCTGGAGGCAAGTTTTCACGTTGAGATTCCCTTTAGCTCTAGAGCTTGTCAGGCTGACCACCACCGCGGCCATGGAAGCCCCTGGTTTAGACAGAGCAAACTCATTTTCTCCCCAGAAGCATTCTTACAGTGTTTACAGGCCTGTCAAGAGGAGGGAATGGCAGGCAGTTTCAATGCAGCGTGAACGCTGCCTTCAAAACGGGAAAGCAAGGCTAGTTCCAGCAGGTCCCCTTTTCCAGGGGCACACTCAGCATGCACCCCTGTGGCTTCTAACAAGTCCGAGGAGACACAGGTTACCCTGTGTTTCCTTCCCTGACTCAACTTCTCGAAGTAGGGTGTTCTGCATCATGCGAACTGCCTCAACCAAGGAACGCCGTAAGCTGCTCCTCTGGGCCTGTGGCTATTCGAAAGCCTGCAGTGCCACAGGAAGAACAGGACTTCAACTGCAGTAAGAACGCAAGCTGACTTCCTCTAGGAGGCACGGTGACTTCAGGCAGGACGTCTTAGGTGGAATGCGAAGACGAGGGTTACCCTGAGTGCAGCTCAGGCTAGGGCAACGCGTAAGACTTGCACGCCGTGTGGGACGTGCCAGAACGCTGTTCGTGAACGTGTGCGAGGTCTGAGGAAATGAAGCTGCTCCAAAAGAGAAGGCAGTGCGTTTCCCTACACCCGGCATGCACAGAGGGGCTGTAACGGGCTCCGGGTCTGGACGTTGCTTAGCTGACCCAGGTGAGCCTGGGGTACTCAAGTGTTCCTGCGGGAATAGGGTGCCCAGGCTAGCGTCCTAGGTGTCCAGAAAACTGTGCTGCCGTTCAAGGAACGCAGAGCAGAGGCCAGCGCCTCATGGAAACTGCTGCACGCCTCTGCTTCTGCACGGCAAATCAGGGCCTTACTTCCAGGCATGTGTTCATGCTGAGTGTGCCGGTAGCGATATAGCAGGGTAAGATGCTGACTTTCTCCTCGAGCAGAGTGACTTCACGTACGAGGGCCTCGAAGTACTCCAAGCACAGTGTTCTCTCATGGCAGCTCACACAAGGACCATGAGAAGTTTTCTGTGCACTTCGGACGCACCAGCAATGTTGTCCTGAGGCCGTTCCAGGACTCTGGAAATATAGCTCTCCTCAAGGAACGTACAGTGTGTTGCCCATCACTGGGCACGCACAGAGGGCCTCCGAGGGATGCACCAATGGGCCTCGAAGTTGCTCAGCCGGCCCACAGGTGTCTGGAGGTACTCAGTGTACTTGCAGGGAAAACGAGGCCTACCCGAGAGGCCTAGGAGTCCTCAGACGTGTACTTCCTTTAAAGTAAAGCATATAAGGGACTAAGAACTCATGGAAACAGCTGCATGCCTCCCTTTCTGCACGGCTACTAAGGGCCTAACCTGGAGGCAAGTTTTCACGTTGAGATTCCCTTTAGCTCTAGAGCTTGTCAGGCTGACCACCACCGCGGCCATGGAAGCCCCTGGTTTAGACAGAGCAAACTCATTTTCTCCCCAGAAGCATTCTTACAGTGTTTACAGGCCTGTCAAGAGGAGGGAATGGCAGGCACTTTCAATGCAGCGTGAACGCTGCCTTCAAAACGGGAAAACAAGGCTAGTTCCAGCAGGTCCCCTTTTCCAGGGGCACACTCAGCATGCACCCCTGTGGCTTCTAAGAAGTCCGAGGAGACACAGGTTACCCTGTGTTTCCTTCCCTGACTCAACTTCTCGAAGTAGGGTGTTCTGCATCATGCGAACTGCCTCAACCAAGGAACGTCGTAAGCTGCTCCTCTGGGCCTGTGGCTATTCGAAAGCCTGCAGTGCCACAGGAAGAACAGGACTTCAACTGCAGTAAGAACGCAAGCTGACTTCCTCTAGGAGGCACGGTGACTTCAGGCAGGACGTCTTAGATGGAATGCGAAGACGAGGGTTACCCTGAGTGCAGCTCAGGCTAGGGCAACGCGTAAGACTTCCACGCCGTGTGGGACGTGCCAGAACGCTGTTCGTGAACGTGTGCGAGGGCTGAGGAAATGAAGCTGCTCCAAAAGAGAGGGCAGTGCGTTTCCCTACACCCGGCATGCACAGAGGGGCTGTAACGGGCTCCGGGTCTGGACGTTGCCTAGCTGACCCAGGTGAGCCTGGGGTACTCAAGTGTTCCTGCGGGAATAGGGTGCCCAGGCTAGCGTCCTAGGTGTCCAGAAAACTGTGCTGCCGTTTAAGGAACGCAGAGCAGAGGCCAGCGCCTCATGGAAACTGCTGCACGCCTCTGCTTCTGCACGGCAAATCAGGGCCTTACTTCCAGGCATGTGTTCATGCTGTGTGTGCCGGTAGCGATATAGCAGGGTAAGATGCTGACTTTCTCCTCGAGCAGAGTGACTTCACGTACGAGGGCCTCGAAGTACTCCAAGCACAGTGTTCTCTCATGGCAGCTCACACAAGGACCATGAGAAGTTTTCTGTGCACTTCGGACTCACCAGCAAAGTTGTCCTGAGGCTGTTCGAGGACTCTGGAAATGTAGCTCTCCTCAAGGAACGTACAGTGTGTTGCCCATCACTGGGCACGCACAGAGGGCCTCCGAGGGATGCACCAATGGGCCTCGAAGTTGCTCAGCCGTCCCACAGGGGTCTGGAGGTACTCAGTGAACTTGCAGGGAACACGAGGCCTACCCGAGAGGCCTAGGAGTCCTCAGACGTGTACTTCCTTTAAAGTAAAGCATATAAGGGACTAAGAACTCATGGAAACAGCTGCATGCCTCCCTTTCTGCACGGCTACTAAGGGCCTAACCTGGAGGCAAGTTTTCACGTTGAGATTCCCTTTAGCTCTAGAGCTTGTCAGGCTGACCACCACCGCGGCCATGGAAGCCCCTGGTTTAGACAGAGCAAACTCATTTTCTCCCCAGAAGCATTCTTACAGTGTTTACAGGCCTGTCAAGAGGAGGGAATGGCAGGCACTTTCAATGCAGCGTGAACGCTGCCTTCAAAATGGGAAAGCAAGGCTAGTTCCAACAGGTCCCCTTTTCCAGGGGCACACTCAGCATGCACCCCTGTGGCTTCTAACAAGTCCGAGGAGACACAGGTTACCCTGTGTTTCCTTCCCTGACTCAACTTCTCGAAGTAGGGTGTTCTGCATCATGCGAACTGCCTCAACCAAGGAACGCCGTAAGCTGCTCCTCTGGGCCTGTGGCTATTCGAAAGCCTGCAGTGCCACAGGAAGAACAGGACTTCAACTGCAGTAAGAACGCAAGCTGACTTCCTCTAGGAGGCACGGTGACTTCAGGCAGGACGTCTTAGATGGAATGCGAAGACGAGGGTTACCCTGAGTGCAGCTCAGGCTAGGGCAACGCGTAAGACTTCCACGCCGTGTGGGACGTGCCAGAACGGTGTTCGTGAACGTGTGCGAGGGCTGAGGAAATGAAGCTGCTCCAAAAGAGAGGGCAGTGCGTTTCCCTACACCCGGCATGCACAGAGGGGCTGTAACGGGCTCCGGGTCTGGACGTTGCTTAGCTGACCCAGGTGAGCCTGGGGTACTCAAGTGTTCCTGCGGGAATAGGGTGCCCAGGCTAGCGTCCTAGGTGTCCAGAAAACTGTGCTGCCGTTTAAGGAACGCAGAGCAGAGGCCAGCGCCTCATGGAAACTGCTGCACGCCTCTGTTTCTGCACGGCAAATCAGGGCCTTACTTCCAGGCATGTGTTCATGCTGGGTGTGCCGGTAGCGATATAGCAGGGTAAGATGCTGACTTTCTCCTCGAGCAGAGTGACTTCACGTACGAGGGCCTCGAAGTACTCCAAGCACAGTGTTCTCTCATGGCAGCTCACACAAGGACCATGAGAAGTTTTCTGTGCACTTCG
This sequence comes from Delphinapterus leucas, assembly GCF_059928025.1. NCBI lineage: Eukaryota > Metazoa > Chordata > Mammalia > Artiodactyla > Monodontidae > Delphinapterus > Delphinapterus leucas. The sequence continues at coordinate 1,657,759 of NC_143140.1, forward strand.
GACTCACCAGCAAAGTTGTCCTGAGGCTGTTCGAGGACTCTGGAAATGTAGCTCTCCTCAAGGAACGTACAGTGTGTTGCCCATCACTGGGCACGCACAGAGGGCCTCCGAGGGATGCACCAATGGGCCTCGAAGTTGCTCAGCCGGCCCACAGGGGTCTGGAGGTACTCAGTGAACTTGCAGGGAAAACGAGGCCTACCCGAGAGGCCTAGGAGTCCTCAGACGTGTACTTCCTTTAAAGTAAAGCATATAAGGGACTAAGAACTCATGGAAACAGCTGCATGCCTCCCTTTCTGCACGGCTACTAAGGGCCTAACCTGGAGGCAAGTTTTCACGTTGAGATTCCCTTTAGCTCTAGAGCTTGTCAGGCTGACCACCACCGCGGCCATGGAAGCCCCTGGTTTAGACAGAGCAAACTCATTTTCTCCCCAGAAGCATTCTTACAGTGTTTACAGGCCTGTCAAGAGGAGGGAATGGCAGGCACTTTCAATGCAGCGTGAACGCTGCCTTCAAAACGGGAAAGCAAGGCTAGTTCCAGCAGGTCCCCTTTTCCAGGGGCACACTCAGCATGCACCCCTGTGGCTTCTAAGAAGTCCGAGGAGACACAGGTTACCCTGTGTTTCCTTCCCTGACTCAACTTCTCGAAGTAGGGTGTTCTGCATCATGCGAACTGCCTCAACCAAGGAACGTCGTAAGCTGCTCCTCTGGGCCTGTGGCTATTCGAAAGCCTGCAGTGCCACAGGAAGAACAGGACTTCAACTGCAGTAAGAACGCAAGCTGACTTCCTCTAGGAGGCACGGTGACTTCAGGCAGGACGTCTTAGATGGAATGCGAAGACGAGGGTTACCCTGAGTGCAGCTCAGGCTAGGGCAACGCGTAAGACTTCCACGCCGTGTGGGACGTGCCAGAACGGTGTTCGTGAACGTGTGCGAGGGCTGAGGAAATGAAGCTGCTCCAAAAGAGAGGGCAGTGCGTTTCCCTACACCCGGCATGCACAGAGGGGCTGTAACGGGCTCCGGGTCTGGACGTTGCTTAGCTGACCCAGGTGAGCCTGGGGTACTCAAGTGTTCCTGCGGGAATAGGGTGCCCAGGCTAGCGTCCTAGGTGTCCAGAAAACTGTGCTGCCGTTTAAGGAACGCAGAGCAGAGGACAGCGCCTCATGGAAACTGCTGCACACCTCTGCTTCTGCACGGCAAATCAGGGCCTTACTTCCAGGCATGTGTTCATGCTGGGTGTGCCGGTAGCGATATAGCAGGGTAAGATGCTGACTTTCTCCTCGAGCAGAGTGACTTCACGTACGAGGGCCTCGAAGTACTCCAAGCACAGTGTTCTCTCATGGCAGCTCACACAAGGACCATGAGAAGTTTTCTGTGCACTTCGGACTCACCAGCAAAGTTGTCCTGAGGCTGTTCGAGGACTCTGGAAATGTAGCTCTCCTCAAGGAACGTACAGTGTGTTGCCCATCACTGGGCACGCACAGAGGGCCTCCGAGGGATGCACCAATGGGCCTCGAAGTTGCTCAGCCGTCCCACAGGGGTCTGGAGGTACTCAGTGAACTTGCAGGGAACACGAGGCCTACCCGAGAGGCGTAGGAGTCCTCAGACGTGTACTTCCTTTAAAGTAAAGCATATAAGGGACTAAGAACTCATGGAAACAGCTGCATGCCTCCCTTTCTGCACGGCTACTAAGGGCCTAACCTGGAGGCAAGTTTTCACGTTGAGATTCCCTTTAGCTCTAGAGCTTGTCAGGCTGACCACCACCGTGGCCATGGAAGCCCCTGGTTTAGACAGAGCAAACTCATTTTCTCCCCAGAAGCATTCTTACAGTGTTTACAGGCCTGTCAAGAGGAGGGAATGGCAGGCACTTTCAATGCAGCGTGAATGCTGCCTTCAAAATGGGAAAGCAAGGCTAGTTCCAACAGGTCCCCTTTTCCAGGGGCACACTCAGCATGCACCCCTGTGGCTTCTAACAAGTCCGAGGAGACACAGGTTACCCTGTGTTTCCTTCCCTGACTCAACTTCTCGAAGTAGGGTGTTCTGCATCATGCGAACTGCCTCAACCAAGGAACGCCGTAAGCTGCTCCTCTGGGCCTGTGGCTATTCGAAAGCCTGCAGTGCCACAGGAAGAACAGGACTTCAACTGCAGTAAGAACGCAAGCTGACTTCCTCTAGGAGGCACGGTGACTTCAGGCAGGACGTCTTAGATGGAATGCGAAGACGAGGGTTACCCTGAGTGCAGCTCAGGCTAGGGCAACGCGTAAGACTTCCACGCCGTGTGGGACGTGCCAGAACGGTGTTCGTGAACGTGTGCGAGGGCTGAGGAAATGAAGCTGCTCCAAAAGAGAGGGCAGTGCGTTTCCCTACACCCGGCATGCACAGAGGGGCTGTAACGGGCTCCGGGTCTGGACGTTGCTTAGCTGACCCAGGTGAGCCTGGGGTACTCAAGTGTTCCTGCGGGAATAGGGTGCCCAGGCTAGCGTCCTAGGTGTCCAGAAAACTGTGCTGCCGTTTAAGGAACGCAGAGCAGAGGCCAGCGCCTCATGGAAACTGCTGCACGCCTCTGTTTCTGCACGGCAAATCAGGGCCTTACTTCCAGGCATGTGTTCATGCTGGGTGTGCCGGTAGCGATATAGCAGGGTAAGATGCTGACTTTCTCCTCGAGCAGAGTGACTTCACGTACGAGGGCCTCGAAGTACTCCAAGCACAGTGTTCTCTCATGGCAGCTCACACAAGGACCATGAGAAGTTTTCTGTGCACTTCGGACTCACCAGCAAAGTTGTCCTGAGGCCGTTCGAGGACTCTGGAAATGTAGCTCTCCTCAAGGAACGTACAGTGTGTTGCCCATCACTGGGCACGCACAGAGGGCCTCCGAGGGATGCACCAATGGGCCTCGAAGTTGCTCAGCCGGCCCACAGGGGTCTGGAGGTACTCAGTGAACTTGCAGGGAACACGAGGCCTACCCGAGAGGCCTAGGAGTCCTCAGACGTGTACTTCCTTTAAAGTAAAGCATATAAGGGACTAAGAACTCATGGAAACAGCTGCATGCCTCCCTTTCTGCACGGCTACTAAGGGCCTAACCTGGAGGCAAGTTTTCACGTTGAGATTCCCTTTAGCTCTAGAGCTTGTCAGGCTGACCACCACCGCGGCCATGGAAGCCCCTGGTTTAGACAGAGCAAACTCATTTTCTCCCCAGAAGCATTCTTACAGTGTTTACAGGCCTGTCAAGAGGAGGGAATGGCAGGCAGTTTCAATGCAGCGTGAACGCTGCCTTCAAAACGGGAAAGCAAGGCTAGTTCCAGCAGGTCCCCTTTTCCAGGGACACACTCAGCATGCACCCCTGTGGCTTCTAACAAGTCCGAGGAGACACAGGTTACCCTGTGTTTCCTTCCCTGACTCAACTTCTCGAAGTAGGGTGTTCTGCATCATGCGAACTGCCTCAACCAAGGAACGCCGTAAGCTGCTCCTCTGGGCCTGTGGCTATTCGAAAGCCTGCAGTGCCACAGGAAGAACAGGACTTCAACTGCAGTAAGAACGCAAGCTGACTTCCTCTAGGAGGCACGGTGACTTCAGGCAGGACGTCTTAGATGGAATGCGAAGACGAGGGTTACCCTGAGTGCAGCTCAGGCTAGGGCAACGCGTAAGACTTGCACGCCGTGTGGGACGTGCCAGAACGGTGTTCGTGAACGTGTGCGAGGGCTGAGGAAATGAAGCTGCTCCAAAAGAGAGGGCAGTGCGTTTCCCTACACCCGGCATGCACAGAGGGGCTGTAACGGGCTCCGGGTCTGGACGTTGCTTAGCTGACCCAGGTGAGCCTGGGGTACTCAAGTGTTCCTGCGGGAATAGGGTGCCCAGGCTAGCGTCCTAGGTGTCCAGAAAACTGTGCTGCCGTTTAAGGAACGCAGAGCAGAGGCCAGCGCCTCATGGAAACTGCTGCACGCCTCTGCTTCTGCACGGCAAATCAGGGCCTTACTTCCAGGCATGTGTTCATGCTGGGTGTGCCGGTAGCGATATAGCAGGGTAAGATGCTGACTTTCTCCTCGAGCAGAGTGACTTCACGTACGAGGGCCTCGAAGTACTCCAAGCACAGTGTTCTCTCATGGCAGCTCACACAAGGACCATGAGAAGTTTTCTGTGCACTTCGGACTCACCAGCAAAGTTGTCCTGAGGCCGTTCGAGGACTCTGGAAATGTAGCTCTCCTCAAGGAACGTACAGTGTGTTGCCCATCACTGGGCACGCACAGAGGGCCTCCGAGGGATGCACCAATGGGCCTCGAAGTTGCTCAGCCGGCCCACAGGGGTCTGGAGGTACTCAGTGAACTTGCAGGGAACACGAGGCCTACCCGAGAGGCCTAGGAGTCCTCAGACGTGTACTTCCTTTAAAGTAAAGCATATAAGGTACTAAGAACTCATGGAAACAGCTGCATGCCTCCCTTTCTGCACGGCTACTAAGGGCCTAAACTGGAGGCAAGTTTTCACGTTGAGATTCCCTTTAGCTCTAGAGCTTGTCAGGCTGACCACCACCGCGGCCATGGAAGCCCCTGGTTTAGACAGAGCAAACTCATTTTCTCCCCAGAAGCATTCTTACAGTGTTTACAGGCCTGTCAAGAGGAGGGAATGGCAGGCAGTTTCAATGCAGCGTGAACGCTGCCTTCAAAACGGGAAAGCAAGGCTAGTTCCAGCAGGTCCCCTTTTCCAGGGACACACTCAGCATGCACCCCTGTGGCTTCTAACAAGTCCGAGGAGACACAGGTTACCCTGTGTTTCCTTCCCTGACTCAACTTCTCGAAGTAGGGTGTTCTGCATCATGCGAACTGCCTCAACCAAGGAACGCCGTAAGCTGCTCCTCTGGGCCTGTGGCTATTCGAAAGCCTGCAGTGCCACAGGAAGAACAGGACTTCAACTGCAGTAAGAACGCAAGCTGACTTCCTCTAGGAGGCACGGTGACTTCAGGCAGGACGTCTTAGATGGAATGCGAAGACGAGGGTTACCCTGAGTGCAGCTCAGGCTAGGGCAACGCGTAAGACTTCCACGCCGTGTGGGACGTGCCAGAACGGTGTTCGTGAACGTGTGCGAGGGCTGAGGAAATGAAGCTGCTCCAAAAGAGAGGGCAGTGCGTTTCCCTACACCCGGCATGCACAGAGGGGCTGTAACGGGCTCCGGGTCTGGACGTTGCTTAGCTGACCCAGGTGAGCCTGGGGTACTCAAGTGTTCCTGCGGGAATAGGGTGCCCAGGCTAGCGTCCTAGGTGTCCAGAAAACTGTGCTGCCGTTTAAGGAACGCAGAGCAGAGGACAGCGCCTCATGGAAACTGCTGCACGCCTCTGCTTCTGCACGGCAAATCAGGGCCTTACTTCCAGGCATGTGTTCATGCTGGGTGTGCCGGTAGCGATATAGCAGGGTAAGATGCTGACTTTCTCCTCGAGCAGAGTGACTTCACGTACGAGGGCCTCGAAGTACTCCAAGCACAGTGTTCTCTCATGGCAGCTCACACAAGGACCATGAGAAGTTTTCTGTGCACTTCGGACTCACCAGCAAAGTTGTCCTGAGGCTGTTCGAGGACTCTGGAAATGTAGCTCTCCTCAAGGAACGTACAGTGTGTTGCCCATCACTGGGCACGCACAGAGGGCCTCCGAGGGATGCACCAATGGGCCTCGAAGTTGCTCAGCCGTCCCACAGGGGTCTGGAGGTACTCAGTGAACTTGCAGGGAACACGAGGCCTACCCGAGAGGCGTAGGAGTCCTCAGACGTGTACTTCCTTTAAAGTAAAGCATATAAGGGACTAAGAACTCATGGAAACAGCTGCATGCCTCCCTTTCTGCACGGCTACTAAGGGCCTAACCTGGAGGCAACTTTTCACGTTGAGATTCCCTTTAGCTCTAGAGCTTGTCAGGCTGACCACCACCGCGGCCATGGAAGCCCCTGGTTTAGACAGAGCAAACTCATTTTCTCCCCAGAAGCATTCTTACAGTGTTTACAGGCCTGTCAAGAGGAGGGAATGGCAGGCACTTTCAATGCAGCGTGAATGCTGCCTTCAAAATGGGAAAGCAAGGCTAGTTCCAACAGGTCCCCTTTTCCAGGGGCACACTCAGCATGCACCCCTGTGGCTTCTAACAAGTCCGAGGAGACACAGGTTACCCTGTGTTTCCTTCCCTGACTCAACTTCTCGAAGTAGGGTGTTCTGCATCATGCGAACTGCCTCAACCAAGGAACGCCGTAAGCTGCTCCTCTGGGCCTGTGGCTATTCGAAAGCCTGCAGTGCCACAGGAAGAACAGGACTTCAACTGCAGTAAGAACGCAAGCTGACTTCCTCTAGGAGGCACGGTGACTTCAGGCAGGACGTCTTAGATGGAATGCGAAGACGAGGGTTACCCTGAGTGCAGCTCAGGCTAGGGCAACGCGTAAGACTTGCACGCCGTGTGGGACGTGCCAGAACGGTGTTCGTGAACGTGTGCGAGGGCTGAGGAAATGAAGCTGCTCCAAAAGAGAGGGCAGTGCGTTTCCCTACACCCGGCATGCACAGAGGGGCTGTAACGGGCTCCGGGTCTGGACGTTGCTTAGCTGACCCAGGTGAGCCTGGGGTACTCAAGTGTTCCTGCGGGAATAGGGTGCCCAGGCTAGCGTCCTAGGTGTCCAGAAAACTGTGCTGCCGTTTAAGGAACGCAGAGCAGAGGCCAGCGCCTCATGGAAACTGCTGCACGCCTCTGTTTCTGCACGGCAAATCAGGGCTTTACTTCCAGGCATGTGTTCATGCTGGGTGTGCCGGTAGCGATATAGCAGGGTAAGATGCTGACTTTCTCCTCGAGCAGAGTGACTTCACGTACGAGGGCCTCGAAGTACTCCAAGCACAGTGTTCTCTCATGGCAGCTCACACAAGGACCATGAGAAGTTTTCTGTGCACTTCGGACTCACCAGCAAAGTTGTCCTGAGGCCGTTCGAGGACTCTGGAAATGTAGCTCTCCTCAAGGAACGTACAGTGTGTTGCCCATCACTGGGCACGCACAGAGGGCCTCCGAGGGATGCACCAATGGGCCTCGAAGTTGCTCAGCCGGCCCACAGGGGTCTGGAGGTACTCAGTGAACTTGCAGGGAACACGAGGCCTACCCGAGAGGCCTAGGAGTCCTCAGACGTGTACTTCCTTTAAAGTAAAGCATATAAGGGACTAAGAACTCATGGAAACAGCTGCATGCCTCCCTTTCTGCACGGCTACTAAGGGCCTAACCTGGAGGCAAGTTTTCACGTTGAGATTCCCTTTAGCTCTAGAGCTTGTCAGGCTGACCACCACCGCGGCCATGGAAGCCCCTGGTTTAGACAGAGCAAACTCATTTTCTCCCCAGAAGCATTCTTACAGTGTTTACAGGCCTGTCAAGAGGAGGGAATGGCAGGCAGTTTCAATGCAGCGTGAACGCTGCCTTCAAAACGGGAAAGCAAGGCTAGTTCCAGCAGGTCCCCTTTTCCAGGGACACACTCAGCATGCACCCCTGTGGCTTCTAACAAGTCCGAGGAGACACAGGTTACCCTGTGTTTCCTTCCCTGACTCAACTTCTCGAAGTAGGGTGTTCTGCATCATGCGAACTGCCTCAACCAAGGAACGCCGTAAGCTGCTCCTCTGGGCCTGTGGCTATTCGAAAGCCTGCAGTGCCACAGGAAGAACAGGACTTCAACTGCAGTAAGAACGCAAGCTGACTTCCTCTAGGAGGCACGGTGACTTCAGGCAGGACGTCTTAGATGGAATGCGAAGACGAGGGTTACCCTGAGTGCAGCTCAGGCTAGGGCAACGCGTAAGACTTCCACGCCGTGTGGGACGTGCCAGAACGGTGTTCGTGAACGTGTGCGAGGGCTGAGGAAATGAAGCTGCTCCAAAAGAGAGGGCAGTGCGTTTCCCTACACCCGGCATGCACAGAGGGGCTGTAACGGGCTCCGGGTCTGGACGTTGCTTAGCTGACCCAGGTGAGCCTGGGGTACTCAAGTGTTCCTGCGGGAATAGGGTGCCCAGGCTAGCGTCCTAGGTGTCCAGAAAACTGTGCTGCCGTTTAAGGAACGCAGAGCAGAGGCCAGCGCCTCATGGAAACTGCTGCACGCCTCTGCTTCTGCACGGCAAATCAGGGCCTTACTTCCAGGCATGTGTTCATGCTGGGTGTGCCGGTAGCGATATAGCAGGGTAAGATGCTGACTTTCTCCTCGAGCAGAGTGACTTCACGTACGAGGGCCTCGAAGTACTCCAAGCACAGTGTTCTCTCATGGCAGCTCACACAAGGACCATGAGAAGTTTTCTGTGCACTTCGGACTCACCAGCAATGTTGTCCTGAGGCCGTTCCAGGACTCTGGAAATGTAGCTCTCCTCAAGGAACGTACAGTGTGTTGCCCATCACTGGGCACGCACAGAGGGCCTCCGAGGGATGCACCAATGGGCCTCGAAGTTGCTCAGCCGTCCCACAGGGGTCTGGAGGTACTCAGTGAACTTGCAGGGAACACGAGGCCTACCCGAGAGGCCTAGGAGTCCTCAGACGTGTACTTCCTTTAAAGTAAAGCATATAAGGGACTAAGAACTCATGGAAACAGCTGCATGCCTCCCTTTCTGCACGGCTACTAAGGGCCTAACCTGGAGGCAAGTTTTCACGTTGAGATTCCCTTTAGCTCTAGAGCTTGTCAGGCTGACCACCACCGCGGCCATGGAAGCCCCTGGTTTAGACAGAGCAAACTCATTTTCTCCCCAGAAGCATTCTTACAGTGTTTACAGGCCTGTCAAGAGGAGGGAATGGCAGGCACTTTCAATGCAGCGTGAACGCTGCCTTCAAAACGGGAAAGCAAGGCTAGTTCCAGCAGGTCCCCTTTTCCAGGGGCACACTCAGAATGCACCCCTGTGGCTTCTAACAAGTCCGAGGAGACACAGGTTACCCTGTGTTTCCTTCCCTGACTCAACTTCTCGAAAGGGTGTTCTGCATCATGCGAACTGCCTCAACCAAGGAACGCCGTAAGCTGCTCCTCTGGGCCTGTGGCTATTCGAAAGCCTGCAGTGCCACAGGAAGAACAGGACTTCAACTGCAGTAAGAACGCAAGCTGACTTCCTCTAGGAGGCACGGTGACTTCAGGCAGGACGTCTTAGGTGGAATGCGAAGACGAGTGTTACCCTGAGTGCAGCTCAGGCTAGGGCAACGCGTAAGACTTCCACGCCGTGTGGGACGTGCCAGAACGCTGTTCGTGAACGTGTGCGAGGGCTGAGGAAATGAAGCTGCTCCAAAAGAGAGGGCAGTGCGTTTCCCTACACCCGGCATGCACAGAGGGGCTGTAACGGGCTCCGGGTCTGGACGTTGCTTAGCTGACCCAGGTGAGCCTGGGGTACTCAAGTGTTCCTGCGGGAATAGGGTGCCCAGGCTAGCGTCCTAGGTGTCCAGAAAACTGTGCTGCCGTTCAAGGAACGCAGAGCAGAGGCCAGCGCCTCATGGAAACTGCTGCACGCCTCTGCTTCTGCACGGCAAATCAGGGCCTTACTTCCAGGCATGTGTTCATGCTGGGTGTGCCGGTAGCGATATAGCAGGGTAAGATGCTGACTTTCTCCTCGAGCAGAGTGACTTCACGTACGAGGGCCTCGAAGTGCTCCAAGCACAGTGTTCTCTCATGGCAGCTCACACAAGGACCATAAGAAGTTTTCTGTGCACTTCGGACGCACCAGCAATGTTGTCCTGAGGCCGTTCCAGGACTCTGGAAATGTAGCTCTCCTCAAGGAACGTACAGTGTGTTGCCCATCACTGGGCACGCACAGAGGGCCTCCGAGGGATGCACCAATGGGCCTCGAAATTGCTCAGCCGGCCCACAGGGGTCTGGAGGTACTCAGTGAACTTGCAGGAAAACGAGGTCTACCCGAGAGACCTAGGAGTCCTCAGACGTGTACTTCCTTTAAAGTAAAGCATATAAGGGACAAAGAACTCATGGAAATAGCTGCATGCCTCCCTTTCTGCACGGCTACTAAGGGCCTAACCTGGAGGCAAGTTTTCACGTTGAGATTCCCTTTAGCTCTAGAGCTTGTCAGGCTGACCACCACCGCGGCCATGGAAGCCCCTGGTTTAGACAGAGCCAACTCATTTTCTCCCCAGAAGCATTCTTACAGTGTTTACAGGCCTGTCAAGAGGAGGGAATGGCAGGCACTTTCAATGCAGCGTGAACGCTGCCTTCAAAATGGGAAAACATGGCTAGTTCCAACAGGTCCCCTTTTCCAGGGGCACACTCAGCATGCACCCCTGTGGCTTCTAACAAGTCCGAGGAGACACAGGTTACCCTGTGTTTCCTTCCCTGACTCAACTTCTCGAAGTAGGGTGTTCTGCATCATGCGAACTGCCTCAACCAAGGAACGCCGTAAGCTGCTCCTCTGGGCCTGTGGCTATTCGAAAGCCTGCAGTGCCACAGGAAGAACAGGACTTCAACTGCAGTAAGAACGCAAGCTGACTTCCTCTAGGAGGCACGGTGACTTCAGGCAGGACGTCTTAGATGGAATGCGAAGACGAGGGTTACCCTGAGTGCAGCTCAGGCTAGGGCAACGCGTAAGACTTCCACGCCGTGTGGGACGTGCCAGAACGGTGTTCGTGAACGTGTGCGAGGGCTGAGGAAATGAAGCTGCTCCAAAAGAGAGGGCAGTGCGTTTCCCTACACCCGGCATGCACAGAGGGGCTGTAACGGGCTCCGGGTCTGGACGTTGCTTAGCTGACCCAGGTGAGCCTGGGGTACTCAAGTGTTCCTGCGGGAATAGGGTGCCCAGGCTAGCGTCCTAGGTGTCCAGAAAACTGTGCTGCCGTTTAAGGAACGCAGAGCAGAGGCCAGCGCCTCATGGAAACTGCTGCACGCCTCTGCTTCTGCACGGCAAATCAGGGCCTTACTTCCAGGCATGTGTTCATGCTGGGTGTGCCGGTAGCGATATAGCAGGGTAAGATGCTGACTTTCTCCTCGAGCAGAGTGACTTCACGTACGAGGGCCTCGAAGTACTCCAAGCACAGTGTTCTCTCATGGCAGCTCACACAAGGACCATGAGAAGTTTTCTGTGCACTTCGGACTCACCAGCAAAGTTGTCCTGAGGCCGTTCGAGGACTCTGGAAATGTAGCTCTCCTCAAGGAACGTACAGTGTGTTGCCCATCACTGGGCACGCACAGAGGGCCTCCGAGGGATGCACCAATGGGCCTCGAAGTAGCTCAGCCGGCCCACAGGGGTCTGGAGGTACTCAGTGAACTTGCAGGGAAAACGAGGCCTACCCGAGAGGCCTAGGAGTCCTCAGACGTGTACTTCCTTTAAAGTAAAGCATATAAGGGACTAAGAACTCATGGAAACAGCTGCATGCCTCCCTTTCTGCACGGCTACTAAGGGCCTAACCTGGAGGCAAGTTTTCACGTTGAGATTCCCTTTAGCTCTAGAGCTTGTCAGGCTGACCACCACCGCGGCCATGGAAGCCCCTGGTTTAGACAGAGCAAACTCATTTTCTCCCCAGAAGCAGTCTTACAGTGTTTACAGGCCTGTCAAGAGGAGGGAATGGCAGGCACTTTCAATGCAGCGTGAACGCTGCCTTCAAAACGGGAAAGCAAGGCTAGTTCCAGCAGGTCCCCTTTTCCAGGGGCACACTCAGAATGCACCCCTGTGGCTTCTAACAAGTCCGAGGAGACACAGGTTACCCTGTGTTTCCTTCCCTGACTCAACTTCTCGAAAGGGTGTTCTGCATCATGCGAACTGCCTCAACCAAGGAACGCCGTAAGCTGCTCCTCTGGGCCTGTGGCTATTCGAAAGCCTGCAGTGCCACAGGAAGAACAGGACTTCAACTGCAGTAAGAACGCAAGCTGACTTCCTCTAGGAGGCACGGTGACTTCAGGCAGGACGTCTTAGGTGGAATGCGAAGACGAGGGTTACCCTGAGTGCAGCTCAGGCTAGGGCAACGCGTAAGACTTCAACGCCGTGTGGGACGTGCCAGAACGCTGTTCGTGAACGTGTGCGAGGGCTGAGGAAATGAAGCTGCTCCAAAAGAGAGGGCAGTGCGTTTCCCTACACCCGGCATGCACAGAGGGGCTGTAACGGGCTCCGGGTCTGGACGTTGCTTAGCTGACCCAGGTGAGCCTGGGGTACTCAAGTGTTCCTGCGGGAATAGGGTGCCCAGGCTAGCGTCCTAGGTGTCCAGAAAACTGTGCTGCCGTTCAAGGAACGCAGAGCAGAGGCCAGCGCCTCATGGAAACTGCTGCACGCCTCTGCTTCTGCATGGCAAATCAGGGCCTTACTTCCAGGCATGTGTTCATGCTGGGTGTGCCGGTAGCGATATAGCAGGGTAAGATGCTGACTTTCTCCTCGAGCAGAGTGACTTCACGTACGAGGGCCTCGAAGTGCTCCAAGCACAGTGTTCTCTCATGGCAGCTCACACAAGGACCATAAGAAGTTTTCTGTGCACTTCGGACGCACCAGCAATGTTGTCCTGAGGCCGTTCCAGGACTCTGGAAATGTAGCTCTCCTCAAGGAACGTACAGTGTGTTGCCCATCACTGGGCACGCACAGAGGGCCTCCGAGGGATGCACCAATGGGCCTCGAAGTAGCTCAGCCGGCCCACAGGGGTCTGGAGTTACTCAGTGAACTTGCAGGGAAAACGAGGCCTACCCGAGAGGCCTAGGAGTCCTCAGACGTGTACTTCCTTTAAAGTAAAGCATATAAGGGACTAAGAACTCATGGAAACAGCTGCATGCCTCCCTTTCTGCACGGCTTCTAAGGGCCTAACCTGGAGGCAAGTTTTCACGTTGAGATTCCCTTTAGCTCTAGAGCTTGTCAGGCTGACCACCACCGCGGCCATGGAAGCCCCTGGTTTAGACAGAGCAAACTCATTTTCTCCCCAGAAACATTCTTACAGTGTTTACAGGCCTGTCAAGAGGAGGCAATGGCAGGCACTTTCAATGCAGCGTGAACGCTGCCTTCAAAACGGGAAAGCAAGGCTAGTTCCAGCAGGTCCCCTTTTCCAGGGGCACACTCAGCGTGCACCCCTGTGGCTTCTAAGAAGTCCGAGGAGACACAGGTTACCCTGTGTTTCCTTCCCTGACTCAACTTCTCGAAGTAGGCTGTTCTGCATCATGCGAACTGCCTCAACCAAGGAACGCCGTAAGCTGCTCCTCTGGGCCTGTGGCTATTCGAAAGCCTGCAGTGCCACAGGAAGAACAGGACTTCAACTGCAGTAAGAACGCAAGCTGACTTCCTCTAGGAGGCACGGTGACTTCAGGCAGGACGTCTTAGGTGGAATGCGAAGACGAGGGTTACCCTGAGTGCAGCTCAGGCTAGGGCAACGCGTAAGACTTCAACGCTGTGTGGGACGTGCCAGAACGCTGTTCGTGAACGTGTGCGAGGTCTGAGGAAATGAAGCTGCTCCAAAAGAGAGGGCAGTGCGTTTCCCTACACCCGGCATGCACAGAGGGGCTGTAACGGGCTCCGGGTCTGGACGTTGCTTAGCTGACCCAGGTGAGCCTGGGGTACTCAAGTGTTCCTGCGGGAATAGGGTGCCCAGGCTAGCGTCCTAGGTGTCCAGAAAACTGTGCTGCCGTTCAAGGAACGCAGAGCAGAGGCCAGCGCCTCATGGAAACTGCTGCACGCCTCTGCTTCTGCACGGCAAATCAGGGCCTTACTTCCAGGCATGTGTTCATGCTGGGTGTGCCGGTAGCGATATAGCAGGGTAAGATGCTGACTTTCTCCTCGAGCAGAGTGACTTCACGTACGAGGGCCTCGAAGTGCTCCAAGCACAGTGTTCTCTCATGGCAGCTCACAGAAGGACCATAAGAAGTTTTCGGTGCACTTCGGACGCACCAGCAATGTTGTCCTGAGGCCGTTCGAGGACTCTGGAAATGTAGCTCTCCTCAAGGAACGTACAGTGTGTTGCCCATCACTGGGCACGCACAGAGGGCCTCCGAGGGATGCACCAATGGGCCTCGAAGTTGCTCAGCCGGCCCACAGGGGTCTGGAGGTACTCAGTGAACTTGCAGGAAAACGAGGCCTACCCGAGAGGCCTAGGAGTCCTCAGACGTGTACTTCCTTTAAAGTAAAGCATATAAGGGACTAAGAACTCATGGAAACAGCTGCATGCCTCCCTTTCTGCACGGCTACTAAGGGCCTAACCTGGAGGCAAGTTTTCACGTTGAGATTCCCTTTAGCTCTAGAGCTTGTCAGGCTGACCACCACCGCGGCCATGGAAGCCCCTGGTTTAGACAGAGCAAACTCATTTTCTCCCCAGAAGCATTCTTACAGTGTTTACAGGCCTGTCAAGAGGAGGGAATGGCAGGCACTTTCAATGCAGCGTGAATGCTGCCTTCAAAATGGGAAAGCAAGGCTAGTTCCAACAGGTCCCCTTTTCCAGGGGCACACTCAGCATGCACCCCTGTGGCTTCTAACAAGTCCGAGGAGACACAGGTTACCCTGTGTTTCCTTCCCTGACTCAACTTCTCGAAGTAGGGTGTTCTGCATCATGCGAACTGCCTCAACCAAGGAACGCCGTAAGCTGCTCCTCTGGGCCTGTGGCTATTCGAAAGCCTGCAGTGCCACAGGAAGAACAGGACTTCAACTGCAGTAAGAACGCAAGCTGACTTCCTCTAGGAGGCACGGTGACTTCAGGCAGGACGTCTTAGATGGAATGCGAAGACGAGGGTTACCCTGAGTGCAGCTCAGGCTAGGGCAACGCGTAAGACTTGCACGCCGTGTGGGACGTGCCAGAACGGTGTTCGTGAACGTGTGCGAGGGCTGAGGAAATGAAGCTGCTCCAAAAGAGAGGGCAGTGCGTTTCCCTACACCCGGCATGCACAGAGGGGCTGTAACGGGCTCCGGGTCTGGACGTTGCTTAGCTGACCCAGGTGAGCCTGGGGTACTCAAGTGTTCCTGCGGGAATAGGGTGCCCAGGCTAGCGTCCTAGGTGTCCAGAAAACTGTGCTGCCGTTTAAGGAACGCAGAGCAGAGGCCAGCGCCTCATGGAAACTGCTGCACGCCTCTGTTTCTGCACAGCAAATCAGGGCTTTACTTCCAGGCATGTGTTCATGCTGGGTGTGCCGGTAGCGATATAGCAGGGTAAGATGCTGACTTTCTCCTCGAGCAGAGTGACTTCACGTACGAGGGCCTCGAAGTACTCCAAGCACAGTGTTCTCTCATGGCAGCTCACACAAGGACCATGAGAAGTTTTCTGTGCACTTCGGACTCACCAGCAAAGTTGTCCTGAGGCCGTTCGAGGACTCTGGAAATGTAGCTCTCCTCAAGGAACGTACAGTGTGTTGCCCATCACTGGGCACGCACAGAGGGCCTCCGAGGGATGCACCAATGGGCCTCGAAGTTGCTCAGCCGGCCCACAGGGGTCTGGAGGTACTCAGTGAACTTGCAGGGAACACGAGGCCTACCCGAGAGGCCTAGGAGTCCTCAGACGTGTACTTCCTTTAAAGTAAAGCATATAAGGGACTAAGAACTCATGGAAACAGCTGCATGCCTCCCTTTCTGCACGGCTACTAAGGGCCTAACCTGGAGGCAAGTTTTCACGTTGAGATTCCCTTTAGCTCTAGAGCTTGTCAGGCTGACCACCACCGCGGCCATGGAAGCCCCTGGTTTAGACAGAGCAAACTCATTTTCTCCCCAGAAGCATTCTTACAGTGTTTACAGGCCTGTCAAGAGGAGGGAATGGCAGGCAGTTTCAATGCAGCGTGAACGCTGCCTTCAAAACGGGAAAGCAAGGCTAGTTCCAGCAGGTCCCCTTTTCCAGGGGCACACTCAGCATGCACCCCTGTGGCTTCTAAGAAGTCCGAGGAGACACAGGTTACCCTGTGTTTCCTTCCCTGACTCAACTTCTCGAAGTAGTGTGTTCTGCATCATGCGAACTGCCTCAACCAAGGAACGCCGTAAGCTGCTCCTCTGGGCCTGTGGCTATTCGAAAGCCTGCAGTGCCACAGGAAGAACAGGACTTCAACTGCAGTAAGAACGCAAGCTGACTTCCTCTAGGAGGCACGGTGACTTCAGGCAGGACGTCTTAGATGGAATGCGAAGACGAGGGTTACCCTGAGTGCAGCTCAGGCTCGGGCAACGCGTAAGACTTGCACGCCATGTGGGACGTGCCAGAACGCTGTTCGTGAACGTGTGCGAGGGCTGAGGAAATGAAGCTGCTCCAAAAGAGAGGGCAGTGCGTTTCCCTACACCCGGCATGCACAGAGGGGCTGTAACGGGCTCCGGGTCTGGACGTTGCTTAGCTGACCCAGGTGAGCCTGGGGTACTCAAGTGTTCCTGCGGGAATAGGGTGCCCAGGCTAGCGTCCTAGGTGTCCAGAAAACTGTGCTGCCGTTCAAGGAACGCAGAGCAGAGGCCAGCGCCTCATGGAAACTGCTTCATGCCTCTGCTTCTGCACGGCAAATCAGGGCCTTACTTCCAGGCATGTGTTCATGCTGGGTGTGCCGGTAGCGATATAGCAGGGTAAGATGCTGACTTTCTCCTCGAGCAGAGTGACTTCACGTACGAGGGCCTCGAAGTACTCCAAGCACAGTGTTCTCTCATGGCAGCTCACACAAGGACCATGAGAAGTTTCCTGTGCACTTCGGACTCACCAGCAATGTTGTCCTGAGGCCGTTCGAGGACTCTGGAAATGTAGCTGTCCTCAAGGAACGTACAGTGTGTTGCCCATCACTGGGCACGCACAGAGGGCCTCCGAGGGAATCACTAATGGGCCTCGAAGTTGCTCAGCCGGCCCACAGGGGTCTGGAGGTACTCAGGGAACTTGCAGGGAAAACGAGGCCTACCCGAGAGGCCTAGGAGTCCTCAGACGTGTACTTCCTTTAAAGTAAAGCATATAAGGGACTAAGAACTCATGGAAACAGCTGCATGCCTCCCTTTCTGCACGGCTACTAAGGGCCTAACCTGGAGGCAAGTTTTTACGTTGAGATTCCCTTTAGCTCTAGAGCTTGTCAGGCTGACCACCACCGCGGCCATGGAAGCCCCTGGTTTAGACAGAGCCAACTCATTTTCTCCCCAGAAGCATTCTTACCGTGTTTACAGGCGTGTCAAGAGGAGGGAATGGCAGGCACTTTCAATGCAGCGAGAACGCTTCCTTCAAAACGGGAAAGCAAGGCTAGTTCCAGCAGGTCCCCTTTTCCAGGGGCACACTCAGCATGCAACCCTGTGGCTTCTAAGAAGTCCGAGGAGACACAGGTTACCCTGTGTTTCCTTCCCTGACTCAACTTCTCGAAGTAGGGTGTTCTGCATCATGCGAACTGCCTCAACCAAGGAACGCCGTAAGCTGCTCCTCTGGGCCTGTGGCTATTCGAAAGCCTGCAGTGCCACAGGAAGAACAGGACTTCAACTGCAGTAAGAACGCAAGCTGACTTCCTCTATGAGGCACGGTGACATCAGGCAGGACGTCTTAGATGGAATGCGAAGACGAGGGTTACCCTGAGTGCAGCTCAGGCTAGGGCAACGCGTAAGACTTCCACGCCGTGTGGGACGTGCCAGAACGCTGTTCGTGAACTTGTGCGAGGGCTGAGGAAATGAAGCTGCTCCAAAAGAGAGGGCAGTGCGTTTCCCTACACCCGGCATGCACAGAGGGGCTGTAACGGGCTCCGGGTCTGGACGTTGCTTAGCTGACCCAGGTGAGCCTGGGGTACTCAAGTGTTCCTGCGGGAATACGGTGCCCAGGCTAGCGTCCTAGGTGTCCAGAAAACTGTGCTGCCGTTCAAGGAACGCAGAGCAAGCCCAGCGCCTCATGGAAACTGCTGCACGCCTCTGTTTCTGCACGGCAAATCAGGGCCTTACTTCCAGGCATGTGTTCATGCTGGGTGTGCCGGTAGCGATATAGCAGGGTAAGATGCTGACTTTCTCCTCGAGCAGAGTGACTTCACGTACGAGGGCCTCGAAGTACTCCAAGCACAGTGTTCTCTCATGGCAGCTCACACAAGGACCATGAGAAGTTTCCTGTGCACTTCGGACTCACCAGCAATGTTGTCCTGAGGCCGTTCGAGGACTCTGGAAATGTAGCTCTCCTCAAGGAACGTACAGTGTGTTGCCCATCACTGGGCACGCACAGAGGGCCTCCAAGGGATGCACCAATTGGCCTCGAAGTTGCTCAGCCGGCCCACAGGGGTCTGGAGGTACTCAGTGAACTTGCAGGGAACACGAGGCCTACCCGAGAGGCCTAGGAGTCCTCAGACGTGTACTTCCTTTAAAGTAAAGCATATAAGGGACTAAGAACTCATGGAAACAGCTGCATGCCTCCCTTTCTGCACGGCTACTAAGGGTCTAACCTGGAGGCAAGTTTTCACGTTGAGATTCCCTTTAGCTCTAGAGCTTGTCAGGCTGACCACCACCGCGGCCATGGAAGCCCCTGGTTTAGACAGAGCCAACTCATTTTCTCGCCAGAAGCATTCTTACAGTGTTTACAGGCCTGTCAAGAGGAGGGAATGGCAGGCACTTTCAATGCAGCGTGAACGCTGCCTTCAAACGGGAAAACAAGGCTAGTTCCAGCAGGTCCCCTTTTCCAGGGGCACACTCAGCATGCACCCCTGTGGCTTCTAAGAAGTCCGAGGAGACACAGGTTACCCTGTGTTTCCTTCCCTGACTCAACTTCTCGAAGTAGGCTGTTCTGCATCATGCGAACTGCCTCAACCAAGGAACGCCGTAAGCTGCTCCTCTGGGCCTGTGGCTATTCGAAAGCCTGCAGTGCCACAGGAAGAACAGGACTTCAACTGCAGTAAGAACGCAAGCTGACTTCCTCTAGGAGGCACGGTGACTTCAGGCAGGACGTCTTAGATGGAATGCGAAGACGAGTGTTACCCTGAGTGCAGCTCAGGCTCGGGCAACGCGTAAGACTTGCACGCCGTGTGGGACGTACCAGAACGCTGTTCGTGAACGTGTGCGAGGGCTGAGGAAATGAAGCTGCTCCAAAAGAGAGGGCAGTGCGTTTCCCTACACCCGGCATGCACAGAGGGGCTGTAACGGGCTCCGGGTCTGGACGTTGCTTAGCTGACCCAGGTGAGCCTGGGGTACTCAAGTGTTCCTGCGGGAATAGGGTGCCCAGGCTAGCGTCCTAGGTGTCCAGAAAACTGTGCTGCCGTTCAAGGAACGCAGAGCAGAGGCCAGCGCCTCATGGAAACTGCTACACGCCTCTGCTTCTGCACGGCAAATCAGGGCCTTACTTCCAGGCATGTGTTCATGCTGGGTGTGCCGGTAGCGATATAGAAGGGTAAGATGCTGACTTTCTCCTCGAGCAGAGTGACTTCACGTACGAGGGCCTCCAAGTACTCCAAGCACAGTGTTCTCTCATGGCAGCTCACACAAGGACCATGAGAAGTTTCCTGTGCACTTCGGACTCACCAGCAATGTTGTCCTGAGGCCGTTCGAGGACTCTGGAAATGTAGCTCTCCTCAAGGAACGTACAGTGTGTTGCCCATCACTGGGCACGCACAGAGGGCCTCCGAGGGATGCACTAATGGGCCTCGAAGTTGCTCAGCCGGCCCACAGGGGTCTGGAGGTACTCAGGGAACTTGCAGGGAAAACGAGGCCTACCCGAGAGGCCTAGGAGTCCTCAGACGTGTACTTCCTTTAAAGTAAAGCATATAAGGGACTAAGAACTCATGGAAACAGCTGCATGCCTCCCTTTCTGCACGGCTACTAAGGGCCTAACCTGGAGGCAAGTTTTCACGTTGAGATTCCCTTTAGCTCTAGAGCTTGTCAGGCTGACCACCACCGCGGCCATGGAAGCCCCTGGTTTAGACAGAGCCAACTCATTTTCTCGCCAGAAGCATTCTTACAGTGTTTACAGGCCTGTCAAGAGGAGGGAATGGCAGGCACTTTCAATGCAGCGTGAACGCTGCCTTCAAACGGGAAAACAAGGCTAGTTCCAGCAGGTCCCCTTTTCCAGGGGCACACTCAGCATGCACCCCTGTGGCTTCTAAGAAGTCCGAGGAGACACAGGTTACCCTGTGTTTCCTTCCCTGACTCAACTTCTCGAAGTAGGCTGTTCTGCATCATGCGAACTGCCTCAACCAAGGAACGCCGTAAGCTGCTCCTCTGGGCCTGTGGCTATTCGAAAGCCTGCAGTGCCACAGGAAGAACAGGACTTCAACTGCAGTAAGAACGCAAGCTGACTTCCTCTAGGAGGCACGGTGACTTCAGGCAGGACGTCTTAGATGGAATGCGAAGACGAGTGTTACCCTGAGTGCAGCTCAGGCTCGGGCAACGCGTAAGACTTGCACGCCGTGTGGGACGTACCAGAACGCTGTTCGTGAACGTGTGCGAGGGCTGAGGAAATGAAGCTGCTCCAAAAGAGAGGGCAGTGCGTTTCCCTACACCCGGCATGCACAGAGGGGCTGTAACGGGCTCCGGGTCTGGACGTTGCTTAGCTGACCCAGGTGAGCCTGGGGTACTCAAGTGTTCCTGCGGGAATAGGGTGCCCAGGCTAGCGTCCTAGGTGTCCAGAAAACTGTGCTGCCGTTCAAGGAACGCAGAGCAGAGGCCAGCGCCTCATGGAAACTGCTACACGCCTCTGCTTCTGCACGGCAAATCAGGGCCTTACTTCCAGGCATGTGTTCATGCTGGGTGTGCCGGTAGCGATATAGAAGGGTAAGATGCTGACTTTCTCCTCGAGCAGAGTGACTTCACGTACGAGGGCCTCCAAGTACTCCAAGCACAGTGTTCTCTCATGGCAGCTCACACAAGGACCATGAGAAGTTTCCTGTGCACTTCGGACTCACCAGCAATGTTGTCCTGAGGCCGTTCGAGGACTCTGGAAATGTAGCTCTCCTCAAGGAACGTACAGTGTGTTGCCCATCACTGGGCACGCACAGAGGGCCTCCGAGGGATGCACTAATGGGCCTCGAAGTTGCTCAGCCGGCCCACAGGGGTCTGGAGGTACTCAGGGAACTTGCAGGGAAAACGAGGCCTACCCGAGAGGCCTAGGAGTCCTCAGACGTGTACTTCCTTTAAAGTAAAGCATATAAGGGACTAAGAACTCATGGAAACAGCTGCATGCCTCCCTTTCTGCACGGCTACTAAGGGCCTAACCTGGAGGCAAGTTTTCACGTTGAGATTCCCTTTAGCTCTAGAGCTTGTCAGGCTGACCACCACCGCGGCCATGGAAGCCCCTGGTTTAGACAGAGCCAACTCATTTTCTCGCCAGAAGCATTCTTACAGTGTTTACAGGCCTGTCAAGAGGAGGGAATGGCAGGCACTTTCAATGCAGCGTGAACGCTGCCTTCAAACGGGAAAACAAGGCTAGTTCCAGCAGGTCCCCTTTTCCAGGGGCACACTCAGCATGCACCCCTGTGGCTTCTAAGAAGTCCGAGGAGACACAGGTTACCCTGTGTTTCCTTCCCTGACTCAACTTCTCGAAGTAGGGTGTTCTGCATCATGCGAACTGCCTCAACCAAGGAACGCCGTAAGCTGCTCCTCTGGGCCTGTGGCTATTCGAAAGCCTGCTTTGCCACAGGAAGAACAGGACTTCAACTGCAGTAAGAACGCAAGCTGACTTCCTCTAGGAGGCACGGTGACTTCAGGCAGGACGTCTTAGATGGAATGCGAAGACGAGGGTTACCCTGAGTGCAGCTCAGGCTAGGGCAACGCGTAAGACTTCCACGCCGTGTGGGACGTGCCAGAACGGTGTTCGTGAACGTGTGCGAGGGCTGAGGAAATGAAGCTGCTCCAAAAGAGAGGGCAGTGCGTTTCCCTACACCCGGCATGCACAGAGGGGCTGTAACGGGCTCCGGGTCTGGACGTTGCTTAGCTGACCCAGGTGAGCCTGGGGTACTCAAGTGTTCCTGCGGGAATAGGGTGCCCAGGCTAGCGTCCTAGGTGTCCAGAAAACTGTGCTGCCGTTTAAGGAACGCAGAGCAGAGGCCAGCGCCTCATGGAAACTGCTGCACGCCTCTGTTTCTGCACGGCAAATCAGGGCCTTACTTCCAGGCATGTGTTCATGCTGGGTGTGCCGGTAGCGATATAGCAGGGTAAGATGCTGACTTTCTCCTCGAGCAGAGTGACTTCACGTACGAGGGCCTCGAAGTACTCCAAGCACAGTGTTCTCTCATGGCAGCTCACACAAGGACCATGAGAAGTTTTCTGTGCACTTCGGACTCACCAGCAAAGTTGTCCTGAGGCCGTTCGAGGACTCTGGAAATGTAGCTCTCCTCAAGGAACGTACAGTGTGTTGCCCATCACTGGGCACGCACAGAGGGCCTCCGAGGGATGCACCAATGGGCCTCGAAGTAGCTCAGCCGGCCCACAGGGATCTGGAGTTACTCAGTGAACTTGCAGGGAAAACGAGGCCTACCCGAGAGGCCTAGGAGTCCTCAGACGTGTACTTCCTTTAAAGTAAAGCATATAAGGGACTAAGAACTCATGGAAACAGCTGCATGCCTCCCATTCTGCACGGCTTCTAAGGGCCTAACCTGGAGGCAAGTTTTCACGTTGAGATTCCCTTTAGCTCTAGAGCTTGTCAGGCTGACCACCACCGCGGCCATGGAAGCCCCTGGTTTAGACAGAGCAAACTCATTTTCTCCCCAGAAACATTCTTACAGTGTTTACAGGCCTGTCAAGAGGAGGCAATGGCAGGCACTTTCAATGCAGCGTGAACGCTGCCTTCAAAACGGGAAAGCAAGGCTAGTTCCAGCAGGTCCCCTTTTCCAGGGGCACACTCAGCATGCACCCCTGTGGCTTCTAAGAAGTCCGAGGAGACACAGGTTACCCTGTGTTTCCTTCCCTGACTCAACTTCTCGAAGTAGGGTGTTCTGCATCATGCGAACTGCCTCAACCAAGGAACGCCGTAAGCTGCTCCTCTGGGCCTGTGGCTATTCGAAAGCCTGCAGTGCCACAGGAAGAACAGGACTTCAACTGCAGTAAGAACGCAAGCTGACTTCCTCTAGGAGGCACGGTGACTTCAGGCAGGACGTCTTAGGTGGAATGCGAAGACGAGGGTTACCCTGAGTGCAGCTCAGGCTAGGGCAACGCGTAAGACTTCAACGCTGTGTGGGACGTGCCAGAACGCTGTTCGTGAACGTGTGCGAGGTCTGAGGAAATGAAGCTGCTCCAAAAGAGAGGGCAGTGCGTTTCCCTACACCCGGCATGCACAGAGGGGCTGTAACGGGCTCCGGGTCTGGACGTTGCTTAGCTGACCCAGGTGAGCCTGGGGTACTCAAGTGTTCCTGCGGGAATAGGGTGCCCAGGCTAGCGTCCTAGGTGTCCAGAAAACTGTGCTGCCGTTCAAGGAACGCAGAGCAGAGGCCAGCGCCTCATGGAAACTGCTGCACGCCTCTGCTTCTGCACGGCAAATCAGGGCCTTACTTCCAGGCATGTGTTCATGCTGGGTGTGCCGGTAGCGATATAGCAGGGTAAGATGCTGACTTTCTCCTCGAGCAGAGTGACTTCACGTACGAGGGCCTCGAAGTGCTCCAAGCACAGTGTTCTCTCATGGCAGCTCACAGAAGGACCATAAGAAGTTTTCGGTGCACTTCGGACGCACCAGCAATGTTGTCCTGAGGCCGTTCGAGGACTCTGGAAATGTAGCTCTCCTCAAGGAACGTACAGTGTGTTGCCCATCACTGGGCACGCACAGAGGGCCTCCGAGGGATGCACCAATGGGCCTCGAAGTTGCTCAGCCGGCCCACAGGGGTCTGGAGGTACTCAGTGAACTTGCAGGGAACACGAGGCCTACCCGAGAGGCCTAGGAGTCCTCAGACGTGTACTTCCTTTAAAGTAAAGCATATAAGGGACTAAGAACTCATGGAAACAGCTGCATGCCTCCCTTTCTGCACGGCTACTAAGGGCCTAACCTGGAGGCAAGTTTTCACGTTGAGATTCCCTTTAGCTCTAGAGCTTGTCAGGCTGACCACCACCGCGGCCATGGAAGCCCCTGGTTTAGACAGAGCAAACTCATTTTCTCCCCAGAAGCATTCTTACAGTGTTTACAGGCCTGTCAAGAGGAGGGAATGGCAGGCAGTTTCAATGCAGCGTGAACGCTGCCTTCAAAACGGGAAAGCAAGGCTAGTTCCAGCAGGTCCCCTTTTCCAGGGGCACACTCAGCATGCACCCCTGTGGCTTCTAAGAAGTCCGAGGAGACACAGGTTACCCTGTGTTTCCTTCCCTGACTCAACTTCTCGAAGTAGTGTGTTCTGCATCATGCGAACTGCCTCAACCAAGGAACGCCGTAAGCTGCTCCTCTGGGCCTGTGGCTATTCGAAAGCCTGCAGTGCCACAGGAAGAACAGGACTTCAACTGCAGTAAGAACGCAAGCTGACTTCCTCTAGGAGGCACGGTGACTTCAGGCAGGACGTCTTAGATGGAATGCGAAGACGAGGGTTACCCTGAGTGCAGCTCAGGCTCGGGCAACGCGTAAGACTTGCACGCCATGTGGGACGTGCCAGAACGCTGTTCGTGAACGTGTGCGAGGGCTGAGGAAATGAAGCTGCTCCAAAAGAGAGGGCAGTGCGTTTCCCTACACCCGGCATGCACAGAGGGGCTGTAACGGGCTCCGGGTCTGGACGTTGCTTAGCTGACCCAGGTGAGCCTGGGGTACTCAAGTGTTCCTGCGGGAATAGGGTGCCCAGGCTAGCGTCCTAGGTGTCCAGAAAACTGTGCTGCCGTTCAAGGAACGCAGAGCAGAGGCCAGCGCCTCATGGAAACTGCTTCACGCCTCTGCTTCTGCACGGCAAATCAGGGCCTTACTTCCAGGCATGTGTTCATGCTGGGTGTGCCGGTAGCGATATAGCAGGGTAAGATGCTGACTTTCTCCTCGAGCAGAGTGACTTCACGTACGAGGGCCTCGAAGTACTCCAAGCACAGTGTTCTCTCATGGCAGCTCACACAAGGACCATGAGAAGTTTCCTGTGCACTTCGGACTCACCAGCAATGTTGTCCTGAGGCCGTTCGAGGACTCTGGAAATGTAGCTGTCCTCAAGGAACGTACAGTGTGTTGCCCATCACTGGGCACGCACAGAGGGCCTCCGAGGGAATCACTAATGGGCCTCGAAGTTGCTCAGCCGGCCCACAGGGGTCTGGAGGTACTCAGGGAACTTGCAGGGAAAACGAGGCCTACCCGAGAGGCCTAGGAGTCCTCAGACGTGTACTTCCTTTAAAGTAAAGCATATAAGGGACTAAGAACTCATGGAAACAGCTGCATGCCTCCCTTTCTGCACGGCTACTAAGGGCCTAACCTGGAGGCAAGTTTTTACGTTGAGATTCCCTTTAGCTCTAGAGCTTGTCAGGCTGACCACCACCGCGGCCATGGAAGCCCCTGGTTTAGACAGAGCCAACTCATTTTCTCCCCAGAAGCATTCTTACCGTGTTTACAGGCCTGTCAAGAGGAGGGAATGGCAGGCACTTTCAATGCAGCGAGAACGCTTCCTTCAAAACGGGAAAGCAAGGCTAGTTCCAGCAGGTCCCCTTTTCCAGGGGCACACTCAGCATGCAACCCTGTGGCTTCTAAGAAGTCCGAGGAGACACAGGTTACCCTGTGTTTCCTTCCCTGACTCAACTTCTCGAAGTAGGGTGTTCTGCATCATGCGAACTGCCTCAACCAAGGAACGCCGTAAGCTGCTCCTCTGGGCCTGTGGCTATTCGAAAGCCTGCAGTGCCACAGGAAGAACAGGACTTCAACTGCAGTAAGAACGCAAGCTGACTTCCTCTATGAGGCACGGTGACATCAGGCAGGACGTCTTAGATGGAATGCGAAGACGAGGGTTACCCTGAGTGCAGCTCAGGCTAGGGCAACGCGTAAGACTTCCACGCCGTGTGGGACGTGCCAGAACGCTGTTCGTGAACTTGTGCGAGGGCTGAGGAAATGAAGCTGCTCCAAAAGAGAGGGCAGTGCGTTTCCCTACACCCGGCATGCACAGTGGGGCTGTAACGGGCTCCGGGTCTGGACGTTGCTTAGCTGACCCAGGTGAGCCTGGGGTACTCAAGTGTTCCTGCGGGAATACGGTGCCCAGGCTAGCGTCCTAGGTGTCCAGAAAACTGTGCTGCCGTTCAAGGAACGCAGAGCAAGCCCAGCGCCTCATGGAAACTGCTGCACGCCTCTGTTTCTGCACGGCAAATCAGGGCCATACTTCCAGGCATGTGTTCATGCTGGGTGTGCCGGTAGCGATATAGCAGGGTAAGATGCTGACTTTCTCCTCGAGCAGAGTGACTTCACGTACGAGGGCCTCGAAGTACTCCAAGCACAGTGTTCTCTCATGGCAGCTCACACAAGGACCATGAGAAGTTTCCTGTGCACTTCGGACTCACCAGCAATGTTGTCCTGAGGCCGTTCGAGGACTCTGGAAATGTAGCTCTCCTCAAGGAACGTACAGTGTGTTGCCCATCACTGGGCACGCACAGAGGGCCTCCAAGGGATGCACCAATTGGCCTCGAAGTGGCTCAGCCGGCCCACAGGGGTCTGGAGGTACTCAGTGAACTTGCAGGGAACACGAGGCCTACCCGAGAGGCCTAGGAGTCCTCAGACGTGTACTTCCTTTAAAGTAAAGCATATAAGGGACTAAGAACTCATGGAAACAGCTGCATGCCTCCCTTTCTGCACGGCTACTAAGGGCCTAACCTGGAGGCAAGTTTTCACGTTGAGATTCCCTTTAGCTCTAGAGCTTGTCAGGCTGACCACCACCGCGGCCATGGAAGCCCCTGGTTTAGACAGAGCCAACTCATTTTCTCGCCAGAAGCATTCTTACAGTGTTTACAGGCCTGTCAAGAGGAGGGAATGGCAGGCACTTTCAATGCAGCGTGAACGCTGCCTTCAAACGGGAAAACAAGGCTAGTTCCAGCAGGTCCCCTTTTCCAGGGGCACACTCAGCATGCACCCCTGTGGCTTCTAAGAAGTCCGAGGAGACACAGGTTACCCTGTGTTTCCTTCCCTGACTCAACTTCTCGAAGTAGGCTGTTCTGCATCATGCGAACTGCCTCAACCAAGGAACGCCGTAAGCTGCTCCTCTGGGCCTGTGGCTATTCGAAAGCCTGCAGTGCCACAGGAAGAACAGGACTTCAACTGCAGTAAGAACGCAAGCTGACTTCCTCTAGGAGGCACGGTGACTTCAGGCAGGACGTCTTAGATGGAATGCCAAGACGAGGGTTACCCTGAGTGCAGCTCAGGCTAGGGCAACGCGTAAGACTTCCACGCCGTGTGGGACGTGCCAGAACGGTGTTCGTGAACGTGTGCGAGGGCTGAGGAAATGAAGCTGCTCCAAAAGAGAGGGCAGTGCGTTTCCCTACACCCGGCATGCACAGAGGGGCTGTAACGGGCTCCGGGTCTGGACGTTGCTTAGCTGACCCAGGTGAGCCTGGGGTACTCAAGTGTTCCTGCGGGAATAGGGTGCCCAGGCTAGCGTCCTAGGTGTCCAGAAAACTGTGCTGCCGTTCAAGGAACGCAGAGCAGAGGCCAGCGCCTCATGGAAACTGCTGCACGCCTCTGCTTCTGCACGGCAAATCAGGGCCTTACTTCCAGGCATGTGTTCATGCTGGGTGTGCCGGTAGCGATATAGCAGGGTAAGATGCTGACTTTCTCCTCGAGCACAGTGACTTCAAGTACGAGGACCTCGAAGTACTCCAAGCACAGTGTTCTCTCATGGCAGCTCACACAAGGACCATGAGAAGTTTTCTGTGCACTTCGGACTCACCAGCAATGTTGTCCTGAGGCCGTTCGAGGACTCTGGAAATGTAGCTCTCCTCAAGGAACGTACAGTGTGTTGCCCATCACTGGGCACGCACAGAGGGCCTCCGAGGGATGCACCAATGGGCCTCGAAGTTGCTCAGCCAGCCCACAGGGGTCTGGAGGTACTCAGTGAACTTGCAGGGAAAACGAGGCCTACCCGAGAGGCCTAGGAGTCCTCAGACGTGTACTTCCTTTAAAGTAAAGCATATAAGGGGCTAAGAACTCATGGAAACAGCTGCATGCCTCCCTTTCTGCACGGCTACTAAGGGCCTAACCTGGAGGCAAGTTTTCACGTTGAGATTCCCTTTAGCTCTAGAGCTTGTCAGGCTGACCACCACCGCGGCCATGGAAGCCCCTGGTTTAGACAGAGCAAACTCATTTTCTCGCCAGAAGCATTCTTACAGTGTTTACAGGCCTGTCAAGAGGAGGGAATGGCAGGCACTTTCAATGCAGCGTGAACGCTGCCTTCAAAACGGGAAAGCAAGGCTAGTTCCAGCAGGTCCCCTTTTCCAGGGGCACACTCAGCATGCACCCCTGTGGCTTCTAAGAAGTCCGAGGAGACACAGGTTACCCTGTGTTTCCTTCCCTGACTCAACTTCTCGAAGTAGTGTGTTCTGCATCATGCGAACTGCCTCAACCAAGGAACGCCGTAAGCTGCTCCTCTGGGCCTGTGGCTATTCGAAAGCCTGCAGTGCCACAGGAAGAACAGGACTTCAACTGCAGTAAGAACGCAAGCTGACTTCCTCTAGGAGGCACGGTGACTTCAGGCAGGACGTCTTAGATGGAATGCGAAGACGAGTGTTACCCTGAGTGCAGCTCAGGCTCGGGCAACGCGTAAGACTTGCACGCCGTGTGGGACGTACCAGAACGCTGTTCGTGAACGTGTGCGAGGGCTGAGGAAATGAAGCTGCTCCAAAAGAGAGGGCAGTGCGTTTCCCTACACCCGGCATGCACAGAGGGGCTGTAACGGGCTCCGGGTCTGGACGTTGCTTAGCTGACCCAGGTGAGCCTGGGGTACTCAAGTGTTCCTGCGGGAATAGGGTGCCCAGGCTAGCGTCCTAGGTGTCCAGAAAACTGTGCTGCCGTTCAAGGAACGCAGAGCAGAGGCCAGCGCCTCATGGAAACTGCTACACGCCTCTGCTTCTGCACGGCAAATCAGGGCCTTACTTCCAGGCATGTGTTCATGCTGGGTGTGCCGGTAGCGATATAGAAGGGTAAGATGCTGACTTTCTCCTCGAGCAGAGTGACTTCACGTACGAGGGCCTCCAAGTACTCCAAGCACAGTGTTCTCTCATGGCAGCTCACACAAGGACCATGAGAAGTTTCCTGTGCACTTCGGACTCACCAGCAATGTTGTCCTGAGGCCGTTCGAGGACTCTGGAAATGTAGCTCTCCTCAAGGAACGTACAGTGTGTTGCCCATCACTGGGCACGCACAGAGGGCCTCCGAGGGATGCACTAATGGGCCTCGAAGTTGCTCAGCCGGCCCACAGGGGTCTGGAGGTACTCAGGGAACTTGCAGGGAAAACGAGGCCTACCCGAGAGGCCTAGGAGTCCTCAGACGTGTACTTCCTTTAAAGTAAAGCATATAAGGGACTAAGAACTCATGGAAACAGCTGCATGCCTCCCTTTCTGCACGGCTACTAAGGGCCTAACCTGGAGGCAAGTTTTTACGTTGAGATTCCCTTTAGCTCTAGAGCTTGTCAGGCTGACCACCACCGCGGCCATGGAAGCCCCTGGTTTAGACAGAGCCAACTCATTTTCTCCCCAGAAGCATTCTTACCGTGTTTACAGGCGTGTCAAGAGGAGGGAATGGCAGGCACTTTCAATGCAGCGTGAACGCTGCCTTCAAAACGGGAAAGCAAGGCTAGTTCCAGCAGGTCCCCTTTTCCAGGGGCACACTCAGCATGCACCCCTGTGGCTTCTAAGAAGTCCGAGGAGACACAGGTTACCCTGTGTTTCCTTCCCTGACTCAACTTCTCGAAGTAGGGTGTTCTGCATCATGCGAACTGCCTCAACCAAGGAACGCCGTAAGCTGCTCCTCTGGGCCTGTGGCTATTCGAAAGCCTGCAGTGCCACAGGAAGAACAGGACTTCAACTGCAGTAAGAACGCAAGCTGACTTCCTCTATGAGGCACGGTGACATCAGGCAGGACGTCTTAGATGGAATGCGAAGACGAGGGTTACCCTGAGTGCAGCTCAGGCTAGGGCAACGCGTAAGACTTCCACGCCGTGTGGGACGTGCCAGAACGCTGTTCGTGAACGTGTGCGAGGGCTGAGGAAATGAAGCTGCTCCAAAAGAGAGGGCAGTGCGTTTCCCTACACCCGGCATGCACAGAGGGGCTGTAACGGGCTCCGGGTCTGGACGTTGCTTAGCTGACCCAGGTGAGCCTGGGGTACTCAAGTGTTCCTGCGGGAATAGGGTGCCCAGGCTAGCGTCCTAGGTGTCCAGAAAACTGTGCTGCCGTTCAAGGAACGCAGAGCAAGCCCAGCGCCTCATGGAAACTGCTGCACGCCTCTGTTTCTGCACGGCAAATCAGGGCCTTACTTCCAGGCATGTGTTCATGCTGGGTGTGCCGGTAGCGATATAGCAGGGTAAGATGCTGACTTTCTCCTCGAGCAGAGTGACTTCACGTACGAGGGCCTCGAAGTACTCCAAGCACAGTGTTCTCTCATGGCAGCTCACACAAGGACCATGAGAAGTTTTCTGTGCACTTCGGACTCACCAGCAAAGTTGTCCTGAGGCTGTTCGAGGACTCTGGAAATGTAGCTCTCCTCAAGGAACGTACAGTGTGTTGCCCATCACTGGGCACGCACAGAGGGCCTCCGAGGGATGCACCAATGGGCCTCGAAGTTGCTCAGCCGTCCCACAGGGGTCTGGAAGTACTCAGTGAACTTGTAGGGAACACGAGGCCTACCCGAGAGGCCTAGGAGTCCTCAGACGTGTACTTCCTTTAAAGTAAAGCATATAAGGGACTAAGAACTCATGGAAACAGCTGCATGCCTCCCTTTCTGCACGGCTACTAAGGGCCTAACCTGGAGGCAAGTTTTCACGTTGAGATTCCCTTTAGCTCTAGAGCTTGTCAGGCTGACCACCACCGCGGCCATGGAAGCCCCTGGTTTAGACAGAGCAAACTCATTTTCTCCCCAGAAGCATTCTTACAGTGTTTACAGGCCTGTCAAGAGGAGGGAATGGCAGGCACTTTCAATGCAGCGTGAACGCTGCCTTCAAAATGGGAAAGCAAGGCTAGTTCCAACAGGTCCCCTTTTCCAGGGGCACACTCAGCATGCACCCCTGTGGCTTCTAAGAAGTCCGAGGAGACACAGGTTACCCTGTGTTTCCTTCCCTGACTCAACTTCTCGAAGTAGGGTGTTCTGCATCATGCGAACTGCCTCAACCAAGGAACGCCGTAAGCTGCTCCTCTGGGCCTGTGGCTATTCGAAAGCCTGCAGTGCCACAGGAAGAACAGGACTTCAACTGCAGTAAGAACGCAAGCTGACTTCCTCTAGGAGGCACGGTGACTTCAGGCAGGACGTCTTAGATGGAATGCGAAGACGAGGGTTACCCTGAGTGCAGCTCAGGCTAGGGCAACGCGTAAGACTTCCACGCCGTGTGGGACGTGCCAGAACGCTGTTCGTGAACGTGTGCGAGGGCTGAGGAAATGAAGCTGCTCCAAAAGAGAGGGCAGTGCGTTTCCCTACACCCGGCATGCACAGAGGGGCTGTAACGGGCTCCGGGTCTGGACGTTGCTTAGCTGACCCAGGTGAGCCTGGGGTACTCAAGTGTTCCTGCGGGAATAGGGTGCCCAGGCTAGCGTCCTAGGTGTCCAGAAAACTGTGCTGCCGTTTAAGGAACGCAGAGCAGAGGCCAGCGCCTCATGGAAACTGCTGCACGCCTCTGTTTCTGCACGGCAAATCAGGGCCTTACTTCCAGGCATGTGTTCATGCTGGGTGTGCCGGTAGCGATATAGCAGGGTAAGATGCTGACTTTCTCCTCGAGCAGAGTGACTTCACGTACGAGGGCCTCGAAGTACTCCAAGCACAGTGTTCTCTCATGGCAGCTCACACAAGGACCATGAGAAGTTTTCTGTGCACTTCGGACTCACCAGCAAAGTTGTCCTGAGGCTGTTCGAGGACTCTGGAAATGTAGCTCTCCTCAAGGAACGTACAGTGTGTTGCCCATCACTGGGCACGCACAGAGGGCCTCCGAGGGATGCACCAATGGGCCTCGAAGTTGCTCAGCCGTCCCACAGGGGTCTGGAGGTACTCAGTGAACTTGCAGGGAACACGAGGCCTACCCGAGAGGCCTAGGAGTCCTCAGACGTGTACTTCCTTTAAAGTAAAGCATATAAGGGACAAAGAACTCATGGAAACAGCTGCATGCCTCCCTTTCTGCACGGCTACTAAGGGCCTAACCTGGAGGCAAGTTTTCACGTTGAGATTCCCTTTAGCTCTAGAGCTTGTCAGGCTGACCACCACCGCGGCCATGGAAGCCCCTGGTTTAGACAGAGCAAACTCATTTTCTCCCCAGAAGCATTCTTACAGTGTTTACAGGCCTGTCAAGAGGAGGGAATGGCAGGCACTTTCAATGCAGCGTGAACGCTGCCTTCAAAATGGGAAAGCAAGGCTAGTTCCAACAGGTCCCCTTTTCCAGGGGCACACTCAGCATGCACCCCTGTGGCTTCTAACAAGTCCGAGGAGACACAGGTTACCCTGTGTTTCCTTCCCTGACTCAACTTCTCGAAGTAGGGTGTTCTGCATCATGTGAACTGCCTCAACCAAGGAACGCCGTAAGCTGCTCCTCTGGGCCTGTGGCTATTCGAAAGCCTGCAGTGCCACAGGAAGAACAGGACTTCAACTGCAGTAAGAACGCAAGCTGACTTCCTCTAGGAGGCACGGTGACTTCAGGCAGGACGTCTTAGATGGAATGCGAAGACGAGGGTTACCCTGAGTGCAGCTCAGGCTAGGGCAACGCGTAAGACTTCCACGCCGTGTGGGACGTGCCAGAACGGTGTTCGTGAACGTGTGCGAGGGCTGAGGAAATGAAGCTGCTCCAAAAGAGAGGGCAGTGCGTTTCCCTACACCCGGCATGCACAGAGGGGCTGTAACGGGCTCCGGGTCTGGACGTTGCTTAGCTGACCCAGGTGAGCCTGGGGTACTCAAGTGTTCCTGCGGGAATAGGGTGCCCAGGCTAGCGTCCTAGGTGTCCAGAAAACTGTGCTGCCGTTTAAGGAACGCAGAGCAGAGGCCAGCGCCTCATGGAAACTGCTGCACGCCTCTGTTTCTGCACGGCAAATCAGGGCTTTACTTCCAGGCATGTGTTCATGCTGGGTGTGCCGGTAGCGATATAGCAGGGTAAGATGCTGACTTTCTCCTCGAGCAGAGTGACTTCACGTACGAGGGCCTCGAAGTACTCCAAGCACAGTGTTCTCTCATGGCAGCTCACACAAGGACCATGAGAAGTTTTCTGTGCACTTCGGACTCACCAGCAAAGTTGTCCTGAGGCCGTTCGAGGACTCTGGAAATGTAGCTCTCCTCAAGAAACGTACAGTGTGTTGCCCATCACTGGGCACGCACAGAGGGCCTCCGAGGGATGCACCAATGGGCCTCGAAGTTGCTCAGCCGGCCCACAGGGGTCTGGAGGTACTCAGTGAACTTGCAGGTAACACGAGGCCTACCCGAGAGGCCTAGGAGTCCTCAGACGTGTACTTCCTTTAAAGTAAAGCATATAAGGGACTAAGGACTCATGGAAACAGCTGCATGCCTCCCTTTCTGCACGGCTACTAAGGGCCTAACCTGGAGGCAAGTTTTCACGTTGAGATTCCCTTTAGCTCTAGAGCTTGTCAGGCTGACCACCACCGCGGCCATGGAAGCCCCTGGTTTAGACAGAGCAAACTCATTTTCTCCCCAGAAGCATTCTTACAGTGTTTACAGGCCTGTCAAGAGGAGGGAATGGCAGGCAGTTTCAATGCAGCGTGAACGCTGCCTTCAAAACGGGAAAGCAAGGCTAGTTCCAGCAGGTCCCCTTTTCCAGGGACACACTCAGCATGCACCCCTGTGGCTTCTAACAAGTCCGAGGAGACACAGGTTACCCTGTGTTTCCTTCCCTGACTCAACTTCTCGAAGTAGCGTGTTCTGCATCATGCGAACTGCCTCAACCAAGGAACGCCGTAAGCTGCTCCTCTGGGCCTGTGGCTATTCGAAAGCCTGCAGTGCCACAGGAAGAACAGGACTTCAACTGCAGTAAGAACGCAAGCTGACTTCCTCTAGGAGGCACGGTGACTTCAGGCAGGACGTCTTAGATGGAATGCGAAGACGAGGGTTACCCTGAGTGCAGCTCAGGCTAGGGCAACGCGTAAGACTTCCACGCCGTGTGGGACGTGCCAGAACGGTGTTCGTGAACGTGTGCGAGGGCTGAGGAAATGAAGCTGCTCCAAAAGAGAGGGCAGTGCGTTTCCCTACACCCGGCATGCACAGAGGGGCTGTAACGGGCTCCGGGTCTGGACGTTGCTTAGCTGACCCAGGTGAGCCTGGGGTACTCAAGTGTTCCTGCGGGAATAGGGTGCCCAGGCTAGCGTCCTAGGTGTCCAGAAAACTGTGCTGCCGTTTAAGGAACGCAGAGCAGAGGCCAGCGCCTCATGGAAACTGCTGCACGCCTCTGCTTCTGCACGGCAAATCAGGGCCTTACTTCCAGGCATGTGTTCATGCTGGGTGTGCCGGTAGCGATATAGCAGGGTAAGATGCTGACTTTCTACTCGAGCAGAGTGACTTCACGTACGAGGGCCTCGAAGTGCTCCAAGCACAGTGTTCTCTCATGGCAGCTCACACAAGGACCATAAGAAGTTTTCTGTGCACTTCGGGCGCACCAGCAATGTTGTCCTGAGGCCGTTCGAGGACTCTGGAAATGTAGCTCTCCTCAAGGAACGTACAGTGTGTTGCCCATCACTGGGCACGCACAGAGGGCCTCCGAGGGATGCACCAATGGGCCTCGAAATTGCTCAGCCGGCCCACAGGGGTCTGGAGGTACTCAGTGAACTTGCAGGAAAACGAGGTCTACCCGAGAGGCCTAGGAGTCCTCAGACGTGTACTTCCTTTAAAGTAAAGCATATAAGGGACAAAGAATTCATGGAAATAGCTGCATGCCTCCCTTTCTGCACGGCTACTAAGGGCCTAACCTGGAGGCAACTTTTCACGTTGAGATTCCCTTTAGCTCTAGAGCTTGTCAGGCTGACCACCACCGCGGCCATGGAAGCCCCTGGTTTAGACAGAGCAAACTCATTTTCTCCCCAGAAGCATTCTTACAGTGTTTACAGGCCTGTCAAGAGGAGGGAATGGCAGGCAGTTTCAATGCAGCGTGAACGCTGCCTTCAAAACGGGAAAGCAAGGCTAGTTCCAGCAGGTCCCCTTTTCCAGGGGCACACTCAGCATGCACCCCTGTGGCTTCTAAGAAGTCCGAGGAGACACAGGTTACCCTGTGTTTCCTTCCCTGACTCAACTTCTCGAAGTAGGGTGTTCTGCATCATGCGAACTGCCTCAACCAAGGAACGCCGTAAGCTGCTCCTCTGGGCCTGTGGCTATTCGAAAGCCTGCAGTGCCACAGGAAGAACAGGACTTCAACTGCAGTAAGAACGCAAGCTGACTTCCTCTAGGAGGCACGGTGACTTCAGGCAGGACGTCTTAGATGGAATGCGAAGACGAGGGTTACCCTGAGTGCAGCTCAGGCTAGGGCAACGCGTAAGACTTCCACGCCGTGTGGGACGTGCCAGAACGCTGTTCGTGAACGTGTGCGAGGGCTGAGGAAATGAAGCTGCTCCAAAAGAGAGGGCAGTGCGTTTCCCTACACCCGGCATGCACAGAGGGGCTGTAACGGGCTCCGGGTCTGGACGTTGCTTAGCTGACCCAGGTGAGCCTGGGGTACTCAAGTGTTCCTGCGGGAATAGGGTGCCCAGGCTAGCGTCCTAGGTGTCCAGAAAACTGTGCTGCCGTTTAAGGAACGCAGAGCAGAGGCCAGCGCCTCATGGAAACTGCTGCACGCCTCTGCTTCTGCACGGCAAATCAGGGCCTTACTTCCAGGCATGTGTTCATGCTGGGTGTGCCGGTAGCGATATAGCAGGGTAAGATGCTGACTTTCTCCTCGAGCAGAGTGACTTCACGTACGAGGGCCTCGAAGTACTCCAAGCACAGTGTTCTCTCATGGCAGCTCACACAAGGACCATGAGAAGTTTTCTGTGCACTTCGGACTCACCAGCAAAGTTGTCCTGAGGCTGTTCGAGGACTCTGGAAATGTAGCTCTCCTCAAGGAACGTACAGTGTGTTGCCCATCACTGGGCACGCACAGAGGGCCTCCGAGGGATGCACCAATGGGCCTCGAAGTTGCTCAGCCGTCCCACAGGGGTCTGGAGGTACTCAGTGAACTTGCAGGGAACACGAGGCCTACCCGAGAGGCCTAGGAGTCCTCAGACGTGTACTTCCTTTAAAGTAAAGCATATAAGGGACTAAGAACTCATGGAAACAGCTGCATGCCTCCCTTTCTGCACGGCTACTAAGGGCCTAACCTGGAGGCAAGTTTTCACGTTGAGATTCCCTTTAGCTCTAGAGCTTGTCAGGCTGACCACCACCGCGGCCATGGAAGCCCCTGGTTTAGACAGAGCAAACTCATTTTCTCCCCAGAAGCATTCTTACAGTGTTTACAGGCCTGTCAAGAGGAGGGAATGGCAGGCACTTTCAATGCAGCGTGAACGCTGCCTTCAAAATGGGAAAGCAAGGCTAGT
Source organism: Delphinapterus leucas (assembly GCF_059928025.1). Classification (NCBI taxonomy): domain Eukaryota; kingdom Metazoa; phylum Chordata; class Mammalia; order Artiodactyla; family Monodontidae; genus Delphinapterus; species Delphinapterus leucas. The sequence continues at coordinate 1,694,158 of NC_143140.1, forward strand.
TCCAACAGTTCCCCTTTTCCAGGGGCACACTCAGCATGCACCCCTGTGGCTTCTAACAAGTCCGAGGAGACACAGGTTACCCTGTGTTTCCTTCCCTGACTCAACTTCTCGAAGTAGGGTGTTCTGCATCATGCGAACTGCCTCAACCAAGGAACGCCGTAAGCTGCTCCTCTGGGCCTGTGGCTATTCGAAAGCCTGCAGTGCCACAGGAAGAACAGGACTTCAACTGCAGTAAGAACGCAAGCTGACTTCCTCTAGGAGGCACGGTGACTTCAGGCAGGACGTCTTAGATGGAATGCGAAGACGAGGGTTACCCTGAGTGCAGCTCAGGCTAGGGCAACGCGTAAGACTTCCACGCCGTGTGGGACGTGCCAGAACGGTGTTCGTGAACGTGTGCGAGGGCTGAGGAAATGAAGCTGCTCCAAAAGAGAGGGCAGTGCGTTTCCCTACACCCGGCATGCACAGAGGGGCTGTAACGGGCTCCGGGTCTGGACGTTGCTTAGCTGACCCAGGTGAGCCTGGGGTACTCAAGTGTTCCTGTGGGAATAGGGTGCCCAGGCTAGCGTCCTAGGTGTCCAGAAAACTGTGCTGCCGTTTAAGGAACGCAGAGCAGAGGCCAGCGCCTCATGGAAACTGCTGCACGCCTCTGTTTCTGCACGGCAAATCAGGGCCTTACTTCCAGGCATGTGTTCATGCTGGGTGTGCCGGTAGCGATATAGCAGGGTAAGATGCTGACTTTCTCCTCGAGCAGAGTGACTTCACGTACGAGGGCCTCGAAGTACTCCAAGCACAGTGTTCTCTCATGGCAGCTCACACAAGGACCATGAGAAGTTTTCTGTGCACTTCGGACTCACCAGCAAAGTTGTCCTGAGGCTGTTCGAGGACTCTGGAAATGTAGCTCTCCTCAAGGAACGTACAGTGTGTTGCCCATCACTGGGCACGCACAGAGGGCCTCCGAGGGATGCACCAATGGGCCTCGAAGTTGCTCAGCCGGCCCACAGGGGTCTGGAGGTACTCAGTGAACTTGCAGGGAAAACGAGGCCTACCCGAGAGGCCTAGGAGTCCTCAGACGTGTACTTCCTTTTAAGTAAAGCATATAAGGGACTAAGAACTCATGGAAACAGCTGCATGCCTCCCTTTCTGCACGGCTACTAAGGGCCTAACCTGGAGGCAAGTTTTCACGTTGAGATTCCCTTTAGCTCTAGAGCTTGTCAGGCTGACCACCACCGCGGCCATGGAAGCCCCTGGTTTAGACAGAGCAAACTCATTTTCTCCCCAGAAGCATTCTTACAGTGTTTACAGGCCTGTCAAGAGGAGGGAATGGCAGGCACTTTCAATGCAGCGTGAACGCTGCCTTCAAAACGGGAAAGCAAGGCTAGTTCCAGCAGGTCCCCTTTTCCAGGGGCACACTCAGCATGCACCCCTGTGGCTTCTAAGAAGTCCGAGGAGACACAGGTTACCCTGTGTTTCCTTCCCTGACTCAACTTCTCGAAGTAGGGTGTTCTGCATCATGCGAACTGCCTCAACCAAGGAACGTCGTAAGCTGCTCCTCTGGGCCTGTGGCTATTCGAAAGCCTGCAGTGCCACAGGAAGAACAGGACTTCAACTGCAGTAAGAACGCAAGCTGACTTCCTCTAGGAGGCACGGTGACTTCAGGCAGGACGTCTTAGATGGAATGCGAAGACGAGGGTTACCCTGAGTGCAGCTCAGGCTAGGGCAACGCGTAAGACTTCCACGCCGTGTGGGACGTGCCAGAACGGTGTTCGTGAACGTGTGCGAGGGCTGAGGAAATGAAGCTGCTCCAAAAGAGAGGGCAGTGCGTTTCCCTACACCCGGCATGCACAGAGGGGCTGTAACGGGCTCCGGGTCTGGACGTTGCTTAGCTGACCCAGGTGAGCCTGGGGTACTCAAGTGTTCCTGCGGGAATAGGGTGCCCAGGCTAGCGTCCTAGGTGTCCAGAAAACTGTGCTGCCGTTTAAGGAACGCAGAGCAGAGGCCAGCGCCTCATGGAAACTGCTGCACGCCTCTGTTTCTGCACGGCAAATCAGGGCCTTACTTCCAGGCATGTGTTCATGCTGGGTGTGCCGGTAGCGATATAGCAGGGTAAGATGCTGACTTTCTCCTCGAGCAGAGTGACTTCACGTACGAGGGCCTCGAAGTACTCCAAGCACAGTGTTCTCTCATGGCAGCTCACACAAGGACCATGAGAAGTTTTCTGTGCACTTCGGACTCACCAGCAAAGTTGTCCTGAGGCTGTTCGAGGACTCTGGAAATGTAGCTCTCCTCAAGGAACGTACAGTGTGTTGCCCATCACTGGGCACGCACAGAGGGCCTCCGAGGGATGCACCAATGGGCCTCGAAGTTGCTCAGCCGGCCCACAGGGGTCTGGAGGTACTCAGTGAACTTGCAGGGAAAACGAGGCCTACCCGAGAGGCCTAGGAGTCCTCAGACGTGTACTTCCTTTTAAGTAAAGCATATAAGGGACTAAGAACTCATGGAAACAGCTGCATGCCTCCCTTTCTGCACGGCTACTAAGGGCCTAACCTGGAGGCAAGTTTTCACGTTGAGATTCCCTTTAGCTCTAGAGCTTGTCAGGCTGACCACCACCGCGGCCATGGAAGCCCCTGGTTTAGACAGAGCAAACTCATTTTCTCCCCAGAAGCATTCTTACAGTGTTTACAGGCCTGTCAAGAGGAGGGAATGGCAGGCACTTTCAATGCAGCGTGAACGCTGCCTTCAAAACGGGAAAGCAAGGCTAGTTCCAGCAGGTCCCCTTTTCCAGGGGCACACTCAGCATGCACCCCTGTGGCTTCTAAGAAGTCCGAGGAGACACAGGTTACCCTGTGTTTCCTTCCCTGACTCAACTTCTCGAAGTAGGGTGTTCTGCATCATGCGAACTGCCTCAACCAAGGAACGTCGTAAGCTGCTCCTCTGGGCCTGTGGCTATTCGAAAGCCTGCAGTGCCACAGGAAGAACAGGACTTCAACTGCAGTAAGAACGCAAGCTGACTTCCTCTAGGAGGCACGGTGACTTCAGGCAGGACGTCTTAGATGGAATGCGAAGACGAGGGTTACCCTGAGTGCAGCTCAGGCTAGGGCAACGCGTAAGACTTCCACGCCGTGTGGGACGTGCCAGAACGCTGTTCGTGAACGTGTGCGAGGGCTGAGGAAATGAAGCTGCTCCAAAAGAGAGGGCAGTGCGTTTCCCTACACCCGGCATGCACAGAGGGGCTGTAACGGGCTCCGGGTCTGGACGTTGCTTAGCTGACCCAGGTGAGCCTGGGGTACTCAAGTGTTCCTGCGGGAATAGGGTGCCCAGGCTAGCGTCCTAGGTGTCCAGAAAACTGTGCTGCCGTTTAAGGAACGCAGAGCAGAGGCCAGCGCCTCATGGAAACTGCTGCACGCCTCTGTTTCTGCACGGCAAATCAGGGCCTTACTTCCAGGCATGTGTTCATGCTGGGTGTGCCGGTAGCGATATAGCAGGGTAAGATGCTGACTTTCTCCTCGAGCAGAGTGACTTCACGTACGAGGGCCTCGAAGTACTCCAAGCACAGTGTTCTCTCATGGCAGCTCACACAAGGACCATGAGAAGTTTTCTGTGCACTTCGGACTCACCAGCAAAGTTGTCCTGAGGCTGTTCGAGGACTCTGGAAATGTAGCTCTCCTCAAGGAACGTACAGTGTGTTGCCCATCACTGGGCACGCACAGAGGGCCTCCGAGGGATGCACCAATGGGCCTCGAAGTTGCTCAGCCGTCCCACAGGGGTCTGGAGGTACTCAGTGAACTTGCAGGGAACACGAGGCCTACCCGAGAGGCCTAGGAGTCCTCAGACGTGTACTTCCTTTAAAGTAAAGCATATAAGGGACAAAGAACTCATGGAAACAGCTGCATGCCTCCCTTTCTGCACGGCTACTAAGGGCCTAACCTGGAGGCAAGTTTTCACGTTGAGATTCCCTTTAGCTCTAGAGCTTGTCAGGCTGACCACCACCGCGGCCATGGAAGCCCCTGGTTTAGACAGAGCAAACTCATTTTCTCCCCAGAAGCATTCTTACAGTGTTTACAGGCCTGTCAAGAGGAGGGAATGGCAGGCACTTTCAATGCAGCGTGAACGCTGCCTTCAAAATGGGAAAGCAAGGCTAGTTCCAACAGGTCCCCTTTTCCAGGGGCACACTCAGCATGCACCCCTGTGGCTTCTAACAAGTCCGAGGAGACACAGGTTACCCTGTGTTTCCTTCCCTGACTCAACTTCTCGAAGTAGGGTGTTCTGCATCATGTGAACTGCCTCAACCAAGGAACGCCGTAAGCTGCTCCTCTGGGCCTGTGGCTATTCGAAAGCCTGCAGTGCCACAGGAAGAACAGGACTTCAACTGCAGTAAGAACGCAAGCTGACTTCCTCTAGGAGGCACGGTGACTTCAGGCAGGACGTCTTAGATGGAATGCGAAGACGAGGGTTACCCTGAGTGCAGCTCAGGCTAGGGCAACGCGTAAGACTTGCACGCCGTGTGGGACGTGCCAGAACGGTGTTCGTGAACGTGTGCGAGGGCTGAGGAAATGAAGCTGCTCCAAAAGAGAGGGCAGTGCGTTTCCCTACACCCGGCATGCACAGAGGGGCTGTAACGGGCTCCGGGTCTGGACGTTGCTTAGCTGACCCAGGTGAGCCTGGGGTACTCAAGTGTTCCTGCGGGAATAGGGTGCCCAGGCTAGCGTCCTAGGTGTCCAGAAAACTGTGCTGCCGTTTAAGGAACGCAGAGCAGAGGCCAGCGCCTCATGGAAACTGCTGCACGCCTCTGTTTCTGCACGGCAAATCAGGGCTTTACTTCCAGGCATGTGTTCATGCTGGGTGTGCCGGTAGCGATATAGCAGGGTAAGATGCTGACTTTCTCCTCGAGCAGAGTGACTTCACGTACGAGGGCCTCGAAGTACTCCAAGCACAGTGTTCTCTCATGGCAGCTCACACAAGGACCATGAGAAGTTTTCTGTGCACTTCGGACTCACCAGCAAAGTTGTCCTGAGGCCGTTCGAGGACTCTGGAAATGTAGCTCTCCTCAAGAAACGTACAGTGTGTTGCCCATCACTGGGCACGCACAGAGGGCCTCCGAGGGATGCACCAATGGGCCTCGAAGTTGCTCAGCCGGCCCACAGGGGTCTGGAGGTACTCAGTGAACTTGCAGGTAACACGAGGCCTACCCGAGAGGCCTAGGAGTCCTCAGACGTGTACTTCCTTTAAAGTAAAGCATATAAGGGACTAAGGACTCATGGAAACAGCTGCATGCCTCCCTTTCTGCACGGCTACTAAGGGCCTAACCTGGAGGCAAGTTTTCACGTTGAGATTCCCTTTAGCTCTAGAGCTTGTCAGGCTGACCACCACCGCGGCCATGGAAGCCCCTGGTTTAGACAGAGCAAACTCATTTTCTCCCCAGAAGCATTCTGACAGTGTTTACAGGCCTGTCAAGAGGAGGGAATGGCAGGCAGTTTCAATGCAGCGTGAACGCTGCCTTCAAAACGGGAAAGCAAGGCTAGTTCCAGCAGGTCCCCTTTTCCAGGGACACACTCAGCATGCACCCCTGTGGCTTCTAACAAGTCCGAGGAGACACAGGTTACCCTGTGTTTCCTTCCCTGACTCAACTTCTCGAAGTAGCGTGTTCTGCATCATGCGAACTGCCTCAACCAAGGAACGCCGTAAGCTGCTCCTCTGGGCCTGTGGCTATTCGAAAGCCTGCAGTGCCACAGGAAGAACAGGACTTCAACTGCAGTAAGAACGCAAGCTGACTTCCTCTAGGAGGCACGGTGACTTCAGGCAGGACGTCTTAGATGGAATGCGAAGACGAGGGTTACCCTGAGTGCAGCTCAGGCTAGGGCAACGCGTAAGACTTCCACGCCGTGTGGGACGTGCCAGAACGGTGTTCGTGAACGTGTGCGAGGGCTGAGGAAATGAAGCTGCTCCAAAAGAGAGGGCAGTGCGTTTCCCTACACCCGGCATGCACAGAGGGGCTGTAACGGGCTCCGGGTCTGGACGTTGCTTAGCTGACCCAGGTGAGCCTGGGGTACTCAAGTGTTCCTGCGGGAATAGGGTGCCCAGGCTAGCGTCCTAGGTGTCCAGAAAACTGTGCTGCCGTTTAAGGAACGCAGAGCAGAGGCCAGCGCCTCATGGAAACTGCTGCACGCCTCTGCTTCTGCACGGCAAATCAGGGCCTTACTTCCAGGCATGTGTTCATGCTGGGTGTGCCGGTAGCGATATAGCAGGGTAAGATGCTGACTTTCTACTCGAGCAGAGTGACTTCACGTACGAGGGCCTCGAAGTGCTCCAAGCACAGTGTTCTCTCATGGCAGCTCACACAAGGACCATAAGAAGTTTTCTGTGCACTTCGGGCGCACCAGCAATGTTGTCCTGAGGCCGTTCGAGGACTCTGGAAATGTAGCTCTCCTCAAGGAACGTACAGTGTGTTGCCCATCACTGGGCACGCACAGAGGGCCTCCGAGGGATGCACCAATGGGCCTCGAAATTGCTCAGCCGGCCCACAGGGGTCTGGAGGTACTCAGTGAACTTGCAGGAAAACGAGGTCTACCCGAGAGGCCTAGGAGTCCTCAGACGTGTACTTCCTTTAAAGTAAAGCATATAAGGGACAAAGAATTCATGGAAATAGCTGCATGCCTCCCTTTCTGCACGGCTACTAAGGGCCTAACCTGGAGGCAAGTTTTCACGTTGAGATTCCCTTTAGCTCTAGAGCTTGTCAGGCTGACCACCACCGCGGCCATGGAAGCCCCTGGTTTAGACAGAGCAAACTCATTTTCTCCCCAGAAGCATTCTTACAGTGTTTACAGGCCTGTCAAGAGGAGGGAATGGCAGGCAGTTTCAATGCAGCGTGAACGCTGCCTTCAAAACGGGAAAGCAAGGCTAGTTCCAGCAGGTCCCCTTTTCCAGGGGCACACTCAGCATGCACCCCTGTGGCTTCTAAGAAGTCCGAGGAGACACAGGTTACCCTGTGTTTCCTTCCCTGACTCAACTTCTCGAAGTAGGGTGTTCTGCATCATGCGAACTGCCTCAACCAAGGAACGCCGTAAGCTGCTCCTCTGGGCCTGTGGCTATTCGAAAGCCTGCAGTGCCACAGGAAGAACAGGACTTCAACTGCAGTAAGAACGCAAGCTGACTTCCTCTAGGAGGCACGGTGACTTCAGGCAGGACGTCTTAGATGGAATGCGAAGACGAGGGTTACCCTGAGTGCAGCTCAGGCTAGGGCAACGCGTAAGACTTCCACGCCGTGTGGGACGTGCCAGAACGCTGTTCGTGAACGTGTGCGAGGGCTGAGGAAATGAAGCTGCTCCAAAAGAGAGGGCAGTGCGTTTCCCTACACCCGGCATGCACAGAGGGGCTGTAACGGGCTCCGGGTCTGGACGTTGCTTAGCTGACCCAGGTGAGCCTGGGGTACTCAAGTGTTCCTGCGGGAATAGGGTGCCCAGGCTAGCGTCCTAGGTGTCCAGAAAACTGTGCTGCCGTTTAAGGAACGCAGAGCAGAGGCCAGCGCCTCATGGAAACTGCTGCACGCCTCTGCTTCTGCACGGCAAATCAGGGCCTTACTTCCAGGCATGTGTTCATGCTGGGTGTGCCGGTAGCGATATAGCAGGGTAAGATGCTGACTTTCTCCTCGAGCAGAGTGACTTCACGTACGAGGGCCTCGAAGTACTCCAAGCACAGTGTTCTCTCATGGCAGCTCACACAAGGACCATGAGAAGTTTTCTGTGCACTTCGGACTCACCAGCAAAGTTGTCCTGAGGCTGTTCGAGGACTCTGGAAATGTAGCTCTCCTCAAGGAACGTACAGTGTGTTGCCCATCACTGGGCACGCACAGAGGGCCTCCGAGGGATGCACCAATGGGCCTCGAAGTTGCTCAGCCGTCCCACAGGGGTCTGGAGGTACTCAGTGAACTTGCAGGGAACACGAGGCCTACCCGAGAGGCCTAGGAGTCCTCAGACGTGTACTTCCTTTAAAGTAAAGCATATAAGGGACTAAGAACTCATGGAAACAGCTGCATGCCTCCCTTTCTGCACGGCTACTAAGGGCCTAACCTGGAGGCAAGTTTTCACGTTGAGATTCCCTTTAGCTCTAGAGCTTGTCAGGCTGACCACCACCGCGGCCATGGAAGCCCCTGGTTTAGACAGAGCAAACTCATTTTCTCCCCAGAAGCATTCTTACAGTGTTTACAGGCCTGTCAAGAGGAGGGAATGGCAGGCACTTTCAATGCAGCGTGAACGCTGCCTTCAAAATGGGAAAGCAAGGCTAGTTCCAACAGGTCCCCTTTTCCAGGGGCACACTCAGCATGCACCCCTGTGGCTTCTAACAAGTCCGAGGAGACACAGGTTACCCTGTGTTTCCTTCCCTGACTCAACTTCTCGAAGTAGGGTGTTCTGCATCATGCGAACTGCCTCAACCAAGGAACGCCGTAAGCTGCTCCTCTGGGCCTGTGGCTATTCGAAAGCCTGCAGTGCCACAGGAAGAACAGGACTTCAACTGCAGTAAGAACGCAAGCTGACTTCCTCTAGGAGGCACGGTGACTTCAGGCAGGACGTCTTAGATGGAATGCGAAGACGAGGGTTACCCTGAGTGCAGCTCAGGCTAGGGCAACGCGTAAGACTTCCACGCCGTGTGGGACGTGCCAGAACGGTGTTCGTGAACGTGTGCGAGGGCTGAGGAAATGAAGCTGCTCCAAAAGAGAGGGCAGTGCGTTTCCCTACACCCGGCATGCACAGAGGGGCTGTAACGGGCTCCGGGTCTGGACGTTGCTTAGCTGACCCAGGTGAGCCTGGGGTACTCAAGTGTTCCTGCGGGAATAGGGTGCCCAGGCTAGCGTCCTAGGTGTCCAGAAAACTGTGCTGCCGTTTAAGGAACGCAGAGCAGAGGCCAGCGCCTCATGGAAACTGCTGCACGCCTCTGTTTCTGCACGGCAAATCAGGGCCTTACTTCCAGGCATGTGTTCATGCTGGGTGTGCCGGTAGCGATATAGCAGGGTAAGATGCTGACTTTCTCCTCGAGCAGAGTGACTTCACGTACGAGGGCCTCGAAGTACTCCAAGCACAGTGTTCTCTCATGGCAGCTCACACAAGGACCATGAGAAGTTTTCTGTGCACTTCGGACTCACCAGCAAAGTTGTCCTGAGGCTGTTCGAGGACTCTGGAAATGTAGCTCTCCTCAAGGAACGTACAGTGTGTTGCCCATCACTGGGCACGCACAGAGGGCCTCCGAGGGATGCACCAATGGGCCTCGAAGTTGCTCAGCCGGCCCACAGGGGTCTGGAGGTACTCAGTGAACTTGCAGGGAAAACGAGGCCTACCCGAGAGGCCTAGGAGTCCTCAGACGTGTACTTCCTTTAAAGTAAAGCATATAAGGGACTAAGAACTCATGGAAACAGCTGCATGCCTCCCTTTCTGCACGGCTACTAAGGGCCTAACCTGGAGGCAAGTTTTCACGTTGAGATTCCCTTTAGCTCTAGAGCTTGTCAGGCTGACCACCACCGCGGCCATGGAAGCCCCTGGTTTAGACAGAGCAAACTCATTTTCTCCCCAGAAACATTCTTACAGTGTTTACAGGCCTGTCAAGAGGAGGGAATGGCAGGCACTTTCAATGCAGCGTGAACGCTGCCTTCAAAATGGGAAAGCAAGGCTAGTTCCAGCAGGTCCCCTTTTCCAGGGGCACACTCAGCATGCACCCCTGTTGCTTCTAAGAAGTCCGAGGAGACACAGGTTACCCTGTGTTTCCTTCCCTGACTCAACTTCTCGAAGTAGGGTGTTCTGCATCATGCGAACTGCCTCAACCAAGGAACGTCGTAAGCTGCTCCTCTGGGCCTGTGGCTATTCGAAAGCCTGCAGTGCCACAGGAAGAACAGGACTTCAACTGCAGTAAGAACGCAAGCTGACTTCCTCTAGGAGGCACGGTGACTTCAGGCAGGACGTCTTAGATGGAATGCGAAGACGAGGGTTACCCTGAGTGCAGCTCAGGCTAGGGCAACGCGTAAGACTTCCACGCCGTGTGGGACGTGCCAGAACGGTGTTCGTGAACGTGTGCGAGGGCTGAGGAAATGAAGCTGCTCCAAAAGAGAGGGCAGTGCGTTTCCCTACACCCGGCATGCACAGAGGGGCTGTAACGGGCTCCGGGTCTGGACGTTGCTTAGCTGACCCAGGTGAGCCTGGGGTACTCAAGTGTTCCTGCGGGAATAGGGTGCCCAGGCTAGCGTCCTAGGTGTCCAGAAAACTGTGCTGCCGTTTAAGGAACGCAGAGCAGAGGACAGCGCCTCATGGAAACTGCTGCACACCTCTGCTTCTGCACGGCAAATCAGGGCCTTACTTCCAGGCATGTGTTCATGCTGGGTGTGCCGGTAGCGATATAGCAGGGTAAGATGCTGACTTTCTCCTCGAGCAGAGTGACTTCACGTACGAGGGCCTCGAAGTACTCCAAGCACAGTGTTCTCTCATGGCAGCTCACACAAGGACCATGAGAAGTTTTCTGTGCACTTCGGACTCACCAGCAAAGTTGTCCTGAGGCTGTTCGAGGACTCTGGAAATGTAGCTCTCCTCAAGGAACGTACAGTGTGTTGCCCATCACTGGGCACGCACAGAGGGCCTCCGAGGGATGCACCAATGGGCCTCGAAGTTGCTCAGCCCTCCCACAGGGGTCTGGAGGTACTCAGTGAACTTGCAGGGAACACGAGGCCTACCCGAGAGGCGTAGGAGTCCTCAGACGTGTACTTCCTTTAAAGTAAAGCATATAAGGGACTAAGAACTCATGTAAACAGCTGCATGCCTCCCTTTCTGCACGGCTACTAAGGGCCTAACCTGGAGGCAAGTTTTCACGTTGAGATTCCCTTTAGCTCTAGAGCTTGTCAGGCTGACCACCACCGCGGCCATGGAAGCCCCTGGTTTAGACAGAGCAAACTCATTTTCTCCCCAGAAGCATTCTTACAGTGTTTACAGGCCTGTCAAGAGGAGGGAATGGCAGGCACTTTCAATGCAGCGTGAATGCTGCCTTCAAAATGGGAAAGCAAGGCTAGTTCCAACAGGTCCCCTTTTCCAGGGGCACACTCAGCATGCACCCCTGTGGCTTCTAACAAGTCCGAGGAGACACAGGTTACCCTGTGTTTCCTTCCCTGACTCAACTTCTCGAAGTAGGGTGTTCTGCATCATGCGAACTGCCTCAACCAAGGAACGCCGTAAGCTGCTCCTCTGGGCCTGTGGCTATTCGAAAGCCTGCAGTGCCACAGGAAGAGCAGGACTTCAACTGCAGTAAGAACGCAAGCTGACTTCCTCTAGGAGGCACGGTGACTTCAGGCAGGACGTCTTAGATGGAATGCGAAGACGAGGGTTACCCTGAGTGCAGCTCAGGCTAGGGCAACGCGTAAGACTTCCACGCCGTGTGGGACGTGCCAGAACGGTGTTCGTGAACGTGTGCGAGGGCTGAGGAAATGAAGCTGCTCCAAAAGAGAGGGCAGTGCGTTTCCCTACACCCGGCATGCACAGAGGGGCTGTAACGGGCTCCGGGTCTGGACGTTGCTTAGCTGACCCAGGTGAGCCTGGGGTACTCAAGTGTTCCTGCGGGAATAGGGTGCCCAGGCTAGCGTCCTAGGTGTCCAGAAAACTGTGCTGCCGTTTAAGGAACGCAGAGCAGAGGCCAGCGCCTCATGGAAACTGCTGCACGCCTCTGTTTCTGCACGGCAAATCAGGGCTTTACTTCCAGGCATGTGTTCATGCTGGGTGTGCCGGTAGCGATATAGCAGGGTAAGATGCTGACTTTCTCCTCGAGCAGAGTGACTTCACGTACGAGGGCCTCGAAGTACTCCAAGCACAGTGTTCTCTCATGGCAGCTCACACAAGGACCATGAGAAGTTTTCTGTGCACTTCGGACTCACCAGCAAAGTTGTCCTGAGGCCGTTCGAGGACTCTGGAAATGTAGCTCTCCTCAAGGAACGTACAGTGTGTTGCCCATCACTGGGCACGCACAGAGGGCCTCCGAGGGATGCACCAATGGGCCTCGAAGTTGCTCAGCCGGCCCACAGGGGTCTGGAGGTACTCAGTGAACTTGCAGGGAACACGAGGCCTACCCGAGAGGCCTAGGAGTCCTCAGACGTGTACTTCCTTTAAAGTAAAGCATATAAGGGACTAAGAACTCATGGAAACAGCTGCATGCCTCCCTTTCTGCACGGCTACTAAGGGCCTAACCTGGAGGCAAGTTTTCACGTTGAGATTCCCTTTAGCTCTAGAGCTTGTCAGGCTGACCACCACCGCGGCCATGGAAGCCCCTGGTTTAGACAGAGCAAACTCATTTTCTCCCCAGAAGCATTCTTACAGTGTTTACAGGCCTGTCAAGAGGAGGGAATGGCAGGCAGTTTCAATGCAGCGTGAACGCTGCCTTCAAAACGGGAAAGCAAGGCTAGTTCCAGCAGGTCCCCTTTTCCAGGGACACACTCAGCATGCACCCCTGTGGCTTCTAACAAGTCCGAGGAGACACAGGTTACCCTGTGTTTCCTTCCCTGACTCAACTTCTCGAAGTAGGGTGTTCTGCATCATGCGAACTGCCTCAACCAAGGAACGCCGTAAGCTGCTCCTCTGGGCCTGTGGCTATTCGAAAGCCTGCAGTGCCACAGGAAGAACAGGACTTCAACTGCAGTAAGAACGCAAGCTGACTTCCTCTAGGAGGCACGGTGACTTCAGGCAGGACGTCTTAGATGGAATGCGAAGACGAGGGTTACCCTGAGTGCAGCTCAGGCTAGGGCAACGCGTAAGACTTCCACGCCGTGTGGGACGTGCCAGAACGGTGTTCGTGAACGTGTGCGAGGGCTGAGGAAATGAAGCTGCTCCAAAAGAGAGGGCAGTGCGTTTCCCTACACCCGGCATGCACAGAGGGGCTGTAACGGGCTCCGGGTCTGGACGTTGCTTAGCTGACCCAGGTGAGCCTGGGGTACTCAAGTGTTCCTGCGGGAATAGGGTGCCCAGGCTAGCGTCCTAGGTGTCCAGAAAACTGTGCTGCCGTTTAAGGAACGCAGAGCAGAGGCCAGCGCCTCATGGAAACTGCTGCACGCCTCTGCTTCTGCACGGCAAATCAGGGCCTTACTTCCAGGCATGTGTTCATGCTGGGTGTGCCGGTAGCGATATAGCAGGGTAAGATGCTGACTTTCTCCTCGAGCAGAGTGACTTCACGTACGAGGGCCTCGAAGTACTCCAAGCACAGTGTTCTCTCATGGCAGCTCACACAAGGACCATGAGAAGTTTTCTGTGCACTTCGGACTCACCAGCAAAGTTGTCCTGAGGCCGTTCGAGGACTCTGGAAATGTAGCTCTCCTCAAGGAACGTACAGTGTGTTGCCCATCACTGGGCACGCACAGAGGGCCCCGGAGGGATGCACCAATGGGCCTCGAAGTTGCTCAGCCGGCCCACAGGGGTCTGGAGGTACTCAGTGAACTTGCAGGGAAAACGAGGCCTACCCGAGAGGCCTAGGAGTCCTCAGACGTGTACTTCCTTTAAAGTAAAGCATATAAGGGACTAAGAACTCATGGAAACAGCTGCATGCCTCCCTTTCTGCACGGCTACTAAGGGCCTAACCTGGAGGCAAGTTTTCACGTTGAGATTCCCTTTAGCTCTAGAGCTTGTCAGGCTGACCACCACCGCGGCCATGGAAGCCCCTGGTTTAGACAGAGCAAACTCATTTTCTCCCCAGAAGCATTCTGACAGTGTTTACAGGCCTGTCAAGAGGAGGGAATGGCAGGCAGTTTCAATGCAGCGTGAACGCTGCCTTCAAAACGGGAAAGCAAGGCTAGTTCCAGCAGGTCCCCTTTTCCAGGGACACACTCAGCATGCACCCCTGTGGCTTCTAAGAAGTCCGAGGAGACACAGGTTACCCTGTGTTTCCTTCCCTGACTCAACTTCTCGAAGTAGGGTGTTCTGCATCATGCGAACTGCCTCAACCAAGGAACGCCGTAAGCTGCTCCTCTGGGCCTGTGGCTATTCGAAAGCCTGCAGTGCCACAGGAAGAACAGGACTTCAACTGCAGTAAGAACGCAAGCTGACTTCCTCTAGGAGGCACGGTGACTTCAGGCAGGACGTCTTAGGTGGAATGCGAAGACGAGGGTTACCCTGAGTGCAGCTCAGGCTAGGGCAACGCGTAAGACTTCAACGCCGTGTGGGACGTGCCAGAACGCTGTTCGTGAACGTGTGCGAGGGCTGAGGAAATGAAGCTGCTCCAAAAGAGAGGGCAGTGCGTTTCCCTACACCCGGCATGCACAGAGGGGCTGTAACGGGCTCCGGGTCTGGACGTTGCTTAGCTGACCCAGGTGAGCCTGGGGTACTCAAGTGTTCCTGCGGGAATAGGGTGCCCAGGCTAGCGTCCTAGGTGTCCAGAAAACTGTGCTGCCGTTCAAGGAACGCAGAGCAGAGGCCAGCGCCTCATGGAAACTGCTGCACGCCTCTGCTTCTGCACGGCAAATCAGGGCCTTACTTCCAGGCATGTGTTCATGCTGGGTGTGCCGGTAGCGATATAGCAGGGTAAGATGCTGACTTTCTCCTCGAGCAGAGTGACTTCACGTACGAGGGCCTCGAAGTGCTCCAAGCACAGTGTTCTCTCATGGCAGCTCACACAAGGACCATGAGAAGTTTTCTGTGCACTTCGGACGCACCAGCAATGTTGTCCTGAGGCCGTTCCAGGACTCTGGAAATGTAGCTCTCCTCAAGGAACGTACAGTGTGTTGCCCATCACTGGGCACGCACAGAGGGCCTCCGAGGGATGCACCAATGGGCCTCGAAATTGCTCAGCCGGCCCACAGGGGTCTGGAGGTACTCAGTGAACTTGCAGGAAAACGAGGTCTACCCGAGAGGCCTAGGAGTCCTCAGACGTGTACTTCCTTTAAAGTAAAGCATATAAGGGACAAAGAACTCATGGAAATAGCTGCATGCCTCCCTTTCTGCACGGCTACTAAGGGCCTAACCTGGAGGCAACTTTTCACGTTGAGATTCCCTTTAGCTCTAGAGCTTGTCAGGCTGACCACCACCGCGGCCATGGAAGCCCCTGGTTTAGACAGAGCAAACTCATTTTCTCCCCAGAAGCATTCTTACAGTGTTTACAGGCCTGTCAAGAGGAGGGAATGGCAGGCAGTTTCAATGCAGCGTGAACGCTGCCTTCAAAATGGGAAAGCAAGGCTAGTTCCAACAGGTCCCCTTTTCCAGGGGCACACTCAGCATGCACCCCTGTGGCTTCTAAGAAGTCCGAGGAGACACAGGTTACCCTGTGTTTCCTTCCCTGACTCAACTTCTCGAAGTAGGGTGTTGTGCATCATGCGAACTGCCTCAACCAAGGAACGCCGTAAGCTGCTCCTCTGGGCCTGTGGCTATTCGAAAGCCTGCAGTGCCACAGGAAGAACAGGACTTCAACTGCAGTAAGAACGCAAGCTGACTTCCTCTAGGAGGCACGGTGACTTCAGGCAGGACGTCTTAGGTGGAATGCGAAGACGAGGGTTACCCTGAGTGCAGCTCAGGCTAGGGCAACGCGTAAGACTTGCACGCCGTGTGGGACGTGCCAGAACGGTGTTCGTGAACGTGTGCGAGGGCTGAGGAAATGAAGCTGCTCCAAAAGAGAGGGCAGTGCGTTTCCCTACACCCGGCATGCACAGAGGGGCTGTAACGGGCTCCGGGTCTGGACGTTGCTTAGCTGACCCAGGTGAGCCTGGGGTACTCAAGTGTTCCTGCGGGAATAGGGTGCCCAGGCTAGCGTCCTAGGTGTCCAGAAAACTGTGCTGCCATTCAAGGAACGCAGAGCAGAGGCCAGCGCCTCATGGAAACTGCTGCACGCCTCTGCTTCTGCACGGCAAATCAGGGCCTTACTTCCAGGCATGTGTTCATGCTGGGTGTGCCGGTAGCGATATAGCAGGGTAAGATGCTGACTTTCTCCTCGAGCAGAGTGACTTCACGTACGAGGGCCTCGAAGTACTCCAAGCACAGTGTTCTCTCATGGCAGCTCACACAAGGACCATGAGAAGATTTCTGTGCACTTCGGACTCACCAGCAAAGTTGTCCTGAGGCCGTTCGAGGACTCTGGAAATGTAGCTCTCCTCAAGGAACGTACAGTGTGTTGCCCATCACTGGGCACGCACAGAGGGCCCCGGAGGGATGCACCAATGGGCCTCGAAGTTGCTCAGCCGGCCCACAGGGGTCTGGAGGTACTCAGTGAACTTGCAGGGAAAACGAGGCCTACCCGAGAGGCCTAGGAGTCCTCAGACGTGTACTTCCTTTAAAGTAAAGCATATAAGGGACTAAGAACTCATGGAAACAGCTGCATGCCTCCCTTTCTGCACGGCTACTAAGGGCCTAACCTGGAGGCAAGTTTTCACGTTGAGATTCCCTTTAGCTCTAGAGCTTGTCAGGCTGACCACCACCGCGGCCATGGAAGCCCCTGGTTTAGACAGAGCAAACTCATTTTCTCCCCAGAAGCATTCTGACAGTGTTTACAGGCCTGTCAAGAGGAGGGAATGGCAGGCAGTTTCAATGCAGCGTGAACGCTGCCTTCAAAACGGGAAAGCAAGGCTAGTTCCAGCAGGTCCCCTTTTCCAGGGACACACTCAGCATGCACCCCTGTGGCTTCTAAGAAGTCCGAGGAGACACAGGTTACCCTGTGTTTCCTTCCCTGACTCAACTTCTCGAAGTAGGGTGTTCTGCATCATGCGAACTGCCTCAACCAAGGAACGCCGTAAGCTGCTCCTCTGGGCCTGTGGCTATTCGAAAGCCTGCAGTGCCACAGGAAGAACAGGACTTCAACTGCAGTAAGAACGCAAGCTGACTTCCTCTAGGAGGCACGGTGACTTCAGGCAGGACGTCTTAGGTGGAATGCGAAGACGAGGGTTACCCTGAGTGCAGCTCAGGCTAGGGCAACGCGTAAGACTTCCACGCCGTGTGGGACGTGCCAGAACGGTGTTCGTGAACGTGTGCGAGGGCTGAGGAAATGAAGCTGCTCCAAAAGAGAGGGCAGTGCGTTTCCCTACACCCGGCATGCACAGAGGGGCTGTAACGGGCTCCGGGTCTGGACGTTGCTTAGCTGACCCAGGTGAGCCTGGGGTACTCAAGTGTTCCTGCGGGAATAGGGTGCCCAGGCTAGCGTCCTAGGTGTCCAGAAAACTGTGCTGCCGTTTAAGGAACGCAGAGCAGAGGCCAGCGCCTCATGGAAACTGCTGCACGCCTCTGCTTCTGCACGGCAAATCAGGGCCTTACTTCCAGGCATGTGTTCATGCTGGGTGTGCCGGTAGCGATATAGCAGGGTAAGATGCTGACTTTCTCCTCGAGCAGAGTGACTTCACGTACGAGGGCCTCGAAGTACTCCAAGCACAGTGTTCTCTCATGGCAGCTCACACAAGGACCATGAGAAGTTTTCTGTGCACTTCGGACTCACCAGCAAAGTTGTCCTGAGGCCGTTCGAGGACTCTGGAAATGTAGCTCTCCTCAAGGAACGTACAGTGTGTTGCCCATCACTGGGCACGCACAGAGGGCCCCGGAGGGATGCACCAATGGGCCTCGAAGTTGCTCAGCCGGCCCACAGGGGTCTGGAGGTACTCAGTGAACTTGCAGGGAAAACGAGGCCTACCCGAGAGGCCTAGGAGTCCTCAGACGTGTACTTCCTTTAAAGTAAAGCATATAAGGGACTAAGAACTCATGGAAACAGCTGCATGCCTCCCTTTCTGCACGGCTACTAAGGGCCTAACCTGGAGGCAAGTTTTCACGTTGAGATTCCCTTTAGCTCTAGAGCTTGTCAGGCTGACCACCACCGCGGCCATGGAAGCCCCTGGTTTAGACAGAGCAAACTCATTTTCTCCCCAGAAGCATTCTGACAGTGTTTACAGGCCTGTCAAGAGGAGGGAATGGCAGGCAGTTTCAATGCAGCGTGAACGCTGCCTTCAAAACGGGAAAGCAAGGCTAGTTCCAGCAGGTCCCCTTTTCCAGGGACACACTCAGCATGCACCCCTGTGGCTTCTAAGAAGTCCGAGGAGACACAGGTTACCCTGTGTTTCCTTCCCTGACTCAACTTCTCGAAGTAGGGTGTTCTGCATCATGCGAACTGCCTCAACCAAGGAACGCCGTAAGCTGCTCCTCTGGGCCTGTGGCTATTCGAAAGCCTGCAGTGCCACAGGAAGAACAGGACTTCAACTGCAGTAAGAACGCAAGCTGACTTCCTCTAGGAGGCACGGTGACTTCAGGCAGGACGTCTTAGATGGAATGCGAAGACGAGGGTTACCCTGAGTGCAGCTCAGGCTAGGGCAACGCGTAAGACTTCAACGCCGTGTGGGACGTGCCAGAACGCTGTTCGTGAACGTGTGCGAGGGCTGAGGAAATGAAGCTGCTCCAAAAGAGAGGGCAGTGCGTTTCCCTACACCCGGCATGCACAGAGGGGCTGTAACGGGCTCCGGGTCTGGACGTTGCTTAGCTGACCCAGGTGAGCCTGGGGTACTCAAGTGTTCCTGCGGGAATAGGGTGCCCAGGCTAGCGTCCTAGGTGTCCAGAAAACTGTGCTGCCGTTCAAGGAACGCAGAGCAGAGGCCAGCGCCTCATGGAAACTGCTGCACGCCTCTGCTTCTGCACGGCAAATCAGGGCCTTACTTCCAGGCATGTGTTCATGCTGGGTGTGCCGGTAGCGATATAGCAGGGTAAGATGCTGACTTTCTCCTCGAGCAGAGTGACTTCACGTACGAGGGCCTCGAAGTGCTCCAAGCACAGTGTTCTCTCATGGCAGCTCACACAAGGACCATGAGAAGTTTTCTGTGCACTTCGGACGCACCAGCAATGTTGTCCTGAGGCCGTTCCAGGACTCTGGAAATGTAGCTCTCCTCAAGGAACGTACAGTGTGTTGCCCATCACTGGGCACGCACAGAGGGCCTCCGAGGGATGCACCAATGGGCCTCGAAATTGCTCAGCCGGCCCACAGGGGTCTGGAGGTACTCAGTGAACTTGCAGGAAAACGAGGTCTACCCGAGAGGCCTAGGAGTCCTCAGACGTGTACTTCCTTTAAAGTAAAGCATATAAGGGACAAAGAACTCATGGAAATAGCTGCATGCCTCCCTTTCTGCACGGCTACTAAGGGCCTAACCTGGAGGCAACTTTTCACGTTGAGATTCCCTTTAGCTCTAGAGCTTGTCAGGCTGACCACCACCGCGGCCATGGAAGCCCCTGGTTTAGACAGAGCAAACTCATTTTCTCCCCAGAAGCATTCTTACAGTGTTTACAGGCCTGTCAAGAGGAGGGAATGGCAGGCAGTTTCAATGCAGCGTGAACGCTGCCTTCAAAATGGGAAAGCAAGGCTAGTTCCAACAGGTCCCCTTTTCCAGGGGCACACTCAGCATGCACCCCTGTGGCTTCTAAGAAGTCCGAGGAGACACAGGTTACCCTGTGTTTCCTTCCCTGACTCAACTTCTCGAAGTAGGGTGTTGTGCATCATGCGAACTGCCTCAACCAAGGAACGCCGTAAGCTGCTCCTCTGGGCCTGTGGCTATTCGAAAGCCTGCAGTGCCACAGGAAGAACAGGACTTCAACTGCAGTAAGAACGCAAGCTGACTTCCTCTAGGAGGCACGGTGACTTCAGGCAGGACGTCTTAGGTGGAATGCGAAGACGAGGGTTACCCTGAGTGCAGCTCAGGCTAGGGCAACGCGTAAGACTTGCACGCCGTGTGGGACGTGCCAGAACGGTGTTCGTGAACGTGTGCGAGGGCTGAGGAAATGAAGCTGCTCCAAAAGAGAGGGCAGTGCGTTTCCCTACACCCGGCATGCACAGAGGGGCTGTAACGGGCTCCGGGTCTGGACGTTGCTTAGCTGACCCAGGTGAGCCTGGGGTACTCAAGTGTTCCTGCGGGAATAGGGTGCCCAGGCTAGCGTCCTAGGTGTCCAGAAAACTGTGCTGCTATTCAAGGAACGCAGAGCAGAGGCCAGCGCCTCATGGAAACTGCTGCACGCCTCTGCTTCTGCACGGCAAATCAGGGCCTTACTTCCAGGCATGTGTTCATGCTGGGTGTGCCGGTAGCGATATAGCAGGGTAAGATGCTGACTTTCTCCTCGAGCAGAGTGACTTCACGTACGAGGGCCTCGAAGTACTCCAAGCACAGTGTTCTCTCATGGCAGCTCACACAAGGACCATGAGAAGATTTCTGTGCACTTCGGACTCACCAGCAAAGTTGTCCTGAGGCCGTTCGAGGACTCTGGAAATGTAGCTCTCCTCAAGGAACGTACAGTGTGTTGCCCATCACTGGGCACGCACAGAGGGCCCCGGAAGGATGCACCAATGGGCCTCGAAGTTGCTCAGCCGGCCCACAGGGGTCTGGAGGTACTCTGTGAACTTGCAGGGAAAACGAGGCCTACCCGAGAGGCCTAGGAGTCCTCAGACGTGTACTTCCTTTAAAGTAAAGCATATAAGGGACTAAGAACTCATGGAAACAGCTGCATGCCTCCCTTTCTGCACGGCTACTAAGGGCCTAACCTGGAGGCAAGTTTTCACGTTGAGATTCCCTTTAGCTCTAGAGCTTGTCAGGCTGACCACCACCGCGGCCATGGAAGCCCCTGGTTTAGACAGAGCAAACTCATTTTCTCCCCAGAAGCATTCTGACAGTGTTTACAGGCCTGTCAAGAGGAGGGAATGGCAGGCAGTTTCAATGCAGCGTGAACGCTGCCTTCAAAACGGGAAAGCAAGGCTAGTTCCAGCAGGTCCCCTTTTCCAGGGACACACTCAGCATGCACCCCTGTGGCTTCTAAGAAGTCCGAGGAGACACAGGTTACCCTGTGTTTCCTTCCCTGACTCAACTTCTCGAAGTAGGGTGTTCTGCATCATGCGAACTGCCTCAACCAAGGAACGCCGTAAGCTGCTCCTCTGGGCCTGTGGCTATTCGAAAGCCTGCAGTGCCACAGGAAGAACAGGACTTCAACTGCAGTAAGAACGCAAGCTGACTTCCTCTAGGAGGCACGGTGACTTCAGGCAGGACGTCTTAGGTGGAATGCGAAGACGAGGGTTACCCTGAGTGCAGCTCAGGCTAGGGCAACGCGTAAGACTTCAACGCCGTGTGGGACGTGCCAGAACGCTGTTCGTGAACGTGTGCGAGGGCTGAGGAAATGAAGCTGCTCCAAAAGAGAGGGCAGTGCGTTTCCCTACACCCGGCATGCACAGAGGGGCTGTAACGGGCTCCGGGTCTGGACGTTGCTTAGCTGACCCAGGTGAGCCTGGGGTACTCAAGTGTTCCTGCGGGAATAGGGTGCCCAGGCTAGCGTCCTAGGTGTCCAGAAAACTGTGCTGCCGTTCAAGGAACGCAGAGCAGAGGCCAGCGCCTCATGGAAACTGCTGCACGCCTCTGCTTCTGCACGGCAAATCAGGGCCTTACTTCCAGGCATGTGTTCATGCTGGGTGTGCCGGTAGCGATATAGCAGGGTAAGATGCTGACTTTCTCCTCGAGCAGAGTGACTTCACGTACGAGGGCCTCGAAGTGCTCCAAGCACAGTGTTCTCTCATGGCAGCTCACACAAGGACCATGAGAAGTTTTCTGTGCACTTCGGACGCACCAGCAATGTTGTCCTGAGGCCGTTCCAGGACTCTGGAAATGTAGCTCTCCTCAAGGAACGTACAGTGTGTTGCCCATCACTGGGCACGCACAGAGGGCCTCCGAGGGATGCACCAATGGGCCTCGAAATTGCTCAGCCGGCCCACAGGGGTCTGGAGGTACTCAGTGAACTTGCAGGAAAACGAGGTCTACCCGAGAGGCCTAGGAGTCCTCAGACGTGTACTTCCTTTAAAGTAAAGCATATAAGGGACAAAGAACTCATGGAAATAGCTGCATGCCTCCCTTTCTGCACGGCTACTAAGGGCCTAACCTGGAGGCAACTTTTCACGTTGAGATTCCCTTTAGCTCTAGAGCTTGTCAGGCTGACCACCACCGCGGCCATGGAAGCCCCTGGTTTAGACAGAGCAAACTCATTTTCTCCCCAGAAGCATTCTTACAGTGTTTACAGGCCTGTCAAGAGGAGGGAATGGCAGGCAGTTTCAATGCAGCGTGAACGCTGCCTTCAAAATGGGAAAGCAAGGCTAGTTCCAACAGGTCCCCTTTTCCAGGGGCACACTCAGCATGCACCCCTGTGGCTTCTAAGAAGTCCGAGGAGACACAGGTTACCCTGTGTTTCCTTCCCTGACTCAACTTCTCGAAGTAGGGTGTTCTGCATCATGCGAACTGCCTCAACCAAGGAACGCCGTAAGCTGCTCCTCTGGGCCTGTGGCTATTCGAAAGCCTGCAGTGCCACAGGAAGAACAGGACTTCAACTGCAGTAAGAACGCAAGCTGACTTCCTCTAGGAGGCACGGTGACTTCAGGCAGGACGTCTTAGGTGGAATGCGAAGACGAGGGTTACCCTGAGTGCAGCTCAGGCTAGGGCAACGCGTAAGACTTGCACGCCGTGTGGGACGTGCCAGAACGGTGTTCGTGAACGTGTGCGAGGGCTGAGGAAATGAAGCTGCTCCAAAAGAGAGGGCAGTGCGTTTCCCTACACCCGGCATGCACAGAGGGGCTGTAACGGGCTCCGGGTCTGGACGTTGCTTAGCTGACCCAGGTGAGCCTGGGGTACTCAAGTGTTCCTGCGGGAATAGGGTGCCCAGGCTAGCGTCCTAGGTGTCCAGAAAACTGTGCTGCCGTTTAAGGAACGCAGAGCAGAGGCCAGCGCCTCATGGAAACTGCTGCACGCCTCTGCTTCTGCACGGCAAATCAGGGCCTTACTTCCAGGCATGTGTTCATGCTGGGTGTGCCGGTAGCGATATAGCAGGGTAAGATGCTGACTTTCTCCTCGAGCAGAGTGACTTCACGTACGAGGGCCTCGAAGTACTCCAAGCACAGTGTTCTCTCATGGCAGCTCACACAAGGACCATGAGAAGATTTCTGTGCACTTCGGACTCACCAGCAAAGTTGTCCTGAGGCCGTTCGAGGACTCTGGAAATGTAGCTCTCCTCAAGGAACGTACAGTGTGTTGCCCATCACTGGGCACGCACAGAGGGCCCCGGAGGGATGCACCAATGGGCCTCGAAGTTGCTCAGCCGGCCCACAGGGGTCTGGAGGTACTCAGTGAACTTGCAGGGAAAACGAGGCCTACCCGAGAGGCCTAGGAGTCCTCAGACGTGTACTTCCTTTAAAGTAAAGCATATAAGGGACTAAGAACTCATGGAAACAGCTGCATGCCTCCCTTTCTGCACGGCTACTAAGGGCCTAACCTGGAGGCAAGTTTTCACGTTGAGATTCCCTTTAGCTCTAGAGCTTGTCAGGCTGACCACCACCGCGGCCATGGAAGCCCCTGGTTTAGACAGAGCAAACTCATTTTCTCCCCAGAAGCATTCTGACAGTGTTTACAGGCCTGTCAAGAGGAGGGAATGGCAGGCAGTTTCAATGCAGCGTGAACGCTGCCTTCAAAACGGGAAAGCAAGGCTAGTTCCAGCAGGTCCCCTTTTCCAGGGACACACTCAGCATGCACCCCTGTGGCTTCTAAGAAGTCCGAGGAGACACAGGTTACCCTGTGTTTCCTTCCCTGACTCAACTTCTCGAAGTAGGGTGTTCTGCATCATGCGAACTGCCTCAACCAAGGAACGCCGTAAGCTGCTCCTCTGGGCCTGTGGCTATTCGAAAGCCTGCAGTGCCACAGGAAGAACAGGACTTCAACTGCAGTAAGAACGCAAGCTGACTTCCTCTAGGAGGCACGGTGACTTCAGGCAGGACGTCTTAGGTGGAATGCGAAGACGAGGGTTACCCTGAGTGCAGCTCAGGCTAGGGCAACGCGTAAGACTTCAACGCCGTGTGGGACGTGCCAGAACGCTGTTCGTGAACGTGTGCGAGGGCTGAGGAAATGAAGCTGCTCCAAAAGAGAGGGCAGTGCGTTTCCCTACACCCGGCATGCACAGAGGGGCTGTAACGGGCTCCGGGTCTGGACGTTGCTTAGCTGACCCAGGTGAGCCTGGGGTACTCAAGTGTTCCTGCGGGAATAGGGTGCCCAGGCTAGCGTCCTAGGTGTCCAGAAAACTGTGCTGCCGTTCAAGGAACGCAGAGCAGAGGCCAGCGCCTCATGGAAACTGCTGCACGCCTCTGCTTCTGCACGGCAAATCAGGGCCTTACTTCCAGGCATGTGTTCATGCTGGGTGTGCCGGTAGCGATATAGCAGGGTAAGATGCTGACTTTCTCCTCGAGCAGAGTGACTTCACGTACGAGGGCCTCGAAGTGCTCCAAGCACAGTGTTCTCTCATGGCAGCTCACACAAGGACCATAAGAAGTTTTCTGTGCACTTCGGACGCACCAGCAATGTTGTCCTGAGGCCGTTCGAGGACTCTGGAAATGTAGCTCTCCTCAAGGAACGTACAGTGTGTTGCCCATCACTGGGCACGCACAGAGGGCCTCCGAGGGATGCACCAATGGGCCTCGAAGTTGCTCAGCCGGCCCACAGGGGTCTGGAGGTACTCAGTGAACTTGCAGGGAAAACGAGGCCTACCCGAGAGGCCTAGGAGTCCTCAGACGTGTACTTCCTTTAAAGTAAAGCATATAAGGGACTAAGAACTCATGGAAACAGCTGCATGCCTCCCTTTCTGCACGGCTACTAAGGGCCTAACCTGGAGGCAAGTTTTCACGTTGAGATTCCCTTTAGCTCTAGAGCTTGTCAGGCTGACCACCACCGCGGCCATGGAAGCCCCTGGTTTAGACAGAGCAAACTCATTTTCTCCCCAGAAGCATTCTTACAGTGTTTACAGGCCTGTCAAGAGGAGGGAATGGCAGGCACTTTCAATGCAGCGTGAACGCTGCCTTCAAAACGGGAAAGCAAGTCTAGTTCCAGCAGGTCCCCTTTTCCAGGGGCACACTCAGCATGCACCCCTGTGGCTTCTAACAAGTCCGAGGAGACACAGGTTACCCTGTGTTTCCTTCCCTGACTCAACTTCTCGAAGTAGGGTGTTCTGCATCATGCGAACTGCCTCAACCAAGGAACGTCGTAATCTGCTCCTCTGGGCCTGTGGCTATTCGAAAGCCTGCAGTGCCACAGGAAGAACAGGACTTCAACTACAGTAAGAACGCAAGCTGACTTCCTCTAGGAGGCACGGTGACTTCAGGCAGGACGTCTTAGATGGAATGCGAAGACGAGGGTTACCCTGAGTGCAGCTCAGGCTAGGGCAACGCGTAAGACTTGCACGCCGTGTGGGACGTGCCAGAACGGTGTTCGTGAACGTGTGCGAGGGCTGAGGAAATGAAGCTGCTCCAAAAGAGAGGGCAGTGCGTTTCCCTACACCCGGCATGCACAGAGGGGCTGTAACGGGCTCCGGGTCTGGACGTTGCTTAGCTGACCCAGGTGAGCCTGGGGTACTCAAGTGTTCCTGCGGGAATAGGGTGCCCAGGCTAGCGTCCTAGGTGTCCAGAAAACTGTGCTGCCGTTTAAGGAACGCAGAGCAGAGGCCAGCGCCTCATGGAAACTGCTGCACGCCTCTGCTTCTGCACGGCAAATCAGGGCCTTACTTCCAGGCATGTGTTCATGCTGGGTGTGCCGGTAGCGATATAGCAGGGTAAGATGCTGACTTTCTCCTCGAGCAGAGTGACTTCACGTACGAGGGCCTCGAAGTACTCCAAGCACAGTGTTCTCTCATGGCAGCTCACACAAGGACCATGAGAAGTTTTCTGTGCACTTCGGACTCACCAGCAAAGTTGTCCTGAGGCTGTTCGAGGACTCTGGAAATGTAGCTCTCCTCAAGGAACGTACAGTGTGTTGCCCATCACTGGGCACGCACAGAGGGCCTCCGAGGGATGCACCAATGGGCCTCGAAGTTGCTCAGCCGTCCCACAGGGGTCTGGAGGTACTCAGTGAACTTGCAGGGAACACGAGGCCTACCCGAGAGGCCTAGGAGTCCTCAGACGTGTACTTCCTTTAAAGTAAAGCATATAAGGGACTAAGAACTCATGGAAACAGCTGCATGCCTCCCTTTCTGCACGGCTACTAAGGGCCTAACCTGGAGGCAAGTTTTCACGTTGAGATTCCCTTTAGCTCTAGAGCTTGTCAGGCTGACCACCACCGCGGCCATGGAAGCCCGTGGTTTAGACAGAGCAAACTCATTTTCTCCCCAGAAGCATTCTTACAGTGTTTACAGGCCTGTCAAGAGGAGGGAATGGCAGGCACTTTCAATGCAGCGTGAACGCTGCCTTCAAAATGGGAAAGCAAGGCTAGTGCCAACAGGTCCCCTTTTCCAGGGGCACACTCAGCATGCACCCCTGTGGCTTCTAAGAAGTCCGAGGAGACACAGGTTACCCTGTGTTTCCTTCCCTGACTCAACTTCTCGAAGTAGGGTGTTCTGCATCATGCGAACTGCCTCAACCAAGGAACGCCGTAAGCTGCTCCTCTGGGCCTGTGGCTATTCGAAAGCCTGCAGTGCCACAGGAAGAACAGGACTTCAACTGCAGTAAGAACGCAAGCTGACTTCCTCTAGGAGGCACGGTGACTTCAGGCAGGACGTCTTAGATGGAATGCGAAGACGAGGGTTACCCTGAGTGCAGCTCAGGCTAGGGCAACGCGTAAGACTTCCACGCCGTGTGGGACGTGCCAGAACGGTGTTCGTGAACGTGTGCGAGGGCTGAGGAAATGAAGCTGCTCCAAAAGAGAGGGCAGTGCGTTTCCCTACACCCGGCATGCACAGAGGGGCTGTAACGGGCTCCGGGTCTGGACGTTGCTTAGCTGACCCAGGTGAGCCTGGGGTACTCAAGTGTTCCTGCGGGAATAGGGTGCCCAGGCTAGCGTCCTAGGTGTCCAGAAAACTGTGCTGCCGTTTAAGGAACGCAGAGCAGAGGCCAGCGCCTCATGGAAACTGCTGCACGCCTCTGCTTCTGCACGGCAAATCAGGGCCTTACTTCCAGGCATGTGTTCATGCTGGGTGTGCCGGTAGCGATATAGCAGGGTAAGATGCTGACTTTCTCCTCGAGCAGAGTGACTTCACGTACGAGGGCCTCGAAGTACTCCAAGCACAGTGTTCTCTCATGGCAGCTCACACAAGGACCATGAGAAGTTTTCTGTGCACTTCGGACTCACCAGCAAAGTTGTCCTGAGGCCGTTCGAGGACTCTGGAAATGTAGCTCTCCTCAAGGAACGTACAGTGTGTTGCCCATCACTGGGCACGCACAGAGGGCCTCCGAGGGATGCACCAATGGGCCTCGAAGTTGCTCAGCCGTCCCACAGGGGTCTGGAGGTACTCAGTGAACTTGCAGGGAACACGAGGCCTACCCGAGAGGCCTAGGAGTCCTCAGACGTGTACTTCCTTTAAAGTAAAGCATATAAGGGACTAAGAACTCATGGAAACAGCTGCATGCCTCCCTTTCTGCACGGCTACTAAGGGCCTAACCTGGAGGCAAGTTTTCACGTTGAGATTCCCTTTAGCTCTAGAGCTTGTCAGGCTGACCACCACCGCGGCCATGGAAGCCCCTGGTTTAGACAGAGCAAACTCATTTTCTCCCCAGAAGCATTCTTACAGTGTTTACAGGCCTGTCAAGAGGAGGGTATGGCAGGCACTTTCAATGCAGCGTGAACGCTGCCTTCAAAATGGGAAAGCAAGGCTAGTGCCAACAGGTCCCCTTTTCCAGGGGCACACTCAGCATGCACCCCTGTGGCTTCTAACAAGTCCGAGGAGACACAGGTTACCCTGTGTTTCCTTCCCTGACTCAACTTCTCGAAGTAGGGTGTTCTGCATCATGCGAACTGCCTCAACCAAGGAACGCCGTAAGCTGCTCCTCTGGGCCTGTGGCTATTCGAAAGCCTGCAGTGCCACAGGAAGAACAGGACTTCAACTGCAGTAAGAACGCAAGCTGACTTCCTCTAGGAGGCACGGTGACTTCAGGCAGGACGTCTTAGATGGAATGCGAAGACGAGGGTTACCCTGAGTGCAGCTCAGGCTAGGGCAACGCGTAAGACTTCCACGCCGTGTGGGACGTGCCAGAACGGTGTTCGTGAACGTGTGCGAGGGCTGAGGAAATGAAGCTGCTCCAAAAGAGAGGGCAGTGCGTTTCCCTACACCCGGCATGCACAGAGGGGCTGTAACGGGCTCCGGGTCTGGACGTTGCTTAGCTGACCCAGGTGAGCCTGGGGTACTCAAGTGTTCCTGCGGGAATAGGGTGCCCAGGCTAGCGTCCTAGGTGTCCAGAAAACTGTGCTGCCGTTTAAGGAACGCAGAGCAGAGGCCAGCGCCTCATGGAAACTGCTGCACGCCTCTGTTTCTGCACGGCAAATCAGGGCTTTACTTCCAGGCATGTGTTCATGCTGGGTGTGCCGGTAGCGATATAGCAGGGTAAGATGCTGACTTTCTCCTCGAGCAGAGTGACTTCACGTACGAGGGCCTCGAAGTACTCCAAGCACAGTGTTCTCTCATGGCAGCTCACACAAGGACCATGAGAAGTTTTCTGTGCACTTCGGACTCACCAGCAAAGTTGTCCTGAGGCCGTTCGAGGACTCTGGAAATGTAGCTCTCCTCAAGGAACGTACAGTGTGTTGCCCATCACTGGGCACGCACAGAGGGCCTCCGAGGGATGCACCAATGTGCCTCGAATTTGCTCAGCCGGCCCACAGGGGTCTGGAGGTACTCAGTGAACTTGCAGGGAACACGAGGCCTACCCGAGAGGCCTAGGAGTCCTCAGACGTGTACTTCCTTTAAAGTAAAGCATATAAGGGACTAAGAACTCATGGAAACAGCTGCATGCCTCCCTTTCTGCACGGCTACTAAGGGCCTAACCTGGAAGCAAGTTTTCACGTTGAGATTCCCTTTAGCTCTAGAGCTTGTCAGGCTGACCACCACCGCGGCCATGGAAGCCCCTGGTTTAGACAGAGCAAACTCATTTTCTCCCCAGAAGCATTCTGACAGTGTTTACAGGCCTGTCAAGAGGAGGGAATGGCAGGCAGTTTCAATGCAGCGTGAACGCTTCCTTCAAAACGGGAAAGCAAGGCTAGTTCCAGCAGGTCCCCTTTTCCAGGGGCACACTCAGCATGCACCCCTGTGGCTTCTAACAAGTCCGAGGAGACACAGGTTACCCTGTGTTTCCTTCCCTGACTCAACTTCTCGAAAGGGTGTTCTGCATCATGCGAACTGCCTCAACCAAGGAACGCCGTAAGCTGCTCCTCTGGGCCTGTGGCTATTCGAAAGCCTGCAGTGCCACAGGAAGAACAGGACTTCAACTGCAGTAAGAACGCAAGCTGACTTCCTCTAGGAGGCACGGTGACTTCAGGCAGGACGTCTTAGGTGGAATGCGAAGACGAGGGTTACCCTGAGTGCAGCTCAGGCTAGGGCAACGCGTAAGACTTCAACGCCGTGTGGGACGTGCCAGAACGCTGTTCGTGAACGTGTGCGAGGGCTGAGGAAATGAAGCTGCTCCAAAAGAGAGGGCAGTGCGTTTCCCTACACCCGGCATGCACAGAGGGGCTGTAACGGGCTCCGGGTCTGGACGTTGCTTAGCTGACCCAGGTGAGCCTGGGGTACTCAAGTGTTCCTGCGGGAATAGGGTGCCCAGGCTAGCGTCCTAGGTGTCCAGAAAACTGTGCTGCCGTTCAAGGAACGCAGAGCAGAGGCCAGCGCCTCATGGAAACTGCTGCACGCCTCTGCTTCTGCACGGCAAATCAGGGCCTTACTTCCAGGCATGTGTTCATGCTGGGTGTGCCGGTAGCGATATAGCAGGGTAAGATGCTGACTTTCTCCTCGAGCAGAGTGACTTCACGTACGAGGGCCTCGAAGTGCTCCAAGCACAGTGTTCTCTCATGGCAGCTCACACAAGGACCATGAGAAGTTTTCTGTGCACTTCGGACGCACCAGCAATGTTGTCCTGAGGCCGTTCCAGGACTCTGGAAATGTAGCTCTCCTCAAGGAACGTACAGTGTGTTGCCCATCACTGGGCACGCACAGAGGGCCTCCGAGGGATGCACCAATGGGCCTCGAAATTGCTCAGCCGGCCCACAGGGGTCTGGAGGTACTCAGTGAACTTGCAGGAAAACGAGGTCTACCCGAGAGGCCTAGGAGTCCTCAGACGTGTACTTCCTTTAAAGTAAAGCATATAAGGGACAAAGAACTCATGGAAATAGCTGCATGCCTCCCTTTCTGCACGGCTACTAAGGGCCTAACCTGGAGGCAACTTTTCACGTTGAGATTCCCTTTAGCTCTAGAGCTTGTCAGGCTGACCACCACCGCGGCCATGGAAGCCCCTGGTTTAGACAGAGCAAACTCATTTTCTCCCCAGAAGCATTCTTACAGTGTTTACAGGCCTGTCAAGAGGAGGGAATGGCAGGCACTTTCAATGCAGCGTGAACGCTGCCTTCCAAATGGGAAAGCAAGGCTAGTTCCAACAGGTCCCCTTTTCCAGGGGCACACTCAGCATGCACCCCTGTGGCTTCTAACAAGTCCGAGGAGACACAGGTTACCCTGTGTTTCCTTCCCTGACTCAACTTCTCGAAGTAGGGTGTTCTGCATCATGCGAACTGCCTCAACCAAGGAACGCCGTAAGCTGCTCCTCTGGGCCTGTGGCTATTCGAAAGCCTGCAGTGCCACAGGAAGAACAGGACTTCAACTGCAGTAAGAACGCAAGCTGACTTCCTCTAGGAGGCACGGTGACTTCAGGCAGGACGTCTTAGATGGAATGCGAAGACGAGGGTTACCCTGAGTGCAGCTCAGGCTAGGGCAACGCGTAAGACTTGCACGCCGTGTGGGACGTGCCAGAACGGTGTTCGTGAACGTGTGCGAGGGCTGAGGAAATGAAGCTGCTCCAAAAGAGAGGGCAGTGCGTTTCCCTACACCCGGCATGCACAGAGGGGCTGTAACGGGCTCCGGGTCTGGACGTTGCTTAGCTGACCCAGGTGAGCCTGGGGTACTCAAGTGTTCCTGCGGGAATAGGGTGCCCAGGCTAGCGTCCTAGGTGTCCAGAAAACTGTGCTGCCGTTTAAGGAACGCAGAGCAGAGGCCAGCGCCTCATGGAAACTGCTGCACGCCTCTGCTTCTGCACGGCAAATCAGGGCCTTACTTCCAGGCATGTGTTCATGCTGGGTGTGCCGGTAGCGATATAGCAGGGTAAGATGCTGACTTTCTCCTCGAGCAGAGTGACTTCACGTACGAGGGCCTCGAAGTGCTCCAAGCACAGTGTTCTCTCATGGCAGCTCACACAAGGACCATAAGAAGTTTTCTGTGCACTTCGGACGCACCAGCAATGTTGTCCTGAGGCCGTTCCAGGACTCTGGAAATGTAGCTCTCCTCAAGGAACGTACAGTGTGTTGCCCATCACTGGGCACGCACAGAGGGCCTCCGAGGGATGCACCAATTGGCCTCGAAATTGCTCAGCCGGCCCACAGGGGTCTGGAGGTACTCAGTGAACTTGCAGGAAAACGAGGTCTACCCGAGAGGCCTAGGAGTCCTCAGACGTGTACTTCCTTTAAAGTAAAGCATATAAGGGACAAAGAACTCATGGAAATAGCTGCATGCCTCCCTTTCTGCACGGCTACTAAGGGCCTAACCTGGAGGCAACTTTTCACGTTGAGATTCCCTTTAGCTCTAGAGCTTGTCAGGCTGACCACCACCGCGGCCATGGAAGCCCCTGGTTTAGACAGAGCAAACTCATTTTCTCCCCAGAAGCATTCTGACAGTGTTTACAGGCCTGTCAAGAGGAGGGAATGGCAGGCAGTTTCAATGCAGCGTGAACGCTGCCTTCAAAACGGGAAAGCAAGGCTAGTTCCAGCAGGTCCCCTTTTCCAGGGACACACTCAGCATGCACCCCTGTGGCTTCTAACAAGTCCGAGGAGACACAGGTTACCCTGTGTTTCCTTCCCTGACTCAACTTCTCGAAGTAGGGTGTTCTGCATCATGCGAACTGCCTCAACCAAGGAACGCCGTAAGCTGCTCCTCTGGGCCTGTGGCTATTCGAAAGCCTGCAGTGCCACAGGAAGAACAGGACTTCAACTGCAGTAAGAACGCAAGCTGACTTCCTCTAGGAGGCACGGTGACTTCAGGCAGGACGTCTTAGGTGGAATGCGAAGACGAGGGTTACCCTGAGTGCAGCTCAGGCTAGGGCAACGCGTAAGACTTCAACGCCGTGTGGGACGTGCCAGAACGCTGTTCGTGAACGTGTGCGAGGGCTGAGGAAATGAAGCTGCTCCAAAAGAGAGGGCAGTGCGTTTCCCTACACCCGGCATGCACAGAGGGGCTGTAACGGGCTCCGGGTCTCGACGTTGCTTAGCTGACCCAGGTGAGCCTGGGGTACTCAAGTGTTCCTGCGGGAATAGGGTGCCCAGGCTAGCGTCCTAGGTGTCCAGAAAACTGTGCTGCCGTTTAAGGAACGCAGAGCAGAGGCCAGCGCCTCATGGAAACTGCTGCACGCCTCTGCTTCTGCACGGCAAATCAGGGCCTTACTTCCAGGCATGTGTTCATGCTGGGTGTGCCGGTAGCGATATAGCAGGGTAAGATGCTGACTTTCTCCTCGAGCAGAGTGACTTCACGTACGAGGGCCTCGAAGTGCTCCAAGCACAGTGTTCTCTCATGGCAGCTCACACAAGGACCATGAGAAGTTTTCTGTGCACTTCGGACGCACCAGCAATGTTGTCCTGAGGCCGTTCCAGGACTCTGGAAATGTAGCTCTCCTCAAGGAACGTACAGTGTGTTGCCCATCACTGGGCACGCACAGAGGGCCTCCGAGGGATGCACCAATGGGCCTCGAAATTGCTCAGCCGGCCCACAGGGGTCTGGAGGTACTCAGTGAACTTGCAGGAAAACGAGGTCTACCCGAGAGGCCTAGGAGTCCTCAGACGTGTACTTCCTTTAAAGTAAAGCATATAAGGGACAAAGAACTCATGGAAATAGCTGCATGCCTCCCTTTCTGCACGGCTACTAAGGGCCTAACCTGGAGGCAACTTTTCACGTTGAGATTCCCTTTAGCTCTAGAGCTTGTCAGGCTGACCACCACCGCGGCCATGGAAGCCCCTGGTTTAGACAGAGCAAACTCATTTTCTCCCCAGAAGCATTCTTACAGTGTTTACAGGCCTGTCAAGAGGAGGGAATGGCAGGCAGTTTCAATGCAGCGTGAACGCTGCCTTCAAAACGGGAAAGCAAGGCTAGTTCCAGCAGGTCCCCTTTTCCAGGGGCACACTCAGCATGCACCCCTGTGGCTTCTAAGAAGTCCGAGGAGACACAGGTTACCCTGTGTTTCCTTCCCTGACTCAACTTCTCGAAGTAGGGTGTTCTGCATCATGCGAACTGCCTCAACCAAGGAACGCCGTAAGCTGCTCCTCTGGGCCTGTGGCTATTCGAAAGCCTGCAGTGCCACAGGAAGAACAGGACTTCAACTGCAGTAAGAACGCAAGCTGACTTCCTCTAGGAGGCACGGTGACTTCAGGCAGGACGTCTTAGGTGGAATGCGAAGACGAGGGTTACCCTGAGTGCAGCTCAGGCTAGGGCAACGCGTAAGACTTCCACGCCGTGTGGGACGTGCCAGAACGGTGTTCGTGAACGTGTGCGAGGGCTGAGGAAATGAAGCTGCTCCAAAAGAGAGGGCAGTGCGTTTCCCTACACCCGGCATGCACAGAGGGGCTGTAACGGGCTCCGGGTCTGGACGTTGCTTAGCTGACCCAGGTGAGCCTGGGGTACTCAAGTGTTCCTGCGGGAATAGGGTGCCCAGGCTAGCGTCCTAGGTGTCCAGAAAACTGTGCTGCCGTTTAAGGAACGCAGAGCAGAGGCCAGCGCCTCATGGAAACTGCTGCACGCCTCTGCTTCTGCACGGCAAATCAGGGCCTTACTTCCAGGCATGTGTTCATGCTGGGTGTGCCGGTAGCGATATAGCAGGGTAAGATGCTGACTTTCTCCTCGAGCAGAGTGACTTCACGTACGAGGGCCTCGAAGTGCTCCAAGCACAGTGTTCTCTCATGGCAGCTCACACAAGGACCATGAGAAGTTTTCTGTGCACTTCGGACGCACCAGCAATGTTGTCCTGAGGCCGTTCGAGGACTCTGGAAATGTAGCTCTCCTCAAGGAACGTACAGTGTGTTGCCCATCACTGGGCACGCACAGAGGGCCCCGGAGGGATGCACCAATGGGCCTCGAAGTTGCTCAGCCGGCCCACAGGGGTCTGGAGGTACTCAGTGAACTTGCAGGGAAAACGAGGCCTACCCGAGAGGCCTAGGAGTCCTCAGACGTGTACTTCCTTTAAAGTAAAGCATATAAGGGACTAAGAACTCATGGAAACAGCTGCATGCCTCCCTTTCTGCACGGCTACTAAGGGCCTAACCTGGAGGCAACTTTTCACGTTGAGATTCCCTTTAGCTCTAGAGCTTGTCAGGCTGACCACCACCGCGGCCATGGAAGCCCCTGGTTTAGACAGAGCAAACTCATTTTCTCCCCAGAAGCATTCTGACAGTGTTTACAGGCCTGTCAAGAGGAGGGAATGGCAGGCAGTTTCAATGCAGCGTGAACGCTGCCTTCAAAACGGGAAAGCAAGGCTAGTTCCAGCAGGTCCCCTTTTCCAGGGACACACTCAGCATGCACCCCTGTGGCTTCTAACAAGTCCGAGGAGACACAGGTTACCCTGTGTTTCCTTCCCTGACTCAACTTCTCGAAGTAGGGTGTTCTGCATCATGCTAACTGCCTCAACCAAGGAACGCCGTAAGCTGCTCCTCTGGGCCTGTGGCTATTCGAAAGCCTGCAGTGCCACAGGAAGAACAGGACTTCAACTGCAGTAAGAACGCAAGCTGACTTCCTCTAGGAGGCACGGTGACTTCAGGCAGGACGTCTTAGATGGAATGCGAAGACGAGGGTTACCCTGAGTGCAGCTCAGGCTAGGGCAACGCGTAAGACTTCCACGCCGTGTGGGACGTGCCAGAACGGTGTTCGTGAACGTGTGCGAGGGCTGAGGAAATGAAGCTGCTCCAAAAGAGAGGGCAGTGCGTTTCCCTACACCCGGCATGCACAGAGGGGCTGTAACGGGCTCCGGGTCTGGACGTTGCTTAGCTGACCCAGGTGAGCCTGGGGTACTCAAGTGTTCCTGCGGGAATAGGGTGCCCAGGCTAGCGTCGTAGGTGTCCAGAAAACTGTGCTGCCGTTTAAGGAACGCAGAGCAGAGGCCAGCGCCTCATGGAAACTGCTGCACGCCTCTGTTTCTGCACGGCAAATCAGGGCTTTACTTCCAGGCATGTGTTCATGCTGGGTGTGCCGGTAGCGATATAGCAGGGTAAGATGCTGACTTTCTCCTCGAGCAGAGTGACTTCACGTACGAGGGCCTCGAAGTGCTCCAAGCACAGTGTTCTCTCATGGCAGCTCACACAAGGACCATGAGAAGTTTTCTGTGCACTTCGGACGCACCAGCAATGTTGTCCTGAGGCCGTTCCAGGACTCTGGAAATGTAGCTCTCCTCAAGGAACGTACAGTGTGTTGCCCATCACTGGGCACGCACAGAGGGCCTCCGAGGGATGCACCAATGGGCCTCGAAATTGCTCAGCCGGCCCACAGGGGTCTGGAGGTACTCAGTGAACTTGCAGGAAAACGAGGTCTACCCGAGAGGCCTAGGAGTCCTCAGACGTGTACTTCCTTTAAAGTAAAGCATATAAGGGACAAAGAACTCATGGAAATAGCTGCATGCCTCCCTTTCTGCACGGCTACTAAGGGCCTAACCTGGAGGCAACTTTTCACGTTGAGATTCCCTTTAGCTCTAGAGCTTGTCAGGCTGACCACCACCGCGGCCATGGAAGCCCCTGGTTTAGACAGAGCAAACTCATTTTCTCCCCAGAAGCATTCTTACAGTGTTTACAGGCCTGTCAAGAGGAGGGAATGGCAGGCACTTTCAATGCAGCGTGAACGCTGCCTTCCAAATGGGAAAGCAAGGCTAGTTCCAACAGGTCCCCTTTTCCAGGGGCACACTCAGCATGCACCCCTGTGGCTTCTAACAAGTCCGAGGAGACACAGGTTACCCTGTGTTTCCTTCCCTGACTCAACTTCTCGAAGTAGGGTGTTCTGCATCATGCGAACTGCCTCAACCAAGGAACGCCGTAAGCTGCTCCTCTGGGCCTGTGGCTATTCGAAAGCCTGCAGTGCCACAGGAAGAACAGGACTTCAACTGCAGTAAGAACGCAAGCTGACTTCCTCTAGGAGGCACGGTGACTTCAGGCAGGACGTCTTAGATGGAATGCGAAGACGAGGGTTACCCTGAGTGCAGCTCAGGCTAGGGCAACGCGTAAGACTTGCACGCCGTGTGGGACGTGCCAGAACGGTGTTCGTGAACGTGTGCGAGGGCTGAGGAAATGAAGCTGCTCCAAAAGAGAGGGCAGTGCGTTTCCCTACACCCGGCATGCACAGAGGGGCTGTAACGGGCTCCGGGTCTGGACGTTGCTTAGCTGACCCAGGTGAGCCTGGGGTACTCAAGTGTTCCTGCGGGAATAGGGTGCCCAGGCTAGCGTCCTAGGTGTCCAGAAAACTGTGCTGCCGTTTAAGGAACGCAGAGCAGAGGCCAGCGCCTCATGGAAACTGCTGCACGCCTCTGCTTCTGCACGGCAAATCAGGGCCTTACTTCCAGGCATGTGTTCATGCTGGGTGTGCCGGTAGCGATATAGCAGGGTAAGATGCTGACTTTCTCCTCGAGCAGAGTGACTTCACGTACGAGGGCCTCGAAGTGCTCCAAGCACAGTGTTCTCTCATGGCAGCTCACACAAGGACCATAAGAAGTTTTCTGTGCACTTCGGACGCACCAGCAATGTTGTCCTGAGGCCGTTCCAGGACTCTGGAAATGTAGCTCTCCTCAAGGAACGTACAGTGTGTTGCCCATCACTGGGCACGCACAGAGGGCCTCCGAGGGATGCACCAATTGGCCTCGAAATTGCTCAGCCGGCCCACAGGGGTCTGGAGGTACTCAGTGAACTTGCAGGAAAACGAGGTCTACCCGAGAGGCCTAGAAGTCCTCAGACGTGTACTTCCTTTAAAGTAAAGCATATAAGGGACAAAGAACTCATGGAAATAGCTGCATGCCTCCCTTTCTGCACGGCTACTAAGGGCCTAACCTGGAGGCAACTTTTCACGTTGAGATTCCCTTTAGCTCTAGAGCTTGTCAGGCTGACCACCACCGCGGCCATGGAAGCCCCTGGTTTAGACAGAGCAAACTCATTTTCTCCCCAGAAGCATTCTTACAGTGTTTACAGGCCTGTCAAGAGGAGGGAATGGCAGGCAGTTTCAATGCAGCGTGAACGCTGCCTTCAAAACGGGAAAGCAAGGCTAGTTCCAGCAGGTCCCCTTTTCCAGGGGCACACTCAGCATGCACCCCTGTGGCTTCTAAGAAGTCCGAGGAGACACAGGTTACCCTGTGTTTCCTTCCCTGACTCAACTTCTCGAAGTAGGGTGTTCTGCATCATGCGAACTGCCTCAACCAAGGAACGCCGTAAGCTGCTCCTCTGGGCCTGTGGCTATTCGAAAGCCTGCAGTGCCACAGGAAGAACAGGACTTCAACTGCAGTAAGAACGCAAGCTGACTTCCTCTAGGAGGCACGGTGACTTCAGGCAGGACGTCTTAGATGGAATGCGAAGACGAGGGTTACCCTGAGTGCAGCTCAGGCTAGGGCAACGCGTAAGACTTCCACGCCGTGTGGGACGTGCCAGAACGGTGTTCGTGAACGTGTGCGAGGGCTGAGGAAATGAAGCTGCTCCAAAAGAGAGGGCAGTGCGTTTCCCTACACCCGGCATGCACAGAGGGGCTGTAACGGGCTCCGGGTCTGGACGTTGCTTAGCTGACCCAGGTGAGCCTGGGGTACTCAAGTGTTCCTGCGGGAATAGGGTGCCCAGGCTAGCGTCGTAGGTGTCCAGAAAACTGTGCTGCCGTTTAAGGAACGCAGAGCAGAGGCCAGCGCCTCATGGAAACTGCTGCACGCCTCTGTTTCTGCACGGCAAATCAGGGCTTTACTTCCAGGCATGTGTTCATGCTGGGTGTGCCGGTAGCGATATAGCAGGGTAAGATGCTGACTTTCTCCTCGAGCAGAGTGACTTCACGTACGAGGGCCTCGAAGTGCTCCAAGCACAGTGTTCTCTCATGGCAGCTCACACAAGGACCATGAGAAGTTTTCTGTGCACTTCGGACGCACCAGCAATGTTGTCCTGAGGCCGTTCCAGGACTCTGGAAATGTAGCTCTCCTCAAGGAACGTACAGTGTGTTGCCCATCACTGGGCACGCACAGAGGGCCTCCGAGGGATGCACCAATGGGCCTCGAAATTGCTCAGCCGGCCCACAGGGGTCTGGAGGTACTCAGTGAACTTGCAGGAAAACGAGGTCTACCCGAGAGGCCTAGGAGTCCTCAGACGTGTACTTCCTTTAAAGTAAAGCATATAAGGGACAAAGAACTCATGGAAATAGCTGCATGCCTCCCTTTCTGCACGGCTACTAAGGGCCTAACCTGGAGGCAACTTTTCACGTTGAGATTCCCTTTAGCTCTAGAGCTTGTCAGGCTGACCACCACCGCGGCCATGGAAGCCCCTGGTTTAGACAGAGCAAACTCATTTTCTCCCCAGAAGCATTCTTACAGTGTTTACAGGCCTGTCAAGAGGAGGGAATGGCAGGCACTTTCAATGCAGCGTGAACGCTGCCTTCCAAATGGGAAAGCAAGGCTAGTTCCAACAGGTCCCCTTTTCCAGGGGCACACTCAGCATGCACCCCTGTGGCTTCTAACAAGTCCGAGGAGACACAGGTTACCCTGTGTTTCCTTCCCTGACTCAACTTCTCGAAGTAGGGTGTTCTGCATCATGCGAACTGCCTCAACCAAGGAACGCCGTAAGCTGCTCCTCTGGGCCTGTGGCTATTCGAAAGCCTGCAGTGCCACAGGAAGAACAGGACTTCAACTGCAGTAAGAACGCAAGCTGACTTCCTCTAGGAGGCACGGTGACTTCAGGCAGGACGTCTTAGATGGAATGCGAAGACGAGGGTTACCCTGAGTGCAGCTCAGGCTAGGGCAACGCGTAAGACTTGCACGCCGTGTGGGACGTGCCAGAACGGTGTTCGTGAACGTGTGCGAGGGCTGAGGAAATGAAGCTGCTCCAAAAGAGAGGGCAGTGCGTTTCCCTACACCCGGCATGCACAGAGGGGCTGTAACGGGCTCCGGGTCTGGACGTTGCTTAGCTGACCCAGGTGAGCCTGGGGTACTCAAGTGTTCCTGCGGGAATAGGGTGCCCAGGCTAGCGTCCTAGGTGTCCAGAAAACTGTGCTGCCGTTTAAGGAACGCAGAGCAGAGGCCAGCGCCTCATGGAAACTGCTGCACGCCTCTGCTTCTGCACGGCAAATCAGGGCCTTACTTCCAGGCATGTGTTCATGCTGGGTGTGCCGGTAGCGATATAGCAGGGTAAGATGCTGACTTTCTCCTCGAGCAGAGTGACTTCACGTACGAGGGCCTCGAAGTGCTCCAAGCACAGTGTTCTCTCATGGCAGCTCACACAAGGACCATAAGAAGTTTTCTGTGCACTTCGGACGCACCAGCAATGTTGTCCTGAGGCCGTTCCAGGACTCTGGAAATGTAGCTCTCCTCAAGGAACGTACAGTGTGTTGCCCATCACTGGGCACGCACAGAGGGCCTCCGAGGGATGCACCAATTGGCCTCGAAATTGCTCAGCCGGCCCACAGGGGTCTGGAGGTACTCAGTGAACTTGCAGGAAAACGAGGTCTACCCGAGAGGCCTAGGAGTCCTCAGACGTGTACTTCCTTTAAAGTAAAGCATATAAGGGACAAAGAACTCATGGAAATAGCTGCATGCCTCCCTTTCTGCACGGCTACTAAGGGCCTAACCTGGAGGCAACTTTTCACGTTGAGATTCCCTTTAGCTCTAGAGCTTGTCAGGCTGACCACCACCGCGGCCATGGAAGCCCCTGGTTTAGACAGAGCAAACTCATTTTCTCCCCAGAAGCATTCTTACAGTGTTTACAGGCCTGTCAAGAGGAGGGAATGGCAGGCAGTTTCAATGCAGCGTGAACGCTGCCTTCAAAACGGGAAAGCAAGGCTAGTTCCAGCAGGTCCCCTTTTCCAGGGACACACTCAGCATGCACCCCTGTGGCTTCTAACAAGTCCGAGGAGACACAGGTTACCCTGTGTTTCCTTCCCTGACTCAACTTCTCGAAGTAGGGTGTTCTGCATCATGCGAACTGCCTCAACCAAGGAACGCCGTAAGCTGCTCCTCTGGGCCTGTGGCTATTCGAAAGCCTGCAGTGCCACAGGAAGAACAGGACTTCAACTGCAGTAAGAACGCAAGCTGACTTCCTCTAGGAGGCACGGTGACTTCAGGCAGGACGTCTTAGGTGGAATGCGAAGACGAGGGTTACCCTGAGTGCAGCTCAGGCTAGGGCAACGCGTAAGACTTCAACGCCGTGTGGGGCGTGCCAGAACGCTGTTCGTGAACGTGTGCGAGGGCTGAGGAAATGAAGCTGCTCCAAAAGAGAGGGCAGTGCGTTTCCCTACACCCGGCATGCACAGAGGGGCTGTAACGGGCTCCGGGTCTCGACGTTGCTTAGCTGACCCAGGTGAGCCTGGGGTACTCAAGTGTTCCTGCGGGAATAGGGTGCCCAGGCTAGCGTCCTAGGTGTCCAGAAAACTGTGCTGCCGTTCAAGGAACGCAGAGCAGAGGCCAGCGCCTCATGGAAACTGCTGCACGCCTCTGCTTCTGCACGGCAAATCAGGGCCTTACTTCCAGGCATGTGTTCATGCTGGGTGTGCCGGTAGCGATATAGCAGGGTAAGATGCTGACTTTCTCCTCGAGCAGAGTGACTTCACGTACGAGGGCCTCGAAGTGCTCCAAGCACAGTGTTCTCTCATGGCAGCTCACACAAGGACCATGAGAAGTTTTCTGTGCACTTCGGACGCACCAGCAATGTTGTCCTGAGGCCGTTCCAGGACTCTGGAAATGTAGCTCTCCTCAAGGAACGTACAGTGTGTTGCCCATCACTGGGCACGCACAGAGGGCCTCCGAGGGATGCACCAATGGGCCTCGAAATTGCTCAGCCGGCCCACAGGGGTCTGGAGGTACTCAGTGAACTTGCAGGAAAACGAGGTCTACCCGAGAGGCCTAGGAGTCCTCAGACGTGTACTTCCTTTAAAGTAAAGCATATAAGGGACAAAGAACTCATGGAAATAGCTGCATGCCTCCCTTTCTGCACGGCTACTAAGGGCCTAACCTGGAGGCAACTTTTCACGTTGAGATTCCCTTTAGCTCTAGAGCTTGTCAGGCTGACCACCACCGCGGCCATGGAAGCCCCTGGTTTAGACAGAGCAAACTCATTTTCTCCCCAGAAGCATTCTTACAGTGTTTACAGGCCTGTCAAGAGGAGGGAATGGCAGGCAGTTTCAATGCAGCGTGAACGCTGCCTTCAAAACGGGAAAGCAAGGCTAGTTCCAGCAGGTCCCCTTTTCCAGGGGCACACTCAGCATGCACCCCTGTGGCTTCTAAGAAGTCCGAGGAGACACAGGTTACCCTGTGTTTCCTTCCCTGACTCAACTTCTCGAAGTAGGGTGTTCTGCATCATGCGAACTGCCTCAACCAAGGAACGCCGTAAGCTGCTCCTCTGGGCCTGTGGCTATTCGAAAGCCTGCAGTGCCACAGGAAGAACAGGACTTCAACTGCAGTAAGAACGCAAGCTGACTTCCTCTAGGAGGCACGGTGACTTCAGGCAGGACGTCTTAGGTGGAATGCGAAGACGAGGGTTACCCTGAGTGCAGCTCAGGCTAGGGCAACGCGTAAGACTTCCACGCCGTGTGGGACGTGCCAGAACGGTGTTCGTGAACGTGTGCGAGGGCTGAGGAAATGAAGCTGCTCCAAAAGAGAGGGCAGTGCGTTTCCCTACACCCGGCATGCACAGAGGGGCTGTAACGGGCTCCGGGTCTGGACGTTGCTTAGCTGACCCAGGTGAGCCTGGGGTACTCAAGTGTTCCTGCGGGAATAGGGTGCCCAGGCTAGCGTCCTAGGTGTCCAGAAAACTGTGCTGCCGTTTAAGGAACGCAGAGCAGAGGCCAGCGCCTCATGGAAACTGCTGCACGCCTCTGCTTCTGCACGGCAAATCAGGGCCTTACTTCCAGGCATGTGTTCATGCTGGGTGTGCCGGTAGCGATATAGCAGGGTAAGATGCTGACTTTCTCCTCGAGCAGAGTGACTTCACGTACGAGGGCCTCGAAGTACTCCAAGCACAGTGTTCTCTCATGGCAGCTCACACAAGGACCATGAGAAGTTTTCTGTGCACTTCGGACTCACCAGCAAAGTTGTCCTGAGGCCGTTCGAGGACTCTGGAAATGTAGCTCTCCTCAAGGAACGTACAGTGTGTTGCCCATCACTGGGCACGCACAGAGGGCCCCGGAGGGATGCACCAATGGGCCTCGAAGTTGCTCAGCCGGCCCACAGGGGTCTGGAGGTACTCAGTGAACTTGCAGGGAAAACGAGGCCTACCCGAGAGGCCTAGGAGTCCTCAGACGTGTACTTCCTTTAAAGTAAAGCATATAAGGGACTAAGAACTCATGGAAACAGCTGCATGCCTCCCTTTCTGCACGGCTACTAAGGGCCTAACCTGGAGGCAAGTTTTCACGTTGAGATTCCCTTTAGCTCTAGAGCTTGTCAGGCTGACCACCACCGCGGCCATGGAAGCCCCTGGTTTAGACAGAGCAAACTCATTTTCTCCCCAGAAGCATTCTGACAGTGTTTACAGGCCTGTCAAGAGGAGGGAATGGCAGGCAGTTTCAATGCAGCGTGAACGCTGCCTTCAAAACGGGAAAGCAAGGCTAGTTCCAGCAGGTCCCCTTTTCCAGGGACACACTCAGCATGCACCCCTGTGGCTTCTAACAAGTCCGAGGAGACACAGGTTACCCAGTGTTTCCTTCCCTGACTCAACTTCTCGAAGTAGGGTGTTCTGCATCATGCGAACTGCCTCAACCAAGGAACGCCGTAAGCTGCCTCTCTGGGCCTGTGGCTATTCGAAAGCCTGCAGTGCCACAGGAAGAACAGGACTTCAACTGCAGTAAGAACGCAAGCTGACTTCCTCTAGGAGGCACGGTGACTTCAGGCAGGACGTCTTAGGTGGAATGCGAAGACGAGGGTTACCCTGAGTGCAGCTCAGGCTAGGGCAACGCGTAAGACTTCAACGCCGTGTGGGACGTGCCAGAACGCTGTTCGTGAACGTGTGCGAGGGCTGAGGAAATGAAGCTGCTCCAAAAGAGAGGGCAGTGCGTTTCCCTACACCCGGCATGCACAGAGGGGCTGTAACGGGCTCCGGGTCTCGACGTTGCTTAGCTGACCCAGGTGAGCCTGGGGTACTCAAGTGTTCCTGCGGGAATAGGGTGCCCAGGCTAGCGTCCTAGGTGTCCAGAAAACTGTGCTGCCGTTCAAGGAACGCAGAGCAGAGGCCAGCGCCTCATGGAAACTGCTGCACGCCTCTGCTTCTGCACGGCAAATCAGGGCCTTACTTCCAGGCATGTGTTCATGCTGGGTGTGCCGGTAGCGATATAGCAGGGTAAGATGCTGACTTTCTCCTCGAGCAGAGTGACTTCACGTACGAGGGCCTCGAAGTGCTCCAAGCACAGTGTTCTCTCATGGCAGCTCACACAAGGACCATGAGAAGTTTTCTGTGCACTACGGACGCACCAGCAATGTTGTCCTGAGGCCGTTCCAGGACTCTGGAAATGTAGCTCTCCTCAAGGAACGTACAGTGTGTTGCCCATCACTGGGCACGCACAGAGGGCCTCCGAGGGATGCACCAATGGGCCTCGAAATTGCTCAGCCGGCCCACAGGGGTCTGGAGGTACTCAGTGAACTTGCAGGAAAACGAGGTCTACCCGAGAGGCCTAGGAGTCCTCAGACGTGTACTTCCTTTAAAGTAAAGCATATAAGGGACAAAGAACTCATGGAAATAGCTGCATGCCTCCCTTTCTGCACGGCTACTAAGGGCCTAACCTGGAGGCAACTTTTCACGTTGAGATTCCCTTTAGCTCTAGAGCTTGTCAGGCTGACCACCACCGCGGCCATGGAAGCCCCTGGTTTAGACAGAGCAAACTCATTTTCTCCCCAGAAGCATTCTTACAGTGTTTACAGGCCTGTCAAGAGGAGGGAATGGCAGGCAGTTTCAATGCAGCGTGAACGCTGCCTTCAAAATGGGAAAGCAAGGCTAGTTCCAACAGGTCCCCTTTTCCAGGGGCACACTCAGCATGCACCCCTGTGGCTTCTAAGAAGTCCGAGGAGACACAGGTTACCCTGTGTTTCCTTCCCTGACTCAACTTCTCGAAGTAGGGTGTTGTGCATCATGCGAACTGCCTCAACCAAGGAACGCCGTAAGCTGCTCCTCTGGGCC
Organism: Delphinapterus leucas; assembly: GCF_059928025.1. NCBI lineage: Eukaryota > Metazoa > Chordata > Mammalia > Artiodactyla > Monodontidae > Delphinapterus > Delphinapterus leucas. The sequence goes on from NC_143140.1 coordinate 1,738,481, forward strand.
TGTGGCTATTCGAAAGCCTGCAGTGCCACAGGAAGAACAGGACTTCAACTGCAGTAAGAACGCAAGCTGACTTCCTCTAGGAGGCACGGTGACTTCAGGCAGGACGTCTTAGGTGGAATGCGAAGACGAGGGTTACCCTGAGTGCAGCTCAGGCTAGGGCAACGCGTAAGACTTGCACGCCGTGTGGGACGTGCCAGAACGGTGTTCGTGAACGTGTGCGAGGGCTGAGGAAATGAAGCTGCTCCAAAAGAGAGGGCAGTGCGTTTCCCTACACCCGGCATGCACAGAGGGGCTGTAACGGGCTCCGGGTCTGGACGTTGCTTAGCTGACCCAGGTGAGCCTGGGGTACTCAAGTGTTCCTGCGGGAATAGGGTGCCCAGGCTAGCGTCCTAGGTGTCCAGAAAACTGTGCTGCCATTCAAGGAACGCAGAGCAGAGGCCAGCGCCTCATGGAAACTGCTGCACGCCTCTGCTTCTGCACGGCAAATCAGGGCCTTACTTCCAGGCATGTGTTCATGCTGGGTGTGCCGGTAGCGATATAGCAGGGTAAGATGCTGACTTTCTCCTCGAGCAGAGTGACTTCACGTACGAGGGCCTCGAAGTACTCCAAGCACAGTGTTCTCTCATGGCAGCTCACACAAGGACCATGAGAAGATTTCTGTGCACTTCGGACTCACCAGCAAAGTTGTCCTGAGGCCGTTCGAGGACTCTGGAAATGTAGCTCTCCTCAAGAAACGTACAGTGTGTTGCCCATCACTGGGCACGCACAGAGAGCCTCCGAGGGATGCACCAATGGGCCTCGAAGTTGCTCAGCCGGCCCACAGGGGTCTGGAGGTACTCAGTGAACTTGCAGGGAAAACGAGGCCTACCCGAGAGGCCTAGGAGTCCTCAGACGTGTACTTCCTTTAAAGTAAAGCATATAAGGGACTAAGAACTCATGGAAACAGCTGCATGCCTCCCTTTCTGCACAGCTACTAAGGGCCTAACCTGGAGGCAAGTTTTCACGTTGAGATTCCCTTTAGCTCTAGAGCTTGTCAGGCTGACCACCACCGCGGCCATGGAAGCCCCTGGTTTAGACAGAGCAAACTCATTTTCTCCCCAGAAGCATTCTTACAGTGTTTACAGGCCTGTCAAGAGGAGGGAATGGCAGGCAGTTTCAATGCAGCGTGAACGCTGCCTTCAAAACGGGAAAGCAAGGCTAGTTCCAGCAGGTCCCCTTTTCCAGGGGCACACTCAGCATGCACCCCTGTGGCTTCTAAGAAGTCCGAGGAGACACAGGTTACCCTGTGTTTCCTTCCCTGACTCAACTTCTCGAAGTAGGGTGTTCTGCATCATGCGAACTGCCTCAACCAAGGAACGCCGTAAGCTGCTCCTCTGGGCCTGTGGCTATTCGAAAGCCTGCAGTGCCACAGGAAGAACAGGACTTCAACTGCAGTAAGAACGCAAGCTGACTTCCTCTAGGAGGCACGGTGACTTCAGGCAGGACGTCTTAGGTGGAATGCGAAGACGAGGGTTACCCTGAGTGCAGCTCAGGCTAGGGCAACGCGTAAGACTTCAACGCCGTGTGGGACGTGCCAGAACGCTGTTCGTGAACGTGTGCGAGGGCTGAGGAAATGAAGCTGCTCCAAAAGAGAGGGCAGTGCGTTTCCCTACACCCGGCATGCACAGAGGGGCTGTAACGGGCTCCGGGTCTGGACGTTGCTTAGCTGACCCAGGTGAGCCTGGGGTACTCAAGTGTTCCTGCGGGAATAGGGTGCCCAGGCTAGCGTCCTAGGTGTCCAGAAAACTGTGCTGCCGTTCAAGGAACGCAGAGCAGAGGCCAGCGCCTCATGGAAACTGCTGCACGCCTCTGCTTCTGCACGGCAATCAGGGCCTTACTTCCAGGCATGTGTTCATGCTGGGTGTGCCGGTAGCGATATAGCAGGGTAAGATGCTGACTTTCTCCTCGAGCAGAGTGACTTCACGTACGAGGGCCTCGAAGTGCTCCAAGCACAGTGTTCTCTCATGGCAGCTCACACAAGGACCATAAGAAGTTTTCTGTGCACTTCGGACGCACCAGCAATGTTGTCCTGAGGCCGTTCGAGGACTCTGGAAATGTAGCTCTCCTCAAGGAACGTACAGTGTGTTGCCCATCACTGGGCACGCACAGAGGGCCTCCGAGGGATGCACCAATGGGCCTCGAAGTTGCTCAGCCGGCCCACAGGGGTCTGGAGGTACTCAGTGAACTTGCAGGGAAAACGAGGCCTACCCGAGAGGCCTAGGAGTCCTCAGACGTGTACTTCCTTTAAAGTAAAGCATATAAGGGACTAAGAACTCATGGAAACAGCTGCATGCCTCCCTTTCTGCACGGCTACTAAGGGCCTAACCTGGAGGCAAGTTTTCACGTTGAGATTCCCTTTAGCTCTAGAGCTTGTCAGGCTGACCACCACCGCGGCCATGGAAGCCCCTGGTTTAGACAGAGCAAACTCATTTTCTCCCCAGAAGCATTCTTACAGTGTTTACAGGCCTGTCAAGAGGAGGGAATGGCAGGCACTTTCAATGCAGCGTGAACGCTGCCTTCAAAACGGGAAAGCAAGTCTAGTTCCAGCAGGTCCCCTTTTCCAGGGGCACACTCAGCATGCACCCCTGTGGCTTCTAACAAGTCCGAGGAGACACAGGTTACCCTGTGTTTCCTTCCCTGACTCAACTTCTCGAAGTAGGGTGTTCTGCATCATGCGAACTGCCTCAACCAAGGAACGTCGTAATCTGCTCCTCTGGGCCTGTGGCTATTCGAAAGCCTGCAGTGCCACAGGAAGAACAGGACTTCAACTGCAGTAAGAACGCAAGCTGACTTCCTCTAGGAGGCACGGTGACTTCAGGCAGGACGTCTTAGATGGAATGCGAAGACGAGGGTTACCCTGAGTGCAGCTCAGGCTAGGGCAACGCGTAAGACTTCCACGCCGTGTGGGACGTGCCAGAACGGTGTTCGTGAACGTGTGCGAGGGCTGAGGAAATGAAGCTGCTCCAAAAGAGAGGGCAGTGCGTTTCCCTACACCCGGCATGCACAGAGGGGCTGTAACGGGCTCCGGGTCTGGACGTTGCTTAGCTGACCCAGGTGAGCCTGGGGTACTCAAGTGTTCCTGCGGGAATAGGGTGCCCAGGCTAGCGTCCTAGGTGTCCAGAAAACTGTGCTGCCGTTTAAGGAACGCAGAGCAGAGGCCAGCGCCTCATGGAAACTGCTGCACGCCTCTGCTTCTGCACGGCAAATCAGGGCCTTACTTCCAGGCATGTGTTCATGCTGGGTGTGCCGGTAGCGATATAGCAGGGTAAGATGCTGACTTTCTCCTCGAGCAGAGTGACTTCACGTACGAGGGCCTCGAAGTACTCCAAGCACAGTGTTCTCTCATGGCAGCTCACACAAGGACCATGAGAAGTTTTCTGTGCACTTCGGACTCACCAGCAAAGTTGTCCTGAGGCTGTTCGAGGACTCTGGAAATGTAGCTCTCCTCAAGGAACGTACAGTGTGTTGCCCATCACTGGGCACGCACAGAGGGCCTCCGAGGGATGCACCAATGGGCCTCGAAGTTGCTCAGCCGTCCCACAGGGGTCTGGAGGTACTCAGTGAACTTGCAGGGAACACGAGGCCTACCCGAGAGGCCTAGGAGTCCTCAGACGTGTACTTCCTTTAAAGTAAAGCATATAAGGGACTAAGAACTCATGGAAACAGCTGCATGCCTCCCTTTCTGCACGGCTACTAAGGGCCTAACCTGGAGGCAAGTTTTCACGTTGAGATTCCCTTTAGCTCTAGAGCTTGTCAGGCTGACCACCACCGCGGCCATGGAAGCCCGTGGTTTAGACAGAGCAAACTCATTTTCTCCCCAGAAGCATTCTTACAGTGTTTACAGGCCTGTCAAGAGGAGGGAATGGCAGGCACTTTCAATGCAGCGTGAACGCTGCCTTCAAAATGGGAAAGCAAGGCTAGTTCCAACAGGTCCCCTTTTCCAGGGGCACACTCAGCATGCACCCCTGTGGCTTCTAAGAAGTCCGAGGAGACACAGGTTACCCTGTGTTTCCTTCCCTGACTCAACTTCTCGAAGTAGGGTGTTCTGCATCATGCGAACTGCCTCAACCAAGGAACGCCGTAAGCTGCTCCTCTGGGCCTGTGGCTATTCGAAAGCCTGCAGTGCCACAGGAAGAACAGGACTTCAACTGCAGTAAGAACGCAAGCTGACTTCCTCTAGGAGGCACGGTGACTTCAGGCAGGACGTCTTAGATGGAATGCGAAGACGAGGGTTACCCTGAGTGCAGCTCAGGCTAGGGCAACGCGTAAGACTTCCACGCCGTGTGGGACGTGCCAGAACGGTGTTCGTGAACGTGTGCGAGGGCTGAGGAAATGAAGCTGCTCCAAAAGAGAGGGCAGTGCGTTTCCCTACACCCGGCATGCACAGAGGGGCTGTAACGGGCTCCGGGTCTGGACGTTGCTTAGCTGACCCAGGTGAGCCTGGGGTACTCAAGTGTTCCTGCGGGAATAGGGTGCCCAGGCTAGCGTCCTAGGTGTCCAGAAAACTGTGCTGCCGTTTAAGGAACGCAGAGCAGAGGCCAGCGCCTCATGGAAACTGCTGCACGCCTCTGCTTCTGCACGGCAAATCAGGGCCTTACTTCCAGGCATGTGTTCATGCTGGGTGTGCCGGTAGCGATATAGCAGAGTAAGATGCTGACTTTCTCCTCGAGCAGAGTGACTTCACGTACGAGGGCCTCGAAGTACTCCAAGCACAGTGTTCTCTCATGGCAGCTCACACAAGGACCATGAGAAGTTTTCTGTGCACTTCGGACTCACCAGCAAAGTTGTCCTGAGGCCGTTCGAGGACTCTGGAAATGTAGCTCTCCTCAAGGAACGTACAGTGTGTTGCCCATCACTGGGCACGCACAGAGGGCCTCCGAGGGATGCACCAATGGGCCTCGAAGTTGCTCAGCCGGCCCACAGGGGTCTGGAGGTACTCAGTGAACTTGCAGGGAACACGAGGCCTACCCGAGAGGCCTAGGAGTCCTCAGACGTGTACTTCCTTTAAAGTAAAGCATATAAGGGACTAAGAACTCATGGAAAGAGCTGCATGCCTCCCTTTCTGCACGGCTACTAAGGGCCTAACCTGGAGGCAAGTTTTCACGTTGAGATTCCCTTTAGCTCTAGAGCTTGTCAGGCTGACCACCACCGCGGCCATGGAAGCCCCTGGTTTAGACAGAGCAAACTCATTTTCTCCCCAGAAGCATTCTTACAGTGTTTACAGGCCTGTCAAGAGGAGGGTATGGCAGGCACTTTCAATGCAGCGTGAACGCTGCCTTCAAAATGGGAAAGCAAGGCTAGTGCCAACAGGTCCCCTTTTCCAGGGGCACACTCAGCATGCACCCCTGTGGCTTCTAACAAGTCCGAGGAGACACAGGTTACCCTGTGTTTCCTTCCCTGACTCAACTTCTCGAAGTAGGGTGTTCTGCATCATGCGAACTGCCTCAACCAAGGAACGCCGTAAGCTGCTCCTCTGGGCCTGTGGCTATTCGAAAGCCTGCAGTGCCACAGGAAGAACAGGACTTCAACTGCAGTAAGAACGCAAGCTGACTTCCTCTAGGAGGCACGGTGACTTCAGGCAGGACGTCTTAGATGGAATGCGAAGACGAGGGTTACCCTGAGTGCAGCTCAGGCTAGGGCAACGCGTAAGACTTCCACGCCGTGTGGGACGTGCCAGAACGGTGTTCGTGAACGTGTGCGAGGGCTGAGGAAATGAAGCTGCTCCAAAAGAGAGGGCAGTGCGTTTCCCTACACCCGGCATGCACAGAGGGGCTGTAACGGGCTCCGGGTCTGGACGTTGCTTAGCTGACCCAGGTGAGCCTGGGGTACTCAAGTGTTCCTGCGGGAATAGGGTGCCCAGGCTAGCGTCCTAGGTGTCCAGAAAACTGTGCTGCCGTTTAAGGAACGCAGAGCAGAGGCCAGCGCCTCATGGAAACTGCTGCACGCCTCTGTTTCTGCACGGCAAATCAGGGCTTTACTTCCAGGCATGTGTTCATGTTGGGTGTGCCGGTAGCGATATAGCAGGGTAAGATGCTGACTTTCTCCTCGAGCAGAGTGACTTCACGTACGAGGGCCTCGAAGTACTCCAAGCACAGTGTTCTCTCATGGCAGCTCACACAAGGACCATGAGAAGTTTTCTGTGCACTTCGGACTCACCAGCAAAGTTGTCCTGAGGCCGTTCGAGGACTCTGGAAATGTAGCTCTCCTCAAGGAACGTACAGTGTGTTGCCCATCACTGGGCACGCACAGAGGGCCTCCGAGGGATGCACCAATGGGCCTCGAAGTTGCTCAGCCGTCCCACAGGGGTCTGGAGGTACTCAGTGAACTTGCAGGGAACACGAGGCCTACCCGAGAGGCCTAGGAGTCCTCAGACGTGTACTTCCTTTAAAGTAAAGCATATAAGGGACTAAGAACTCATGGAAACAGCTGCATGCCTCCCTTTCTGCACGGCTACTAAGGGCCTAACCTGGAGGCAAGTTTTCACGTTGAGATTCCCTTTAGCTCTAGAGCTTGTCAGGCTGACCACCACCGCGGCCATGGAAGCCCCTGGTTTAGACAGAGCAAACTCATTTTCTCCCCAGAAGCATTCTTACAGTGTTTACAGGCCTGTCAAGAGGAGGGTATGGCAGGCACTTTCAATGCAGCGTGAACGCTGCCTTCAAAATGGGAAAGCAAGGCTAGTGCCAACAGGTCCCCTTTTCCAGGGGCACACTCAGCATGCACCCCTGTGGCTTCTAACAAGTCCGAGGAGACACAGGTTACCCTGTGTTTCCTTCCCTGACTCAACTTCTCGAAGTAGGGTGTTCTGCATCATGCTAACTGCCTCAACCAAGGAACGCCGTAAGCTGCTCCTCTGGGCCTGTGGCTATTCGAAAGCCTGCAGTGCCACAGGAAGAACAGGACTTCAACTGCAGTAAGAACGCAAGCTGACTTCCTCTAGGAGGCACGGTGACTTCAGGCAGGACGTCTTAGGTGGAATGCGAAGACGAGGGTTACCCTGAGTGCAGCTCAGGCTAGGGCAACGCGTAAGACTTCAACGCCGTGTGGGACGTGCCAGAACGCTGTTCGTGAACGTGTGCGAGGGCTGAGGAAATGAAGCTGCTCCAAAAGAGAGGGCAGTGCGTTTCCCTACACCCGGCATGCACAGAGGGGCTGTAACGGGCTCCGGGTCTGGACGTTGCTTAGCTGACCCAGGTGAGCCTGGGGTACTCAAGTGTTCCTGCGGGAATAGGGTGCCCAGGCTAGCGTCCTAGGTGTCCAGAAAACTGTGCTGCCGTTCAAGGAACGCAGAGCAGAGGCCAGCGCCTCATGGAAACTGCTGCACGCCTCTGCTTCTGCACGGCAAATCAGGGCCTTACTTCCAGGCATGTGTTCATGCTGGGTGTGCCGGTAGCGATATAGCAGGGTAAGATGCTGACTTTCTCCTCGAGCAGAGTGACTTCACGTACGAGGGCCTCGAAGTGCTCCAAGCACAGTGTTCTCTCATGGCAGCTCACACAAGGACCATAAGAAGTTTTCTGTGCACTTCGGACGCACCAGCAATGTTGTCCTGAGGCCGTTCCAGGACTCTGGAAATGTAGCTCTCCTCAAGGAACGTACAGTGTGTTGCCCATCACTGGGCACGCACAGAGGGCCTCCGAGGGATGCACCAATGGGCCTCGAAGTTGCTCAGCCGGCCCACAGGGGTCTGGAGGTACTCAGTGAACTTGCAGGGAAAACGAGGCCTACCCGAGAGGCCTAGGAGTCCTCAGACGTGTACTTCCTTTAAAGTAAAGCATATAAGGGACTAAGAACTCATGGAAACAGCTGCATGCCTCCCTTTCTGCACGGCTACTAAGGGCCTAACCTGGAGGCAACTTTTCACGTTGAGATTCCCTTTAGCTCTAGAGCTTGTCAGGCTGACCACCACCGCGGCCATGGAAGCCCCTGGTTTAGACAGAGCAAACTCATTTTCTCCCCAGAAGCATTCTGACAGTGTTTACAGGCCTGTCAAGAGGAGGGAATGGCAGGCAGTTTCAATGCAGCGTGAACGCTGCCTTCAAAACGGGAAAGCAAGGCTAGTTCCAGCAGGTCCCCTTTTCCAGGGGCACACTCAGCATGCACCCCTGTGGCTTCTAACAAGTCCGAGGAGACACAGGTTACCCTGTGTTTCCTTCCCTGACTCAACTTCTCGAAGTAGCGTGTTCTGCATCATGCGAACTGCCTCAACCAAGGAACGCCGTAAGCTGCTCCTCTGGGCCTGTGGCTATTCGAAAGCCTGCAGTGCCACAGGAAGAACAGGACTTCAACTGCAGTAAGAACGCAAGCTGACTTCCTCTAGGAGGCACGGTGACTTCAGGCAGGACGTCTTAGATGGAATGCGAAGACGAGGGTTACCCTGAGTGCAGCTCAGGCTAGGGCAACGCGTAAGACTTCCACGCCGTGTGGGACGTGCCAGAACGGTGTTCGTGAACGTGTGCGAGGGCTGAGGAAATGAAGCTGCTCCAAAAGAGAGGGCAGTGCGTTTCCCTACACCCGGCATGCACAGAGGGGCTGTAACGGGCTCCGGGTCTGGACGTTGCTTAGCTGACCCAGGTGAGCCTGGGGTACTCAAGTGTTCCTGCGGGAATAGGGTGCCCAGGCTAGCGTCCTAGGTGTCCAGAAAACTGTGCTGCCGTTTAAGGAACGCAGAGCAGAGGCCAGCGCCTCATGGAAACTGCTGCACGCCTCTGCTTCTGCACGGCAAATCAGGGCCTTACTTCCAGGCATGTGTTCATGCTGGGTGTGCCGGTAGCGATATAGCAGGGTAAGATGCTGACTTTCTACTCGAGCAGAGTGACTTCACGTACGAGGGCCTCGAAGTGCTCCAAGCACAGTGTTCTCTCATGGCAGCTCACACAAGGACCATAAGAAGTTTTCTGTGCACTTCGGGCGCACCAGCAATGTTGTCCTGAGGCCGTTCGAGGACTCTGGAAATGTAGCTCTCCTCAAGGAACGTACAGTGTGTTGCCCATCACTGGGCACGCACAGAGGGCCTCCGAGGGATGCACCAATGGGCCTCGAAATTGCTCAGCCGGCCCACAGGGGTCTGGAGGTACTCAGTGAACTTGCAGGAAAACGAGGTCTACCCGAGAGGCCTAGGAGTCCTCAGACGTGTACTTCCTTTAAAGTAAAGCATATAAGGGACAAAGAATTCATGGAAATAGCTGCATGCCTCCCTTTCTGCACGGCTACTAAGGGCCTAACCTGGAGGCAAGTTTTCACGTTGAGATTCCCTTTAGCTCTAGAGCTTGTCAGGCTGACCACCACCGCGGCCATGGAAGCCCCTGGTTTAGACAGAGCAAACTCATTTTCTCCCCAGAAGCATTCTTACAGTGTTTACAGGCCTGTCAAGAGGAGGGAATGGCAGGCAGTTTCAATGCAGCGTGAACGCTGCCTTCAAAACGGGAAAGCAAGGCTAGTTCCAGCAGGTCCCCTTTTCCAGGGGCACACTCAGCATGCACCCCTGTGGCTTCTAACAAGTCCGAGGAGACACAGGTTACCCTGTGTTTCCTTCCCTGACTCAACTTCTCGAAGTAGGGTGTTCTGCATCATGCGAACTGCCTCAACCAAGGAACGCCGTAAGCTGCTCCTCTGGGCCTGTGGCTATTCGAAAGCCTGCAGTGCCACAGGAAGAACAGGACTTCAACTGCAGTAAGAACGCAAGCTGACTTCCTCTAGGAGGCACGGTGACTTCAGGCAGGACGTCTTAGATGGAATGCGAAGACGAGGGTTACCCTGAGTGCAGCTCAGGCTAGGGCAACGCGTAAGACTTCCACGCCGTGTGGGACGTGCCAGAACGGTGTTCGTGAACGTGTGCGAGGGCTGAGGAAATGAAGCTGCTCCAAAAGAGAGGGCAGTGCGTTTCCCTACACCCGGCATGCACAGAGGGGCTGTAACGGGCTCCGGGTCTGGACGTTGCTTAGCTGACCCAGGTGAGCCTGGGGTACTCAAGTGTTCCTGCGGGAATAGGGTGCCCAGGCTAGCGTCCTAGGTGTCCAGAAAACTGTGCTGCCGTTTAAGGAACGCAGAGCAGAGGCCAGCGCCTCATGGAAACTGCTGCACGCCTCTGTTTCTGCACGGCAAATCAGGGCCTTACTTCCAGGCATGTGTTCATGCTGGGTGTGCCGGTAGCGATATAGCAGGGTAAGATGCTGACTTTCTCCTCGAGCAGAGTGACTTCACGTACGAGGGCCTCGAAGTACTCCAAGCACAGTGTTCTCTCATGGCAACTCACACAAGGACCATGAGAAGTTTTCTGTGCACTTCGGACTCACCAGCAAAGTTGTCCTGAGGCTGTTCGAGGACTCTGGAAATGTAGCTCTCCTCAAGGAACGTACAGTGTGTTGCCCATCACTGGGCACGCACAGAGGGCCTCCGAGGGATGCACCAATGGGCCTCGAAGTTGCTCAGCCGGCCCACAGGGGTCTGGAGGTACTCAGTGGACTTGCAGGGAAAACGAGGCCTACCCGAGAGGCCTAGGAGTCCTCAGACGTGTACTTCCTTTTAAGTAAAGCATATAAGGGACTAAGAACTCATGGAAACAGCTGCATGCCTCCCTTTCTGCACGGCTACTAAGGGCCTAACCTGGAGGCAAGTTTTCACGTTGAGATTCCCTTTAGCTCTAGAGCTTGTCAGGCTGACCACCACCGCGGCCATGGAAGCCCCTGGTTTAGACAGAGCAAACTCATTTTCTCCCCAGAAGCATTCTTACAGTGTTTACAGGCCTGTCAAGAGGAGGGAATGGCAGGCACTTTCAATGCAGCGTGAACGCTGCCTTCAAAACGGGAAAGCAAGGCTAGTTCCAGCAGGTCCCCTTTTCCAGGGGCACACTCAGCATGCACCCCTGTGGCTTCTAAGAAGTCCGAGGAGACACAGGTTACCCTGTGTTTCCTTCCCTGACTCAACTTCTCGAAGTAGGGTGTTCTGCATCATGCGAACTGCCTCAACCAAGGAACGTCGTAAGCTGCTCCTCTGGGCCTGTGGCTATTCGAAAGCCTGCAGTGCCACAGGAAGAACAGGACTTCAACTGCAGTAAGAACGCAAGCTGACTTCCTCTAGGAGGCACGGTGACTTCAGGCAGGACGTCTTAGATGGAATGCGAAGACGAGGGTTACCCTGAGTGCAGCTCAGGCTAGGGCAACGCGTAAGACTTCCACGCCGTGTGGGACGTGCCAGAACGGTGTTCGTGAACGTGTGCGAGGGCTGAGGAAATGAAGCTGCTCCAAAAGAGAGGGCAGTGCGTTTCCCTACACCCGGCATGCACAGAGGGGCTGTAACGGGCTCCGGGTCTGGACGTTGCTTAGCTGACCCAGGTGAGCCTGGGGTACTCAAGTGTTCCTGCGGGAATAGGGTGCCCAGGCTAGCGTCCTAGGTGTCCAGAAAACTGTGCTGCCGTTTAAGGAACGCAGAGCAGAGGCCAGCGCCTCATGGAAACTGCTGCACGCCTCTGCTTCTGCACGGCAAATCAGGGCCTTACTTCCAGGCATGTGTTCATGCTGGGTGTGCCGGTAGCGATATAGCAGGGTAAGATGCTGACTTTCTCCTCGAGCAGAGTGACTTCACGTACGAGGGCCTCGAAGTACTCCAAGCACAGTGTTCTCTCATGGCAGCTCACACAAGGACCATGAGAAGTTTTCTGTGCACTTCGGACTCACCAGCAAAGTTGTCCTGAGGCTGTTCGAGGACTCTGGAAATGTAGCTCTCCTCAAGGAACGTACAGTGTGTTGCCCATCACTGGGCACGCACAGAGGGCCTCCGAGGGATGCACCAATGGGCCTCGAAGTTGCTCAGCCGTCCCACAGGGGTCTGGAGGTACTCAGTGAACTTGCAGGGAACACGAGGCCTACCCGAGAGGCCTAGGAGTCCTCAGACGTGTACTTCCTTTAAAGTAAAGCATATAAGGGACTAAGAACTCATGGAAACAGCTGCATGCCTCCCTTTCTGCACGGCTACTAAGGGCCTAACCTGGAGGCAAGTTTTCACGTTGAGATTCCCTTTAGCTCTAGAGCTTGTCAGGCTGACCACCACCGCGGCCATGGAAGCCCCTGGTTTAGACAGAGCAAACTCATTTTCTCCCCAGAAGCATTCTTACAGTGTTTACAGGCCTGTCAAGAGGAGGGAATGGCAGGCACTTTCAATGCAGCGTGAACGCTGCCTTCAAAATGGGAAAGCAAGGCTAGTTCCAACAGGTCCCCTTTTCCAGGGGCACACTCAGCATGCACCCCTGTGGCTTCTAACAAGTCCGAGGAGACACAGGTTACCCTGTGTTTCCTTCCCTGACTCAACTTCTCGAAGTAGGGTGTTCTGCATCATGTGAACTGCCTCAACCAAGGAACGCCGTAAGCTGCTCCTCTGGGCCTGTGGCTATTCGAAAGCCTGCAGTGCCACAGGAAGAACAGGACTTCAACTGCAGTAAGAACGCAAGCTGACTTCCTCTAGGAGGCACGGTGACTTCAGGCAGGACGTCTTAGATGGAATGCGAAGACGAGGGTTACCCTGAGTGCAGCTCAGGCTAGGGCAACGCGTAAGACTTCCACGCCGTGTGGGACGTGCCAGAACGGTGTTCGTGAACGTGTGCGAGGGCTGAGGAAATGAAGCTGCTCCAAAAGAGAGGGCAGTGCGTTTCCCTACACCCGGCATGCACAGAGGGGCTGTAACGGGCTCCGGGTCTGGACGTTGCTTAGCTGACCCAGGTGAGCCTGGGGTACTCAAGTGTTCCTGCGGGAATAGGGTGCCCAGGCTAGCGTCCTAGGTGTCCAGAAAACTGTGCTGCCGTTTAAGGAACGCAGAGCAGAGGCCAGCGCCTCATGGAAACTGCTGCACGCCTCTGTTTCTGCACGGCAAATCAGGGCTTTACTTCCAGGCATGTGTTCATGCTGGGTGTGCCGGTAGCGATATAGCAGGGTAAGATGCTGACTTTCTCCTCGAGCAGAGTGACTTCACGTACGAGGGCCTCGAAGTACTCCAAGCACAGTGTTCTCTCATGGCAGCTCACACAAGGACCATGAGAAGTTTTCTGTGCACTTCGGACTCACCAGCAAAGTTGTCCTGAGGCCGTTCGAGGACTCTGGAAATGTAGCTCTCCTCAAGAAACGTACAGTGTGTTGCCCATCACTGGGCACGCACAGAGGGCCTCCGAGGGATGCACCAATGGGCCTCGAAGTTGCTCAGCCGGCCCACAGGGGTCTGGAGGTACTCAGTGAACTTGCAGGTAACACGAGGCCTACCCGAGAGGCCTAGGAGTCCTCAGACGTGTACTTCCTTTAAAGTAAAGCATATAAGGGACTAAGGACTCATGGAAACAGCTGCATGCCTCCCTTTCTGCACGGCTACTAAGGGCCTAACCTGGAGGCAAGTTTTCACGTTGAGATTCCCTTTAGCTCTAGAGCTTGTCAGGCTGACCACCACCGCGGCCATGGAAGCCCCTGGTTTAGACAGAGCAAACTCATTTTCTCCCCAGAAGCATTCTTACAGTGTTTACAGGCCTGTCAAGAGGAGGGAATGGCAGGCAGTTTCAATGCAGCGTGAACGCTGCCTTCAAAACGGGAAAGCAAGGCTAGTTCCAGCAGGTCCCCTTTTCCAGGGACACACTCAGCATGCACCCCTGTGGCTTCTAACAAGTCCGAGGAGACACAGGTTACCCTGTGTTTCCTTCCCTGACTCAACTTCTCGAAGTAGCGTGTTCTGCATCATGCGAACTGCCTCAACCAAGGAACGCCGTAAGCTGCTCCTCTGGGCCTGTGGCTATTCGAAAGCCTGCAGTGCCACAGGAAGAACAGGACTTCAACTGCAGTAAGAACGCAAGCTGACTTCCTCTAGGAGGCACGGTGACTTCAGGCAGGACGTCTTAGATGGAATGCGAAGACGAGGGTTACCCTGAGTGCAGCTCAGGCTAGGGCAACGCGTAAGACTTCCACGCCGTGTGGGACGTGCCAGAACGGTGTTCGTGAACGTGTGCGAGGGCTGAGGAAATGAAGCTGCTCCAAAAGAGAGGGCAGTGCGTTTCCCTACACCCGGCATGCACAGAGGGGCTGTAACGGGCTCCGGGTCTGGACGTTGCTTAGCTGACCCAGGTGAGCCTGGGGTACTCAAGTGTTCCTGCGGGAATAGGGTGCCCAGGCTAGCGTCCTAGGTGTCCAGAAAACTGTGCTGCCGTTTAAGGAACGCAGAGCAGAGGCCAGCGCCTCATGGAAACTGCTGCACGCCTCTGCTTCTGCACGGCAAATCAGGGCCTTACTTCCAGGCATGTGTTCATGCTGGGTGTGCCGGTAGCGATATAGCAGGGTAAGATGCTGACTTTCTACTCGAGCAGAGTGACTTCACGTACGAGGGCCTCGAAGTGCTCCAAGCACAGTGTTCTCTCATGGCAGCTCACACAAGGACCATAAGAAGTTTTCTGTGCACTTCGGGCGCACCAGCAATGTTGTCCTGAGGCCGTTCGAGGACTCTGGAAATGTAGCTCTCCTCAAGGAACGTACAGTGTGTTGCCCATCACTGGGCACGCACAGAGGGCCTCCGAGGGATGCACCAATGGGCCTCGAAATTGCTCAGCCGGCCCACAGGGGTCTGGAGGTACTCAGTGAACTTGCAGGAAAACGAGGTCTACCCGAGAGGCCTAGGAGTCCTCAGACGTGTACTTCCTTTAAAGTAAAGCATATAAGGGACAAAGAATTCATGGAAATAGCTGCATGCCTCCCTTTCTGCACGGCTACTAAGGGCCTAACCTGGAGGCAAGTTTTCACGTTGAGATTCCCTTTAGCTCTAGAGCTTGTCAGGCTGACACCACCGCGGCCATGGAAGCCCCTGGTTTAGACAGAGCAAACTCATTTTCTCCCCAGAAGCATTCTTACAGTGTTTACAGGCCTGTCAAGAGGAGGGAATGGCAGGCAGTTTCAATGCAGCGTGAACGCTGCCTTCAAAACGGGAAAGCAAGGCTAGTTCCAGCAGGTCCCCTTTTCCAGGGGCACACTCAGCATGCACCCCTGTGGCTTCTAAGAAGTCCGAGGAGACACAGGTTACCCTGTGTTTCCTTCCCTGACTCAACTTCTCGAAGTAGGGTGTTCTGCATCATGCGAACTGCCTCAACCAAGGAACGCCGTAAGCTGCTCCTCTGGGCCTGTGGCTATTCGAAAGCCTGCAGTGCCACAGGAAGAACAGGACTTCAACTGCAGTAAGAACGCAAGCTGACTTCCTCTAGGAGGCACGGTGACTTCAGGCAGGACGTCTTAGATGGAATGCGAAGACGAGGGTTACCCTGAGTGCAGCTCAGGCTAGGGCAACGCGTAAGACTTCCACGCCGTGTGGGACGTGCCAGAACGCTGTTCGTGAACGTGTGCGAGGGCTGAGGAAATGAAGCTGCTCCAAAAGAGAGGGCAGTGCGTTTCCCTACACCCGGCATGCACAGAGGGGCTGTAACGGGCTCCGGGTCTGGACGTTGCTTAGCTGACCCAGGTGAGCCTGGGGTACTCAAGTGTTCCTGCGGGAATAGGGTGCCCAGGCTAGCGTCCTAGGTGTCCAGAAAACTGTGCTGCCGTTTAAGGAACGCAGAACAGAGGCCAGCGCCTCATGGAAACTGCTGCACGCCTCTGCTTCTGCACGGCAAATCAGGGCCTTACTTCCAGGCATGTGTTCATGCTGGGTGTGCCGGTAGCGATATAGCAGGGTAAGATGCTGACTTTCTCCTCGAGCAGAGTGACTTCACGTACGAGGGCCTCGAAGTACTCCAAGCACAGTGTTCTCTCATGGCAGCTCACACAAGGACCATGAGAAGTTTTCTGTGCACTTCGGACTCACCAGCAAAGTTGTCCTGAGGCTGTTCGAGGACTCTGGAAATGTAGCTCTCCTCAAGGAACGTACAGTGTGTTGCCCATCACTGGGCACGCACAGAGGGCCTCCGAGGGATGCACCAATGGGCCTCGAAGTTGCTCAGCCGTCCCACAGGGGTCTGGAGGTACACAGTGAACTTGCAGGGAACACGAGGCCTACCCGAGAGGCCTAGGAGTCCTCAGACGTGTACTTCCTTTAAAGTAAAGCATATAAGGGACTAAGAACTCATGGAAACAGCTGCATGCCTCCCTTTCTGCACGGCTACTAAGGGCCTAACCTGGAGGCAAGTTTTCACGTTGAGATTCCCTTTAGCTCTAGAGCTTGTCAGGCTGACCACCACCGCGGCCATGGAAGCCCCTGGTTTAGACAGAGCAAACTCATTTTCTCCCCAGAAGCATTCTTACAGTGTTTACAGGCCTGTCAAGAGGAGGGAATGGCAGGCACTTTCAATGCAGCGTGAACGCTGCCTTCAAAATGGGAAAGCAAGGCTAGTTCCAACAGTTCCCCTTTTCCAGGGGCACACTCAGCATGCACCCCTGTGGCTTCTAACAAGTCCGAGGAGACACAGGTTACCCTATGTTTCCTTCCCTGACTCAACTTCTCGAAGTAGGGTGTTCTGCATCATGCGAACTGCCTCAACCAAGGAACGCCGTAAGCTGCTCCTCTGGGCCTGTGGCTATTCGAAAGCCTGCAGTGCCACAGGAAGAACAGGACTTCAACTGCAGTAAGAACGCAAGCTGACTTCCTCTAGGAGGCACGGTGACTTCAGGCAGGACGTCTTAGATGGAATGCGAAGACGAGGGTTACCCTGAGTGCAGCTCAGGCTAGGGCAACGCGTAAGACTTCCACGCCGTGTGGGACGTGCCAGAACGGTGTTCGTGAACGTGTGCGAGGGCTGAGGAAATGAAGCTGCTCCAAAAGAGAGGGCAGTGCGTTTCCCTACACCCGGCATGCACAGAGGGGCTGTAACGGGCTCCGGGTCTGGACGTTGCTTAGCTGACCCAGGTGAGCCTGGGGTACTCAAGTGTTCCTGCGGGAATAGGGTGCCCAGGCTAGCGTCCTAGGTGTCCAGAAAACTGTGCTGCCGTTTAAGGAACGCAGAGCAGAGGCCAGCGCCTCATGGAAACTGCTGCACGCCTCTGTTTCTGCACGGCAAATCAGGGCCTTACTTCCAGGCATGTGTTCATGCTGGGTGTGCCGGTAGCGATATAGCAGGGTAAGATGCTGACTTTCTCCTCGAGCAGAGTGACTTCACGTACGAGGGCCTCGAAGTACTCCAAGCACAGTGTTCTCTCATGGCAGCTCACACAAGGACCATGAGAAGTTTTCTGTGCACTTCGGACTCACCAGCAAAGTTGTCCTGAGGCTGTTCGAGGACTCTGGAAATGTAGCTCTCCTCAAGGAACGTACAGTGTGTTGCCCATCACTGGGCACGCACAGAGGGCCTCCGAGGGATGCACCAATGGGCCTCGAAGTTGCTCAGCCGGCCCACAGGGGTCTGGAGGTACTCAGTGAACTTGCAGGGAAAACGAGGCCTACCCGAGAGGCCTAGGAGTCCTCAGACGTGTACTTCCTTTTAAGTAAAGCATATAAGGGACTAAGAACTCATGGAAACAGCTGCATGCCTCCCTTTCTGCACGGCTACTAAGGGCCTAACCTGGAGGCAAGTTTTCACGTTGAGATTCCCTTTAGCTCTAGAGCTTGTCAGGCTGACCACCACCGCGGCCATGGAAGCCCCTGGTTTAGACAGAGCAAACTCATTTTCTCCCCAGAAGCATTCTTACAGTGTTTACAGGCCTGTCAAGAGGAGGGAATGGCAGGCACTTTCAATGCAGCGTGAACGCTGCCTTCAAAACGGGAAAGCAAGGCTAGTTCCAGCAGGTCCCCTTTTCCAGGGGCACACTCAGCATGCACCCCTGTGGCTTCTAAGAAGTCCGAGGAGACACAGGTTACCCTGTGTTTCCTTCCCTGACTCAACTTCTCGAAGTAGGGTGTTCTGCATCATGCGAACTGCCTCAACCAAGGAACGTCGTAAGCTGCTCCTCTGGGCCTGTGGCTATTCGAAAGCCTGCAGTGCCACAGGAAGAACAGGACTTCAACTGCAGTAAGAACGCAAGCTGACTTCCTCTAGGAGGCACGGTGACTTCAGGCAGGACGTCTTAGATGGAATGCGAAGACGAGGGTTACCCTGAGTGCAGCTCAGGCTAGGGCAACGCGTAAGACTTCCACGCCGTGTGGGACGTGCCAGAACGGTGTTCGTGAACGTGTGCGAGGGCTGAGGAAATGAAGCTGCTCCAAAAGAGAGGGCAGTGCGTTTCCCTACACCCGGCATGCACAGAGGGGCTGTAACGGGCTCCGGGTCTGGACGTTGCCTAGCTGACCCAGGTGAGCCTGGGGTACTCAAGTGTTCCTGCGGGAATAGGGTGCCCAGGCTAGCGTCCTAGGTGTCCAGAAAACTGTGCTGCCGTTTAAGGAACGCAGAGCAGAGGCCAGCGCCTCATGGAAACTGCTGCACGCCTCTGCTTCTGCACGGCAAATCAGGGCCTTACTTCCAGGCATGTGTTCATGCTGGGTGTGCCGGTAGCGATATAGCAGGGTAAGATGCTGACTTTCTCCTCGAGCAGAGTGACTTCACGTACGAGGGCCTCGAAGTACTCCAAGCACAGTGTTCTCTCATGGCAGCTCACACAAGGACCATGAGAAGTTTTCTGTGCACTTCGGACTCACCAGCAAAGTTGTCCTGAGGCTGTTCGAGGACTCTGGAAATGTAGCTCTCCTCAAGGAACGTACAGTGTGTTGCCCATCACTGGGCACGCACAGAGGGCCTCCGAGGGATGCACCAATGGGCCTCGAAGTTGCTCAGCCGTCCCACAGGGGTCTGGAGGTACTCAGTGAACTTGCAGGGAACACGAGGCCTACCCGAGAGGCCTAGGAGTCCTCAGACGTGTACTTCCTTTAAAGTAAAGCATATAAGGGACTAAGAACTCATGGAAACAGCTGCATGCCTCCCTTTCTGCACGGCTACTAAGGGCCTAACCTGGAGGCAAGTTTTCACGTTGAGATTCCCTTTAGCTCTAGAGCTTGTCAGGCTGACCACCACCGCGGCCATGGAAGCCCCTGGTTTAGACAGAGCAAACTCATTTTCTCCCCAGAAGCATTCTTACAGTGTTTACAGGCCTGTCAAGAGGAGGGAATGGCAGGCACTTTCAATGCAGCGTGAACGCTGCCTTCAAAATGGGAAAGCAAGGCTAGTTCCAACAGGTCCCCTTTTCCAGGGGCACACTCAGCATGCACCCCTGTGGCTTCTAACAAGTCCGAGGAGACACAGGTTACCCTGTGTTTCCTTCCCTGACTCAACTTCTCGAAGTAGGGTGTTCTGCATCATGCGAACTGCCTCAACCAAGGAACGCCGTAAGCTGCTCCTCTGGGCCTGTGGCTATTCGAAAGCCTGCAGTGCCACAGGAAGAACAGGACTTCAACTGCAGTAAGAACGCAAGCTGACTTCCTCTAGGAGGCACGGTGACTTCAGGCAGGACGTCTTAGATGGAATGCGAAGACGAGGGTTACCCTGAGTGCAGCTCAGGCTAGGGCAACGCGTAAGACTTCCACGCCGTGTGGGACGTGCCAGAACGGTGTTCGTGAACGTGTGCGAGGGCTGAGGAAATGAAGCTGCTCCAAAAGAGAGGGCAGTGCGTTTCCCTACACCCGGCATGCACAGAGGGGCTGTAACGGGCTCCGGGTCTGGACGTTGCTTAGCTGACCCAGGTGAGCCTGGGGTACTCAAGTGTTCCTGCGGGAATAGGGTGCCCAGGCTAGCGTCCTAGGTGTCCAGAAAACTGTGCTGCCGTTTAAGGAACGCAGAGCAGAGGCCAGCGCCTCATGGAAACTGCTGCACGCCTCTGTTTCTGCACGGCAAATCAGGGCCTTACTTCCAGGCATGTGTTCATGCTGGGTGTGCCGGTAGCGATATAGCAGGGTAAGATGCTGACTTTCTCCTCGAGCAGAGTGACTTCACGTACGAGGGCCTCGAAGTACTCCAAGCACAGTGTTCTCTCATGGCAGCTCACACAAGGACCATGAGAAGTTTTCTGTGCACTTCGGACTCACCAGCAAAGTTGTCCTGAGGCTGTTCGAGGACTCTGGAAATGTAGCTCTCCTCAAGGAACGTACAGTGTGTTGCCCATCACTGGGCACGCACAGAGGGCCTCCGAGGGATGCACCAATGGGCCTCGAAGTTGCTCAGCCGGCCCACAGGGGTCTGGAGGTACTCAGTGAACTTGCAGGGAAAACGAGGCCTACCCGAGAGGCCTAGGAGTCCTCAGACGTGTACTTCCTTTAAAGTAAAGCATATAAGGGACTAAGAACTCATGGAAACAGCTGCATGCCTCCCTTTCTGCACGGCTACTAAGGGCCTAACCTGGAGGCAAGTTTTCACGTTGAGATTCCCTTTAGCTCTAGAGCTTGTCAGGCTGACCACCACCGCGGCCATGGAAGCCCCTGGTTTAGACAGAGCAAACTCATTTTCTCCCCAGAAACATTCTTACAGTGTTTACAGGCCTGTCAAGAGGAGGGAATGGCAGGCACTTTCAATGCAGCGTGAACGCTGCCTTCAAAACGGGAAAGCAAGGCTAGTTCCAGCAGGTCCCCTTTTCCAGGGGCACACTCAGCATGCACCCCTGTTGCTTCTAAGAAGTCCGAGGAGACACAGGTTACCCTGTGTTTCCTTCCCTGACTCAACTTCTCGAAGTAGGGTGTTCTGCATCATGCGAACTGCCTCAACCAAGGAACGTCGTAAGCTGCTCCTCTGGGCCTGTGGCTATTCGAAAGCCTGCAGTGCCACAGGAAGAACAGGACTTCAACTGCAGTAAGAACGCAAGCTGACTTCCTCTAGGAGGCACGGTGACTTCAGGCAGGACGTCTTAGATGGAATGCGAAGACGAGGGTTACCCTGAGTGCAGCTCAGGCTAGGGCAACGCGTAAGACTTCCACGCCGTGTGGGACGTGCCAGAACGGTGTTCGTGAACGTGTGCGAGGGCTGAGGAAATGAAGCTGCTCCAAAAGAGAGGGCAGTGCGTTTCCCTACACCCGGCATGCACAGAGGGGCTGTAACGGGCTCCGGGTCTGGACGTTGCTTAGCTGACCCAGGTGAGCCTGGGGTACTCAAGTGTTCCTGCGGGAATAGGGTGCCCAGGCTAGCGTCCTAGGTGTCCAGAAAACTGTGCTGCCGTTTAAGGAACGCAGAGCAGAGGACAGCGCCTCATGGAAACTGCTGCACACCTCTGCTTCTGCACGGCAAATCAGGGCCTTACTTCCAGGCATGTGTTCATGCTGGGTGTGCCGGTAGCGATATAGCAGGGTAAGATGCTGACTTTCTCCTCGAGCAGAGTGACTTCACGTACGAGGGCCTCGAAGTACTCCAAGCACAGTGTTCTCTCATGGCAGCTCACACAAGGACCATGAGAAGTTTTCTGTGCACTTCGGACTCACCAGCAAAGTTGTCCTGAGGCTGTTCGAGGACTCTGGAAATGTAGCTCTCCTCAAGGAACGTACAGTGTGTTGCCCATCACTGGGCACGCACAGAGGGCCTCCGAGGGATGCACCAATGGGCCTCGAAGTTGCTCAGCCCTCCCACAGGGGTCTGGAGGTACTCAGTGAACTTGCAGGGAACACGAGGCCTACCCGAGAGGCGTAGGAGTCCTCAGACGTGTACTTCCTTTAAAGTAAAGCATATAAGGGACTAAGAACTCATGTAAACAGCTGCATGCCTCCCTTTCTGCACGGCTACTAAGGGCCTAACCTGGAGGCAAGTTTTCACGTTGAGATTCCCTTTAGCTCTAGAGCTTGTCAGGCTGACCACCACCGCGGCCATGGAAGCCCCTGGTTTAGACAGAGCAAACTCATTTTCTCCCCAGAAGCATTCTTACAGTGTTTACAGGCCTGTCAAGAGGAGGGAATGGCAGGCACTTTCAATGCAGCGTGAATGCTGCCTTCAAAATGGGAAAGCAAGGCTAGTTCCAACAGGTCCCCTTTTCCAGGGGCACACTCAGCATGCACCCCTGTGGCTTCTAACAAGTCCGAGGAGACACAGGTTACCCTGTGTTTCCTTCCCTGACTCAACTTCTCGAAGTAGGGTGTTCTGCATCATGCGAACTGCCTCAACCAAGGAACGCCGTAAGCTGCTCCTCTGGGCCTGTGGCTATTCGAAAGCCTGCAGTGCCACAGGAAGAACAGGACTTCAACTGCAGTAAGAACGCAAGCTGACTTCCTCTAGGAGGCACGGTGACTTCAGGCAGGACGTCTTAGATGGAATGCGAAGACGAGGGTTACCCTGAGTGCAGCTCAGGCTAGGGCAACGCGTAAGACTTCCACGCCGTGTGGGACGTGCCAGAACGGTGTTCGTGAACGTGTGCGAGGGCTGAGGAAATGAAGCTGCTCCAAAAGAGAGGGCAGTGCGTTTCCCTACACCCGGCATGCACAGAGGGGCTGTAACGGGCTCCGGGTCTGGACGTTGCTTAGCTGACCCAGGTGAGCCTGGGGTACTCAAGTGTTCCTGCGGGAATAGGGTGCCCAGGCTAGCGTCCTAGGTGTCCAGAAAACTGTGCTGCCGTTTAAGGAACGCAGAGCAGAGGCCAGCGCCTCATGGAAACTGCTGCACGCCTCTGTTTCTGCACGGCAAATCAGGGCTTTACTTCCAGGCATGTGTTCATGCTGGGTGTGCCGGTAGCGATATAGCAGGGTAAGATGCTGACTTTCTCCTCGAGCAGAGTGACTTCACGTACGAGGGCCTCGAAGTACTCCAAGCACAGTGTTCTCTCATGGCAGCTCACACAAGGACCATGAGAAGTTTTCTGTGCACTTCGGACTCACCAGCAAAGTTGTCCTGAGGCCGTTCGAGGACTCTGGAAATGTAGCTCTCCTCAAGGAACGTACAGTGTGTTGCCCATCACTGGGCACGCACAGAGGGCCTCCGAGGGATGCACCAATGGGCCTCGAAGTTGCTCAGCCGGCCCACAGGGGTCTGGAGGTACTCAGTGAACTTGCAGGGAACACGAGGCCTACCCGAGAGGCCTAGGAGTCCTCAGACGTGTACTTCCTTTAAAGTAAAGCATATAAGGGACTAAGAACTCATGGAAACAGCTGCATGCCTCCCTTTCTGCACGGCTACTAAGGGCCTAACCTGGAGGCAAGTTTTCACGTTGAGATTCCCTTTAGCTCTAGAGCTTGTCAGGCTGACCACCACCGCGGCCATGGAAGCCCCTGGTTTAGACAGAGCAAACTCATTTTCTCCCCAGAAGCATTCTTACAGTGTTTACAGGCCTGTCAAGAGGAGGGAATGGCAGGCAGTTTCAATGCAGCGTGAACGCTGCCTTCAAAACGGGAAAGCAAGGCTAGTTCCAGCAGGTCCCCTTTTCCAGGGACACACTCAGCATGCACCCCTGTGGCTTCTAAGAAGTCCGAGGAGACACAGGTTACCCTGTGTTTCCTTCCCTGACTCAACTTCTCGAAGTAGGGTGTTCTGCATCATGCGAACTGCCTCAACCAAGGAACGCCGTAAGCTGCTCCTCTGGGCCTGTGGCTATTCGAAAGCCTGCAGTGCCACAGGAAGAACAGGACTTCAACTGCAGTAAGAACGCAAGCTGACTTCCTCTAGGAGGCACGGTGACTTCAGGCAGGACGTCTTAGATGGAATGCGAAGACGAGGGTTACCCTGAGTGCAGCTCAGGCTAGGGCAACGCGTAAGACTTCCACGCCGTGTGGGACGTGCCAGAACGGTGTTCGTGAACGTGTGCGAGGGCTGAGGAAATGAAGCTGCTCCAAAAGAGAGGGCAGTGCGTTTCCCTACACCCGGCATGCACAGAGGGGCTGTAACGGGCTCCGGGTCTGGACGTTGCTTAGCTGACCCAGGTGAGCCTGGGGTACTCAAGTGTTCCTGCGGGAATAGGGTGCCCAGGCTAGCGTCCTAGGTGTCCAGAAAACTGTGCTGCCGTTTAAGGAACGCAGAGCAGAGGCCAGCGCCTCATGGAAACTGCTGCACGCCTCTGCTTCTGCACGGCAAATCAGGGCCTTACTTCCAGGCATGTGTTCATGCTGGGTGTGCCGGTAGCGATATAGCAGGGTAAGATGCTGACTTTCTCCTCGAGCAGAGTGACTTCACGTACGAGGGCCTCGAAGTACTCCAAGCACAGTGTTCTCTCATGGCAGCTCACACAAGGACCATGAGAAGTTTTCTGTGCACTTCGGACTCACCAGCAAAGTTGTCCTGAGGCCGTTCGAGGACTCTGGAAATGTAGCTCTCCTCAAGGAACGTACAGTGTGTTGCCCATCACTGGGCACGCACAGAGGGCCTCCGAGGGATGCACCAATGGGCCTCGAAGTTGCTCAGCCGGCCCACAGGGGTCTGGAGGTACTCAGTGAACTTGCAGGGAACACGAGGCCTACCCGAGAGGCCTAGGAGTCCTCAGACGTGTACTTCCTTTAAAGTAAAGCATATAAGGGACTAAGAACTCATGGAAACAGCTGCATGCCTCCCTTTCTGCACGGCTACTAAGGGCCTAAACTGGAGGCAAGTTTTCACGTTGAGATTCCCTTTAGCTCTAGAGCTTGTCAGGCTGACCACCACCGCGGCCATGGAAGCCCCTGGTTTAGACAGAGCAAACTCATTTTCTCCCCAGAAGCATTCTTACAGTGTTTACAGGCCTGTCAAGAGGAGGGAATGGCAGGCAGTTTCAATGCAGCGTGAACGCTGCCTTCAAAACGGGAAAGCAAGGCTAGTTCCAGCAGGTCCCCTTTTCCAGGGACACACTCAGCATGCACCCCTGTGGCTTCTAACAAGTCCGAGGAGACACAGGTTACCCTGTGTTTCCTTCCCTGACTCAACTTCTCGAAGTAGGGTGTTCTGCATCATGCGAACTGCCTCAACCAAGGAACGCCGTAAGCTGCTCCTCTGGGCCTGTGGCTATTCGAAAGCCTGCAGTGCCACAGGAAGAACAGGACTTCAACTGCAGTAAGAACGCAAGCTGACTTCCTCTAGGAGGCACGGTGACTTCAGGCAGGACGTCTTAGATGGAATGCGAAGACGAGGGTTACCCTGAGTGCAGCTCAGGCTAGGGCAACGCGTAAGACTTCCACGCCGTGTGGGACGTGCCAGAACGGTGTTCGTGAACGTGTGCGAGGGCTGAGGAAATGAAGCTGCTCCAAAAGAGAGGGCAGTGCGTTTCCCTACACCCGGCATGCACAGAGGGGCTGTAACGGGCTCCGGGTCTGGACGTTGCTTAGCTGACCCAGGTGAGCCTGGGGTACTCAAGTGTTCCTGCGGGAATAGGGTGCCCAGGCTAGCGTCCTAGGTGTCCAGAAAACTGTGCTGCCGTTTAAGGAACGCAGAGCAGAGGCCAGCGCCTCATGGAAACTGCTGCACGCCTCTGCTTCTGCACGGCAAATCAGGGCCTTACTTCCAGGCATGTGTTCATGCTGGGTGTGCCGGTAGCGATATAGCAGGGTAAGATGCTGACTTTCTCCTCGAGCAGAGTGACTTCACGTACGAGGGCCTCGAAGTACTCCAAGCACAGTGTTCTCTCATGGCAGCTCACACAAGGACCATGAGAAGTTTTCTGTGCACTTCGGACTCACCAGCAATGTTGTCCTGAGGCCGTTCCAGGACTCTGGAAATGTAGCTCTCCTCAAGGAACGTACAGTGTGTTGCCCATCACTGGGCACGCACAGAGGGCCTCCGAGGGATGCACCAATGGGCCTCGAAGTTGCTCAGCCGTCCCACAGGGGTCTGGAGGTACTCAGTGAACTTGCAGGGAACACGAGGCCTACCCGAGAGGCCTAGGAGTCCTCAGACGTGTACTTCCTTTAAAGTAAAGCATATAAGGGACTAAGAACTCATGGAAACAGCTGCATGCCTCCCTTTCTGCACGGCTACTAAGGGCCTAACCTGGAGGCAAGTTTTCACGTTGAGATTCCCTTTAGCTCTAGAGCTTGTCAGGCTGACCACCACCGCGGCCATGGAAGCCCCTGGTTTAGACAGAGCAAACTCATTTTCTCCCCAGAAGCATTCTGACAGTGTTTACAGGCCTGTCAAGAGGAGGGAATGGCAGGCACTTTCAATGCAGCGTGAACGCTGCCTTCAAAATGGGAAAGCAAGGCTAGTTCCAACAGGTCCCCTTTTCCAGGGGCACACTCAGCATGCACCCCTGTGGCTTCTAACAAGTCCGAGGAGACACAGGTTACCCTGTGTTTCCTTCCCTGACTCAACTTCTCGAAGTAGGGTGTTCTGCATCATGCGAACTGCCTCAACCAAGGAACGCCGTAAGCTGCTCCTCTGGGCCTGTGGCTATTCGAAAGCCTGCAGTGCCACAGGAAGAACAGGACTTCAACTGCAGTAAGAACGCAAGCTGACTTCCTCTAGGAGGCACGGTGACTTCAGGCAGGACGTCTTAGATGGAATGCGAAGACGAGGGTTACCCTGAGTGCAGCTCAGGCTAGGGCAACGCGTAAGACTTCCACGCCGTGTGGGACGTGCCAGAACGGTGTTCGTGAACGTGTGCGAGGGCTGAGGAAATGAAGCTGCTCCAAAAGAGAGGGCAGTGCGTTTCCCTACACCCGGCATGCACAGAGGGGCTGTAACGGGCTCCGGGTCTGGACGTTGCTTAGCTGACCCAGGTGAGCCTGGGGTACTCAAGTGTTCCTGCGGGAATAGGGTGCCCAGGCTAGCGTCCTAGGTGTCCAGAAAACTGTGCTGCCGTTTAAGGAACGCAGAGCAGAGGCCAGCGCCTCATGGAAACTGCTGCACGCCTCTGTTTCTGCACGGCAAATCAGGGCTTTACTTCCAGGCATGTGTTCATGCTGGGTGTGCCGGTAGCGATATAGCAGGGTAAGATGCTGACTTTCTCCTCGAGCAGAGTGACTTCACGTACGAGGGCCTCGAAGTACTCCAAGCACAGTGTTCTCTCATGGCAGCTCACACAAGGACCATGAGAAGTTTTCTGTGCACTTCGGACTCACCAGCAAAGTTGTCCTGAGGCCGTTCGAGGACTCTGGAAATGTAGCTCTCCTCAAGGAACGTACAGTGTGTTGCCCATCACTGGGCACGCACAGAGGGCCTCCGAGGGATGCACCAATGGGCCTCGAAGTTGCTCAGCCGGCCCACAGGGGTCTGGAGGTACTCAGTGAACTTGCAGGGAACACGAGGCCTACCCGAGAGGCCTAGGAGTCCTCAGACGTGTACTTCCTTTAAAGTAAAGCATATAAGGGACTAAGAACTCATGGAAACAGCTGCATGCCTCCCTTTCTGCACGGCTACTAAGGGCCTAACCTGGAGGCAAGTTTTCACGTTGAGATTCCCTTTAGCTCTAGAGCTTGTCAGGCTGACCACCACCGCGGCCATGGAAGCCCCTGGTTTAGACAGAGCAAACTCATTTTCTCCCCAGAAGCATTCTTACAGTGTTTACAGGCCTGTCAAGAGGAGGGAATGGCAGGCAGTTTCAATGCAGCGTGAACGCTGCCTTCAAAACGGGAAAGCAAGGCTAGTTCCAGCAGGTCCCCTTTTCCAGGGACACACTCAGCATGCACCCTTGTGGCTTCTAACAAGTCCGAGGAGACACAGGTTACCCTGTGTTTCCTTCCCTGACTCAACTTCTCGAAGTAGGGTGTTCTGCATCATGCGAACTGCCTCAACCAAGGAACGCCGTAAGCTGCTCCTCTGGGCCTGTGGCTATTCGAAAGCCTGCAGTGCCACAGGAAGAACAGGACTTCAACTGCAGTAAGAACGCAAGCTGACTTCCTCTAGGAGGCACGGTGACTTCAGGCAGGACGTCTTAGATGGAATGCGAAGACGAGGGTTACCCTGAGTGCAGCTCAGGCTAGGGCAACGCGTAAGACTTCCACGCCGTGTGGGACGTGCCAGAACGGTGTTCGTGAACGTGTGCGAGGGCTGAGGAAATGAAGCTGCTCCAAAAGAGAGGGCAGTGCGTTTCCCTACACCCGGCATGCACAGAGGGGCTGTAACGGGCTCCGGGTCTGGACGTTGCTTAGCTGACCCAGGTGAGCCTGGGGTACTCAAGTGTTCCTGCGGGAATAGGGTGCCCAGGCTAGCGTCCTAGGTGTCCAGAAAACTGTGCTGCCGTTTAAGGAACGCAGAGCAGAGGCCAGCGCCTCATGGAAACTGCTGCACGCCTCTGCTTCTGCACGGCAAATCAGGGCCTTACTTCCAGGCATGTGTTCATGCTGGGTGTGCCGGTAGCGATATAGCAGGGTAAGATGCTGACTTTCTCCTCGAGCAGAGTGACTTCACGTACGAGGGCCTCGAAGTACTCCAAGCACAGTGTTCTCTCATGGCAGCTCACACAAGGACCATGAGAAGTTTTCTGTGCACTTCGGACTCACCAGCAATGTTGTCCTGAGGCCGTTCCAGGACTCTGGAAATGTAGCTCTCCTCAAGGAACGTACAGTGTGTTACCCATCACTGGGCACGCACAGAGGGCCTCCGAGGGATGCACCAATGGGCCTCGAAATTGCTCAGCCGGCCCACAGGGGTCTGGAGGTACTCAGTGAACTTGCAAGAAAACGAGGTCTACCCGAGAGGCCTAGGAGTCCTCAGACGTGTACTTCCTTTAAAGTAAAGCATATAAGGGACAAAGAACTCATGGAAATAGCTGCATGCCTCCCTTTCTGCACGGCTACTAAGGGCCTAACCTGGAGGCAACTTTTCACGTTGAGATTCCCTTTAGCTCTAGAGCTTGTCAGGCTGACCACCACCGCGGCCATGGAAGCCCCTGGTTTAGACAGAGCCAACTCATTTTCTCCCCAGAAGCATTCTTACAGTGTTTACAGGCCTGTCAAGAGGAGGGAATGGCAGGCACTTTCAATGCAGCGTGAACGCTGCCTTCAAAATGGGAAAGCATGGCTAGTTCCAACAGGTCCCCTTTTTCAGGGGCACACTCAGCATGCACCCCTGTGGATTCTAACAAGTCCGAGGAGACACAGGTTACCCTGTGTTTCCTTCCCTGACTCAACTTCTCGAAGTAGGGTGTTCTGCATCATGCGAACTGCCTCAACCAAGGAACGCCGTAAGCTGCTCCTCTGGGCCTGTGGCTATTCGAAAGCCTGCAGTGCCACAGGAAGAACAGGACTTCAACTGCAGTAAGAACGCAAGCTGACTTCCTCTAGGAGGCACGGTGACTTCAGGCAGGACGTCTTAGATGGAATGCGAAGACGAGGGTTACCCTGAGTGCAGCTCAGGCTAGGGCAACGCGTAAGACTTCCACGCCGTGTGGGACGTGCCAGAACGGTGTTCGTGAACGTGTGCGAGGGCTGAGGAAATGAAGCTGCTCCAAAAGAGAGGGCAGTGCGTTTCCCTACACCCGGCATGCACAGAGGGGCTGTAACGGGCTCCGGGTCTGGACGTTGCTTAGCTGACCCAGGTGAGCCTGGGGTACTCAAGTGTTCCTGCGGGAATAGGGTGCCCAGGCTAGCGTCCTAGGTGTCCAGAAAACTGTGCTGCCGTTCAAGGAACGCAGAGCAGAGGCCAGCGCCTCATGGAAACTGCTGCACGCCTCTGCTTCTGCACGGCAAATCAGGGCCTTACTTCCAGGCATGTGTTCATGCTGGGTGTGCAGGTAGCGATATAGCAGGGTAAGATGCTGACTTTCTCCTCGAGCAGAGTGACTTCACGTACGAGGGCCTCGAAGTGCTCCAAGCACAGTGTTCTCTCATGGCAGCTCACACAAGGACCATGAGAAGTTTTCTGTGCACTTCGGACGCACCAGCAATGTTGTCCTGAGGCCGTTCCAGGACTCTGGAAATGTAGCTCTCCTCAAGGAACGTACAGTGTGTTGCCCATCACTGGGCACGCACAGAGGGCCTCCGAGGGATGCACCAATGGGCCTCGAAATTGCTCAGCCGGCCCACAGGGGTCTGGAGGTACTCAGTGAACTTGCAGGAAAACGAGGTCTACCCGAGAGACCTAGGAGTCCTCAGACGTGTACTTCCTTTAAAGTAAAGCATATAAGGGACAAAGAACTCATGGAAATAGCTGCATGCCTCCCTTTCTGCACGGCTACTAAGGGCCTAACCTGGAGGCAAGTTTTCACGTTGAGATTCCCTTTAGCTCTAGAGCTTGTCAGGCTGACCACCACCGCGGCCATGGAAGCCCCTGGTTTAGACAGAGCAAACTCATTTTCTCCCCAGAAGCATTCTTACAGTGTTTACAGGCCTGTCAAGAGGAGGGAATGGCAGGCACTTTCAATGCAGCGTGAACGCTGCCTTCAAAATGGGAAAGCAAGGCTAGTTCCAACAGGTCCCCTTTTCCAGGGGCACACTCAGCATGCACCCATGTGGCTTCTAAGAAGTCCGAGGAGACACAGGTTACCCTGTGTTTCCTTCCCTGACTCAACTTCTCGAAGTAGGGTGTTCTGCATCATGCGAACTGCCTCAACCAAGGAACGCCGTAAGCTGCTCCTCTGGGCCTGTGGCTATTCGAAAGCCTGCAGTGCCACAGGAAGAACAGGACTTCAACTGCAGTAAGAACGCAAGCTGACTTCCTCTAGGAGGCACGGTGACTTCAGGCAGGACGTCTTAGATGGAATGCGAAGACGAGGGTTACCCTGAGTGCAGCTCAGGCTAGGGCAACGCGTAAGACTTCCACGCCGTGTGGGACGTGCCAGAACGGTGTTCGTGAACGTGTGCGAGGGCTGAGGAAATGAAGCTGCTCCAAAAGAGAGGGCAGTGCGTTTCCCTACACCCGGCATGCACAGAGGGGCTGTAACGGGCTCCGGGTCTGGACGTTGCTTAGCTGACCCAGGTGAGCCTGGGGTACTCAAGTGTTCCTGCGGGAATAGGGTGCCCAGGCTAGCGTCCTAGGTGTCCAGAAAACTGTGCTGCCGTTTAAGGAACGCAGAGCAGAGGCCAGCGCCTCATGGAAACTGCTGCACGCCTCTGCTTCTGCACGGCAAATCAGGGCCTTACTTCCAGGCATGTGTTCATGCTGGGTGTGCCGGTAGCGATATAGCAGGGTAAGATGCTGACTTTCTCCTCGAGCAGAGTGACTTCACGTACGAGGGCCTCGAAGTACTCCAAGCACAGTGTTCTCTCATGGCAGCTCACACAAGGACCATGAGAAGTTTTCTGTGCACTTCGGACTCACCAGCAATGTTGTCCTGAGGCCGTTCCAGGACTCTAGAAATGTAGCTCTCCTCAAGGAACGTACAGTGTGTTACCCATCACTGGGCACGCACAGAGGGCCTCCGAGGGATGCACCAATGGGCCTCGAAATTGCTCAGCCGGCCCACAGGGGTCTGGAGGTACTCAGTGAACTTGCAAGAAAACGAGGTCTACCCGAGAGGCCTAGGAGTCCTCAGACGTGTACTTCCTTTAAAGTAAAGCATATAAGGGACAAAGAACTCATGGAAATAGCTGCATGCCTCCCTTTCTGCACGGCTACTAAGGGCCTAACCTGGAGGCAACTTTTCACGTTGAGATTCCCTTTAGCTCTAGAGCTTGTCAGGCTGACCACCACCGCGGCCATGGAAGCCCCTGGTTTAGACAGAGCAAACTCATTTTCTCCCCAGAAGCATTCTTACAGTGTTTACAGGCCTGTCAAGAGGAGGGAATGGCAGGCACTTTCAATGCAGCGTGAACGCTGCCTTCAAAATGGGAAAGCATGGCTAGTTCCAACAGGTCCCCTTTTCCAGGGGCACACTCAGCATGCACCCCTGTGGCTTCTAAGAAGTCCGAGGAGACACAGGTTACCCTGTGTTTCCTTCCCTGACTCAACTTCTCGAAGTAGGGTGTTCTGCATCATGCGAACTGCCTCAACCAAGGAACGCCGTAAGCTGCTCCTCTGGGCCTGTGGCTATTCGAAAGCCTGCAGTGCCACAGGAAGAACAGGACTTCAACTGCAGTAAGAACGCAAGCTGACTTCCTCTAGGAGGCACGGTGACTTCAGGCAGGACGTCTTAGATGGAATGCGAAGACGAGGGTTACCCTGAGTGCAGCTCAGGCTAGGGCAACGCGTAAGACTTCCACGCCGTGTGGGACGTGCCAGAACGGTGTTCGTGAACGTGTGCGAGGGCTGAGGAAATGAAGCTGCTCCAAAAGAGAGGGCAGTGCGTTTCCCTACACCCGGCATGCACAGAGGGGCTGTAACGGGCTCCGGGTCTGGACGTTGCTTAGCTGACCCAGGTGAGCCTGGGGTACTCAAGTGTTCCTGCGGGAATAGGGTGCCCAGGCTAGCGTCCTAGGTGTCCAGAAAACTGTGCTGCCGTTTAAGGAACGCAGAGCAGAGGCCAGCGCCTCATGGAAACTGCTGCACGCCTCTGCTTCTGCACGGCAAATCAGGGCCTTACTTCCAGGCATGTGTTCATGCTGGGTGTGCCGGTAGTGATATAGCAGGGTAAGATGCTGACTTTCTCCTCGAGCAGAGTGACTTCACGTACGAGGGCCTCGAAGTACTCCAAGCACAGTGTTCTCTCATGGCAGCTCACACAAGGACCATGAGAAGTTTTCTGTGCACTTCGGACTCACCAGCAAAGTTGTCCTGAGGCCGTTCGAGGACTCTGGAAATGTAGCTCTCCTCAAGGAACGTACAGTGTGTTGCCCATCACTGGGCACGCACAGAGGGCCTCCGAGGGATGCACCAATGGGCCTCGAAGTTGCTCAGCCGGCCCACAGGGGTCTGGAGGTACTCAGTGAACTTGCAGGGAAAACGAGGCCTACCCGAGAGGCCTAGGAGTCCTCAGACGTGTACTTCCTTTAAAGTAAAGCATATAAGGGACTAAGAACTCATGGAAACAGCTGCATGCCTCCCTTTCTGCACGGCTACTAAGGGCCTAACCTGGAGGCAAGTTTTCACGTTGAGATTCCCTTTAGCTCTAGAGCTTGTCAGGCTGACCACCACCGCGGCCATGGAAGCCCCTGGTTTAGACAGAGCAAACTCATTTTCTCCCCAGAAGCATTCTTACAGTGTTTACAGGCCTGTCAAGAGGAGGGAATGGCAGGCAGTTTCAATGCAGCGTGAACGCTGCCTTCAAAACGGGAAAGCAAGGCTAGTTCCAGCAGGTCCCCTTTTCCAGGGGCACACTCAGCATGCACCCCTGTGGCTTCTAAGAAGTCCGAGGAGACACAGGTTACCCTGTGTTTCCTTCCCTGACTCAACTTCTCGAAGTAGGGTGTTCTGCATCATGCGAACTGCCTCAACCAAGGAACGCCGTAAGCTGCTCCTCTGGGCCTGTGGCTATTCGAAAGCCTGCAGTGCCACAGGAAGAACAGGACTTCAACTGCAGTAAGAACGCAAGCTGACTTCCTCTAGGAGGCACGGTGACTTCAGGCAGGACGTCTTAGGTGGAATGCGAAGACGAGGGTTACCCTGAGTGCAGCTCAGGCTAGGGCAACGCGTAAGACTTCCACGCCGTGTGGGACGTGCCAGAACGGTGTTCGTGAACGTGTGCGAGGGCTGAGGAAATGAAGCTGCTCCAAAAGAGAGGGCAGTGCGTTTCCCTACACCCGGCATGCACAGAGGGGCTGTAACGGGCTCCGGGTCTGGACGTTGCTTAGCTGACCCAGGTGAGCCTGGGGTACTCAAGTGTTCCTGCGGGAATAGGGTGCCCAGGCTAGCGTCCTAGGTGTCCAGAAAACTGTGCTGCCGTTTAAGGAACGCAGAGCAGAGGCCAGCGCCTCATGGAAACTGCTGCACGCCTCTGCTTCTGCACGGCAAATCAGGGCCTTACTTCCAGGCATGTGTTCATGCTGGGTGTGCCGGTAGCGATATAGCAGGGTAAGATGCTGACTTTCTCCTCGAGCAGAGTGACTTCACGTACGAGGGCCTCGAAGTACTCCAAGCACAGTGTTCTCTCATGGCAGCTCACACAAGGACCATGAGAAGTTTTCTGTGCACTTCGGACTCACCAGCAAAGTTGTCCTGAGGCCGTTCGAGGACTCTGGAAATGTAGCTCTCCTCAAGGAACGTACAGTGTGTTGCCCATCACTGGGCACGCACAGAGGGCCTCCGAGGGATGCACCAATGGGCCTCGAAGTTGCTCAGCCGGCCCACAGGGGTCTGGAGGTACTCAGTGAACTTGCAGGGAAAACGAGGCCTACCCGAGAGGCCTAGGAGTCCTCAGACGTGTACTTCCTTTAAAGTAAAGCATATAAGGGACTAAGAACTCATGGAAACAGCTGCATGCCTCCCTTTCTGCACGGCTACTAAGGGCCTAACCTGGAGGCAAGTTTTCACGTTGAGATTCCCTTTAGCTCTAGAGCTTGTCAGGCTGACCACCACCGCGGCCATGGAAGCCCCTGGTTTAGACAGAGCAAACTCATTTTCTCCCCAGAAGCATTCTTACAGTGTTTACAGGCCTGTCAAGAGGAGGGAATGGCAGGCACTTTCAATGCAGCGTGAACGCTGCCTTCAAAACGGGAAAGCAAGGCTAGTTCCAACAGGTCCCCTTTTCCAGGGGCACACTCAGCATGCACCCCTGTGGCTTCTAACAAGTCCGAGGAGACACAGGTTACCCTGTGTTTCCTTCCCTGACTCAACTTCTCGAAGTAGGGTGTTCTGCATCATGCGAACTGCCTCAACCAAGGAACGCCGTAAGCTGCTCCTCTGGGCCTGTGGCTATTCGAAAGCCTGCAGTGCCACAGGAAGAACAGGACTTCAACTGCAGTAAGAACGCAAGCTGACTTCCTCTAGGAGGCACGGTGACTTCAGGCAGGACGTCTTAGATGGAATGCGAAGACGAGGGTTACCCTGAGTGCAGCTCAGGCTAGGGCAACGCGTAAGACTTCCACGCCGTGTGGGACGTGCCAGAACGGTGTTCGTGAACGTGTGCGAGGGCTGAGGAAATGAAGCTGCTCCAAAAGAGAGGGCAGTGCGTTTCCCTACACCCGGCATGCACAGAGGGGCTGTAACGGGCTCCGGGTCTGGACGTTGCTTAGCTGACCCAGGTGAGCCTGGGGTACTCAAGTGTTCCTGCGGGAATAGGGTGCCCAGGCTAGCGTCCTAGGTGTCCAGAAAACTGTGCTGCCGTTTAAGGAACGCAGAGCAGAGGCCAGCGCCTCATGGAAACTGCTGCACGCCTCTGCTTCTGCACGGCAAATCAGGGCCTTACTTCCAGGCATGTGTTCATGCTGGGTGTGCCGGTAGTGATATAGCAGGGTAAGATGCTGACTTTCTCCTCGAGCAGAGTGACTTCACGTACGAGGGCCTCGAAGTACTCCAAGCACAGAGTTCTCTCATGGCAGCTCACACAAGGACCATGAGAAGTTTTCTGTGCACTTCGGACTCACCAGCAAAGTTGTCCTGAGGCCGTTCGAGGACTCTGGAAATGTAGCTCTCCTCAAGGAACGTACAGTGTGTTGCCCATCACTGGGCACGCACAGAGGGCCTCCGAGGGATGCACCAATGGGCCTCGAAGTTGCTCAGCCGGCCCACAGGGGTCTGGAGGTACTCAGTGAACTTGCAGGGAAAACGAGGCCTACCCGAGAGGCCTAGGAGTCCTCAGACGTGTACTTCCTTTAAAGTAAAGCATATAAGGGACTAAGAACTCATGGAAACAGCTGCATGCCTCCCTTTCTGCACGGCTACTAAGGGCCTAACCTGGAGGCAAGTTTTCACGTTGAGATTCCCTTTAGCTCTAGAGCTTGTCAGGCTGACCACCACCGCGGCCATGGAAGCCCCTGGTTTAGACAGAGCAAACTCATTTTCTCCCCAGAAGCATTCTTACAGTGTTTACAGGCCTGTCAAGAGGAGGGAATGGCAGGCAGTTTCAATGCAGCGTGAACGCTGCCTTCAAAACGGGAAAGCAAGGCTAGTTCCAGCAGGTCCCCTTTTCCAGGGGCACACTCAGCATGTACCCCTGTGGCTTCTAAGAAGTCCGAGGAGACACAGGTTACCCTGTGTTTCCTTCCCTGACTCAACTTCTCGAAGTAGGGTGTTCTGCATCATGCGAACTGCCTCAACCAAGGAACGCCGTAAGCTGCTCCTCTGGGCCTGTGGCTATTCGAAAGCCTGCAGTGCCACAGGAAGAACAGGACTTCAACTGCAGTAAGAACGCAAGCTGACTTCCTCTAGGAGGCACGGTGACTTCAGGCAGGACGTCTTAGGTGGAATGCGAAGACGAGGGTTACCCTGAGTGCAGCTCAGGCTAGGGCAACGCGTAAGACTTGCACGCCGTGTGGGACGTGCCAGAACGGTGTTCGTGAACGTGTGCGAGGGCTGAGGAAATGAAGCTGCTCCAAAAGAGAGGGCAGTGCGTTTCCCTACACCCGGCATGCACAGAGGGGCTGTAACGGGCTCCGGGTCTGGACGTTGCTTAGCTGACCCAGGTGAGCCTGGGGTACTCAAGTGTTCCTGCGGGAATAGGGTGCCCAGGCTAGCGTCCTAGGTGTCCAGAAAACTGTGCTGCCGTTTAAGGAACGCAGAGCAGAGGCCAGCGCCTCATGGAAACTGCTGCACGCCTCTGCTTCTGCACGGCAAATCAGGGCCTTACTTCCAGGCATGTGTTCATGCTGGGTGTGCCGGTAGCGATATAGCAGGGTAAGATGCTGACTTTCTCCTCGAGCAGAGTGACTTCACGTACGAGGGCCTCGAAGTACTCCAAGCACAGTGTTCTCTCATGGGAGCTCACACAAGGACCATGAGAAGTTTTCTGTGCACTTCGGACTCACCAGCAAAGTTGTCC
The DNA here is from genome assembly GCF_059928025.1 of Delphinapterus leucas. NCBI lineage: Eukaryota > Metazoa > Chordata > Mammalia > Artiodactyla > Monodontidae > Delphinapterus > Delphinapterus leucas. The sequence goes on from NC_143140.1 coordinate 1,775,044, forward strand.
TGAGGCCGTTCGAGGACTCTGGAAATGTAGCTCTCCTCAAGGAACGTACAGTGTGTTGCCCATCACTGGGCACGCACAGAGGGCCTCCGAGGGATGCACCAATGGGCCTCGAAGTTGCTCAGCCGGCCCACAGGGGTCTGGAGGTACTCAGTGAACTTGCAGGGAAAACGAGGCCTACCCGAGAGGCCTAGGAGTCCTCAGACGTGTACTTCCTTTAAAGTAAAGCATATAAGGGACTAAGAACTCATGGAAACAGCTGCATGCCTCCCTTTCTGCACGGCTACTAAGGGCCTAACCTGGAGGCAACTTTTCACGTTGAGATTCCCTTTAGCTCTAGAGCTTGTCAGGCTGACCACCACCGCGGCCATGGAAGCCCCTGGTTTAGACAGAGCAAACTCATTTTCTCCCCAGAAGCATTCTGACAGTGTTTACAGGCCTGTCAAGAGGAGGGAATGGCAGGCACTTTCAATGCAGCGTGAACGCTGCCTTCAAAACGGGAAAGCAAGGCTACTTCCAGCAGGTCCCCTTTTCCAGGGGCACACTCAGCATGCACCCCTGTGGCTTCTAACAAGTCCGAGGAGACACAGGTTACCCTGTGTTTCCTTCCCTGACTCAACTTCTCGAAGTAGGGTGTTCTGCATCATGCGAACTGCCTCAACCAAGGAACGCCGTAAGCTGCTCCTCTGGGCCTGTGGCTATTCGAAAGCCTGCAGTGCCACAGGAAGAACAGGACTTCAACTGCAGTAAGAACGCAAGCTGACTTCCTCTAGGAGGCACGGTGACTTCAGGCAGGACGTCTTAGGTGGAATGCGAAGACGAGGGTTACCCTGAGTGCAGCTCAGGCTAGGGCAACGCGTAAGACTTCCACGCCGTGTGGGACGTGCCAGAACGCTGTTCGTGAACGTGTGCGAGGGCTGAGGAAATGAAGCTGCTCCAAAAGAGAGGGCAGTGCGTTTCCCTACACCCGGCATGCACAGAGGGGCTGTAACGGGCTCCGGGTCTGGACGTTGCTTAGCTGACCCAGGTGAGCCTGGGGTACTCAAGTGTTCCTGCGGGAATAGGGTGCCCAGGCTAGCGTCCTAGGTGTCCAGAAAACTGTGCTGCCGTTCAAGGAACGCAGAGCAGAGGCCAGCGCCTCATGGAAACTGCTGCACGCCTCTGCCTCTGCACGGCAAATCAGGGCCTTACTTCCAGGCATGTGTTCATGCTGGGTGTGCCGGTAGCGATATAGCAGGGTAAGATGCTGACTTTCTCCTCGAGCAGAGTTACTTCACGTACGAGGGCCTCGAAGTGCTCCAAGCACAGTGTTCTCTCATGGCAGCTCACACAAGGACCATGAGAAGTTTTCTGTGCACTTCGGATGCACCAGCAATGTTGTCCTGAGGCCGTTCGAGGACTCTGGAAATGTAGCTCTCCTCAAGGAACGTACAGTGTGTTGCCCATTACTGGGCACGCACAGAGGGCCTCCGAGGGATGCACCAATGGGCCTCGAAATTGCTCAGCCGGCCCACAGGGGTCTGGAGGTACTCAGTGAACTTGCAGGAAAACGAGGTCTACCCGAGAGGCCTAGGAGTCCTCAGACGTGTACTTCCTTTAAAGTAAAGCATATAAGGGACAAAGAACTCATGGAAATAGCTGCATGCCTCCCTTTCTGCACGGCTACTAAGGGCCTAACCTGGAGGCAACTTTTCACGTTGAGATTCCCTTTAGCTCTAGAGCTTGTCAGGCTGACCACCACCGCGGCCATGGAAGCCCCTGGTTTAGACAGAGCAAACTCATTTTCTCCCCAGAAGCATTCTTACAGTGTTTACAGGCCTGTCAAGAGGAGGGAATGGCAGGCACTTTCAATGCAGCGTGAACGCTGCCTTCAAAATGGGAAAGCAAGGCTAGTTCCAACAGGTCCCCTTTTCCAGGGGCACACTCAGCATGCACCCCTGTGGCTTCTAACAAGTCCGAGGAGACACAGGTTACCCTGTGTTTCCTTCCCTGACTCAACTTCTCGAAGTAGGGTGTTCTGCATCATGCGAACTGCCTCAACCAAGGAACGCCGTAAGCTGCTCCTCTGGGCCTGTGGCTATTCGAAAGCCTGCAGTGCCACAGGAAGAACAGGACTTCAACTGCAGTAAGAACGCAAGCTGACTTCCTCTAGGAGGCACGGTGACTTCAGGCAGGACGTCTTAGATGGAATGCGAAGACGAGGGTTACCCTGAGTGCAGCTCAGGCTAGGGCAACGCGTAAGACTTCCACGCCGTGTGGGACGTGCCAGAACGGTGTTCGTGAACGTGTGCGAGGGCTGAGGAAATGAAGCTGCTCCAAAAGAGAGGGCAGTGCGTTTCCCTACACCCGGCATGCACAGAGGGGCTGTAACGGGCTCCGGGTCTGGACGTTGCTTAGCTGACCCAGGTGAGCCTGGGGTACTCAAGTGTTCCTGCGGGAATAGGGTGCCCAGGCTAGCGTCCTAGGTGTCCAGAAAACTGTGCTGCCGTTTAAGGAACGCAGAGCAGAGGCCAGCGCCTCATGGAAACTGCTGCACGCCTCTGCTTCTGCACGGCAAATCAGGGCCTTACTTCCAGGCATGTGTTCATGCTGGGTGTGCCGGTAGCGATATAGCAGGGTAAGATGCTGACTTTCTCCTCGAGCAGAGTGACTTCACGTACGAGGGCCTCGAAGTGCTCCAAGCACAGTGTTCTCTCATGGCAGCTCACACAAGGACCATGAGAAGTTTTCTGTGCACTTCGGACGCACCAGCAATGTTGTCCTGAGGCCGTTCCAGGACTCTGGAAATGTAGCTCTCCTCAAAGAACGTACAGTGTGTTGCCCATCACTGGGCACGCACAGAGGGCCTCCGAGGGATGCACCAATGGGCCTCGAAATTGCTCAGCCGGCCCACAGGGGTCTGGAGGTACTCAGTGAACTTGCAGGAAAACGAGGTCTACCCGAGAGGCCTAGGAGTCCTCAGACGTGTACTTCCTTTAAAGTAAAGCATATAAGGGACTAAGAACTCATGGAAACAGCTGCATGCCTCCCTTTCTGCACGGCTACTAAGGGCCTAACCTGGAGGCAACTTTTCACGTTGAGATTCCCTTTAGCTCTAGAGCTTGTCAGGCTGACCACCACCGCGGCCATGGAAGCCCCTGGTTTAGACAGAGCAAACTCATTTTCTCCCCAGAAGCATTCTTACAGTGTTTACAGGCCTGTCAAGAGGAGGGAATGGCAGGCAGTTTCAATGCAGCGTGAACGCTGCCTTCAAAACGGGAAAGCAAGGCTAGTTCCAGCAGGTCCCCTTTTCCAGGGGCACACTCAGCATGCACCCCTGTGGCTTCTAAGAAGTCCGAGGAGACACAGGTTACCCTGTGTTTCCTTCCCTGACTCAACTTCTCGAAGTAGGGTGTTCTGCATCATGCGAACTGCCTCAACCAAGGAACGCCGTAAGCTGCTCCTCTGGGCCTGTGGCTATTCGAAAGCCTGCAGTGCCACAGGAAGAACAGGACTTCAACTGCAGTAAGAACGCAAGCTGACTTCCTCTAGGAGGCACGGTGACTTCAGGCAGGACGTCTTAGATGGAATGCGAAGACGAGGGTTACCCTGAGTGCAGCTCAGGCTAGGGCAACGCGTAAGACTTCCACGCCGTGTGGGACGTGCCAGAACGGTGTTCGTGAACGTGTGCGAGGGCTGAGGAAATGAAGCTGCTCCAAAAGAGAGGGCAGTGCGTTTCCCTACACCCGGCATGCACAGAGGGGCTGTAACGGGCTCCGGGTCTGGACGTTGCTTAGCTGACCCAGGTGAGCCTGGGGTACTCAAGTGTTCCTGCGGGAATAGGGTGCCCAGGCTAGCGTCCTAGGTGTCCAGAAAACTGTGCTGCCGTTTAAGGAACGCAGAGCAGAGGCCAGCGCCTCATGGAAACTGCTGCACGCCTCTGCTTCTGCACGGCAAATCAGGGCCTTACTTCCAGGCATGTGTTCATGCTGGGTGTGCCGGTAGCGATATAGCAGGGTAAGATGCTGACTTTCTCCTCGAGCAGAGTGACTTCACGTACGAGGGCCTCGAAGTACTCCAAGCACAGTGTTCTCTCATGGCAGCTCACACAAGGACCATGAGAAGTTTTCTGTGCACTTCGGACTCACCAGCAAAGTTGTCCTGAGGCCGTTCGAGGACTCTGGAAATGTAGCTCTCCTCAAGGAACGTACAGTGTGTTGCCCATCACTGGGCACGCACAGAGGGCCCCGGAGGGATGAACCAATGGGCCTCGAAGTTGCTCAGCCGGCCCACAGGGGTCTGGAGGTACTCAGTGAACTTGCAGGGAAAACGAGGCCTACCCGAGAGGCCTAGGAGTCCTCAGACGTGTACTTCCTTTAAAGTAAAGCATATAAGGGACTAAGAACTCATGGAAACAGCTGCATGCCTCCCTTTCTGCACGGCTACTAAGGGCCTAACCTGGAGGCAAGTTTTCACGTTGAGATTCCCTTTAGCTCTAGAGCTTGTCAGGCTGACCACCACCGCGGCCATGGAAGCCCCTGGTTTAGACAGAGCAAACTCATTTTCTCCCCAGAAGCATTCTGACAGTGTTTACAGGCCTGTCAAGAGGAGGGAATGGCAGGCAGTTTCAATGCAGCGTGAACGCTGCCTTCAAAACGGGAAAGCATGGCTAGTTCCAGCAGGTCCCCTTTTCCAGGGACACACTCAGCATGCACCCCTGTGGCTTCTAACAAGTCCGAGGAGACACAGGTTACCCTGTGTTTCCTTCCCTGACTCAACTTCTCGAAGTAGGGTGTTCTGCATCATGCGAACTGCCTCAACCAAGGAACGCCGTAAGCTGCTCCTCTGGGCCTGTGGCTATTCGAAAGCCTGCAGTGCCACAGGAAGAACAGGACTTCAACTGCAGTAAGAACGCAAGCTGACTTCCTCTAGGAGGCACGGTGACTTCAGGCAGGACGTCTTAGGTGGAATGCGAAGACGAGGGTTACCCTGAGTGCAGCTCAGGCTAGGGCAACGCGTAAGACTTCAACGCCGTGTGGGACGTGCCAGAACGCTGTTCGTGAACGTGTGCGAGGGCTGAGGAAATGAAGCTGCTCCAAAAGAGAGGGCAGTGCGTTTCCCTACACCCGGCATGCACAGAGGGGCTGTAACGGGCTCCGGGTCTGGACGTTGCTTAGCTGACCCAGGTGAGCCTGGGGTACTCAAGTGTTCCTGCGGGAATAGGGTGCCCAGGCTAGCGTCCTAGGTGTCCAGAAAACTGTGCTGCCGTTCAAGGAACGCAGAGCAGAGGCCAGCGCCTCATGGAAACTGCTGCACGCCTCTGCTTCTGCACGGCAAATCAGGGCCTTACTTCCAGGCATGTGTTCATGCTGGGTGTGCCGGTAGCGATATAGCAGGGTAAGATGCTGACTTTCTCCTCGAGCAGAGTGACTTCACGTACGAGGGCCTCGAAGTGCTCCAAGCACAGTGTTCTCTCATGGCAGCTCACACAAGGACCATGAGAAGTTTTCTGTGCACTTCGGACGCACCAGCAATGTTGTCCTGAGGCCGTTCGAGGACTCTGGAAATGTAGCTCTCCTCAAGGAACGTACAGTGTGTTGCCCATCACTGGGCACGCACAGAGGGCCTCCGAGGGATGCACCAATGGGCCTCGAAATTGCTCAGCCGGCCCACAGGGGTCTGGAGGTACTCAGTGAACTTGCAGGAAAACGAGGCCTACCCGAGAGGCCTAGGAGTCCTCAGACGTGTACTTCCTTTAAAGTAAAGCATATAAGGGACTAAGAACTCATGGAAACAGCTGCATGCCTCCCTTTCTGCACGGCTACTAAGGGCCTAACCTGGAGGCAAGTTTTCACGTTGAGATTCCCTTTAGCTCTAGAGCTTGTCAGGCTGACCACCACCGCGGCCATGGAAGCCCCTGGTTTAGACAGAGCAAACTCATTTTCTCCCCAGAAGCATTCTGACAGTGTTTACAGGCCTGTCAAGAGGAGGGAATGGCAGGCAGTTTCAATGCAGCGTGAACGCTGCCTTCAAAACGGGAAAGCAAGGCTAGTTCCAGCAGGTCCCCTTTTCCAGGGACACACTCAGCATGCACCCCTGTGGCTTCTAACAAGTCCGAGGAGACACAGGTTACCCTGTGTTTCCTTCCCTGACTCAACTTCTCGAAGTAGGGTGTTCTGCATCATGCGAACTGCCTCAACCAAGGAACGCCGAAAGCTGCTCCTCTGGGCCTGTGGCTATTCGAAAGCCTGCAGTGCCACAGGAAGAACAGGACTTCAACTGCAGTAAGAACGCAAGCTGACTTCCTCTAGGAGGCACGGTGACTTCAGGCAGGACGTCTTAGGTGGAATGCGAAGACGAGGGTTACCCTGAGTGCAGCTCAGGCTAGGGCAACGCGTAAGACTTCCACGCCGTGTGGGACGTGCCAGAACGGTGTTCGTGAACGTGTGCGAGGGCTGAGGAAATGAAGCTGCTCCAAAAGAGAGGGCAGTGCGTTTCCCTACACCCGGCATGCACAGAGGGGCTGTAACGGGCTCCGGGTCTGGACGTTGCTTAGCTGACCCAGGTGAGCCTGGGGTACTCAAGTGTTCCTGCGGGAATAGGGTGCCCAGGCTAGCGTCCTAGGTGTCCAGAAAACTGTGCTGCCGTTCAAGGAACGCAGAGCAGAGGCCAGCGCCTCATGGAAACTGCTGCACGCCTCTGCTTCTGCACGGCAAATCAGGGCCTTACTTCCAGGCATGTGTTCATGCTGGGTGTGCCGGTAGCGATATAGCAGGGTAAGATGCTGACTTTCTCCTCGAGCAGAGTGACTTCACGTACGAGGGCCTCGAAGTGCTCCAAGCACAGTGTTCTCTCATGGCAGCTCACACAAGGACCATGAGAAGTTTTCTGTGCACTTCGGACGCACCAGCAATGTTGTCCTGAGGCCGTTCCAGGACTCTGGAAATGTAGCTCTCCTCAAGGAACGTACAGTGTGTTGCCCATCACTGGGCACGCACAGAGGGCCTCCGAGGGATGCACCAATGGGCCTCGAAATTGCTCAGCCGGCCCACAGGGGTCTGGAGGTACTCAGTGAACTTGCAGGAAAACGAGGTCTACCCGAGAGGCCTAGGAGTCCTCAGACGTGTACTTCCTTTAAAGTAAAGCATATAAGGGACAAAGAACTCATGGAAATAGCTGCATGCCTCCCTTTCTGCACGGCTACTAAGGGCCTAACCTGGAGGCAACTTTTCACGTTGAGATTCCCTTTAGCCCTAGAGCTTGTCAGGCTGACCACCACCGCGGCCATGGAAGCCCCTGGTTTAGACAGAGCAAACTCATTTTCTCCCCAGAAGCATTCTTACAGTGTTTACAGGCCTGTCAAGAGGAGGGAATGGCAGGCACTTTCAATGCAGCGTGAACGCTGCCTTCAAAATGGGAAAGCAAGGCTAGTTCCAACAGGTCCCCTTTTCCAGGGGCACACTCAGCATGCACCCCTGTGGCTTCTAACAAGTCCGAGGAGACACAGGTTACCCTGTGTTTCCTTCCCTGACTCAACTTCTCGAAGTAGGGTGTTCTGCATCATGCGAACTGCCTCAACCAAGGAACGCCGTAAGCTGCTCCTCTGGGCCTGTGGCTATTCGAAAGCCTGCAGTGCCACAGGAAGAACAGGACTTCAACTGCAGTAAGAACGCAAGCTGACTTCCTCTAGGAGGCACGGTGACTTCAGGCAGGACGTCTTAGATGGAATGCGAAGACGAGGGTTACCCTGAGTGCAGCTCAGGCTAGGGCAACGCGTAAAACTTCCACGCCGTGTGGGACGTGCCAGAACGGTGTTCGTGAACGTGTGCGAGGGCTGAGGAAATGAAGCTGCTCCAAAAGAGAGGGCAGTGCGTTTCCCTACACCCGGCATGCACAGAGGGGCTGTAACGGGCTCCGGGTCTGGACGTTGCTTAGCTGACCCAGGTGAGCCTGGGGTACTCAAGTGTTCCTGCGGGAATAGGGTGCCCAGGCTAGCGTCCTAGGTGTCCAGAAAACTGTGCTGCCGTTTAAGGAACGCAGAGCAGAGGCCAGCGCCTCATGGAAACTGCTGCACGCCTCTGCTTCTGCACGGCAAATCAGGGCCTTACTTCCAGGCATGTGTTCATGCTGGGTGTGCCGGTAGCGATATAGCAGGGTAAGATGCTGACTTTCTCCTCGAGCAGAGTGACTTCACGTACGAGGGCCTCGAAGTGCTCCAAGCACAGTGTTCTCTCATGGCAGCTCACACAAGGACCATAAGAAGTTTTCTGTGCACTTCGGACGCACCAGCAATGTTGTCCTGAGGCCGTTCGAGGACTCTGGAAATGTAGCTCTCCTCAAGGAACGTACAGTGTGTTGCCCATCACTGGGCACGCACAGAGGGCCTCCGAGGGATGCACCAATGGGCCTCGAAATTGCTCAGCCGGCCCACAGGGGTCTGGAGGTACTCAGTGAACTTGCAGGAAAACGAGGTCTACCCGAGAGGCCTAGGAGTCCTCAGACGTGTACTTCCTTTAAAGTAAAGCATATAAGGGACAAAGAACTCATGGAAATAGCTGCATGCCTCCCTTTCTGCACGGCTACTAAGGGCCTAACCTGGAGGCAACTTTTCACGTTGAGATTCCCTTTAGCTCTAGAGCTTGTCAGGCTGACCACCACCGCGGCCATGGAAGCCCCTGGTTTAGACAGAGCAAACTCATTTTCTCCCCAGAAGCATTCTTACAGTGTTTACAGGCCTGTCAAGAGGAGGGAATGGCAGGCAGTTTCAATGCAGCGTGAACGCTGCCTTCAAAACGGGAAAGCAAGGCTAGTTCCAGCAGGTCCCCTTTTCCAGGGGCACACTCAGCATGCACCCCTGTGGCTTCTAAGAAGTCCGAGGAGACACAGGTTACCCTGTGTTTCCTTCCCTGACTCAACTTCTCGAAGTAGGGTGTTCTGCATCATGCGAACTGCCTCAACCAAGGAACGCCGTAAGCTGCTCCTCTGGGCCTGTGGCTATTCGAAAGCCTGCAGTGCCACAGGAAGAACAGGACTTCAACTGCAGTAAGAACGCAAGCTGACTTCCTCTAGGAGGCACGGTGACTTCAGGCAGGACGTGTTAGGTGGAATGCGAAGACGAGGGTTACCCTGAGTGCAGCTCAGGCTAGGGCAACGCGTAAGACTTCCACGCCGTGTGGGACGTGCCAGAACGGTGTTCGTGAACGTGTGCGAGGGCTGAGGAAATGAAGCTGCTCCAAAAGAGAGGGCAGTGCGTTTCCCTACACCCGGCATGCACAGAGGGGCTGTAACGGGCTCCGGGTCTGGACGTTGCTTAGCTGACCCAGGTGAGCCTGGGGTACTCAAGTGTTCCTGCGGGAATAGGGTGCCCAGGCTAGCGTCCTAGGTGTCCAGAAAACTGTGCTGCCGTTTAAGGAACGCAGAGCAGAGGCCAGCGCCTCATGGAAACTGCTGCACGCCTCTGCTTCTGCACGGCAAATCAGGGCCTTACTTCCAGGCATGTGTTCATGCTGGGTGTGCCGGTAGCGATATAGCAGGGTAAGATGCTGACTTTCTCCTCGAGCAGAGTGACTTCACGTACGAGGGCCTCGAAGTACTCCAAGCACAGTGTTCTCTCATGGGAGCTCACACAAGGACCATGAGAAGTTTTCTGTGCACTTCGGACTCACCAGCAAAGTTGTCCTGAGGCCGTTCGAGGACTCTGGAAATGTAGCTCTCCTCAAGGAACGTACAGTGTGTTGCCCATCACTGGGCACGCACAGAGGGCCTCCGAGGGATGCACCAATGGGCCTCGAAGTTGCTCAGCCGGCCCACAGGGGTCTGGAGGTACTCAGTGAACTTGCAGGGAAAACGAGGCCTACCCGAGAGGCCTAGGAGTCCTCAGACGTGTACTTCCTTTAAAGTAAAGCATATAAGGGACTAAGAACTCATGGAAAGAGCTGCATGCCTCCCTTTCTGCACGGCTACTAAGGGCCTAACCTGGAGGCAAGTTTTCACGTTGAGATTCCCTTTAGCTCTAGAGCTTGTCAGGCTGACCACCACCGCGGCCATGGAAGCCCCTGGTTTAGACAGAGCAAACTCATTTTCTCCCCAGAAGCATTCTTACAGTGTTTACAGGCCTGTCAAGAGGAGGGAATGGCAGGCACTTTCAATGAAGCGTGAACGCTGCCTTCAAAACGGGAAAGCAAGGCTAGTTCCAGCAGGTCCCCTTTTCCAGGGGCACACTCAGCATGCACCCCTGTGGCTTCTAACAAGTCCGAGGAGACACAGGTTACCCTGTGTTTCCTTCCCTGACTCAACTTCTCGAAGTAGGGTGTTCTGCATCATGCGAACTGCCTCAACCAAGGAACGCCGTAAGCTGCTCCTCTGGGCCTGTGGCTATTCGAAAGCCTGCAGTGCCACAGGAAGAACAGGACTTCAACTGCAGTAAGAACGCAAGCTGACTTCCTCTAGGAGGCACGGTGACTTCAGGCAGGACGTCTTAGGTGGAATGCGAAGACGAGGGTTACCCTGAGTGCAGCTCAGGCTAGGGCAACGCGTAAGACTTGCACGCCGTGTGGGACGTGCCAGAACGGTGTTCGTGAACGTGTGCGAGGGCTGAGGAAATGAAGCTGCTCCAAAAGAGAGGGCAGTGCGTTTCCCTACACCCGGCATGCACAGAGGGGCTGTAACGGGCTCCGGGTCTGGACGTTGCTTAGCTGACCCAGGTGAGCCTGGGGTACTCAAGTGTTCCTGCGGGAATAGGGTGCCCAGGATAGCGTCCTAGGTGTCCAGAAAACTGTGCTGCCGTTTAAGGAACGCAGAGCAGAGGCCAGCGCCTCATGGAAACTGCTGCACGCCTCTGCTTCTGCACGGCAAATCAGGGCCTTACTTCCAGGCATGTGTTCATGCTGGGTGTGCCGGTAGCGATATAGCAGGGTAAGATGCTGACTTTCTCCTCGAGCAGAGTGACTTCACGTACGAGGGCCTCGAAGTACTCCAAGCACAGTGTTCTCTCATGGCAGCTCACACAAGGACCATGAGAAGTTTTCTGTGCACTTCGGACTCACCAGCAAAGTTGTCCTGAGGCCGTTCGAGGACTCTGGAAATGTAGCTCTCCTCAAGGAACGTACAGTGTGTTGCCCATCACTGGGCACGCACAGAGGGCCTCCGAGGGATGCACCAATGGGCCTCGAAGTTGCTCAGCCGGCCCACAGGGGTCTGGAGGTACTCAGTGAACTTGCAGGGAAAACGAGGCCTACCCGAGAGGCCTAGGAGTCCTCAGACGTGTACTTCCTTTAAAGTAAAGCATATAAGGGACTAAGAACTCATGGAAACAGCTGCATGCCTCCCTTTCTGCACGGCTACTAAGGGCCTAACCTGGAGGCAAGTTTTCACGTTGAGATTCCCTTTAGCTCTAGAGCTTGTCAGGCTGACCACCACCGCGGCCATGGAAGCCCCTGGTTTAGACAGAGCAAACTCATTTTCTCCCCAGAAGCATTCTTACAGTGTTTACAGGCCTGTCAAGAGGAGGGAATGGCAGGCACTTTCAATGCAGCGTGAACGCTTCCTTCAAAACGGGAAAGCAAGGCTAGTTCCAGCAGGTCCCCTTTTCCAGGGGCACACTCAGCATGCACCCCTGTGGCTTCTAAGAAGTCCGAGGAGACACAGGTTACCCTGTGTTTCCTTCCCTGACTCAACTTCTCGAAGTAGGGTGTTCTGCATCATGCGAACTGCCTCAACCAAGGAACGCCGTAAGCTGCTCTTCTGGGCCTGTGGCTATTCGAAAGCCTGCAGTGCCACAGGAAGAACAGGACTTCAACTGCAGTAAGAACGCAAGCTGACTTCCTCTAGGAGGCACGGTGACTTCAGGCAGGACGTCTTAGGTGGAATGCGAAGACGAGGGTTACCCTGAGTGCAGCTCAGGCTAGGGCAACGCGTAAGACTTCCACGCCGTGTGGGACGTGCCAGAACGCTGTTCGTGAACGTGTGCGAGGGCTGAGGAAATGAAGCTGCTCCAAAAGAGAGGGCAGTGCGTTTCCCTACACCCGGCATGCACAGAGGGGCTGTAACGGGCTCCGGGTCTGGACGTTGCTTAGCTGACCCAGGTGAGCCTGGGGTACTCAAGTGTTCCTGCGGGAATAGGGTGCCCAGGCTAGCGTCCTAGGTGTCCAGAAAACTGTGCTGCCGTTCAAGGAACGCAGAGCAGAGGCCAGCGCCTCATGGAAACTGCTGCACGCCTCTGCCTCTGCACGGCAAATCAGGGCCTTACTTCCAGGCATGTGTTCATGCTGGGTGTGCTGGTAGCGATATAGCAGGGTAAGATGCTGACTTTCTCCTCGAGCAGAGTGACTTCACGTACGAGGGCCTCGAAGTGCTCCAAGCACAGTGTTCTCTCATGGCAGCTCACACAAGGACCATGAGAAGTTTTCTGTGCACTTCGGACGCACCAGCAATGTTGTCCTGAGGCCGTTCCAGGACTCTGGAAATGTAGCTCTCCTCAAGGAACGTACAGTGTGTTGCCCATTACTGGGCACGCACAGAGGGCCTCCGAGGGATGCACCAATGGGCCTCGAAATTGCTCAGCCGGCCCACAGGGGTCTGGAGGTACTCAGTGAACTTGCAGGAAAACGAGGTCTACCCGAGAGGCCTAGGAGTCCTCAGACGTGTACTTCCTTTAAAGTAAAGCATATAAGGGACAAAGAACTCATGGAAATAGCTGCATGCCTCCCTTTCTGCACGGCTACTAAGGGCCTAACCTGGAGGCAACTTTTCACGTTGAGATTCCCTTTAGCTCTAGAGCTTGTCAGGCTGACCACCACCGCGGCCATGGAAGCCCCTGGTTTAGACAGAGCAAACTCATTTTCTCCCCAGAAGCATTCTTACAGTGTTTACAGGCCTGTCAAGAGGAGGGAATGGCAGGCACTTTCAATGCAGCGTGAACGCTGCCTTCAAAATGGGAAAGCAAGGCTAGTTCCAACAGGTCCCCTTTTCCAGGGGCACACTCAGCATGCACCCCTGTGGCTTCTAACAAGTCCGAGGAGACACAGGTTACCCTGTGTTTCCTTCCCTGACTCAACTTCTCGAAGTAGGGTGTTCTGCATCATGCGAACTGCCTCAACCAAGGAACGCCGTAAGCTGCTCCTCTGGGCCTGTGGCTATTCGAAAGCCTGCAGTGCCACAGGAAGAACAGGACTTCAACTGCAGTAAGAACGCAAGCTGACTTCCTCTAGGAGGCACGGTGACTTCAGGCAGGACGTCTTAGATGGAATGCGAAGACGAGGGTTACCCTGAGTGCAGCTCAGGCTAGGGCAACGCGTAAAACTTCCACGCCGTGTGGGACGTGCCAGAACGGTGTTCGTGAACGTGTGCGAGGGCTGAGGAAATGAAGCTGCTCCAAAAGAGAGGGCAGTGCGTTTCCCTACACCCGGCATGCACAGAGGGGCTGTAACGGGCTCCGGGTCTGGACGTTGCTTAGCTGACCCAGGTGAGCCTGGGGTACTCAAGTGTTCCTGCGGGAATAGGGTGCCCAGGCTAGCGTCCTAGGTGTCCAGAAAACTGTGCTGCCGTTTAAGGAACGCAGAGCAGAGGCCAGCGCCTCATGGAAACTGCTGCACGCCTCTGCTTCTGCACGGCAAATCAGGGCCTTACTTCCAGGCATGTGTTCATGCTGGGTGTGCCGGTAGCGATATAGCAGGGTAAGATGCTGACTTTCTCCTCGAGCAGAGTGACTTCACGTACGAGGGCCTCGAAGTGCTCCAAGCACAGTGTTCTCTCATGGCAGCTCACACAAGGACCATAAGAAGTTTTCTGTGCACTTCGGACGCACCAGCAATGTTGTCCTGAGGCCGTTCGAGGACTCTGGAAATGTAGCTCTCCTCAAGGAACGTACAGTGTGTTGCCCATCACTGGGCACGCACAGAGGGCCTCCGAGGGATGCACCAATGGGCCTCGAAATTGCTCAGCCGGCCCACAGGGGTCTGGAGGTACTCAGTGAACTTGCAGGAAAACGAGGTCTACCCGAGAGGCCTAGGAGTCCTCAGACGTGTACTTCCTTTAAAGTAAAGCATATAAGGGACAAAGAACTCATGGAAATAGCTGCATGCCTCCCTTTCTGCACGGCTACTAAGGGCCTAACCTGGAGGCAAGTTTTCACGTTGAGATTCCCTTTAGCTCTAGAGCTTGTCAGGCTGACCACCACCGCGGCCATGGAAGCCCCTGGTTTAGACAGAGCAAACTCATTTTCTCCCCAGAAGCATTCTTACAGTGTTTACAGGCCTGTCAAGAGGAGGGAATGGCAGGCAGTTTCAATGCAGCGTGAACGCTGCCTTCAAAACGGGAAAGCAAGGCTAGTTCCAGCAGGTCCCCTTTTCCAGGGGCACACTCAGCATGCACCCCTGTGGCTTCTAAGAAGTCCGAGGAGACACAGGTTACCCTGTGTTTCCTTCCCTGACTCAACTTCTCGAAGTAGGGTGTTCTGCATCATGCGAACTGCCTCAACCAAGGAACGCCGTAAGCTGCTCCTCTGGGCCTGTGGCTATTCGAAAGCCTGCAGTGCCACAGGAAGAACAGGACTTCAACTGCAGTAAGAACGCAAGCTGACTTCCTCTAGGAGGCACGGTGACTTCAGGCAGGACGTCTTAGGTGGAATGCGAAGACGAGGGTTACCCTGAGTGCAGCTCAGGCTAGGGCAACGCGTAAGACTTCCACGCCGTGTGGGACGTGCCAGAACGGTGTTCGTGAACGTGTGCGAGGGCTGAGGAAATGAAGCTGCTCCAAAAGAGAGGGCAGTGCGTTTCCCTACACCCGGCATGCACAGAGGGGCTGTAACGGGCTCCGGGTCTGGACGTTGCTTAGCTGACCCAGGTGAGCCTGGGGTACTCAAGTGTTCCTGCGGGAATAGGGTGCCCAGGCTAGCGTCCTAGGTGTCCAGAAAACTGTGCTGCCGTTTAAGGAACGCAGAGCAGAGGCCAGCGCCTCATGGAAACTGCTGCACGCCTCTGCTTCTGCACGGCAAATCAGGGCCTTACTTCCAGGCATGTGTTCATGCTGGGTGTGCCGGTAGCGATATAGCAGGGTAAGATGCTGACTTTCTCCTCGAGCAGAGTGACTTCACGTACGAGGGCCTCGAAGTACTCCAAGCACAGTGTTCTCTCATGGCAGCTCACACAAGGACCATGAGAAGTTTTCTGTGCACTTCGGACTCACCAGCAAAGTTGTCCTGAGGCCGTTCGAGGACTCTGGAAATGTAGCTCTCCTCAAGGAACGTACAGTGTGTTGCCCATCACTGGGCACGCACAGAGGGCCCCGGAGGGATGCACCAATGGGCCTCGAAGTTGCTCAGCCGGCCCACAGGGGTCTGCAGGTACTCAGTGAACTTGCAGGGAAAACGAGGCCTACCCGAGAGGCCTAGGAGTCCTCAGACGTGTACTTCCTTTAAAGTAAAGCATATAAGGGACTAAGAACTCATGGAAACAGCTGCATGCCTCCCTTTCTGCACGGCTACTAAGGGCCTAACCTGGAGGCAAGTTTTCACGTTGAGATTCCCTTTAGCTCTAGAGCTTGTCAGGCTGACCACCACCGCGGCCATGGAAGCCCCTGGTTTAGACAGAGCAAACTCATTTTCTCCCCAGAAGCATTCTGACAGTGTTTACAGGCCTGTCAAGAGGAGGGAATGGCAGGCAGTTTCAATGCAGCGTGAACGCTGCCTTCAAAACGGGAAAGCAAGGCTAGTTCCAGCAGGTCCCCTTTTCCAGGGACACACTCAGCATGCACCCCTGTGGCTTCTAAGAAGTGGGAGGAGACACAGGTTACCCTGTGTTTCCTTCCCTGACTCAACTTCTCGAAGTAGGGTGTTCTGCATCATGCGAACTGCCTCAACCAAGGAACGCCGTAAGCTGCTCCTCTGGGCCTGTGGCTATTCGAAAGCCTGCAGTGCCACAGGAAGAACAGGACTTCAACTGCAGTAAGAACGCAAGCTGACTTCCTCTAGGAGGCACGGTGACTTCAGGCAGGACGTCTTAGGTGGAATGCGAAGACGAGGGTTACCCTGAGTGCAGCTCAGGCTAGGGCAACGCGTAAGACTTCAACGCCGTGTGGGACGTGCCAGAACGCTGTTCGTGAACGTGTGCGAGGGCTGAGGAAATGAAGCTGCTCCAAAAGAGAGGGCAGTGCGTTTCCCTACACCCGGCATGCACAGAGGGGCTGTAACGGGCTCCGGGTCTGGACGTTGCTTAGCTGACCCAGGTGAGCCTGGGGTACTCAAGTGTTCCTGCGGGAATAGGGTGCCCAGGCTAGCGTCCTAGGTGTCCAGAAAACTGTGCTGCCGTTTAAGGAACGCAGAGCAGAGGCCAGCGCCTCATGGAAACTGCTACACGCCTCTGCTTCTGCACGGCAAATCAGGGCCTTACTTCCAGGCATGTGTTCATGCTGGGTGTGCCGGTAGCGATATAGCAGGGTAAGATGCTGACTTTCTCCTCGAGCAGAGTGACTTCACGTACGAGGGCCTCGAAGTGCTCCAAGCACAGTGTTCTCTCATGGCAGCTCACACAAGGACCATGAGAAGTTTTCTGTGCACTTCGGACGCACCAGCAATGTTGTCCTGAGGCCGTTCCAGGACTCTGGAAATGTAGCTCTCCTCAAGGAACGTACAGTGTGTTGCCCATCACTGGGCACGCACAGAGGGCCTCCGAGGGATGCACCAATGGGCCTCGAAATTGCTCAGCCGGCCCACAGGGGTCTGGAGGTACTCAGTGAACTTGCAGGAAAACGAGGTCTACCCGAGAGGCCTAGGAGTCCTCAGACGTGTACTTCCTTTAAAGTAAAGCATATAAGGGACAAAGAACTCATGGAAATAGCTGCATGCCTCCCTTTCTGCACGGCTACTAAGGGCCTAACCTGGAGGCAACTTTTCACGTTGAGATTCCCTTTAGCTCTAGAGCTTGTCAGGCTGACCACCACCGCGGCCATGGAAGCCCCTGGTTTAGACAGAGCAAACTCATTTTCTCCCCAGAAGCATTCTTACAGTGTTTACAGGCCTGTCAAGAGGAGGGAATGGCAGGCAGTTTCAATGCAGCGTGAACGCTGCCTTCAAAATGGGAAAGCAAGGCTAGTTCCAACAGGTCCCCTTTTCCAGGGGCACACTCAGCATGCACCCCTGTGGCTTCTAAGAAGTCCGAGGAGACACAGGTTACCCTGTGTTTCCTTCCCTGACTCAACTTCTCGAAGTAGGGTGTTGTGCATCATGCGAACTGCCTCAACCAAGGAACGCCGTAAGCTGCTCCTCTGGGCCTGTGGCTATTCGAAAGCCTGCAGTGCCACAGGAAGAACAGGACTTCAACTGCAGTAAGAACGCAAGCTGACTTCCTCTAGGAGGCACGGTGACTTCAGGCAGGACGTCTTAGGTGGAATGCGAAGACGAGGGTTACCCTGAGTGCAGCTCAGGCTAGGGCAACGCGTAAGACTTGCACGCCGTGTGGGACGTGCCAGAACGGTGTTCGTGAACGTGTGCGAGGGCTGAGGAAATGAAGCTGCTCCAAAAGAGAGGGCAGTGCGTTTCCCTACACCCGGCATGCACAGAGGGGCTGTAACGGGCTCCGGGTCTGGACGTTGCTTAGCTGACCCAGGTGAGCCTGGGGTACTCAAGTGTTCCTGCGGGAATAGGGTGCCCAGGCTAGCGTCCTAGGTGTCCAGAAAACTGTGCTGCCATTCAAGGAACGCAGAGCAGAGGCCAGCGCCTCATGGAAACTGCTGCACGCCTCTGCTTCTGCACGGCAAATCAGGGCCTTACTTCCAGGCATGTGTTCATGCTGGGTGTGCCGGTAGCGATATAGCAGGGTAAGATGCTGACTTTCTCCTCGAGCAGAGTGACTTCACGTACGAGGGCCTCGAAGTACTCCAAGCACAGTGTTCTCTCATGGCAGCTCACACAAGGACCATGAGAAGATTTCTGTGCACTTCGGACTCACCAGCAAAGTTGTCCTGAGGCCGTTCGAGGACTCTGGAAATGTAGCTCTCCTCAAGAAACGTACAGTGTGTTGCCCATCACTGGGCACGCACAGAGAGCCTCCGAGGGATGCACCAATGGGCCTCGAAGTTGCTCAGCCGGCCCACAGGGGTCTGGAGGTACTCAGTGAACTTGCAGGGAAAACGAGGCCTACCCGAGAGGCCTAGGAGTCCTCAGACGTGTACTTCCTTTAAAGTAAAGCATATAAGGGACTAAGAACTCATGGAAACAGCTGCATGCCTCCCTTTCTGCACAGCTACTAAGGGCCTAACCTGGAGGCAAGTTTTCACGTTGAGATTCCCTTTAGCTCTAGAGCTTGTCAGGCTGACCACCACCGCGGCCATGGAAGCCCCTGGTTTAGACAGAGCAAACTCAGTTTCTCCCCAGAAGCATTCTTACAGTGTTTACAGGCCTGTCAAGAGGAGGGAATGGCAGGCAGTTTCAATGCAGCGTGAACGCTGCCTTCAAAACGGGAAAGCAAGGCTAGTTCCAGCAGGTCCCCTTTTCCAGGGGCACACTCAGCATGCACCCCTGTGGCTTCTAACAAGTCCGAGGAGACACAGGTTACCCTGTGTTTCCTTCCCTGACTCAACTTCTCGAAGTAGGGTGTTCTGCATCATGCGAACTGCCTCAACCAAGGAACGCCGTAAGCTGCTCCTCTGGGCCTGTGGCTATTCGAAAGCCTGCAGTGCCACAGGAAGAACAGGACTTCAACTGCAGTAAGAACGCAAGCTGACTTCCTCTAGGAGGCACGGTGACTTCAGGCAGGACGTCTTAGGTGGAATGCGAAGACGAGGGTTACCCTGAGTGCAGCTCAGGCTAGGGCAACGCGTAAGACTTCAACGCCGTGTGGGACGTGCCAGAACGCTGTTCGTGAACGTGTGCGAGGGCTGAGGAAATGAAGCTGCTCCAAAAGAGAGGGCAGTGCGTTTCCCTACACCCGGCATGCACAGAGGGGCTGTAACGGGCTCCGGGTCTGGACGTTGCTTAGCTGACCCAGGTGAGCCTGGGGTACTCAAGTGTTCCTGCGGGAATAGGGTGCCCAGGCTAGCGTCCTAGGTGTCCAGAAAACTGTGCTGCCGTTCAAGGAACGCAGAGCAGAGGCCAGCGCCTCATGGAAACTGCTGCACGCCTCTGCTTCTGCACGGCAAATCAGGGCCTTACTTCCAGGCATGTGTTCATGCTGGGTGTGCCGGTAGCGATATAGCAGGGTAAGATGCTGACTTTCTCCTCGAGCAGAGTGACTTCACGTACGAGGGCCTCGAAGTGCTCCAAGCACAGTGTTCTCTCATGGCAGCTCACACAAGGACCATAAGAAGTTTTCTGTTCACTTCGGACGCACCAGCAATGTTGTCCTGAGGCCGTTCGAGGACTCTGGAAATGTAGCTCTCCTCAAGGAACGTACAGTGTGTTGCCCATCACTGGGCACGCACAGAGGGCCTCCGAGGGATGCACCAATGGGCCTCGAAGTTGCTCAGCCGTCCCACAGGGGTCTGGAGGTACTCAGTGAACTTGCAGGGAAAACGAGGCCTACCCGAGAGGCCTAGGAGTCCTCAGACGTGTACTTCCTTTAAAGTAAAGCATATAAGGGACTAAGAACTCATGGAAACAGCTGCATGCCTCCCTTTCTGCACGGCTACTAAGGGCCTAACCTGGAGGCAAGTTTTCACGTTGAGATTCCCTTTAGCTCTAGAGCTTGTCAGGCTGACCACCACCGCGGCCATGGAAGCCCCTGGTTTAGACAGAGCAAACTCATTTTCTCCCCAGAAGCATTCTTACAGTGTTTACAGGCCTGTCAAGAGGAGGGAATGGCAGGCACTTTCAATGCAGCGTGAACGCTGCCTTCAAAACGGGAAAGCAAGTCTAGTTCCAGCAGGTCCCCTTTTCCAGGGGCACACTCAGCATGCACCCCTGTGGCTTCTAACAAGTCCGAGGAGACACAGGTTACCCTGTGTTTCCTTCCCTGACTCAACTTCTCGAAGTAGGGTGTTCTGCATCATGCGAACTGCCTCAACCAAGGAACGTCGTAATCTGCTCCTCTGGGCCTGTGGCTATTCGAAAGCCTGCAGTGCCACAGGAAGAACAGGACTTCAACTGCAGTAAGAACGCAAGCTGACTTCCTCTAGGAGGCACGGTGACTTCAGGCAGGACGTCTTAGATGGAATGCGAAGACGAGGGTTACCCTGAGTGCAGCTCAGGCTAGGGCAACGCGTAAGACTTCCACGCCGTGTGGGACGTGCCAGAACGCTGTTCGTGAACGTGTGCGAGGGCTGAGGAAATGAAGCTGCTCCAAAAGAGAGGGCAGTGCGTTTCCCTACACCCGGCATGCACAGAGGGGCTGTAACGGGCTCCGGGTCTGGACGTTGCTTAGCTGACCCAGGTGAGCCTGGGGTACTCAAGTGTTCCTGCGGGAATAGGGTGCCCAGGCTAGCGTCCTAGGTGTCCAGAAAACTGTGCTGCCGTTTAAGGAACGCAGAGCAGAGGCCAGCGCCTCATGGAAACTGCTGCACGCCTCTGCTTCTGCACGGCAAATCAGGGCCTTACTTCCAGGCATGTGTTCATGCTGGGTGTGCCGGTAGCGATATAGCAGGGTAAGATGCTGACTTTCTCCTCGAGCAGAGTGACTTCACGTACGAGGGCCTCGAAGTACTCCAAGCACAGTGTTCTCTAATGGCAGCTCACACAAGGACCATGAGAAGTTTTCTGTGCACTTCGGACTCACCAGCAAAGTTGTCCTGAGGCTGTTCGAGGACTCTGGAAATGTAGCTCTCCTCAAGGAACGTACAGTGTGTTGCCCATCACTGGGCACGCACAGAGGGCCTCCGAGGGATGCACCAATGGGCCTCGAAGTTGCTCAGCCGTCCCACAGGGGTCTGGAGGTACTCAGTGAACTTGCAGGGAACACGAGGCCTACCCGAGAGACCTAGGAGTCCTCAGACGTGTACTTCCTTTAAAGTAAAGCATATAAGGGACTAAGAACTCATGGAAACAGCTGCATGCCTCCCTTTCTGCACGGCTACTAAGGGCCTAACCTGGAGGCAAGTTTTCACGTTGAGATTCCCTTTAGCTCTAGAGCTTGTCAGGCTGACCACCACCGCGGCCATGGAAGCCCGTGGTTTAGACAGAGCAAACTCATTTTCTCCCCAGAAGCATTCTTACAGTGTTTACAGGCCTGTCAAGAGGAGGGAATGGCAGGCACTTTCAATGCAGCGTGAACGCTGCCTTCAAAATGGGAAAGCAAGGCTAGTGCCAACAGGTCCCCTTTTCCAGGGGCACACTCAGCATGCACCCCTGTGGCTTCTAACAAGTCCGAGGAGACACAGGTTACCCTGTGTTTCCTTCCCTGACTCAACTTCTCGAAGTAGGGTGTTCTGCATCATGCGAACTGCCTCAACCAAGGAACGCCGTAAGCTGCTCCTCTGGGCCTGTGGCTATTCGAAAGCCTGCAGTGCCACAGGAAGAACAGGACTTCAACTGCAGTAAGAACGCAAGCTGACTTCCTCTAGGAGGCACGGTGACTTCAGGCAGGACGTCTTAGATGGAATGCGAAGACGAGGGTTACCCTGAGTGCAGCTCAGGCTAGGGCAACGCGTAAGACTTCCACGCCGTGTGGGACGTGCCAGAACGGTGTTCGTGAACGTGTGCGAGGGCTGAGGAAATGAAGCTGCTCCAAAAGAGAGGGCAGTGCGTTTCCCTACACCCGGCATGCACAGAGGGGCTGTAACGGGCTCCGGGTCTGGACGTTGCTTAGCTGACCCAGGTGAGCCTGGGGTACTCAAGTGTTCCTGCGGGAATAGGGTGCCCAGGCTAGCGTCCTAGGTGTCCAGAAAACTGTGCTGCCGTTTAAGGAACGCAGAGCAGAGGCCAGCGCCTCATGGAAACTGCTGCACGCCTCTGCTTCTGCACGGCAAATCAGGGCCTTACTTCCAGGCATGTGTTCATGCTGGGTGTGCCGGTAGCGATATAGCAGGGTAAGATGCTGACTTTCTCCTCGAGCAGAGTGACTTCACGTACGAGGGCCTCGAAGTACTCCAAGCACAGTGTTCTCACATGGCAGCTCACACAAGGACCATGAGAAGTTTTCTGTGCACTTCGGACGCACCAGCAAAGTTGTCCTGAGGCCGTTCGAGGACTCTGGAAATGTAGCTCTCCTCAAGGAACGTACAGTGTGTTGCCCATCACTGGGCACGCACAGAGGGCCTCCGAGGGATGCACCAATGGGCCTCGAAGTTGCTCAGCCGGCCCACAGGGGTCTGGAGGTACTCAGTGAACTTGCAGGGAACACGAGGCCTACCCGAGAGGCCTAGGAGTCCTCAGACGTGTACTTCCTTTAAAGTAAAGCATATAAGGGACTAAGAACTCATGGAAACAGCTGCATGCCTCCCTTTCTGCACGGCTACTAAGGGCCTAACCTGGAGGCAAGTTTTCACGTTGAGATTCCCTTTAGCTCTAGAGCTTGTCAGGCTGACCACCACCGCGGCCATGGAAGCCCCTGGTTTAGACAGAGCAAACTCATTTTCTCCCCAGAAGCATTCTTACAGTGTTTACAGGCCTGTCAAGAGGAGGGTATGGCAGGCACTTTCAATGCAGCGTGAACGCTGCCTTCAAAATGGGAAAGCAAGGCTAGTGCCAACAGGTCCCCTTTTCCAGGGGCACACTCAGCATGCACCCCTGTGGCTTCTAACAAGTCCGAGGAGACACAGGTTACCCTGTGTTTCCTTCCCTGACTCAACTTCTCGAAGCAGGGTGTTCTGCATCATGCGAACTGCCTCAACCAAGGAACGCCGTAAGCTGCTCCTCTGGGCCTGTGGCTATTCGAAAGCCTGCAGTGCCACAGGAAGAACAGGACTTCAACTGCAGTAAGAACGCAAGCTGACTTCCTCTAGGAGGCACGGTGACTTCAGGCAGGACGTCTTAGATGGAATGCGAAGACGAGGGTTACCCTGAGTGCAGCTCAGGCTAGGGCAACGCGTAAGACTTCCACGCCGTGTGGGACGTGCCAGAACGCTGTTCGTGAACGTGTGCGAGGGCTGAGGAAATGAAGCTGCTCCAAAAGAGAGGGCAGTGCGTTTCCCTACACCCGGCATGCACAGAGGGGCTGTAACGGGCTCCGGGTCTGGACGTTGCTTAGCTGACCCAGGTGAGCCTGGGGTACTCAAGTGTTCCTGCGGGAATAGGGTGCCCAGGCTAGCGTCCTAGGTGTCCAGAAAACTGTGCTGCCGTTTAAGGAACGCAGAGCAGAGGCCAGCGACTCATGGAAACTGCTGCACGCCTCTGTTTCTGCACGGCAAATCAGGGCTTTACTTCCAGGCATGTGTTCATGTTGGGTGTGCCGGTAGCGATATAGCAGGGTAAGATGCTGACTTTCTCCTCGAGCAGAGTGACTTCACGTACGAGGGCCTCGAAGTACTCCAAGCACAGTGTTCTCTCATGGCAGCTCACACAAGGACCATGAGAAGTTTTCTGTGCACTTCGGACTCACCAGCAAAGTTGTCCTGAGGCCGTTCGAGGACTCTGGAAATGTAGCTCTCCTCAAGGAACGTACAGTGTGTTGCCCATCACTGGGCACGCACAGAGGGCCTCCGAGGGATGCACCAATGGGCCTCGAAGTTGCTCAGCCGGCCCACAGGGGTCTGGAGGTACTCAGTGAACTTGCAGGGAACACGAGGCCTACCCGAGAGGCCTAGGAGTCCTCAGACGTGTACTTCCTTTAAAGTAAAGCATATAAGGGACTAAGAACTCATGGAAACAGCTGCATGCCTCCCTTTCTGCACGGCTACTAAGGGCCTAACCTGGAGGCAAGTTTTCACGTTGAGATTCCCTTTAGCTCTAGAGCTTGTCAGGCTGACCACCACCGCGGCCATGGAAGCCCCTGGTTTAGACAGAGCAAACTCATTTTCTCCCCAGAAGCATTCTTACAGTGTTTACAGGCCTGTCAAGAGGAGGGTATGGCAGGCACTTTCAATGCAGCGTGAACGCTGCCTTCAAAATGGGAAAGCAAGGCTAGTGCCAACAGGTCCCCTTTTCCAGGGGCACACTCAGCATGCACCCCTGTGGCTTCTAACAAGTCCGAGGAGACACAGGTTACCCTGTGTTTCCTTCCCTGACTCAACTTCTCGAAGTAGGGTGTTCTGCATCATGCGAACTGCCTCAACCAAGGAACGCCGTAAGCTGCTCCTCTGGGCCTGTGGCTATTCGAAAGCCTGCAGTGCCACAGGAAGAACAGGACTTCAACTGCAGTAAGAACGCAAGCTGACTTCCTCTAGGAGGCACGGTGACTTCAGGCAGGACGTCTTAGATGGAATGCGAAGACGAGGGTTACCCTGAGTGCAGCTCAGGCTAGGGCAACGTGTAAGACTTCCACGCCGTGTGGGACGTGCCAGAACGGTGTTCGTGAACGTGTGCGAGGGCTGAGGAAATGAAGCTGCTCCAAAAGAGAGGGCAGTGCGTTTCCCTACACCCGGCATGCACAGAGGGGCTGTAACGGGCTCCGGGTCTGGACGTTGCTTAGCTGACCCAGGTGAGCCTGGGGTACTCAAGTGTTCCTGCGGGAATAGGGTGCCCAGGCTAGCGTCGTAGGTGTCCAGAAAACTGTGCTGCCGTTTAAGGAACGCAGAGCAGAGGCCAGCGCCTCATGGAAACTGCTGCACGCCTCTGTTTCTGCACGGCAAATCAGGGCTTTACTTCCAGGCATGTGTTCATGCTGGGTGTGCCGGTAGCGATATAGCAGGGTAAGATGCTGACTTTCTCCTCGAGCAGAGTGACTTCACGTACGAGGGCCTCGAAGTACTCCAAGCACAGTGTTCTCTCATGGCAGCTCACACAAGGACCATGAGAAGTTTTCTGTGCACTTCGGACTCACCAGCAAAGTTGTCCTGAGGCCGTTCGAGGACTCTGGAAATGTAGCTCTCCTCAAGGAACGTACAGTGTGTTGCCCATCACTGGGCACGCACAGAGGGCCTCCGAGGGATGCACCAATGTGCCTCGAATTTGCTCAGCCGGCCCACAGGGGTCTGGAGGTACTCAGTGAACTTGCAGGGAACACGAGGCCTACCCGAGAGGCCTAGGAGTCCTCAGACGTGTACTTCCTTTAAAGTAAAGCATATAAGGGACTAAGAACTCATGGAAACAGCTGCATGCCTCCCTTTCTGCACGGCTACTAAGGGCCTAACCTGGAGGCAAGTTTTCACGTTGAGATTCCCTTTAGCTCTAGAGCTTGTCAGGCTGACCACCACCGCGGCCATGGAAGCCCCTGGTTTAGACAGAGCAAACTCATTTTCTCCCCAGAAGCATTCTTACAGTGTTTACAGGCCTGTCAAGAGGAGGGAATGGCAGGCAGTTTCAATGCAGCGTGAACGCTGCCTTCAAAACGGGAAAGCAAGGCTAGTTCCAGCAGGTCCCCTTTTCCAGGGACACACTCAGCATGCACCCCTGTGGCTTCTAACAAGTCCGAGGAGACACAGGTTACCCTGTGTTTCCTTCCCTGACTCAACTTCTCGAAGTAGGGTGTTCTGCATCATGCGAACTGCCTCAACCAAGGAACGCCGTAAGCTGCTCCTCTGGGCCTGTGGCTATTCGAAAGCCTGCAGTGCCACAGGAAGAACAGGACTTCAACTGCAGTAAGAACGCAAGCTGACTTCCTCTAGGAGGCACGGTGACTTCAGGCAGGACGTCTTAGGTGGAATGCGAAGACGAGGGTTACCCTGAGTGCAGCTCAGGCTAGGGCAACGCGTAAGACTTCAACGCCGTGTGGGACGTGCCAGAACGCTGTTCGTGAACGTGTGCGAGGGCTGAGGAAATGAAGCTGCTCCAAAAGAGAGGGCAGTGCGTTTCCCTACACCCGGCATGCACAGAGGGGCTGTAACGGGCTCCGGGTCTGGACGTTGCTTAGCTGACCCAGGTGAGCCTGGGGTACTCAAGTGTTCCTGCGGGAATAGGGTGCCCAGGCTAGCGTCCTAGGTGTCCAGAAAACTGTGCTGCCGTTCAAGGAACGCAGAGCAGAGGCCAGCGCCTCATGGAAACTGCTGCACGCCTCTGTTTCTGCACGGCAAATCAGGGCCTTACTTCCAGGCATGTGTTCATGCTGGGTGTGCCGGTAGCGATATAGCAGGGTAAGATGCTGACTTTCTCCTCGAGCAGAGTGACTTCACGTACGAGGGCCTCGAAGTGCTCCAAGCACAGTGTTCTCTCATGGCAGCTCACACAAGGACCATAAGAAGTTTTCTGTGCACTTCGGACGCACCAGCAATGTTGTCCTGAGGCCGTTCCAGGACTCTGGAAATGTAGCTCTCCTCAAGGAACGTACAGTGTGTTGCCCATCACTGGGCACGCACAGAGGGCCTCCGAGGGATGCACCAATGGGCCTCGAAGTTGCTCAGCCGGCCCACAGGGGTCTGGAGGTACTCAGTGAACTTGCAGGGAAAACGAGGCCTACCCGAGAGGCCTAGGAGTCCTCAGACGTGTACTTCCTTTAAAGTAAAGCATATAAGGGACTAAGAACTCATGGAAACAGCTGCATGCCTCCCTTTCTGCACGGCTACTAAGGGCCTAACCTGGAGGCAACTTTTCACGTTGAGATTCCCTTTAGCTCTAGAGCTTGTCAGGCTGACCACCACCGCGGCCATGGAAGCCCCTGGTTTAGACAGAGCAAACTCATTTTCTCCCCAGAAGCATTCTTACAGTGTTTACAGGCCTGTCAAGAGGAGGGAATGGCAGGCACTTTCAATGCAGCGTGAACGCTGCCTTCAAAACGGGAAAGCAAGGCTAGTTCCAGCAGGTCCCCTTTTCCAGGGGCACACTCAGCATGCACCCCTGTGGCTTCTAACAAGTCCGAGGAGACACAGGTTACCCTGTGTTTCCTTCCCTGACTCAACTTCTCGAAGTAGGGTGTTCTGCATCATGCGAACTGCCTCAACCAAGGAACGTCGTAAGCTGCTCCTCTGGGCCTGTGGCTATTCGAAAGCCTGCAGTGCCACAGGAAGAACAGGACTTCAACTGCAGTAAGAACGCAAGCTGACTTCCTCTAGGAGGCACGGTGACTTCAGGCAGGATGTCTTAGATGGAATGCGAAGACGAGGGTTACCCTGAGTGCAGCTCAGGCTAGGGCAACGCGTAAGACTTGCACGCCGTGTGGGACGTGCCAGAACGGTGTTCGTGAACGTGTGCGAGGGCTGAGGAAATGAAGCTGCTCCAAAAGAGAGGGCAGTGCGTTTCCCTACACCCGGCATGCACAGAGGGGCTGTAACGGGCTCCGGGTCTGGACGTTGCTTAGCTGACCCAGGTGAGCCTGGGGTACTCAAGTGTTCCTGCGGGAATAGGGTGCCCAGGCTAGCGTCCTAGGTGTCCAGAAAACTGTGCTGCCGTTTAAGGAACGCAGAGCAGAGGCCAGCGCCTCATGGAAACTGCTGCACGCCTCTGCTTCTGCACGGCAAATCAGGGCCTTACTTCCAGGCATGTGTTCATGCTGGGTGTGCCGGTAGCGATATAGCAGGGTAAGATGCTGACTTTCTCCTCGAGCAGAGTGACTTCACGTACGAGGGCCTCGAAGTACTCCAAGCACAGTGTTCTCTCATGGCAGCTCACACAAGGACCATGAGAAGTTTTCTGTGCACTTCGGACTCACCAGCAAAGTTGTCCTGAGGCTGTTCGAGGACTCTGGAAATGTAGCTCTCCTCAAGGAACGTACAGTGTGTTGCCCATCACTGGGCACGCACAGAGGGCCTCCGAGGGATGCACCAATGGGCCTCGAAGTTGCTCAGCCGTCCCACAGGGGTCTGGAGGTACTCAGTGAACTTGCAGGGAACACGAGGCCTACCCGAGAGGCCTAGGAGTCCTCAGACGTGTACTTCCTTTAAAGTAAAGCATATAAGGGACAAAGAACTCATGGAAACAGCTGCATGCCTCCCTTTCTGCACGGCTACTAAGGGCCTAACCTGGAGGCAAGTTTTCACGTTGAGATTCCCTTTAGCTCTAGAGCTTGTCAGGCTGACCACCACCGCGGCCATGGAAGCCCCTGGTTTAGACAGAGCAAACTCATTTTCTCCCCAGAAGCATTCTTACAGTGTTTACAGGCCTGTCAAGAGGAGGGAATGGCAGGCACTTTCAATGCAGCGTGAACGCTGCCTTCAAAATGGGAAAGCAAGGCTAGTTCCAACAGGTCCCCTTTTCCAGGGGCACACTCAGCATGCACCCCTGTGGCTTCTAACAAGTCCGAGGAGACACAGGTTACCCTGTGTTTCCTTCCCTGACTCAACTTCTCGAAGTAGGGTGTTCTGCATCATGTGAACTGCCTCAACCAAGGAACGCCGTAAGCTGCTCCTCTGGGCCTGTGGCTATTCGAAAGCCTGCAGTGCCACAGGAAGAACAGGACTTCAACTGCAGTAAGAACGCAAGCTGACTTCCTCTAGGAGGCACGGTGACTTCAGGCAGGACGTCTTAGATGGAATGCGAAGACGAGGGTTACCCTGAGTGCAGCTCAGGCTAGGGCAACGCGTAAGACTTCCACGCCGTGTGGGACGTGCCAGAACGGTGTTCGTGAACGTGTGCGAGGGCTGAGGAAATGAAGCTGCTCCAAAAGAGAGGGCAGTGCGTTTCCCTACACCCGGCATGCACAGAGGGGCTGTAACGGGCTCCGGGTCTGGACGTTGCTTAGCTGACCCAGGTGAGCCTGGGGTACTCAAGTGTTCCTGCGGGAATAGGGTGCCCAGGCTAGCGTCCTAGGTGTCCAGAAAACTGTGCTGCCGTTTAAGGAACGCAGAGCAGAGGCCAGCGCCTCATGGAAACTGCTGCACGCCTCTGTTTCTGCACGGCAAATCAGGGCTTTACTTCCAGGCATGTGTTCATGCTGGGTGTGCCGGTAGCGATATAGCAGGGTAAGATGCTGACTTTCTCCTCGAGCAGAGTGACTTCACGTACGAGGGCCTCGAAGTACTCCAAGCACAGTGTTCTCTCATGGCAGCTCACACAAGGACCATGAGAAGTTTTCTGTGCACTTCGGACTCACCAGCAAAGTTGTCCTGAGGCCGTTCGAGGACTCTGGAAATGTAGCTCTCCTCAAGGAACGTACAGTGTGTTGCCCATCACTGGGCACGCACAGAGGGCCTCCGAGGGATGCACCAATGGGCCTCGAAGTTGCTCAGCCGGCCCACAGGGGTCTGGAGGTACTCAGTGAACTTGCAGGGAACACGAGGCCTACCCGAGAGGCCTAGGAGTCCTCAGACGTGTACTTCCTTTAAAGTAAAGCATATAAGGGACTAAGGACTCATGGAAACAGCTGCATGCCTCCCTTTCTGCACGGCTACTAAGGGCCTAACCTGGAGGCAAGTTTTCACGTTGAGATTCCCTTTAGCTCTAGAGCTTGTCAGGCTGACCACCACCGCGGCCATGGAAGCCCCTGGTTTAGACAGAGCAAACTCATTTTCTCCCCAGAAGCATTCTTACAGTGTTTACAGGCCTGTCAAGAGGAGGGAATGGCAGGCACTTTCAATGCAGCGTGAACGCTGCCTTCAAAATGGGAAAGCAAGGCTAGTTCCAACAGGTCCCCTTTTCCACGGGCACACTCAGCATGCACCCCTGTGGCTTCTAACAAGTCCGAGGAGACACAGGTTACCCTGTGTTTCCTTCCCTGACTCAACTTCTCGAAGTAGGGTGTTCTGCATCATGCGAACTGCCTCAACCAAGGAACGCCGTAAGCTGCTCCTCTGGGCCTGTGGCTATTCGAAAGCCTGCAGTGCCACAGGAAGAACAGGACTTCAACTGCAGTAAGAACGCAAGCTGACTTCCTCTAGGAGGCACGGTGACTTCAGGCAGGACGTCTTAGATGGAATGCGAAGACGAGGGTTACCCTGAGTGCAGCTCAGGCTAGGGCAACGCGTAAGACTTCCACGCCGTGTGGGACGTGCCAGAACGGTGTTCGTGAACGTGTGCGAGGGCTGAGGAAATGAAGCTGCTCCAAAAGAGAGGGCAGTGCGTTTCCCTACACCCGGCATGCACAGAGGGGCTGTAACGGGCTCCGGGTCTGGACGTTGCTTAGCTGACCCAGGTGAGCCTGGGGTACTCAAGTGTTCCTGCGGGAATAGGGTGCCCAGGCTAGCGTCCTAGGTGTCCAGAAAACTGTGCTGCCGTTTAAGGAACGCAGAGCAGAGGCCAGCGCCTCATGGAAACTGCTGCACGCCTCTGTTTCTGCACGGCAAATCAGGGCCTTACTTCCAGGCATGTGTTCATGCTGGGTGTGCCGGTAGCGATATAGCAGGGTAAGATGCTGACTTTCTCCTCGAGCAGAGTGACTTCACGTACGAGGGCCTCGAAGTACTCCAAGCACAGTGTTCTCTCATGGCAGCTCACACAAGGACCATGAGAAGTTTTCTGTGCACTTCGGACTCACCAGCAAAGTTGTCCTGAGGCTGTTCGAGGACTCTGGAAATGTAGCTCTCCTCAAGGAACGTACAGTGTGTTGCCCATCACTGGGCACGCACAGAGGGCCTCCGAGGGATGCACCAATGGGCCTCGAAGTTGCTCAGCCGTCCCACAGGGGTCTGGAGGTACTCAGTGAACTTGCAGGGAACACGAGGCCTACCCGAGAGGCCTAGGAGTCCTCAGACGTGTACTTCCTTTAAAGTAAAGCATATAAGGGACAAAGAACTCATGGAAACAGCTGCATGCCTCCCTTTCTGCACGGCTACTAAGGGCCTAACCTGGAGGCAAGTTTTCACGTTGAGATTCCCTTTAGCTCTAGAGCTTGTCAGGCTGACCACCACCGCGGCCATGGAAGCCCCTGGTTTAGACAGAGCAAACTCATTTTCTCCCCAGAAGCATTCTTACAGTGTTTACAGGCCTGTCAAGAGGAGGGAATGGCAGGCACTTTCAATGCAGCGTGAACGCTGCCTTCAAAATGGGAAAGCAAGGCTAGTTCCAACAGGTCCCCTTTTCCAGGGGCACACTCAGCATGCACCCCTGTGGCTTCTAACAAGTCCGAGGAGACACAGGTTACCCTGTGTTTCCTTCCCTGACTCAACTTCTCGAAGTAGGGTGTTCTGCATCATGTGAACTGCCTCAACCAAGGAACGCCGTAAGCTGCTCCTCTGGGCCTGTGGCTATTCGAAAGCCTGCAGTGCCACAGGAAGAACAGGACTTCAACTGCAGTAAGAACGCAAGCTGACTTCCTCTAGGAGGCACGGTGACTTCAGGCAGGACGTCTTAGATGGAATGCGAAGACGAGGGTTACCCTGAGTGCAGCTCAGGCTAGGGCAACGCGTAAGACTTCCACGCCGTGTGGGACGTGCCAGAACGGTGTTCGTGAACGTGTGCGAGGGCTGAGGAAATGAAGCTGCTCCAAAAGAGAGGGCAGTGCGTTTCCCTACACCCGGCATGCACAGAGGGGCTGTAACGGGCTCCGGGTCTGGACGTTGCTTAGCTGACCCAGGTGAGCCTGGGGTACTCAAGTGTTCCTGCGGGAATAGGGTGCCCAGGCTAGCGTCCTAGGTGTCCAGAAAACTGTGCTGCCGTTTAAGGAACGCAGAGCAGAGGCCAGCGCCTCATGGAAACTGCTGCACGCCTCTGTTTCTGCACGGCAAATCAGGGCTTTACTTCCAGGCATGTGTTCATGCTGGGTGTGCCGGTAGCGATATAGCAGGGTAAGATGCTGACTTTCTCCTCGAGCAGAGTGACTTCACGTACGAGGGCCTCGAAGTACTCCAAGCACAGTGTTCTCTCATGGCAGCTCACACAAGGACCATGAGAAGTTTTCTGTGCACTTCGGACTCACCAGCAAAGTTGTCCTGAGGCCGTTCGAGGACTCTGGAAATGTAGCTCTCCTCAAGGAACGTACAGTGTGTTGCCCATCACTGGGCACGCACAGAGGGCCTCCGAGGGATGCACCAATGGGCCTCGAAGTTGCTCAGCCGGCCCACAGGGGTCTGGAGGTACTCAGTGAACTTGCAGGGAACACGAGGCCTACCCGAGAGGCCTAGGAGTCCTCAGACGTGTACTTCCTTTAAAGTAAAGCATATAAGGGACTAAGGACTCATGGAAACAGCTGCATGCCTCCCTTTCTGCACGGCTACTAAGGGCCTAACCTGGAGGCAAGTTTTCACGTTGAGATTCCCTTTAGCTCTAGAGCTTGTCAGGCTGACCACCACCGCGGCCATGGAAGCCCCTGGTTTAGACAGAGCAAACTCATTTTCTCCCCAGAAGCATTCTTACAGTGTTTACAGGCCTGTCAAGAGGAGGGAATGGCAGGCACTTTCAATGCAGCGTGAACGCTGCCTTCAAAATGGGAAAGCAAGGCTAGTTCCAACAGGTCCCCTTTTCCACGGGCACACTCAGCATGCACCCCTGTGGCTTCTAACAAGTCCGAGGAGACACAGGTTACCCTGTGTTTCCTTCCCTGACTCAACTTCTCGAAGTAGGGTGTTCTGCATCATGCGAACTGCCTCAACCAAGGAACGCCGTAAGCTGCTCCTCTGGGCCTGTGGCTATTCGAAAGCCTGCAGTGCCACAGGAAGAACAGGACTTCAACTGCAGTAAGAACGCAAGCTGACTTCCTCTAGGAGGCACGGTGACTTCAGGCAGGACGTCTTAGATGGAATGCGAAGACGAGGGTTACCCTGAGTGCAGCTCAGGCTAGGGCAACGCGTAAGACTTCCACGCCGTGTGGGACGTGCCAGAACGGTGTTCGTGAACGTGTGCGAGGGCTGAGGAAATGAAGCTGCTCCAAAAGAGAGGGCAGTGCGTTTCCCTACACCCGGCATGCACAGAGGGGCTGTAACGGGCTCCGGGTCTGGACGTTGCTTAGCTGACCCAGGTGAGCCTGGGGTACTCAAGTGTTCCTGCGGGAATAGGGTGCCCAGGCTAGCGTCCTAGGTGTCCAGAAAACTGTGCTGCCGTTTAAGGAACGCAGAGCAGAGGCCAGCGCCTCATGGAAACTGCTGCACGCCTCTGTTTCTGCACGGCAAATCAGGGCCTTACTTCCAGGCATGTGTTCATGCTGGGTGTGCCGGTAGCGATATAGCAGGGTAAGATGCTGACTTTCTCCTCGAGCAGAGTGACTTCACGTACGAGGGCCTCGAAGTACTCCAAGCACAGTGTTCTCTCATGGCAGCTCACACAAGGACCATGAGAAGTTTTCTGTGCACTTCGGACTCACCAGCAAAGTTGTCCTGAGGCTGTTCGAGGACTCTGGAAATGTAGCTCTCCTCAAGGAACGTACAGTGTGTTGCCCATCACTGGGCACGCACAGAGGGCCTCCGAGGGATGCACCAATGGGCCTCGAAGTTGCTCAGCCGGCCCACAGGGGTCTGGAGGTACTCAGTGAACTTGCAGGGAAAACGAGGCCTACCCGAGAGGCCTAGGAGTCCTCAGACGTGTACTTCCTTTTAAGTAAAGCATATAAGGGAGTAAGAACTCATGGAAACAGCTGCATGCCTCCCTTTCTGCACGGCTACTAAGGGCCTAACCTGGAGGCAAGTTTTCACGTTGAGATTCCCTTTAGCTCTAGAGCTTGTCAGGCTGACCACCACCGCGGCCATGGAAGCCCCTGGTTTAGACAGAGCAAACTCATTTTCTCCCCAGAAGCATTCTTACAGTGTTTACAGGCCTGTCAAGAGGAGGGAATGGCAGGCACTTTCAATGCAGCGTGAACGCTGCCTTCAAAACGGGAAAGCAAGGCTAGTTCCAGCAGGTCCCCTTTTCCAGGGGCACACTCAGCATGCACCCCTGTGGCTTCTAAGAAGTCCGAGGAGACACAGGTTACCCTGTGTTTCCTTCCCTGACTCAACTTCTCGAAGTAGGGTGTTCTGCATCATGCGAACTGCCTCAACCAAGGAACGTCGTAAGCTGGTCCTCTGGGCCTGTGGCTATTCGAAAGCCTGCAGTGCCACAGGAAGAACAGGACTTCAACTGCAGTAAGAACGCAAGCTGACTTCCTCTAGGAGGCACGGTGACTACAGGCAGGACGTCTTAGATGGAATGCGAAGACGAGGGTTACCCTGAGTGCAGCTCAGGCTAGGGCAACGCGTAAGACTTCCACGCCGTGTGGGACGTGCCAGAACGGTGTTCATGAACGTGTGCGAGGGCTGAGGAAATGAAGCTGCTCCAAAAGAGAGGGCAGTGCGTTTCCCTACACCCGGCATGCACAGAGGGGCTGTAACGGGCTCCGGGTCTGGACGTTGCTTAGCTGACCCAGGTGAGCCTGGGGTACTCAAGTGTTCCTGCGGGAATAGGGTGCCCAGGCTAGCGTCCTAGGTGTCCAGAAAACTGTGCTGCCGTTTAAGGAACGCAGAGCAGAGGACAGCGCCTCATGGAAACTGCTGCACACCTCTGCTTCTGCACGGCAAATCAGGGCCTTACTTCCAGGCATGTGTTCATGCTGGGTGTGCCGGTAGCGATATAGCAGGGTAAGATGCTGACTTTCTCCTCGAGCAGAGTGACTTCACGTACGAGGGCCTCGAAGTACTCCAAGCACAGTGTTCTCTCATGGCAGCTCACACAAGGACCATGAGAAGTTTTCTGTGCACTTCGGTCTCACCAGCAAAGTTGTCCTGAGGCTGTTCGAGGACTCTGGAAATGTAGCTCTCCTCAAGGAACGTACAGTGTGTTGCCCATCACTGGGCACGCACAGAGGGCCTCCGAGGGATGCACCAATGGGCCTCGAAGTTGCTCAGCCGTCCCACAGGGGTCTGGAGGTACTCAGTGAACTTGCAGGGAACACGAGGCCTACCCGAGAGGCGTAGGAGTCCTCAGACGTGTACTTCCTTTAAAGTAAAGCATATAAGGGACTAAGAACTCATGGAAACAGCTGCATGCCTCCCTTTCTGCACGGCTACTAAGGGCCTAACCTGGAGGCAAGTTTTCACGTTGAGATTCCCTTTAGCTCTAGAGCTTGTCAGGCTGACCACCACCGCGGCCATGGAAGCCCCTGGTTTAGACAGAGCAAACTCATTTTCTCCCCAGAAGCATTCTTACAGTGTTTACAGGCCTGTCAAGAGGAGGGAATGGCAGGCACTTTCAATGCAGCGTGAATGCTGCCTTCAAAATGGGAAAGCAAGGCTAGTTCCAACAGGTCCCCTTTTCCAGGGGCACACTCAGCATGCACCCCTGTGGCTTCTAACAAGTCCGAGGAGACACAGGTTACCCTGTGTTTCCTTCCCTGACTCAACTTCTCGAAGTAGGGTGTTCTGCATCATGCGAACTGCCTCAACCAAGGAACGCCGTAAGCTGCTCCTCTGGGCCTGTGGCTATTCGAAAGCCTGCAGTGCCACAGGAAGAACAGGACTTCAACTGCAGTAAGAACGCAAGCTGACTTCCTCTAGGAGGCACGGTGACTTCAGGCAGGACGTCTTAGATGGAATGCGAAGACGAGGGTTACCCTGAGTGCAGCTCAGGCTAGGGCAACGCGTAAGACTTCCACGCCGTGTGGGACGTGCCAGAACGGTGTTCGTGAACGTGTGCGAGGGCTGAGGAAATGAAGCTGCTCCAAAAGAGAGGGCAGTGCGTTTCCCTACACCCGGCATGCACAGAGGGGCTGTAACGGGCTCCGGGTCTGGACGTTGCTTAGCTGACCCAGGTGAGCCTGGGGTACTCAAGTGTTCCTGCGGGAATAGGGTGCCCAGGCTAGCGTCCTAGGTGTCCAGAAAACTGTGCTGCCGTTTAAGGAACGCAGAGCAGAGGCCAGCGCCTCATGGAAACTGCTGCACGCCTCTGTTTCTGCACGGCAAATCAGGGCCTTACTTCCAGGCATGTGTTCATGCTGGGTGTGCCGGTAGCGATATAGCAGGGTAAGATGCTGACTTTCTCCTCGAGCAGAGTGACTTCACGTACGAGGGCCTCGAAGTACTCCAAGCACAGTGTTCTCTCATGGCAGCTCACACAAGGACCATGAGAAGTTTTCTGTGCACTTCGGACTCACCAGCAAAGTTGTCCTGAGGCCGTTCGAGGACTCTGGAAATGTAGCTCTCCTCAAGGAACGTACAGTGTGTTGCCCATCACTGGGCACGCACAGAGGGCCTCCGAGGGATGCACCAATGGGCCTCGAAGTTGCTCAGCCGGCCCACAGGGGTCTGGAGGTACTCAGTGAACTTGCAGGGAACACGAGGCCTACCCGAGAGGCCTAGGAGTCCTCACACGTGTACTTCCTTTAAAGTAAAGCATATAAGGGACTAAGAACTCATGGAAACAGCTGCATGCCTCCCTTTCTGCACGGCTACTAAGGGCCTAACCTGGAGGCAAGTTTTCACGTTGAGATTCCCTTTAGCTCTAGAGCTTGTCAGGCTGACCACCACCGCGGCCATGGAAGCCCCTGGTTTAGACAGAGCAAACTCATTTTCTCCCCAGAAGCATTCTTACAGTGTTTACAGGCCTGTCAAGAGGAGGGAATGGCAGGCAGTTTCAATGCAGCGTGAACGCTGCCTTCAAAACGGGAAAGCAAGGCTAGTTCCAGCAGGTCCCCTTTTCCAGGGACACACTCAGCATGCACCCCTGTGGCTTCTAACAAGTCCGAGGAGACACAGGTTACCCTGTGTTTCCTTCCCTGACTCAACTTCTCGAAGTAGGGTGTTCTGCATCATGCGAACTGCCTCAACCAAGGAACGCCGTAAGCTGCTCCTCTGGGCCTGTGGCTATTCGAAAGCCTGCAGTGCCACAGGAAGAACAGGACTTCAACTGCAGTAAGAACGCAAGCTGACTTCCTCTAGGAGGCACGGTGACTTCAGGCAGGACGTCTTAGATGGAATGCGAAGACGAGGGTTACCCTGAGTGCAGCTCAGGCTAGGGCAACGCGTAAGACTTCCACGCCGTGTGGGACGTGCCAGAACGGTGTTCGTGAACGTGTGCGAGGGCTGAGGAAATGAAGCTGCTCCAAAAGAGAGGGCAGTGCGTTTCCCTACACCCGGCATGCACAGAGGGGCTGTAACGGGCTCCGGGTCTGGACGTTGCTTAGCTGACCCAGGTGAGCCTGGGGTACTCAAGTGTTCCTGCGGGAATAGGGTGCCCAGGCTAGCGTCCTAGGTGTCCAGAAAACTGTGCTGCCGTTTAAGGAACGCAGAGCAGAGGACAGCGCCTCATGGAAACTGCTGCACGCCTCTGCTTCTGCACGGCAAATCAGGGCCTTACTTCCAGGCATGTGTTCATGCTGGGTGTGCCGGTAGCGATATAGCAGGGTAAGATGCTGACTTTCTCCTCGAGCAGAGTGACTTCACGTACGAGGGCCTCGAAGTACTCCAAGCACAGTGTTCTCTCATGGCAGCTCACACAAGGACCATGAGAAGTTTTCTGTGCGCTTCGGACTCACCAGCAAAGTTGTCCTGAGGCCGTTCGAGGACTCTGGAAATGTAGCTCTCCTCAAGGAACGTACAGTGTGTTGCCCATCACTGGGCACGCACAGAGGGCCTCCGAGGGATGCACCAATGGGCCTCGAAGTTGCTCAGCCGGCCCACAGGGGTCTGGAGGTACTCAGTGAACTTGCAGGGAACACGAGGCCTACCCGAGAGGCCTAGGAGTCCTCAGACGTGTACTTCCTTTAAAGTAAAGCATATAAGGGACTAAGAACTCATGGAAACAGCTGCATGCCTCCCTTTCTGCACGGCTACTAAGGGCCTAAACTGGAGGCAAGTTTTCACGTTGAGATTCCCTTTAGCTCTAGAGCTTGTCAGGCTGACCACCACCGCGGCCATGGAAGCCCCTGGTTTAGACAGAGCAAACTCATTTTCTCCCCAGAAGCATTCTTACAGTGTTTACAGGCCTGTCAAGAGGAGGGAATGGCAGGCAGTTTCAATGCAGCGTGAACGCTGCCTTCAAAACGGGAAAGCAAGGCTAGTTCCAGCAGGTCCCCTTTTCCAGGGACACACTCAGCATGCACCCCTGTGGCTTCTAACAAGTCCGAGGAGACACAGGTTACCCTGTGTTTCCTTCCCTGACTCAACTTCTCGAAGTAGGGTGTTCTGCATCATGCGAACTGCCTCAACCAAGGAACGCCGTAAGCTGCTCCTCTGGGCCTGTGGCTATTCGAAAGCCTGCAGTGCCACAGGAAGAACAGGACTTCAACTGCAGTAAGAACGCAAGCTGACTTCCTCTAGGAGGCACGGTGACTTCAGGCAGGACGTCTTAGATGGAATGCGAAGACGAGGGTTACCCTGAGTGCAGCTCAGGCTAGGGCAACGCGTAAGACTTCCACGCCGTGTGGGACGTGCCAGAACGCTGTTCGTGAACGTGTGCGAGGGCTGAGGAAATGAAGCTGCTCCAAAAGAGAGGGCAGTGCGTTTCCCTACACCCGGCATGCACAGAGGGGCTGTAACGGGCTCCGGGTCTGGACGTTGCTTAGCTGACCCAGGTGAGCCTGGGGTACTCAAGTGTTCCTGCGGGAATAGGGTGCCCAGGCTAGCGTCCTAGGTGTCCAGAAAACTGTGCTGCCGTTTAAGGAACGCAGAGCAGAGGCCAGCGCCTCATGGAAACTGCTGCACGCCTCTGCTTCTGCACGGCAAATCAGGGCCTTACTTCCAGGCATGTGTTCATGCTGGGTGTGCCGGTAGCGATATAGCAGGGTAAGATGCTGACTTTCTCCTCGAGCAGAGTGACTTCACGTACGAGGGCCTCGAAGTACTCCAAGCACAGTGTTCTCACATGGCAGCTCACACAAGGACCATGAGAAGTTTTCTGTGCACTTCGGACTCACCAGCAAAGTTGTCCTGAGGCCGTTCGAGGACTCTGGAAATGTAGCTCTCCTCAAGGAACGTACAGTGTGTTGCCCATCACTGGGCACGCACAGAGGGCCTCCGAGGGATGCACCAATGGGCCTCGAAGTTGCTCAGCCGGCCCACAGGGGTCTGGAGGTACTCAGTGAACTTGCAGGGAACACGAGGCCTACCCGAGAGGCCTAGGAGTCCTCAGACGTGTACTTCCTTTAAAGTAAAGCATATAAGGGACTAAGAACTCATGGAAACAGCTGCATGCCTCCCTTTCTGCACGGCTACTAAGGGCCTAACCTGGAGGCAAGTTTTCACGTTGAGATTCCCTTTAGCTCTAGAGCTTGTCAGGCTGACCACCACCGCGGCCATGGAAGCCCCTGGTTTAGACAGAGCAAACTCATTTTCTCCCCAGAAGCATTCTTACAGTGTTTACAGGCCTGTCAAGAGGAGGGTATGGCAGGCACTTTCAATGCAGCGTGAACGCTGCCTTCAAAATGGGAAAGCAAGGCTAGTGCCAACAGGTCCCCTTTTCCAGGGGCACACTCAGCATGCACCCCTGTGGCTTCTAACAAGTCCGAGGAGACACAGGTTACCCTGTGTTTCCTTCCCTGACTCAACTTCTCGAAGCAGGGTGTTCTGCATCATGCGAACTGCCTCAACCAAGGAACGCCGTAAGCTGCTCCTCTGGGCCTGTGGCTATTCGAAAGCCTGCAGTGCCACAGGAAGAACAGGACTTCAACTGCAGTAAGAACGCAAGCTGACTTCCTCTAGGAGGCACGGTGACTTCAGGCAGGACGTCTTAGATGGAATGCGAAGACGAGGGTTACCCTGAGTGCAGCTCAGGCTAGGGCAACGCGTAAGACTTCCACGCCGTGTGGGACGTGCCAGAACGGTGTTCGTGAACGTGTGCGAGGGCTGAGGAAATGAAGCTGCTCCAAAAGAGAGGGCAGTGCGTTTCCCTACACCCGGCATGCACAGAGGGGCTGTAACGGGCTCCGGGTCTGGACGTTGCTTAGCTGACCCAGGTGAGCCTGGGGTACTCAAGTGTTCCTGCGGGAATAGGGTGCCCAGGCTAGCGTCCTAGGTGTCCAGAAAACTGTGCTGCCGTTTAAGGAACGCAGAGCAGAGGCCAGCGCCTCATGGAAACTGCTGCACGCCTCTGTTTCTGCACGGCAAATCAGGGCTTTACTTCCAGGCATGTGTTCATGTTGGGTGTGCCGGTAGCGATATAGCAGGGTAAGATGCTGACTTTCTCCTCGAGCAGAGTGACTTCACGTACGAGGGCCTCGAAGTACTCCAAGCACAGTGTTCTCTCATGGCAGCTCACACAAGGACCATGAGAAGTTTTCTGTGCACTTCGGACTCACCAGCAAAGTTGTCCTGAGGCCGTTCGAGGACTCTGGAAATGTAGCTCTCCTCAAGGAACGTACAGTGTGTTGCCCATCACTGGGCACGCACAGAGGGCCTCCGAGGGATGCACCAATGGGCCTCGAAGTTGCTCAGCCGGCCCACAGGGGTCTGGAGGTACTCAGTGAACTTGCAGGGAACACGAGGCCTACCCGAGAGGCCTAGGAGTCCTCAGACGTGTACTTCCTTTAAAGTAAAGCATATAAGGGACTAAGAACTCATGGAAACAGCTGCATGCCTCCCTTTCTGCACGGCTACTAAGGGCCTAACCTGGAGGCAAGTTTTCACGTTGAGATTCCCTTTAGCTCTAGAGCTTGTCAGGCTGACCACCACCGCGGCCATGGAAGCCCCTGGTTTAGACAGAGCAAACTCATTTTCTCCCCAGAAGCATTCTTACAGTGTTTACAGGCCTGTCAAGAGGAGGGTATGGCAGGCACTTTCAATGCAGCGTGAACGCTGCCTTCAAAATGGGAAAGCAAGGCTAGTGCCAACAGGTCCCCTTTTCCAGGGGCACACTCAGCATGCACCCCTGTGGCTTCTAACAAGTCCGAGGAGACACAGGTTACCCTGTGTTTCCTTCCCTGACTCAACTTCTCGAAGTAGGGTGTTCTGCATCATGCGAACTGCCTCAACCAAGGAACGCCGTAAGCTGCTCCTCTGGGCCTGTGGCTATTCGAAAGCCTGCAGTGCCACAGGAAGAACAGGACTTCAACTGCAGTAAGAACGCAAGCTGACTTCCTCTAGGAGGCACGGTGACTTCAGGCAGGACGTCTTAGATGGAATGCGAAGACGAGGGTTACCCTGAGTGCAGCTCAGGCTAGGGCAACGTGTAAGACTTCCACGCCGTGTGGGACGTGCCAGAACGGTGTTCGTGAACGTGTGCGAGGGCTGAGGAAATGAAGCTGCTCCAAAAGAGAGGGCAGTGTGTTTCCCTACACCCGGCATGCACAGAGGGGCTGTAACGGGCTCCGGGTCTGGACGTTGCTTAGCTGACCCAGGTGAGCCTGGGGTACTCAAGTGTTCCTGCGGGAATAGGGTGCCCAGGCTAGCGTCGTAGGTGTCCAGAAAACTGTGCTGCCGTTTAAGGAACGCAGAGCAGAGGCCAGCGCCTCATGGAAACTGCTGCACGCCTCTGTTTCTGCACGGCAAATCAGGGCTTTACTTCCAGGCATGTGTTCATGCTGGGTGTGCCGGTAGCGATATAGCAGGGTAAGATGCTGACTTTCTCCTCGAGCAGAGTGACTTCACGTACGAGGGCCTCGAAGTACTCCAAGCACAGTGTTCTCTCATGGCAGCTCACACAAGGACCATGAGAAGTTTTCTGTGCACTTCGGACTCACCAGCAAAGTTGTCCTGAGGCCGTTCGAGGACTCTGGAAATGTAGCTCTCCTCAAGGAACGTACAGTGTGTTGCCCATCACTGGGCACGCACAGAGGGCCTCCGAGGGATGCACCAATGTGCCTCGAATTTGCTCAGCCGGCCCACAGGGGTCTGGAGGTACTCAGTGAACTTGCAGGGAACACGAGGCCTACCCGAGAGGCCTAGGAGTCCTCAGACGTGTACTTCCTTTAAAGTAAAGCATATAAGGGACTAAGAACTCATGGAAACAGCTGCATGCCTCCCTTTCTGCACGGCTACTAAGGGCCTAACCTGGAGGCAAGTTTTCACGTTGAGATTCCCTTTAGCTCTAGAGCTTGTCAGGCTGACCACCACCGCGGCCATGGAAGCCCCTGGTTTAGACAGAGCAAACTCATTTTCTCCCCAGAAGCATTCTTACAGTGTTTACAGGCCTGTCAAGAGGAGGGAATGGCAGGCACTTTCAATGCAGCGTGAACGCTGCCTTCAAAACGGGAAAGCAAGGCTAGTTCCAGCAGGTCCCCTTTTCCAGGGACACACTCAGCATGCACCCCTGTGGCTTCTAACAAGTCCGAGGAGACACAGGTTACCCTGTGTTTCCTTCCCTGACTCAACTTCTCGAAGTAGGGTGTTCTGCATCATGCGAACTGCCTCAACCAAGGAACGCCGTAAGCTGCTCCTCTGGGCCTGTGGCTATTCGAAAGCCTGCAGTGCCACAGGAAGAACAGGACTTCAACTGCAGTAAGAACGCAAGCTGACTTCCTCTAGGAGGCACGGTGACTTCAGGCAGGACGTCTTAGGTGGAATGCGAAGACGAGGGTTACCCTGAGTGCAGCTCAGGCTAGGGCAACGCGTAAGACTTCAACGCCGTGTGGGACGTGCCAGAACGCTGTTCGTGAACGTGTGCGAGGGCTGAGGAAATGAAGCTGCTCCAAAAGAGAGGGCAGTGCGTTTCCCTACACCCGGCATGCACAGAGGGGCTGTAACGGGCTCCGGGTCTGGACGTTGCTTAGCTGACCCAGGTGAGCCTGGGGTACTCAAGTGTTCCTGCGGGAATAGGGTGCCCAGGCTAGCGTCCTAGGTGTCCAGAAAACTGTGCTGCCGTTCAAGGAACGCAGAGCAGAGGACAGCGCCTCATGGAAACTGCTGCACGCCTCTGCTTCTGCACGGCAAATCAGGGCCTTACTTCCAGGCATGTGTTCATGCTGGGTGTGCCGGTAGCGATATAGCAGGGTAAGATGCTGACTTTCTCCTCGAGCAGAGTGACTTCACGTACGAGGGCCTCGAAGTGCTCCAAGCACAGTGTTCTCTCATGGCAGCTCACACAAGGACCATAAGAAGTTTTCTGTGCACTTCGGACGCACCAGCAATGTTGTCCTGAGGCCGTTCCAGGACTCTGGAAATGTAGCTCTCCTCAAGGAACGTACAGTGTGTTGCCCATCACTGGGCACGCACAGAGGGCCTCCGAGGGATGCACCAATGGGCCTCGAAGTTGCTCAGCCGGCCCACAGGGGTCTGGAGGTACTCAGTGAACTTGCAGGGAAAACGAGGCCTACCCGAGAGGCCTAGGAGTCCTCAGACGTGTACTTCCTTTAAAGTAAAGCATATAAGGGACTAAGAACTCATGGAAACAGCTGCATGCCTCCCTTTCTGCACGGCTACTAAGGGCCTAACCTGGAGGCAACTTTTCACGTTGAGATTCCCTTTAGCTCTAGAGCTTGTCAGGCTGACCACCACCGCGGCCATGGAAGCCCCTGGTTTAGACAGAGCAAACTCATTTTCTCCCCAGAAGCATTCTTACAGTGTTTACAGGCCTGTCAAGAGGAGGGAATGGCAGGCACTTTCAATGCAGCGTGAACGCTGCCTTCAAAACGGGAAAGCAAGGCTAGTTCCAGCAGGTCCCCTTTTCCAGGGGCACACTCAGCATGCACCCCTGTGGCTTCTAACAAGTCCGAGGAGACACAGGTTACCCTGTGTTTCCTTCCCTGACTCAACTTCTCGAAGTAGGGTGTTCTGCATCATGCGAACTGCCTCAACCAAGGAACGTCGTAAGCTGCTCCTCTGGGCCTGTGGCTATTCGAAAGCCTGCAGTGCCACAGGAAGAACAGGACTTCAACTGCAGTAAGAACGCAAGCTGACTTCCTCTAGGAGGCACGGTGACTTCAGGCAGGACGTCTTAGATGGAATGCGAAGACGAGGGTTACCCTGAGTGCAGCTCAGGCTAGGGCAACGCGTAAGACTTGCACGCCGTGTGGGACGTGCCAGAACGGTGTTCGTGAACGTGTGCGAGGGCTGAGGAAATGAAGCTGCTCCAAAAGAGAGGGCAGTGCGTTTCCCTACACCCGGCATGCACAGAGGGGCTGTAACGGGCTCCGGGTCTGGACGTTGCTTAGCTGACCCAGGTGAGCCTGGGGTACTCAAGTGTTCCTGCGGGAATAGGGTGCCCAGGCTAGCGTCCTAGGTGTCCAGAAAACTGTGCTGCCGTTTAAGGAACGCAGAGCAGAGGCCAGCGCCTCATGGAAACTGCTGCACGCCTCTGCTTCTGCACGGCAAATCAGGGCCTTACTTCCAGGCATGTGTTCATGATGGGTGTGCCGGTAGCGATATAGCAGGGTAAGATGCTGACTTTCTCCTCGAGCAGAGTGACTTCACGTACGAGGGCCTCGAAGTACTCCAAGCACAGTGTTCTCTCATGGCAGCTCACACAAGGACCATGAGAAGTTTTCTGTGCACTTCGGACTCACCAGCAAAGTTGTCCTGAGGCTGTTCGAGGACTCTGGAAATGTAGCTCTCCTCAAGGAACGTACAGTGTGTTGCCCATCACTGGGCACGCACAGAGGGCCTCCGAGGGATGCACCAATGGGCCTCGAAGTTGCTCAGCCGTCCCACAGGGGTCTGGAAGTACTCAGTGAACTTGTAGGGAACACGAGGCCTACCCGAGAGGCCTAGGAGTCCTCAGACGTGTACTTCCTTTAAAGTAAAGCATATAAGGGACTAAGAACTCATGGAAACAGCTGCATGCCTCCCTTTCTGCACGGCT
Organism: Delphinapterus leucas; assembly: GCF_059928025.1. Lineage (NCBI taxonomy): Eukaryota > Metazoa > Chordata > Mammalia > Artiodactyla > Monodontidae > Delphinapterus > Delphinapterus leucas. The sequence continues at coordinate 1,819,478 of NC_143140.1, forward strand.
ACTAAGGGCCTAACCTGGAGGCAAGTTTTCACGTTGAGATTCCCTTTAGCTCTAGAGCTTGTCAGGCTGACCACCACCGCGGCCATGGAAGCCCCTGGTTTAGACAGAGCAAACTCATTTTCTCCCCAGAAGCATTCTTACAGTGTTTACAGGCCTGTCAAGAGGAGGGAATGGCAGGCACTTTCAATGCAGCGTGAACGCTGCCTTCAAAATGGGAAAGCAAGGCTAGTTCCAACAGGTCCCCTTTTCCAGGGGCACACTCAGCATGCACCCCTGTGGCTTCTAAGAAGTCCGAGGAGACACAGGTTACCCTGTGTTTCCTTCCCTGACTCAACTTCTCGAAGTAGGGTGTTCTGCATCATGCGAACTGCCTCAACCAAGGAACGCCGTAAGCTGCTCCTCTGGGCCTGTGGCTATTCGAAAGCCTGCAGTGCCACAGGAAGAACAGGACTTCAACTGCAGTAAGAACGCAAGCTGACTTCCTCTAGGAGGCACGGTGACTTCAGGCAGGACGTCTTAGATGGAATGCGAAGACGAGGGTTACCCTGAGTGCAGCTCAGGCTAGGGCAACGTGTAAGACTTCCACGCCGTGTGGGACGTGCCAGAACGGTGTTCGTGAACGTGTGCGAGGGCTGAGGAAATGAAGCTGCTCCAAAAGAGAGGGCAGTGCGTTTCCCTACACCCGGCATGCACAGAGGGGCTGTAACGGGCTCCGGGTCTGGACGTTGCTTAGCTGACCCAGGTGAGCCTGGGGTACTCAAGTGTTCCTGCGGGAATAGGGTGCCCAGGCTAGCGTCGTAGGTGTCCAGAAAACTGTGCTGCCGTTTAAGGAACGCAGAGCAGAGGCCAGCGCCTCATGGAAACTGCTGCACGCCTCTGTTTCTGCACGGCAAATCAGGGCTTTACTTCCAGGCATGTGTTCATGCTGGGTGTGCCGGTAGCGATATAGCAGGGTAAGATGCTGACTTTCTCCTCGAGCAGAGTGACTTCACGTACGAGGGCCTCGAAGTACTCCAAGCACAGTGTTCTCTCATGGCAGCTCACACAAGGACCATGAGAAGTTTTCTGTGCACTTCGGACTCACCAGCAAAGTTGTCCTGAGGCCGTTCGAGGACTCTGGAAATGTAGCTCTCCTCAAGGAACGTACAGTGTGTTGCCCATCACTGGGCACGCACAGAGGGCCTCCGAGGGATGCACCAATGTGCCTCGAATTTGCTCAGCCGGCCCACAGGGGTCTGGAGGTACTCAGTGAACTTGCAGGGAACACGAGGCCTACCCGAGAGGCCTAGGAGTCCTCAGACGTGTACTTCCTTTAAAGTAAAGCATATAAGGGACTAAGAACTCATGGAAACAGCTGCATGCCTCCCTTTCTGCACGGCTACTAAGGGCCTAACCTGGAGGCAAGTTTTCACGTTGAGATTCCCTTTAGCTCTAGAGCTTGTCAGGCTGACCACCACCGCGGCCATGGAAGCCCCTGGTTTAGACAGAGCAAACTCATTTTCTCCCCAGAAGCATTCTTACAGTGTTTACAGGCCTGTCAAGAGGAGGGAATGGCAGGCACTTTCAATGCAGCGTGAACGCTGCCTTCAAAACGGGAAAGCAAGGCTAGTTCCAGCAGGTCCCCTTTTCCAGGGACACACTCAGCATGCACCCCTGTGGCTTCTAACAAGTCCGAGGAGACACAGGTTACCCTGTGTTTCCTTCCCTGACTCAACTTCTCGAAGTAGGGTGTTCTGCATCATGCGAACTGCCTCAACCAAGGAACGCCGTAAGCTGCTCCTCTGGGCCTGTGGCTATTCGAAAGCCTGCAGTGCCACAGGAAGAACAGGACTTCAACTGCAGTAAGAACGCAAGCTGACTTCCTCTAGGAGGCACGGTGACTTCAGGCAGGACGTCTTAGGTGGAATGCGAAGACGAGGGTTACCCTGAGTGCAGCTCAGGCTAGGGCAACGCGTAAGACTTCAACGCCGTGTGGGACGTGCCAGAACGCTGTTCGTGAACGTGTGCGAGGGCTGAGGAAATGAAGCTGCTCCAAAAGAGAGGGCAGTGCGTTTCCCTACACCCGGCATGCACAGAGGGGCTGTAACGGGCTCCGGGTCTGGACGTTGCTTAGCTGACCCAGGTGAGCCTGGGGTACTCAAGTGTTCCTGCGGGAATAGGGTGCCCAGGCTAGCGTCCTAGGTGTCCAGAAAACTGTGCTGCCGTTCAAGGAACGCAGAGCAGAGGACAGCGCCTCATGGAAACTGCTGCACGCCTCTGCTTCTGCACGGCAAATCAGGGCCTTACTTCCAGGCATGTGTTCATGCTGGGTGTGCCGGTAGCGATATAGCAGGGTAAGATGCTGACTTTCTCCTCGAGCAGAGTGACTTCACGTACGAGGGCCTCGAAGTGCTCCAAGCACAGTGTTCTCTCATGGCAGCTCACACAAGGACCATAAGAAGTTTTCTGTGCACTTCGGACGCACCAGCAATGTTGTCCTGAGGCCGTTCCAGGACTCTGGAAATGTAGCTCTCCTCAAGGAACGTACAGTGTGTTGCCCATCACTGGGCACGCACAGAGGGCCTCCGAGGGATGCACCAATGGGCCTCGAAGTTGCTCAGCCGGCCCACAGGGGTCTGGAGGTACTCAGTGAACTTGCAGGGAAAACGAGGCCTACCCGAGAGGCCTAGGAGTCCTCAGACGTGTACTTCCTTTAAAGTAAAGCATATAAGGGACTAAGAACTCATGGAAACAGCTGCATGCCTCCCTTTCTGCACGGCTACTAAGGGCCTAACCTGGAGGCAACTTTTCACGTTGAGATTCCCTTTAGCTCTAGAGCTTGTCAGGCTGACCACCACCGCGGCCATGGAAGCCCCTGGTTTAGACAGAGCAAACTCATTTTCTCCCCAGAAGCATTCTTACAGTGTTTACAGGCCTGTCAAGAGGAGGGAATGGCAGGCACTTTCAATGCAGCGTGAACGCTGCCTTCAAAACGGGAAAGCAAGGCTAGTTCCAGCAGGTCCCCTTTTCCAGGGGCACACTCAGCATGCACCCCTGTGGCTTCTAACAAGTCCGAGGAGACACAGGTTACCCTGTGTTTCCTTCCCTGACTCAACTTCTCGAAGTAGGGTGTTCTGCATCATGCGAACTGCCTCAACCAAGGAACGTCGTAAGCTGCTCCTCTGGGCCTGTGGCTATTCGAAAGCCTGCAGTGCCACAGGAAGAACAGGACTTCAACTGCAGTAAGAACGCAAGCTGACTTCCTCTAGGAGGCACGGTGACTTCAGGCAGGACGTCTTAGATGGAATGCGAAGACGAGGGTTACCCTGAGTGCAGCTCAGGCTAGGGCAACGCGTAAGACTTGCACGCCGTGTGGGACGTGCCAGAACGGTGTTCGTGAACGTGTGCGAGGGCTGAGGAAATGAAGCTGCTCCAAAAGAGAGGGCAGTGCGTTTCCCTACACCCGGCATGCACAGAGGGGCTGTAACGGGCTCCGGGTCTGGACGTTGCTTAGCTGACCCAGGTGAGCCTGGGGTACTCAAGTGTTCCTGCGGGAATAGGGTGCCCAGGCTAGCGTCCTAGGTGTCCAGAAAACTGTGCTGCCGTTTAAGGAACGCAGAGCAGAGGCCAGCGCCTCATGGAAACTGCTGCACGCCTCTGCTTCTGCACGGCAAATCAGGGCCTTACTTCCAGGCATGTGTTCATGATGGGTGTGCCGGTAGCGATATAGCAGGGTAAGATGCTGACTTTCTCCTCGAGCAGAGTGACTTCACGTACGAGGGCCTCGAAGTACTCCAAGCACAGTGTTCTCTCATGGCAGCTCACACAAGGACCATGAGAAGTTTTCTGTGCACTTCGGACTCACCAGCAAAGTTGTCCTGAGGCTGTTCGAGGACTCTGGAAATGTAGCTCTCCTCAAGGAACGTACAGTGTGTTGCCCATCACTGGGCACGCACAGAGGGCCTCCGAGGGATGCACCAATGGGCCTCGAAGTTGCTCAGCCGTCCCACAGGGGTCTGGAAGTACTCAGTGAACTTGTAGGGAACACGAGGCCTACCCGAGAGGCCTAGGAGTCCTCAGACGTGTACTTCCTTTAAAGTAAAGCATATAAGGGACTAAGAACTCATGGAAACAGCTGCATGCCTCCCTTTCTGCACGGCTACTAAGGGCCTAACCTGGAGGCAAGTTTTCACGTTGAGATTCCCTTTAGCTCTAGAGCTTGTCAGGCTGACCACCACCGCGGCCATGGAAGCCCCTGGTTTAGACAGAGCAAACTCATTTTCTCCCCAGAAGCATTCTTACAGTGTTTACAGGCCTGTCAAGAGGAGGGAATGGCAGGCACTTTCAATGCAGCGTGAACGCTGCCTTCAAAATGGGAAAGCAAGGCTAGTTCCAACAGGTCCCCTTTTCCAGGGGCACACTCAGCATGCACCCCTGTGGCTTCTAAGAAGTCCGAGGAGACACAGGTTACCCTGTGTTTCCTTCCCTGACTCAACTTCTCGAAGTAGGGTGTTCTGCATCATGCGAACTGCCTCAACCAAGGAACGCCGTAAGCTGCTCCTCTGGGCCTGTGGCTATTCGAAAGCCTGCAGTGCCACAGGAAGAACAGGACTTCAACTGCAGTAAGAACGCAAGCTGACTTCCTCTAGGAGGCACGGTGACTTCAGGCAGGACGTCTTAGATGGAATGCGAAGACGAGGGTTACCCTGAGTGCAGCTCAGGCTAGGGCAACGTGTAAGACTTCCACGCCGTGTGGGACGTGCCAGAACGGTGTTCGTGAACGTGTGCGAGGGCTGAGGAAATGAAGCTGCTCCAAAAGAGAGGGCAGTGCGTTTCCCTACACCCGGCATGCACAGAGGGGCTGTAACGGGCTCCGGGTCTGGACGTTGCTTAGCTGACCCAGGTGAGCCTGGGGTACTCAAGTGTTCCTGCGGGAATAGGGTGCCCAGGCTAGCGTCGTAGGTGTCCAGAAAACTGTGCTGCCGTTTAAGGAACGCAGAGCAGAGGCCAGCGCCTCATGGAAACTGCTGCACGCCTCTGTTTCTGCACGGCAAATCAGGGCTTTACTTCCAGGCATGTGTTCATGCTGGGTGTGCCGGTAGCGATATAGCAGGGTAAGATGCTGACTTTCTCCTCGAGCAGAGTGACTTCACGTACGAGGGCCTCGAAGTACTCCAAGCACAGTGTTCTCTCATGGCAGCTCACACAAGGACCATGAGAAGTTTTCTGTGCACTTCGGACTCACCAGCAAAGTTGTCCTGAGGCCGTTCGAGGACTCTGGAAATGTAGCTCTCCTCAAGGAACGTACAGTGTGTTGCCCATCACTGGGCACGCACAGAGGGCCTCCGAGGGATGCACCAATGTGCCTCGAATTTGCTCAGCCGGCCCACAGGGGTCTGGAGGTACTCAGTGAACTTGCAGGGAACACGAGGCCTACCCGAGAGGCCTAGGAGTCCTCAGACGTGTACTTCCTTTAAAGTAAAGCATATAAGGGACTAAGAACTCATGGAAACAGCTGCATGCCTCCCTTTCTGCACGGCTACTAAGGGCCTAACCTGGAGGCAAGTTTTCACGTTGAGATTCCCTTTAGCTCTAGAGCTTGTCAGGCTGACCACCACCGCGGCCATGGAAGCCCCTGGTTTAGACAGAGCAAACTCATTTTCTCCCCAGAAGCATTCTTACAGTGTTTACAGGCCTGTCAAGAGGAGGGAATGGCAGGCAGTTTCAATGCAGCGTGAACGCTGCCTTCAAAACGGGAAAGCAAGGCTAGTTCCAGCAGGTCCCCTTTTCCAGGGACACACTCAGCATGCACCCCTGTGGCTTCTAAGAAGTCCGAGGAGACACAGGTTACCCTGTGTTTCCTTCCCTGACTCAACTTCTCGAAGTAGGGTGTTCTGCATCATGCGAACTGCCTCAACCAAGGAACGCCGTAAGCTGCTCCTCTGGGCCTGTGGCTATTCGAAAGCCTGCAGTGCCACAGGAAGAACAGGACTTCAACTGCAGTAAGAACGCAAGCTGACTTCCTCTAGGAGGCACGGTGACTTCAGGCAGGACGTCTTAGGTGGAATGCGAAGACGAGGGTTACCCTGAGTGCAGCTCAGGCTAGGGCAACGCGTAAGACTTCAACGCCGTGTGGGACGTGCCAGAACGCTGTTCGTGAACGTGTGCGAGGGCTGAGGAAATGAAGCTGCTCCAAAAGAGAGGGCAGTGCGTTTCCCTACACCCGGCATGCACAGAGGGGCTGTAACGGGCTCCGGGTCTGGACGTTGCTTAGCTGACCCAGGTGAGCCTGGGGTACTCAAGTGTTCCTGCGGGAATAGGGTGCCCAGGCTAGCGTCCTAGGTGTCCAGAAAACTGTGCTGCCGTTCAAGGAACGCAGAGCAGAGGACAGCGCCTCATGGAAACTGCTGCACGCCTCTGCTTCTGCACGGCAAATCAGGGCCTTACTTCCAGGCATGTGTTCATGCTGGGTGTGCCGGTAGCGATATAGCAGGGTAAGATGCTGACTTTCTCCTCGAGCAGAGTGACTTCACGTACGAGGGCCTCGAAGTGCTCCAAGCACAGTGTTCTCTCATGGCAGCTCACACAAGGACCATAAGAAGTTTTCTGTGCACTTCGGACGCACCAGCAATGTTGTCCTGAGGCCGTTCCAGGACTCTGGAAATGTAGCTCTCCTCAAGGAACGTACAGTGTGTTGCCCATCACTGGGCACGCACAGAGGGCCTCCGAGGGATGCACCAATGGGCCTCGAAGTTGCTCAGCCGGCCCACAGGGGTCTGGAGGTACTCAGTGAACTTGCAGGGAAAACGAGGCCTACCCGAGAGGCCTAGGAGTCCTCAGACGTGTACTTCCTTTAAAGTAAAGCATATAAGGGACTAAGAACTCATGGAAACAGCTGCATGCCTCCCTTTCTGCACGGCTACTAAGGGCCTAACCTGGAGGCAACTTTTCACGTTGAGATTCCCTTTAGCTCTAGAGCTTGTCAGGCTGACCACCACCGCGGCCATGGAAGCCCCTGGTTTAGACAGAGCAAACTCATTTTCTCCCCAGAAGCATTCTTACAGTGTTTACAGGCCTGTCAAGAGGAGGGAATGGCAGGCACTTTCAATGCAGCGTGAACGCTGCCTTCAAAACGGGAAAGCAAGGCTAGTTCCAGCAGGTCCCCTTTTCCAGGGGCACACTCAGCATGCACCCCTGTGGCTTCTAACAAGTCCGAGGAGACACAGGTTACCCTGTGTTTCCTTCCCTGACTCAACTTCTCGAAGTAGGGTGTTCTGCATCATGCGAACTGCCTCAACCAAGGAACGTCGTAAGCTGCTCCTCTGGGCCTGTGGCTATTCGAAAGCCTGCAGTGCCACAGGAAGAACAGGACTTCAACTGCAGTAAGAACGCAAGCTGACTTCCTCTAGGAGGCACGGTGACTTCAGGCAGGACGTCTTAGATGGAATGCGAAGACGAGGGTTACCCTGAGTGCAGCTCAGGCTAGGGCAACGCGTAAGACTTGCACGCCGTGTGGGACGTGCCAGAACGGTGTTCGTGAACGTGTGCGAGGGCTGAGGAAATGAAGCTGCTCCAAAAGAGAGGGCAGTGCGTTTCCCTACACCCGGCATGCACAGAGGGGCTGTAACGGGCTCCGGGTCTGGACGTTGCTTAGCTGACCCAGGTGAGCCTGGGGTACTCAAGTGTTCCTGCGGGAATAGGGTGCCCAGGCTAGCGTCCTAGGTGTCCAGAAAACTGTGCTGCCGTTTAAGGAACGCAGAGCAGAGGCCAGCGCCTCATGGAAACTGCTGCACGCCTCTGCTTCTGCACGGCAAATCAGGGCCTTACTTCCAGGCATGTGTTCATGATGGGTGTGCCGGTAGCGATATAGCAGGGTAAGATGCTGACTTTCTCCTCGAGCAGAGTGACTTCACGTACGAGGGCCTCGAAGTACTCCAAGCACAGTGTTCTCTCATGGCAGCTCACACAAGGACCATGAGAAGTTTTCTGTGCACTTCGGACTCACCAGCAAAGTTGTCCTGAGGCTGTTCGAGGACTCTGGAAATGTAGCTCTCCTCAAGGAACGTACAGTGTGTTGCCCATCACTGGGCACGCACAGAGGGCCTCCGAGGGATGCACCAATGGGCCTCGAAGTTGCTCAGCCGTCCCACAGGGGTCTGGAAGTACTCAGTGAACTTGTAGGGAACACGAGGCCTACCCGAGAGGCCTAGGAGTCCTCAGACGTGTACTTCCTTTAAAGTAAAGCATATAAGGGACTAAGAACTCATGGAAACAGCTGCATGCCTCCCTTTCTGCACGGCTACTAAGGGCCTAACCTGGAGGCAAGTTTTCACGTTGAGATTCCCTTTAGCTCTAGAGCTTGTCAGGCTGACCACCACCGCGGCCATGGAAGCCCCTGGTTTAGACAGAGCAAACTCATTTTCTCCCCAGAAGCATTCTTACAGTGTTTACAGGCCTGTCAAGAGGAGGGAATGGCAGGCACTTTCAATGCAGCGTGAACGCTGCCTTCAAAATGGGAAAGCAAGGCTAGTTCCAACAGGTCCCCTTTTCCAGGGGCACACTCAGCATGCACCCCTGTGGCTTCTAAGAAGTCCGAGGAGACACAGGTTACCCTGTGTTTCCTTCCCTGACTCAACTTCTCGAAGTAGGGTGTTCTGCATCATGCGAACTGCCTCAACCAAGGAACGCCGTAAGCTGCTCCTCTGGGCCTGTGGCTATTCGAAAGCCTGCAGTGCCACAGGAAGAACAGGACTTCAACTGCAGTAAGAACGCAAGCTGACTTCCTCTAGGAGGCACGGTGACTTCAGGCAGGACGTCTTAGATGGAATGCGAAGACGAGGGTTACCCTGAGTGCAGCTCAGGCTAGGGCAACGCGTAAGACTTCCACGCCGTGTGGGACGTGCCAGAACGCTGTTCGTGAACGTGTGCGAGGGCTGAGGAAATGAAGCTGCTCCAAAAGAGAGGGCAGTGCGTTTCCCTACACCCGGCATGCACAGAGGGGCTGTAACGGGCTCCGGGTCTGGACGTTGCTTAGCTGACCCAGGTGAGCCTGGGGTACTCAAGTGTTCCTGCGGGAATAGGGTGCCCAGGCTAGCGTCCTAGGTGTCCAGAAAACTGTGCTGCCGTTTAAGGAACGCAGAGCAGAGGCCAGCGCCTCATGGAAACTGCTGCACGCCTCTGTTTCTGCACGGCAAATCAGGGCCTTACTTCCAGGCATGTGTTCATGCTGGGTGTGCCGGTAGCGATATAGCAGGGTAAGATGCTGACTTTCCCCTCGAGCAGAGTGACTTCACGTACGAGGGCCTCGAAGTACTCCAAGCACAGTGTTCTCTCATGGCAGCTCACACAAGGACCATGAGAAGTTTTCTGTGCACTTCGGACTCACCAGCAAAGTTGTCCTGAGGCCGTTCGAGGACTCTGGAAATGTAGCTCTCCTCAAGGAACGTACAGTGTGTTGCCCATCACTGGGCACGCACAGAGGGCCTCCGAGGGATGCACCAATGGGCCTCGAAGTTGCTCAGCCGGCCCACAGGGGTCTGGAGGTACTCAGTGAACTTGCAGGGAACACGAGGCCTACCCGAGAGGCCTAGGAGTCCTCAGACGTGTACTTCCTTTAAAGTAAAGCATATAAGGGACTAAGGACTCATGGAAACAGCTGCATGCCTCCCTTTCTGCACGGCTACTAAGGGCCTAACCTGGAGGCAAGTTTTCACGTTGAGATTCCCTTTAGCTCTAGAGCTTGTCAGGCTGACCACCACCGCGGCCATGGAAGCCCCTGGTTTAGACAGAGCAAACTCATTTTCTCCCCAGAAGCATTCTTACAGTGTTTACAGGCCTGTCAAGAGGAGGGAATGGCAGGCAGTTTCAATGCAGCGTGAACGCTGCCTTCAAAACGGGAAAGCAAGGCTAGTTCCAGCAGGTCCCCTTTTCCAGGGGCACACTCAGCATGCACCCCTGTGGCTTCTAAGAAGTCCGAGGAGACACAGGTTACCCTGTGTTTCCTTCCCTGACTCAACTTCTCGAAGTAGGGTGTTCTGCATCATGCGAACTGCCTCAACCAAGGAACGCCGTAAGCTGCTCCTCTGGGCCTGTGGCTATTCGAAAGCCTGCAGTGCCACAGGAAGAACAGGACTTCAACTGCAGTAAGAACGCAAGCTGACTTCCTCTAGGAGGCACGGTGACTTCAGGCAGGACGTCTTAGGTGGAATGCGAAGACGAGGGTTACCCTGAGTGCAGCTCAGGCTAGGGCAACGCGTAAGACTTGCACGCCGTGTGGGACGTGCCAGAACGCTGTTCGTGAACGTGTGCGAGGTCTGAGGAAATGAAGCTGCTCCAAAAGAGAAGGCAGTGCGTTTCCCTACACCCGGCATGCACAGAGGGGCTGTAACGGGCTCCGGGTCTGGACGTTGCTTAGCTGACCCAGGTGAGCCTGGGGTACTCAAGTGTTCCTGCGGGAATAGGGTGCCCAGGCTAGCGTCCTAGGTGTCCAGAAAACTGTGCTGCCGTTCAAGGAACGCAGAGCAGAGGCCAGCGCCTCATGGAAACTGCTGCACGCCTCTGCTTCTGCACGGCAAATCAGGGCCTTACTTCCAGGCATGTGTTCATGCTGAGTGTGCCGGTAGCGATATAGCAGGGTAAGATGCTGACTTTCTCCTCGAGCAGAGTGACTTCACGTACGAGGGCCTCGAAGTACTCCAAGCACAGTGTTCTCTCATGGCAGCTCACACAAGGACCATGAGAAGTTTTCTGTGCACTTCGGACGCACCAGCAATGTTGTCCTGAGGCCGTTCCAGGACTCTGGAAATATAGCTCTCCTCAAGGAACGTACAGTGTGTTGCCCATCACTGGGCACGCACAGAGGGCCTCCGAGGGATGCACCAATGGGCCTCGAAGTTGCTCAGCCGGCCCACAGGTGTCTGGAGGTACTCAGTGTACTTGCAGGGAAAACGAGGCCTACCCGAGAGGCCTAGGAGTCCTCAGACGTGTACTTCCTTTAAAGTAAAGCATATAAGGGACTAAGAACTCATGGAAACAGCTGCATGCCTCCCTTTCTGCACGGCTACTAAGGGCCTAACCTGGAGGCAAGTTTTCACGTTGAGATTCCCTTTAGCTCTAGAGCTTGTCAGGCTGACCACCACCGCGGCCATGGAAGCCCCTGGTTTAGACAGAGCAAACTCATTTTCTCCCCAGAAGCATTCTTACAGTGTTTACAGGCCTGTCAAGAGGAGGGAATGGCAGGCACTTTCAATGCAGCGTGAACGCTGCCTTCAAAACGGGAAAACAAGGCTAGTTCCAGCAGGTCCCCTTTTCCAGGGGCACACTCAGCATGCACCCCTGTGGCTTCTAAGAAGTCCGAGGAGACACAGGTTACCCTGTGTTTCCTTCCCTGACTCAACTTCTCGAAGTAGGGTGTTCTGCATCATGCGAACTGCCTCAACCAAGGAACGTCGTAAGCTGCTCCTCTGGGCCTGTGGCTATTCGAAAGCCTGCAGTGCCACAGGAAGAACAGGACTTCAACTGCAGTAAGAACGCAAGCTGACTTCCTCTAGGAGGCACGGTGACTTCAGGCAGGACGTCTTAGATGGAATGCGAAGACGAGGGTTACCCTGAGTGCAGCTCAGGCTAGGGCAACGCGTAAGACTTCCACGCCGTGTGGGACGTGCCAGAACGCTGTTCGTGAACGTGTGCGAGGGCTGAGGAAATGAAGCTGCTCCAAAAGAGAGGGCAGTGCGTTTCCCTACACCCGGCATGCACAGAGGGGCTGTAACGGGCTCCGGGTCTGGACGTTGCCTAGCTGACCCAGGTGAGCCTGGGGTACTCAAGTGTTCCTGCGGGAATAGGGTGCCCAGGCTAGCGTCCTAGGTGTCCAGAAAACTGTGCTGCCGTTTAAGGAACGCAGAGCAGAGGCCAGCGCCTCATGGAAACTGCTGCACGCCTCTGCTTCTGCACGGCAAATCAGGGCCTTACTTCCAGGCATGTGTTCATGCTGTGTGTGCCGGTAGCGATATAGCAGGGTAAGATGCTGACTTTCTCCTCGAGCAGAGTGACTTCACGTACGAGGGCCTCGAAGTACTCCAAGCACAGTGTTCTCTCATGGCAGCTCACACAAGGACCATGAGAAGTTTTCTGTGCACTTCGGACTCACCAGCAAAGTTGTCCTGAGGCTGTTCGAGGACTCTGGAAATGTAGCTCTCCTCAAGGAACGTACAGTGTGTTGCCCATCACTGGGCACGCACAGAGGGCCTCCGAGGGATGCACCAATGGGCCTCGAAGTTGCTCAGCCGTCCCACAGGGGTCTGGAGGTACTCAGTGAACTTGCAGGGAACACGAGGCCTACCCGAGAGGCCTAGGAGTCCTCAGACGTGTACTTCCTTTAAAGTAAAGCATATAAGGGACTAAGAACTCATGGAAACAGCTGCATGCCTCCCTTTCTGCACGGCTACTAAGGGCCTAACCTGGAGGCAAGTTTTCACGTTGAGATTCCCTTTAGCTCTAGAGCTTGTCAGGCTGACCACCACCGCGGCCATGGAAGCCCCTGGTTTAGACAGAGCAAACTCATTTTCTCCCCAGAAGCATTCTTACAGTGTTTACAGGCCTGTCAAGAGGAGGGAATGGCAGGCACTTTCAATGCAGCGTGAACGCTGCCTTCAAAATGGGAAAGCAAGGCTAGTTCCAACAGGTCCCCTTTTCCAGGGGCACACTCAGCATGCACCCCTGTGGCTTCTAACAAGTCCGAGGAGACACAGGTTACCCTGTGTTTCCTTCCCTGACTCAACTTCTCGAAGTAGGGTGTTCTGCATCATGCGAACTGCCTCAACCAAGGAACGCCGTAAGCTGCTCCTCTGGGCCTGTGGCTATTCGAAAGCCTGCAGTGCCACAGGAAGAACAGGACTTCAACTGCAGTAAGAACGCAAGCTGACTTCCTCTAGGAGGCACGGTGACTTCAGGCAGGACGTCTTAGATGGAATGCGAAGACGAGGGTTACCCTGAGTGCAGCTCAGGCTAGGGCAACGCGTAAGACTTCCACGCCGTGTGGGACGTGCCAGAACGGTGTTCGTGAACGTGTGCGAGGGCTGAGGAAATGAAGCTGCTCCAAAAGAGAGGGCAGTGCGTTTCCCTACACCCGGCATGCACAGAGGGGCTGTAACGGGCTCCGGGTCTGGACGTTGCTTAGCTGACCCAGGTGAGCCTGGGGTACTCAAGTGTTCCTGCGGGAATAGGGTGCCCAGGCTAGCGTCCTAGGTGTCCAGAAAACTGTGCTGCCGTTTAAGGAACGCAGAGCAGAGGCCAGCGCCTCATGGAAACTGCTGCACGCCTCTGTTTCTGCACGGCAAATCAGGGCCTTACTTCCAGGCATGTGTTCATGCTGGGTGTGCCGGTAGCGATATAGCAGGGTAAGATGCTGACTTTCTCCTCGAGCAGAGTGACTTCACGTACGAGGGCCTCGAAGTACTCCAAGCACAGTGTTCTCTCATGGCAGCTCACACAAGGACCATGAGAAGTTTTCTGTGCACTTCGGACTCACCAGCAAAGTTGTCCTGAGGCTGTTCGAGGACTCTGGAAATGTAGCTCTCCTCAAGGAACGTACAGTGTGTTGCCCATCACTGGGCACGCACAGAGGGCCTCCGAGGGATGCACCAATGGGCCTCGAAGTTGCTCAGCCGGCCCACAGGGGTCTGGAGGTACTCAGTGAACTTGCAGGGAAAACGAGGCCTACCCGAGAGGCCTAGGAGTCCTCAGACGTGTACTTCCTTTAAAGTAAAGCATATAAGGGACTAAGAACTCATGGAAACAGCTGCATGCCTCCCTTTCTGCACGGCTACTAAGGGCCTAACCTGGAGGCAAGTTTTCACGTTGAGATTCCCTTTAGCTCTAGAGCTTGTCAGGCTGACCACCACCGCGGCCATGGAAGCCCCTGGTTTAGACAGAGCAAACTCATTTTCTCCCCAGAAGCATTCTTACAGTGTTTACAGGCCTGTCAAGAGGAGGGAATGGCAGGCACTTTCAATGCAGCGTGAACGCTGCCTTCAAAACGGGAAAGCAAGGCTAGTTCCAGCAGGTCCCCTTTTCCAGGGGCACACTCAGCATGCACCCCTGTGGCTTCTAAGAAGTCCGAGGAGACACAGGTTACCCTGTGTTTCCTTCCCTGACTCAACTTCTCGAAGTAGGGTGTTCTGCATCATGCGAACTGCCTCAACCAAGGAACGTCGTAAGCTGCTCCTCTGGGCCTGTGGCTATTCGAAAGCCTGCAGTGCCACAGGAAGAACAGGACTTCAACTGCAGTAAGAACGCAAGCTGACTTCCTCTAGGAGGCACGGTGACTTCAGGCAGGACGTCTTAGATGGAATGCGAAGACGAGGGTTACCCTGAGTGCAGCTCAGGCTAGGGCAACGCGTAAGACTTCCACGCCGTGTGGGACGTGCCAGAACGGTGTTCGTGAACGTGTGCGAGGGCTGAGGAAATGAAGCTGCTCCAAAAGAGAGGGCAGTGCGTTTCCCTACACCCGGCATGCACAGAGGGGCTGTAACGGGCTCCGGGTCTGGACGTTGCTTAGCTGACCCAGGTGAGCCTGGGGTACTCAAGTGTTCCTGCGGGAATAGGGTGCCCAGGCTAGCGTCCTAGGTGTCCAGAAAACTGTGCTGCCGTTTAAGGAACGCAGAGCAGAGGACAGCGCCTCATGGAAACTGCTGCACACCTCTGCTTCTGCACGGCAAATCAGGGCCTTACTTCCAGGCATGTGTTCATGCTGGGTGTGCCGGTAGCGATATAGCAGGGTAAGATGCTGACTTTCTCCTCGAGCAGAGTGACTTCACGTACGAGGGCCTCGAAGTACTCCAAGCACAGTGTTCTCTCATGGCAGCTCACACAAGGACCATGAGAAGTTTTCTGTGCACTTCGGACTCACCAGCAAAGTTGTCCTGAGGCTGTTCGAGGACTCTGGAAATGTAGCTCTCCTCAAGGAACGTACAGTGTGTTGCCCATCACTGGGCACGCACAGAGGGCCTCCGAGGGATGCACCAATGGGCCTCGAAGTTGCTCAGCCGTCCCACAGGGGTCTGGAGGTACTCAGTGAACTTGCAGGGAACACGAGGCCTACCCGAGAGGCGTAGGAGTCCTCAGACGTGTACTTCCTTTAAAGTAAAGCATATAAGGGACTAAGAACTCATGGAAACAGCTGCATGCCTCCCTTTCTGCACGGCTACTAAGGGCCTAACCTGGAGGCAAGTTTTCACGTTGAGATTCCCTTTAGCTCTAGAGCTTGTCAGGCTGACCACCACCGTGGCCATGGAAGCCCCTGGTTTAGACAGAGCAAACTCATTTTCTCCCCAGAAGCATTCTTACAGTGTTTACAGGCCTGTCAAGAGGAGGGAATGGCAGGCACTTTCAATGCAGCGTGAATGCTGCCTTCAAAATGGGAAAGCAAGGCTAGTTCCAACAGGTCCCCTTTTCCAGGGGCACACTCAGCATGCACCCCTGTGGCTTCTAACAAGTCCGAGGAGACACAGGTTACCCTGTGTTTCCTTCCCTGACTCAACTTCTCGAAGTAGGGTGTTCTGCATCATGCGAACTGCCTCAACCAAGGAACGCCGTAAGCTGCTCCTCTGGGCCTGTGGCTATTCGAAAGCCTGCAGTGCCACAGGAAGAACAGGACTTCAACTGCAGTAAGAACGCAAGCTGACTTCCTCTAGGAGGCACGGTGACTTCAGGCAGGACGTCTTAGATGGAATGCGAAGACGAGGGTTACCCTGAGTGCAGCTCAGGCTAGGGCAACGCGTAAGACTTCCACGCCGTGTGGGACGTGCCAGAACGGTGTTCGTGAACGTGTGCGAGGGCTGAGGAAATGAAGCTGCTCCAAAAGAGAGGGCAGTGCGTTTCCCTACACCCGGCATGCACAGAGGGGCTGTAACGGGCTCCGGGTCTGGACGTTGCTTAGCTGACCCAGGTGAGCCTGGGGTACTCAAGTGTTCCTGCGGGAATAGGGTGCCCAGGCTAGCGTCCTAGGTGTCCAGAAAACTGTGCTGCCGTTTAAGGAACGCAGAGCAGAGGCCAGCGCCTCATGGAAACTGCTGCACGCCTCTGTTTCTGCACGGCAAATCAGGGCCTTACTTCCAGGCATGTGTTCATGCTGGGTGTGCCGGTAGCGATATAGCAGGTTAAGATGCTGACTTTCTCCTCGAGCAGAGTGACTTCACGTACGAGGGCCTCGAAGTACTCCAAGCACAGTGTTCTCTCATGGCAGCTCACACAAGGACCATGAGAAGTTTTCTGTGCACTTCGGACTCACCAGCAAAGTTGTCCTGAGGCCGTTCGAGGACTCTGGAAATGTAGCTCTCCTCAAGGAACGTACAGTGTGTTGCCCATCACTGGGCACGCACAGAGGGCCTCCGAGGGATGCACCAATGGGCCTCGAAGTTGCTCAGCCGGCCCACAGGGGTCTGGAGGTACTCAGTGAACTTGCAGGGAACACGAGGCCTACCCGAGAGGCCTAGGAGTCCTCAGACGTGTACTTCCTTTAAAGTAAAGCATATAAGGGACTAAGAACTCATGGAAACAGCTGCATGCCTCCCTTTCTGCACGGCTACTAAGGGCCTAACCTGGAGGCAAGTTTTCACGTTGAGATTCCCTTTAGCTCTAGAGCTTGTCAGGCTGACCACCACCGCGGCCATGGAAGCCCCTGGTTTAGACAGAGCAAACTCATTTTCTCCCCAGAAGCATTCTTACAGTGTTTACAGGCCTGTCAAGAGGAGGGAATGGCAGGCAGTTTCAATGCAGCGTGAACGCTGCCTTCAAAACGGGAAAGCAAGGCTAGTTCCAGCAGGTCCCCTTTTCCAGGGACACACTCAGCATGCACCCCTGTGGCTTCTAACAAGTCCGAGGAGACACAGGTTACCCTGTGTTTCCTTCCCTGACTCAACTTCTCGAAGTAGGGTGTTCTGCATCATGCGAACTGCCTCAACCAAGGAACGCCGTAAGCTGCTCCTCTGGGCCTGTGGCTATTCGAAAGCCTGCAGTGCCACAGGAAGAACAGGACTTCAACTGCAGTAAGAACGCAAGCTGACTTCCTCTAGGAGGCACGGTGACTTCAGGCAGGACGTCTTAGATGGAATGCGAAGACGAGGGTTACCCTGAGTGCAGCTCAGGCTAGGGCAACGCGTAAGACTTGCACGCCGTGTGGGACGTGCCAGAACGGTGTTCGTGAACGTGTGCGAGGGCTGAGGAAATGAAGCTGCTCCAAAAGAGAGGGCAGTGCGTTTCCCTACACCCGGCATGCACAGAGGGGCTGTAACGGGCTCCGGGTCTGGACGTTGCTTAGCTGACCCAGGTGAGCCTGGGGTACTCAAGTGTTCCTGCGGGAATAGGGTGCCCAGGCTAGCGTCCTAGGTGTCCAGAAAACTGTGCTGCCGTTTAAGGAACGCAGAGCAGAGGCCAGCGCCTCATGGAAACTGCTGCACGCCTCTGCTTCTGCACGGCAAATCAGGGCCTTACTTCCAGGCATGTGTTCATGCTGGGTGTGCCGGTAGCGATATAGCAGGGTAAGATGCTGACTTTCTCCTCGAGCAGAGTGACTTCACGTACGAGGGCCTCGAAGTACTCCAAGCACAGTGTTCTCTCATGGCAGCTCACACAAGGACCATGAGAAGTTTTCTGTGCACTTCGGACTCACCAGCAAAGTTGTCCTGAGGCCGTTCGAGGACTCTGGAAATGTAGCTCTCCTCAAGGAACGTACAGTGTGTTGCCCATCACTGGGCACGCACAGAGGGCCTCCGAGGGATGCACCAATGGGCCTCGAAGTTGCTCAGCCGGCCCACAGGGGTCTGGAGGTACTCAGTGAACTTGCAGGGAACACGAGGCCTACCCGAGAGGCCTAGGAGTCCTCAGACGTGTACTTCCTTTAAAGTAAAGCATATAAGGTACTAAGAACTCATGGAAACAGCTGCATGCCTCCCTTTCTGCACGGCTACTAAGGGCCTAAACTGGAGGCAAGTTTTCACGTTGAGATTCCCTTTAGCTCTAGAGCTTGTCAGGCTGACCACCACCGCGGCCATGGAAGCCCCTGGTTTAGACAGAGCAAACTCATTTTCTCCCCAGAAGCATTCTTACAGTGTTTACAGGCCTGTCAAGAGGAGGGAATGGCAGGCAGTTTCAATGCAGCGTGAACGCTGCCTTCAAAACGGGAAAGCAAGGCTAGTTCCAGCAGGTCCCCTTTTCCAGGGACACACTCAGCATGCACCCCTGTGGCTTCTAACAAGTCCGAGGAGACACAGGTTACCCTGTGTTTCCTTCCCTGACTCAACTTCTCGAAGTAGGGTGTTCTGCATCATGCGAACTGCCTCAACCAAGGAACGCCGTAAGCTGCTCCTCTGGGCCTGTGGCTATTCGAAAGCCTGCAGTGCCACAGGAAGAACAGGACTTCAACTGCAGTAAGAACGCAAGCTGACTTCCTCTAGGAGGCACGGTGACTTCAGGCAGGACGTCTTAGATGGAATGCGAAGACGAGGGTTACCCTGAGTGCAGCTCAGGCTAGGGCAACGCGTAAGACTTGCACGCCGTGTGGGACGTGCCAGAACGGTGTTCGTGAACGTGTGCGAGGGCTGAGGAAATGAAGCTGCTCCAAAAGAGAGGGCAGTGCGTTTCCCTACACCCGGCATGCACAGAGGGGCTGTAACGGGCTCCGGGTCTGGACGTTGCTTAGCTGACCCAGGTGAGCCTGGGGTACTCAAGTGTTCCTGCGGGAATAGGGTGCCCAGGCTAGCGTCCTAGGTGTCCAGAAAACTGTGCTGCCGTTTAAGGAACGCAGAGCAGAGGACAGCGCCTCATGGAAACTGCTGCACGCCTCTGCTTCTGCACGGCAAATCAGGGCCTTACTTCCAGGCATGTGTTCATGCTGGGTGTGCCGGTAGCGATATAGCAGGGTAAGATGCTGACTTTCTCCTCGAGCAGAGTGACTTCACGTACGAGGGCCTCGAAGTACTCCAAGCACAGTGTTCTCTCATGGCAGCTCACACAAGGACCATGAGAAGTTTTCTGTGCACTTCGGACTCACCAGCAAAGTTGTCCTGAGGCTGTTCGAGGACTCTGGAAATGTAGCTCTCCTCAAGGAACGTACAGTGTGTTGCCCATCACTGGGCACGCACAGAGGGCCTCCGAGGGATGCACCAATGGGCCTCGAAGTTGCTCAGCCGTCCCACAGGGGTCTGGAGGTACTCAGTGAACTTGCAGGGAACACGAGGCCTACCCGAGAGGCGTAGGAGTCCTCAGACGTGTACTTCCTTTAAAGTAAAGCATATAAGGGACTAAGAACTCATGGAAACAGCTGCATGCCTCCCTTTCTGCACGGCTACTAAGGGCCTAACCTGGAGGCAACTTTTCACGTTGAGATTCCCTTTAGCTCTAGAGCTTGTCAGGCTGACCACCACCGCGGCCATGGAAGCCCCTGGTTTAGACAGAGCAAACTCATTTTCTCCCCAGAAGCATTCTTACAGTGTTTACAGGCCTGTCAAGAGGAGGGAATGGCAGGCACTTTCAATGCAGCGTGAATGCTGCCTTCAAAATGGGAAAGCAAGGCTAGTTCCAACAGGTCCCCTTTTCCAGGGGCACACTCAGCATGCACCCCTGTGGCTTCTAACAAGTCCGAGGAGACACAGGTTACCCTGTGTTTCCTTCCCTGACTCAACTTCTCGAAGTAGGGTGTTCTGCATCATGCGAACTGCCTCAACCAAGGAACGCCGTAAGCTGCTCCTCTGGGCCTGTGGCTATTCGAAAGCCTGCAGTGCCACAGGAAGAACAGGACTTCAACTGCAGTAAGAACGCAAGCTGACTTCCTCTAGGAGGCACGGTGACTTCAGGCAGGACGTCTTAGATGGAATGCGAAGACGAGGGTTACCCTGAGTGCAGCTCAGGCTAGGGCAACGCGTAAGACTTGCACGCCGTGTGGGACGTGCCAGAACGGTGTTCGTGAACGTGTGCGAGGGCTGAGGAAATGAAGCTGCTCCAAAAGAGAGGGCAGTGCGTTTCCCTACACCCGGCATGCACAGAGGGGCTGTAACGGGCTCCGGGTCTGGACGTTGCTTAGCTGACCCAGGTGAGCCTGGGGTACTCAAGTGTTCCTGCGGGAATAGGGTGCCCAGGCTAGCGTCCTAGGTGTCCAGAAAACTGTGCTGCCGTTTAAGGAACGCAGAGCAGAGGCCAGCGCCTCATGGAAACTGCTGCACGCCTCTGTTTCTGCACGGCAAATCAGGGCTTTACTTCCAGGCATGTGTTCATGCTGGGTGTGCCGGTAGCGATATAGCAGGGTAAGATGCTGACTTTCTCCTCGAGCAGAGTGACTTCACGTACGAGGGCCTCGAAGTACTCCAAGCACAGTGTTCTCTCATGGCAGCTCACACAAGGACCATGAGAAGTTTTCTGTGCACTTCGGACTCACCAGCAAAGTTGTCCTGAGGCCGTTCGAGGACTCTGGAAATGTAGCTCTCCTCAAGGAACGTACAGTGTGTTGCCCATCACTGGGCACGCACAGAGGGCCTCCGAGGGATGCACCAATGGGCCTCGAAGTTGCTCAGCCGGCCCACAGGGGTCTGGAGGTACTCAGTGAACTTGCAGGGAACACGAGGCCTACCCGAGAGGCCTAGGAGTCCTCAGACGTGTACTTCCTTTAAAGTAAAGCATATAAGGGACTAAGAACTCATGGAAACAGCTGCATGCCTCCCTTTCTGCACGGCTACTAAGGGCCTAACCTGGAGGCAAGTTTTCACGTTGAGATTCCCTTTAGCTCTAGAGCTTGTCAGGCTGACCACCACCGCGGCCATGGAAGCCCCTGGTTTAGACAGAGCAAACTCATTTTCTCCCCAGAAGCATTCTTACAGTGTTTACAGGCCTGTCAAGAGGAGGGAATGGCAGGCAGTTTCAATGCAGCGTGAACGCTGCCTTCAAAACGGGAAAGCAAGGCTAGTTCCAGCAGGTCCCCTTTTCCAGGGACACACTCAGCATGCACCCCTGTGGCTTCTAACAAGTCCGAGGAGACACAGGTTACCCTGTGTTTCCTTCCCTGACTCAACTTCTCGAAGTAGGGTGTTCTGCATCATGCGAACTGCCTCAACCAAGGAACGCCGTAAGCTGCTCCTCTGGGCCTGTGGCTATTCGAAAGCCTGCAGTGCCACAGGAAGAACAGGACTTCAACTGCAGTAAGAACGCAAGCTGACTTCCTCTAGGAGGCACGGTGACTTCAGGCAGGACGTCTTAGATGGAATGCGAAGACGAGGGTTACCCTGAGTGCAGCTCAGGCTAGGGCAACGCGTAAGACTTCCACGCCGTGTGGGACGTGCCAGAACGGTGTTCGTGAACGTGTGCGAGGGCTGAGGAAATGAAGCTGCTCCAAAAGAGAGGGCAGTGCGTTTCCCTACACCCGGCATGCACAGAGGGGCTGTAACGGGCTCCGGGTCTGGACGTTGCTTAGCTGACCCAGGTGAGCCTGGGGTACTCAAGTGTTCCTGCGGGAATAGGGTGCCCAGGCTAGCGTCCTAGGTGTCCAGAAAACTGTGCTGCCGTTTAAGGAACGCAGAGCAGAGGCCAGCGCCTCATGGAAACTGCTGCACGCCTCTGCTTCTGCACGGCAAATCAGGGCCTTACTTCCAGGCATGTGTTCATGCTGGGTGTGCCGGTAGCGATATAGCAGGGTAAGATGCTGACTTTCTCCTCGAGCAGAGTGACTTCACGTACGAGGGCCTCGAAGTACTCCAAGCACAGTGTTCTCTCATGGCAGCTCACACAAGGACCATGAGAAGTTTTCTGTGCACTTCGGACTCACCAGCAATGTTGTCCTGAGGCCGTTCCAGGACTCTGGAAATGTAGCTCTCCTCAAGGAACGTACAGTGTGTTGCCCATCACTGGGCACGCACAGAGGGCCTCCGAGGGATGCACCAATGGGCCTCGAAGTTGCTCAGCCGTCCCACAGGGGTCTGGAGGTACTCAGTGAACTTGCAGGGAACACGAGGCCTACCCGAGAGGCCTAGGAGTCCTCAGACGTGTACTTCCTTTAAAGTAAAGCATATAAGGGACTAAGAACTCATGGAAACAGCTGCATGCCTCCCTTTCTGCACGGCTACTAAGGGCCTAACCTGGAGGCAAGTTTTCACGTTGAGATTCCCTTTAGCTCTAGAGCTTGTCAGGCTGACCACCACCGCGGCCATGGAAGCCCCTGGTTTAGACAGAGCAAACTCATTTTCTCCCCAGAAGCATTCTTACAGTGTTTACAGGCCTGTCAAGAGGAGGGAATGGCAGGCACTTTCAATGCAGCGTGAACGCTGCCTTCAAAACGGGAAAGCAAGGCTAGTTCCAGCAGGTCCCCTTTTCCAGGGGCACACTCAGAATGCACCCCTGTGGCTTCTAACAAGTCCGAGGAGACACAGGTTACCCTGTGTTTCCTTCCCTGACTCAACTTCTCGAAAGGGTGTTCTGCATCATGCGAACTGCCTCAACCAAGGAACGCCGTAAGCTGCTCCTCTGGGCCTGTGGCTATTCGAAAGCCTGCAGTGCCACAGGAAGAACAGGACTTCAACTGCAGTAAGAACGCAAGCTGACTTCCTCTAGGAGGCACGGTGACTTCAGGCAGGACGTCTTAGGTGGAATGCGAAGACGAGTGTTACCCTGAGTGCAGCTCAGGCTAGGGCAACGCGTAAGACTTCCACGCCGTGTGGGACGTGCCAGAACGCTGTTCGTGAACGTGTGCGAGGGCTGAGGAAATGAAGCTGCTCCAAAAGAGAGGGCAGTGCGTTTCCCTACACCCGGCATGCACAGAGGGGCTGTAACGGGCTCCGGGTCTGGACGTTGCTTAGCTGACCCAGGTGAGCCTGGGGTACTCAAGTGTTCCTGCGGGAATAGGGTGCCCAGGCTAGCGTCCTAGGTGTCCAGAAAACTGTGCTGCCGTTCAAGGAACGCAGAGCAGAGGCCAGCGCCTCATGGAAACTGCTGCACGCCTCTGCTTCTGCACGGCAAATCAGGGCCTTACTTCCAGGCATGTGTTCATGCTGGGTGTGCCGGTAGCGATATAGCAGGGTAAGATGCTGACTTTCTCCTCGAGCAGAGTGACTTCACGTACGAGGGCCTCGAAGTGCTCCAAGCACAGTGTTCTCTCATGGCAGCTCACACAAGGACCATAAGAAGTTTTCTGTGCACTTCGGACGCACCAGCAATGTTGTCCTGAGGCCGTTCCAGGACTCTGGAAATGTAGCTCTCCTCAAGGAACGTACAGTGTGTTGCCCATCACTGGGCACGCACAGAGGGCCTCCGAGGGATGCACCAATGGGCCTCGAAATTGCTCAGCCGGCCCACAGGGGTCTGGAGGTACTCAGTGAACTTGCAGGAAAACGAGGTCTACCCGAGAGACCTAGGAGTCCTCAGACGTGTACTTCCTTTAAAGTAAAGCATATAAGGGACAAAGAACTCATGGAAATAGCTGCATGCCTCCCTTTCTGCACGGCTACTAAGGGCCTAACCTGGAGGCAAGTTTTCACGTTGAGATTCCCTTTAGCTCTAGAGCTTGTCAGGCTGACCACCACCGCGGCCATGGAAGCCCCTGGTTTAGACAGAGCCAACTCATTTTCTCCCCAGAAGCATTCTTACAGTGTTTACAGGCCTGTCAAGAGGAGGGAATGGCAGGCACTTTCAATGCAGCGTGAACGCTGCCTTCAAAATGGGAAAACATGGCTAGTTCCAACAGGTCCCCTTTTCCAGGGGCACACTCAGCATGCACCCCTGTGGCTTCTAACAAGTCCGAGGAGACACAGGTTACCCTGTGTTTCCTTCCCTGACTCAACTTCTCGAAGTAGGGTGTTCTGCATCATGCGAACTGCCTCAACCAAGGAACGCCGTAAGCTGCTCCTCTGGGCCTGTGGCTATTCGAAAGCCTGCAGTGCCACAGGAAGAACAGGACTTCAACTGCAGTAAGAACGCAAGCTGACTTCCTCTAGGAGGCACGGTGACTTCAGGCAGGACGTCTTAGATGGAATGCGAAGACGAGGGTTACCCTGAGTGCAGCTCAGGCTAGGGCAACGCGTAAGACTTCCACGCCGTGTGGGACGTGCCAGAACGGTGTTCGTGAACGTGTGCGAGGGCTGAGGAAATGAAGCTGCTCCAAAAGAGAGGGCAGTGCGTTTCCCTACACCCGGCATGCACAGAGGGGCTGTAACGGGCTCCGGGTCTGGACGTTGCTTAGCTGACCCAGGTGAGCCTGGGGTACTCAAGTGTTCCTGCGGGAATAGGGTGCCCAGGCTAGCGTCCTAGGTGTCCAGAAAACTGTGCTGCCGTTTAAGGAACGCAGAGCAGAGGCCAGCGCCTCATGGAAACTGCTGCACGCCTCTGCTTCTGCACGGCAAATCAGGGCCTTACTTCCAGGCATGTGTTCATGCTGGGTGTGCCGGTAGCGATATAGCAGGGTAAGATGCTGACTTTCTCCTCGAGCAGAGTGACTTCACGTACGAGGGCCTCGAAGTACTCCAAGCACAGTGTTCTCTCATGGCAGCTCACACAAGGACCATGAGAAGTTTTCTGTGCACTTCGGACTCACCAGCAAAGTTGTCCTGAGGCCGTTCGAGGACTCTGGAAATGTAGCTCTCCTCAAGGAACGTACAGTGTGTTGCCCATCACTGGGCACGCACAGAGGGCCTCCGAGGGATGCACCAATGGGCCTCGAAGTAGCTCAGCCGGCCCACAGGGGTCTGGAGGTACTCAGTGAACTTGCAGGGAAAACGAGGCCTACCCGAGAGGCCTAGGAGTCCTCAGACGTGTACTTCCTTTAAAGTAAAGCATATAAGGGACTAAGAACTCATGGAAACAGCTGCATGCCTCCCTTTCTGCACGGCTACTAAGGGCCTAACCTGGAGGCAAGTTTTCACGTTGAGATTCCCTTTAGCTCTAGAGCTTGTCAGGCTGACCACCACCGCGGCCATGGAAGCCCCTGGTTTAGACAGAGCAAACTCATTTTCTCCCCAGAAGCAGTCTTACAGTGTTTACAGGCCTGTCAAGAGGAGGGAATGGCAGGCACTTTCAATGCAGCGTGAACGCTGCCTTCAAAACGGGAAAGCAAGGCTAGTTCCAGCAGGTCCCCTTTTCCAGGGGCACACTCAGAATGCACCCCTGTGGCTTCTAACAAGTCCGAGGAGACACAGGTTACCCTGTGTTTCCTTCCCTGACTCAACTTCTCGAAAGGGTGTTCTGCATCATGCGAACTGCCTCAACCAAGGAACGCCGTAAGCTGCTCCTCTGGGCCTGTGGCTATTCGAAAGCCTGCAGTGCCACAGGAAGAACAGGACTTCAACTGCAGTAAGAACGCAAGCTGACTTCCTCTAGGAGGCACGGTGACTTCAGGCAGGACGTCTTAGGTGGAATGCGAAGACGAGGGTTACCCTGAGTGCAGCTCAGGCTAGGGCAACGCGTAAGACTTCAACGCCGTGTGGGACGTGCCAGAACGCTGTTCGTGAACGTGTGCGAGGGCTGAGGAAATGAAGCTGCTCCAAAAGAGAGGGCAGTGCGTTTCCCTACACCCGGCATGCACAGAGGGGCTGTAACGGGCTCCGGGTCTGGACGTTGCTTAGCTGACCCAGGTGAGCCTGGGGTACTCAAGTGTTCCTGCGGGAATAGGGTGCCCAGGCTAGCGTCCTAGGTGTCCAGAAAACTGTGCTGCCGTTCAAGGAACGCAGAGCAGAGGCCAGCGCCTCATGGAAACTGCTGCACGCCTCTGCTTCAGCATGGCAAATCAGGGCCTTACTTCCAGGCATGTGTTCATGCTGGGTGTGCCGGTAGCGATATAGCAGGGTAAGATGCTGACTTTCTCCTCGAGCAGAGTGACTTCACGTACGAGGGCCTCGAAGTGCTCCAAGCACAGTGTTCTCTCATGGCAGCTCACACAAGGACCATAAGAAGTTTTCTGTGCACTTCGGACGCACCAGCAATGTTGTCCTGAGGCCGTTCCAGGACTCTGGAAATGTAGCTCTCCTCAAGGAACGTACAGTGTGTTGCCCATCACTGGGCACGCACAGAGGGCCTCCGAGGGATGCACCAATGGGCCTCGAAATTGCTCAGCCGGCCCACAGGGGTCTGGAGGTACTCAGTGAGCTTGCAGGAAAACGAGGTCTACCCGAGAGGCCTAGGAGTCCTCAGACGTGTACTTCCTTTAAAGTAAAGCATATAAGGGACAAAGAACTCATGGAAATAGCTGCATGCCTCCCTTTCTGCACGGCTACTAAGGGCCTAACCTGGAGGCAAGTTTTCACGTTGAGATTCCCTTTAGCTCTAGAGCTTGTCAGGCTGACCACCACCGCGGCCATGGAAGCCCCTGGTTTAGACAGAGCAAACTCATTTTCTCCCCAGAAGCATTCTTACAGTGTTTACAGGCCTGTCAAGAGGAGGGAATGGCAGGCACTTTCAATGCAGCGTGAACGCTGCCTTCAAAATGGGAAAGCAAGGCTAGTTCCAACAGGTCCCCTTTTCCAGGGGCACACTCAGCATGCACCCATGTGGCTTCTAAGAAGTCCGAGGAGACAGAGGTTACCCTGTGTTTCCTTCCCTGACTCAACTTCTCGAAGTAGGGTGTTCTGCATCATGCGAACTGCCTCAACCAAGGAACGCCGTAAGCTGCTCATCTGGGCCTGTGGTTATTCGAAAGCCTGCAGTGCCACAGGAAGAACAGGACTTCAACTGCAGTAAGAACGCAAGCTGACTTCCTCTAGGAGGCACGGTGACTTCAGGCAGGACGTCTTAGATGGAATGCGAAGACGAGGGTTACCCTGAGTGCAGCTCAGGCTAGGGCAACGCGTAAGACTTCCACGCCGTGTGGGACGTGCCAGAACGGTGTTCGTGAACGTGTGCGAGGGCTGAGGAAATGAAGCTGCTCCAAAAGAGAGGGCAGTGCGTTTCCCTACACCCGGCATGCACAGAGGGGCTGTAACGGGCTCCGGGTCTGGACGTTGCTTAGCTGACCCAGGTGAGCCTGGGGTACTCAAGTGTTCCTGCGGGAATAGGGTGCCCAGGCTAGCGTCCTAGGTGTCCAGAAAACTGTGCTGCCGTTTAAGGAACGCAGAGCAGAGGCCAGCGCCTCATGGAAACTGCTGCACGCCTCTGTTTCTGCACGGCAAATCAGGGCCTTACTTCCAGGCATGTGTTCATGCTGGGTGTGCCGGTAGCGATATAGCAGGGTAAGATGCTGACTTTCTCCTCGAGCAGAGTGACTTCACGTACGAGGGCCTCGAAGTACTCCAAGCACAGTGTTCTCTCATGGCAGCTCACACAAGGACCATGAGAAGTTTTCTGTGCACTTCGGACTCACCAGCAAAGTTGTCCTGAGGCCGTTCGAGGACTCTGGAAATGTAGCTCTCCTCAAGGAACGTACAGTGTGTTGCCCATCACTGGGCACGCACAGAGGGCCTCCGAGGGATGCACCAATGGGCCTCGAAGTAGCTCAGCCGGCCCACAGGGGTCTGGAGTTACTCAGTGAACTTGCAGGGAAAACGAGGCCTACCCGAGAGGCCTAGGAGTCCTCAGACGTGTACTTCCTTTAAAGTAAAGCATATAAGGGACTAAGAACTCATGGAAACAGCTGCATGCCTCCCTTTCTGCACGGCTTCTAAGGGCCTAACCTGGAGGCAAGTTTTCACGTTGAGATTCCCTTTAGCTCTAGAGCTTGTCAGGCTGACCACCACCGCGGCCATGGAAGCCCCTGGTTTAGACAGAGCAAACTCATTTTCTCCCCAGAAACATTCTTACAGTGTTTACAGGCCTGTCAAGAGGAGGCAATGGCAGGCACTTTCAATGCAGCGTGAACGCTGCCTTCAAAACGGGAAAGCAAGGCTAGTTCCAGCAGGTCCCCTTTTCCAGGGGCACACTCAGCGTGCACCCCTGTGGCTTCTAAGAAGTCCGAGGAGACACAGGTTACCCTGTGTTTCCTTCCCTGACTCAACTTCTCGAAGTAGGCTGTTCTGCATCATGCGAACTGCCTCAACCAAGGAACGCCGTAAGCTGCTCCTCTGGGCCTGTGGCTATTCGAAAGCCTGCAGTGCCACAGGAAGAACAGGACTTCAACTGCAGTAAGAACGCAAGCTGACTTCCTCTAGGAGGCACGGTGACTTCAGGCAGGACGTCTTAGGTGGAATGCGAAGACGAGGGTTACCCTGAGTGCAGCTCAGGCTAGGGCAACGCGTAAGACTTCAACGCTGTGTGGGACGTGCCAGAACGCTGTTCGTGAACGTGTGCGAGGTCTGAGGAAATGAAGCTGCTCCAAAAGAGAGGGCAGTGCGTTTCCCTACACCCGGCATGCACAGAGGGGCTGTAACGGGCTCCGGGTCTGGACGTTGCTTAGCTGACCCAGGTGAGCCTGGGGTACTCAAGTGTTCCTGCGGGAATAGGGTGCCCAGGCTAGCGTCCTAGGTGTCCAGAAAACTGTGCTGCCGTTCAAGGAACGCAGAGCAGAGGCCAGCGCCTCATGGAAACTGCTGCACGCCTCTGCTTCTGCACGGCAAATCAGGGCCTTACTTCCAGGCATGTGTTCATGCTGGGTGTGCCGGTAGCGATATAGCAGGGTAAGATGCTGACTTTCTCCTCGAGCAGAGTGACTTCACGTACGAGGGCCTCGAAGTGCTCCAAGCACAGTGTTCTCTCATGGCAGCTCACAGAAGGACCATAAGAAGTTTTCGGTGCACTTCGGACGCACCAGCAATGTTGTCCTGAGGCCGTTCGAGGACTCTGGAAATGTAGCTCTCCTCAAGGAACGTACAGTGTGTTGCCCATCACTGGGCACGCACAGAGGGCCTCCGAGGGATGCACCAATGGGCCTCGAAGTTGCTCAGCCGGCCCACAGGGGTCTGGAGGTACTCAGTGAACTTGCAGGAAAACGAGGCCTACCCGAGAGGCCTAGGAGTCCTCAGACGTGTACTTCCTTTAAAGTAAAGCATATAAGGGACTAAGAACTCATGGAAACAGCTGCATGCCTCCCTTTCTGCACGGCTACTAAGGGCCTAACCTGGAGGCAAGTTTTCACGTTGAGATTCCCTTTAGCTCTAGAGCTTGTCAGGCTGACCACCACCGCGGCCATGGAAGCCCCTGGTTTAGACAGAGCAAACTCATTTTCTCCCCAGAAGCATTCTTACAGTGTTTACAGGCCTGTCAAGAGGAGGGAATGGCAGGCACTTTCAATGCAGCGTGAATGCTGCCTTCAAAATGGGAAAGCAAGGCTAGTTCCAACAGGTCCCCTTTTCCAGGGGCACACTCAGCATGCACCCCTGTGGCTTCTAACAAGTCCGAGGAGACACAGGTTACCCTGTGTTTCCTTCCCTGACTCAACTTCTCGAAGTAGGGTGTTCTGCATCATGCGAACTGCCTCAACCAAGGAACGCCGTAAGCTGCTCCTCTGGGCCTGTGGCTATTCGAAAGCCTGCAGTGCCACAGGAAGAACAGGACTTCAACTGCAGTAAGAACGCAAGCTGACTTCCTCTAGGAGGCACGGTGACTTCAGGCAGGACGTCTTAGATGGAATGCGAAGACGAGGGTTACCCTGAGTGCAGCTCAGGCTAGGGCAACGCGTAAGACTTCCACGCCGTGTGGGACGTGCCAGAACGGTGTTCGTGAACGTGTGCGAGGGCTGAGGAAATGAAGCTGCTCCAAAAGAGAGGGCAGTGCGTTTCCCTACACCCGGCATGCACAGAGGGGCTGTAACGGGCTCCGGGTCTGGACGTTGCTTAGCTGACCCAGGTGAGCCTGGGGTACTCAAGTGTTCCTGCGGGAATAGGGTGCCCAGGCTAGCGTCCTAGGTGTCCAGAAAACTGTGCTGCCGTTTAAGGAACGCAGAGCAGAGGCCAGCGCCTCATGGAAACTGCTGCACGCCTCTGTTTCTGCACAGCAAATCAGGGCTTTACTTCCAGGCATGTGTTCATGCTGGGTGTGCCGGTAGCGATATAGCAGGGTAAGATGCTGACTTTCTCCTCGAGCAGAGTGACTTCACGTACGAGGGCCTCGAAGTACTCCAAGCACAGTGTTCTCTCATGGCAGCTCACACAAGGACCATGAGAAGTTTTCTGTGCACTTCGGACTCACCAGCAAAGTTGTCCTGAGGCCGTTCGAGGACTCTGGAAATGTAGCTCTCCTCAAGGAACGTACAGTGTGTTGCCCATCACTGGGCACGCACAGAGGGCCTCCGAGGGATGCACCAATGGGCCTCGAAGTTGCTCAGCCGGCCCACAGGGGTCTGGAGGTACTCAGTGAACTTGCAGGGAACACGAGGCCTACCCGAGAGGCCTAGGAGTCCTCAGACGTGTACTTCCTTTAAAGTAAAGCATATAAGGGACTAAGAACTCATGGAAACAGCTGCATGCCTCCCTTTCTGCACGGCTACTAAGGGCCTAACCTGGAGGCAAGTTTTCACGTTGAGATTCCCTTTAGCTCTAGAGCTTGTCAGGCTGACCACCACCGCGGCCATGGAAGCCACTGGTTTAGACAGAGCAAACTCATTTTCTCCCCAGAAGCATTCTTACAGTGTTTACAGGCCTGTCAAGAGGAGGGAATGGCAGGCAGTTTCAATGCAGCGTGAACGCTGCCTTCAAAACGGGAAAGCAAGGCTAGTTCCAGCAGGTCCCCTTTTCCAGGGGCACACTCAGCATGCACCCCTGTGGCTTCTAAGAAGTCCGAGGAGACACAGGTTACCCTGTGTTTCCTTCCCTGACTCAACTTCTCGAAGTAGTGTGTTCTGCATCATGCGAACTGCCTCAACCAAGGAACGCCGTAAGCTGCTCCTCTGGGCCTGTGGCTATTCGAAAGCCTGCAGTGCCACAGGAAGAACAGGACTTCAACTGCAGTAAGAACGCAAGCTGACTTCCTCTAGGAGGCACGGTGACTTCAGGCAGGACGTCTTAGATGGAATGCGAAGACGAGGGTTACCCTGAGTGCAGCTCAGGCTCGGGCAACGCGTAAGACTTGCACGCCATGTGGGACGTGCCAGAACGCTGTTCGTGAACGTGTGCGAGGGCTGAGGAAATGAAGCTGCTCCAAAAGAGAGGGCAGTGCGTTTCCCTACACCCGGCATGCACAGAGGGGCTGTAACGGGCTCCGGGTCTGGACGTTGCTTAGCTGACCCAGGTGAGCCTGGGGTACTCAAGTGTTCCTGCGGGAATAGGGTGCCCAGGCTAGCGTCCTAGGTGTCCAGAAAACTGTGCTGCCGTTCAAGGAACGCAGAGCAGAGGCCAGCGCCTCATGGAAACTGCTTCATGCCTCTGCTTCTGCACGGCAAATCAGGGCCTTACTTCCAGGCATGTGTTCATGCTGGGTGTGCCGGTAGCGATATAGCAGGGTAAGATGCTGACTTTCTCCTCGAGCAGAGTGACTTCACGTACGAGGGCCTCGAAGTACTCCAAGCACAGTGTTCTCTCATGGCAGCTCACACAAGGACCATGAGAAGTTTCCTGTGCACTTCGGACTCACCAGCAATGTTGTCCTGAGGCCGTTCGAGGACTCTGGAAATGTAGCTGTCCTCAAGGAACGTACAGTGTGTTGCCCATCACTGGGCACGCACAGAGGGCCTCCGAGGGAATCACTAATGGGCCTCGAAGTTGCTCAGCCGGCCCACAGGGGTCTGGAGGTACTCAGGGAACTTGCAGGGAAAACGAGGCCTACCCGAGAGGCCTAGGAGTCCTCAGACGTGTACTTCCTTTAAAGTAAAGCATATAAGGGACTAAGAACTCATGGAAACAGCTGCATGCCTCCCTTTCTGCACGGCTACTAAGGGCCTAACCTGGAGGCAAGTTTTTACGTTGAGATTCCCTTTAGCTCTAGAGCTTGTCAGGCTGACCACCACCGCGGCCATGGAAGCCCCTGGTTTAGACAGAGCCAACTCATTTTCTCCCCAGAAGCATTCTTACCGTGTTTACAGGCGTGTCAAGAGGAGGGAATGGCAGGCACTTTCAATGCAGCGAGAACGCTTCCTTCAAAACGGGAAAGCAAGGCTAGTTCCAGCAGGTCCCCTTTTCCAGGGGCACACTCAGCATGCAACCCTGTGGCTTCTAAGAAGTCCGAGGAGACACAGGTTACCCTGTGTTTCCTTCCCTGACTCAACTTCTCGAAGTAGGGTGTTCTGCATCATGCGAACTGCCTCAACCAAGGAACGCCGTAAGCTGCTCCTCTGGGCCTGTGGCTATTCGAAAGCCTGCAGTGCCACAGGAAGAACAGGACTTCAACTGCAGTAAGAACGCAAGCTGACTTCCTCTATGAGGCACGGTGACATCAGGCAGGACGTCTTAGATGGAATGCGAAGACGAGGGTTACCCTGAGTGCAGCTCAGGCTAGGGCAACGCGTAAGACTTCCACGCCGTGTGGGACGTGCCAGAACGCTGTTCGTGAACTTGTGCGAGGGCTGAGGAAATGAAGCTGCTCCAAAAGAGAGGGCAGTGCGTTTCCCTACACCCGGCATGCACAGAGGGGCTGTAACGGGCTCCGGGTCTGGACGTTGCTTAGCTGACCCAGGTGAGCCTGGGGTACTCAAGTGTTCCTGCGGGAATACGGTGCCCAGGCTAGCGTCCTAGGTGTCCAGAAAACTGTGCTGCCGTTCAAGGAACGCAGAGCAAGCCCAGCGCCTCATGGAAACTGCTGCACGCCTCTGTTTCTGCACGGCAAATCAGGGCCATACTTCCAGGCATGTGTTCATGCTGGGTGTGCCGGTAGCGATATAGCAGGGTAAGATGCTGACTTTCTCCTCGAGCAGAGTGACTTCACGTACGAGGGCCTCGAAGTACTCCAAGCACAGTGTTCTCTCATGGCAGCTCACACAAGGACCATGAGAAGTTTCCTGTGCACTTCGGACTCACCAGCAATGTTGTCCTGAGGCCGTTCGAGGACTCTGGAAATGTAGCTCTCCTCAAGGAACGTACAGTGTGTTGCCCATCACTGGGCACGCACAGAGGGCCTCCAAGGGATGCACCAATTGGCCTCGAAGTTGCTCAGCCGGCCCACAGGGGTCTGGAGGTACTCAGTGAACTTGCAGGGAACACGAGGCCTACCCGAGAGGCCTAGGAGTCCTCAGACGTGTACTTCCTTTAAAGTAAAGCATATAAGGGACTAAGAACTCATGGAAACAGCTGCATGCCTCCCTTTCTGCACGGCTACTAAGGGCCTAACCTGGAGGCAAGTTTTCACGTTGAGATTCCCTTTAGCTCTAGAGCTTGTCAGGCTGACCACCACCGCGGCCATGGAAGCCCCTGGTTTAGACAGAGCCAACTCATTTTCTCGCCAGAAGCATTCTTACAGTGTTTACAGGCCTGTCAAGAGGAGGGAATGGCAGGCACTTTCAATGCAGCGTGAACGCTGCCTTCAAACGGGAAAACAAGGCTAGTTCCAGCAGGTCCCCTTTTCCAGGGGCACACTCAGCATGCACCCCTGTGGCTTCTAAGAAGTCCGAGGAGACACAGGTTACCCTGTGTTTCCTTCCCTGACTCAACTTCTCGAAGTAGGCTGTTCTGCATCATGCGAACTGCCTCAACCAAGGAACGCCGTAAGCTGCTCCTCTGGGCCTGTGGCTATTCGAAAGCCTGCAGTGCCACAGGAAGAACAGGACTTCAACTGCAGTAAGAACGCAAGCTGACTTCCTCTAGGAGGCACGGTGACTTCAGGCAGGACGTCTTAGATGGAATGCGAAGACGAGTGTTACCCTGAGTGCAGCTCAGGCTCGGGCAACGCGTAAGACTTGCACGCCGTGTGGGACGTACCAGAACGCTGTTCGTGAACGTGTGCGAGGGCTGAGGAAATGAAGCTGCTCCAAAAGAGAGGGCAGTGCGTTTCCCTACACCCGGCATGCACAGAGGGGCTGTAACGGGCTCCGGGTCTGGACGTTGCTTAGCTGACCCAGGTGAGCCTGGGGTACTCAAGTGTTCCTGCGGGAATAGGGTGCCCAGGCTAGCGTCCTAGGTGTCCAGAAAACTGTGCTGCCGTTCAAGGAACGCAGAGCAGAGGCCAGCGCCTCATGGAAACTGCTACACGCCTCTGCTTCTGCACGGCAAATCAGGGCCTTACTTCCAGGCATGTGTTCATGCTGGGTGTGCCGGTAGCGATATAGAAGGGTAAGATGCTGACTTTCTCCTCGAGCAGAGTGACTTCACGTACGAGGGCCTCCAAGTACTCCAAGCACAGTGTTCTCTCATGGCAGCTCACACAAGGACCATGAGAAGTTTCCTGTGCACTTCGGACTCACCAGCAATGTTGTCCTGAGGCCGTTCGAGGACTCTGGAAATGTAGCTCTCCTCAAGGAACGTACAGTGTGTTGCCCATCACTGGGCACGCACAGAGGGCCTCCGAGGGATGCACTAATGGGCCTCGAAGTTGCTCAGCCGGCCCACAGGGGTCTGGAGGTACTCAGGGAACTTGCAGGGAAAACGAGGCCTACCCGAGAGGCCTAGGAGTCCTCAGACGTGTACTTCCTTTAAAGTAAAGCATATAAGGGACTAAGAACTCATGGAAACAGCTGCATGCCTCCCTTTCTGCACGGCTACTAAGGGCCTAACCTGGAGGCAAGTTTTCACGTTGAGATTCCCTTTAGCTCTAGAGCTTGTCAGGCTGACCACCACCGCGGCCATGGAAGCCCCTGGTTTAGACAGAGCCAACTCATTTTCTCGCCAGAAGCATTCTTACAGTGTTTACAGGCCTGTCAAGAGGAGGGAATGGCAGGCACTTTCAATGCAGCGTGAACGCTGCCTTCAAACGGGAAAACAAGGCTAGTTCCAGCAGGTCCCCTTTTCCAGGGGCACACTCAGCATGCACCCCTGTGGCTTCTAAGAAGTCCGAGGAGACACAGGTTACCCTGTGTTTCCTTCCCTGACTCAACTTCTCGAAGTAGGGTGTTCTGCATCATGCGAACTGCCTCAACCAAGGAACGCCGTAAGCTGCTCCTCTGGGCCTGTGGCTATTCGAAAGCCTGCTTTGCCACAGGAAGAACAGGACTTCAACTGCAGTAAGAACGCAAGCTGACTTCCTCTAGGAGGCACGGTGACTTCAGGCAGGACGTCTTAGATGGAATGCGAAGACGAGGGTTACCCTGAGTGCAGCTCAGGCTAGGGCAACGCGTAAGACTTCCACGCCGTGTGGGACGTGCCAGAACGGTGTTCGTGAACGTGTGCGAGGGCTGAGGAAATGAAGCTGCTCCAAAAGAGAGGGCAGTGCGTTTCCCTACACCCGGCATGCACAGAGGGGCTGTAACGGGCTCCGGGTCTGGACGTTGCTTAGCTGACCCAGGTGAGCCTGGGGTACTCAAGTGTTCCTGCGGGAATAGGGTGCCCAGGCTAGCGTCCTAGGTGTCCAGAAAACTGTGCTGCCGTTTAAGGAACGCAGAGCAGAGGCCAGCGCCTCATGGAAACTGCTGCACGCCTCTGTTTCTGCACGGCAAATCAGGGCCTTACTTCCAGGCATGTGTTCATGCTGGGTGTGCCGGTAGCGATATAGCAGGGTAAGATGCTGACTTTCTCCTCGAGCAGAGTGACTTCACGTACGAGGGCCTCGAAGTACTCCAAGCACAGTGTTCTCTCATGGCAGCTCACACAAGGACCATGAGAAGTTTTCTGTGCACTTCGGACTCACCAGCAAAGTTGTCCTGAGGCCGTTCGAGGACTCTGGAAATGTAGCTCTCCTCAAGGAACGTACAGTGTGTTGCCCATCACTGGGCACGCACAGAGGGCCTCCGAGGGATGCACCAATGGGCCTCGAAGTAGCTCAGCCGGCCCACAGGGATCTGGAGTTACTCAGTGAACTTGCAGGGAAAACGAGGCCTACCCGAGAGGCCTAGGAGTCCTCAGACGTGTACTTCCTTTAAAGTAAAGCATATAAGGGACTAAGAACTCATGGAAACAGCTGCATGCCTCCCATTCTGCACGGCTTCTAAGGGCCTAACCTGGAGGCAAGTTTTCACGTTGAGATTCCCTTTAGCTCTAGAGCTTGTCAGGCTGACCACCACCGCGGCCATGGAAGCCCCTGGTTTAGACAGAGCAAACTCATTTTCTCCCCAGAAACATTCTTACAGTGTTTACAGGCCTGTCAAGAGGAAGCAATGGCAGGCACTTTCAATGCAGCGTGAACGCTGCCTTCAAAACGGGAAAGCAAGGCTAGTTCCAGCAGGTCCCCTTTTCCAGGGGCACACTCAGCATGCACCCCTGTGGCTTCTAAGAAGTCCGAGGAGACACAGGTTACCCTGTGTTTCCTTCCCTGACTCAACTTCTCGAAGTAGGGTGTTCTGCATCATGCGAACTGCCTCAACCAAGGAACGCCGTAAGCTGCTCCTCTGGGCCTGTGGCTATTCGAAAGCCTGCAGTGCCACAGGAAGAACAGGACTTCAACTGCAGTAAGAACGCAAGCTGACTTCCTCTAGGAGGCACGGTGACTTCAGGCAGGACGTCTTAGGTGGAATGCGAAGACGAGGGTTACCCTGAGTGCAGCTCAGGCTAGGGCAACGCGTAAGACTTCAACGCTGTGTGGGACGTGCCAGAACGCTGTTCGTGAACGTGTGCGAGGTCTGAGGAAATGAAGCTGCTCCAAAAGAGAGGGCAGTGCGTTTCCCTACACCCGGCATGCACAGAGGGGCTGTAACGGGCTCCGGGTCTGGACGTTGCTTAGCTGACCCAGGTGAGCCTGGGGTACTCAAGTGTTCCTGCGGGAATAGGGTGCCCAGGCTAGCGTCCTAGGTGTCCAGAAAACTGTGCTGCCGTTCAAGGAACGCAGAGCAGAGGCCAGCGCCTCATGGAAACTGCTGCACGCCTCTGCTTCTGCACGGCAAATCAGGGCCTTACTTCCAGGCATGTGTTCATGCTGGGTGTGCCGGTAGCGATATAGCAGGGTAAGATGCTGACTTTCTCCTCGAGCAGAGTGACTTCACGTACGAGGGCCTCGAAGTGCTCCAAGCACAGTGTTCTCTCATGGCAGCTCACAGAAGGACCATAAGAAGTTTTCGGTGCACTTCGGACGCACCAGCAATGTTGTCCTGAGGCCGTTCGAGGACTCTGGAAATGTAGCTCTCCTCAAGGAACGTACAGTGTGTTGCCCATCACTGGGCACGCACAGAGGGCCTCCGAGGGATGCACCAATGGGCCTCGAAGTTGCTCAGCCGGCCCACAGGGGTCTGGAGGTACTCAGTGAACTTGCAGGGAACACGAGGCCTACCCGAGAGGCCTAGGAGTCCTCAGACGTGTACTTCCTTTAAAGTAAAGCATATAAGGGACTAAGAACTCATGGAAACAGCTGCATGCCTCCCTTTCTGCACGGCTACTAAGGGCCTAACCTGGAGGCAAGTTTTCACGTTGAGATTCCCTTTAGCTCTAGAGCTTGTCAGGCTGACCACCACCGCGGCCATGGAAGCCCCTGGTTTAGACAGAGCAAACTCATTTTCTCCCCAGAAGAATTCTTACAGTGTTTACAGGCCTGTCAAGAGGAGGGAATGGCAGGCAGTTTCAATGCAGCGTGAACGCTGCCTTCAAAACGGGAAAGCAAGGCTAGTTCCAGCAGGTCCCCTTTTCCAGGGGCACACTCAGCATGCACCCCTGTGGCTTCTAAGAAGTCCGAGGAGACACAGGTTACCCTGTGTTTCCTTCCCTGACTCAACTTCTCGAAGTAGTGTGTTCTGCATCATGCGAACTGCCTCAACCAAGGAACGCCGTAAGCTGCTCCTCTGGGCCTGTGGCTATTCGAAAGCCTGCAGTGCCACAGGAAGAACAGGACTTCAACTGCAGTAAGAACGCAAGCTGACTTCCTCTAGGAGGCACGGTGACTTCAGGCAGGACGTCTTAGATGGAATGCGAAGACGAGGGTTACCCTGAGTGCAGCTCAGGCTCGGGCAACGCGTAAGACTTGCACGCCATGTGGGACGTGCCAGAACGCTGTTCGTGAACGTGTGCGAGGGCTGAGGAAATGAAGCTGCTCCAAAAGAGAGGGCAGTGCGTTTCCCTACACCCGGCATGCACAGAGGGGCTGTAACGGGCTCCGGGTCTGGACGTTGCTTAGCTGACCCAGGTGAGCCTGGGGTACTCAAGTGTTCCTGCGGGAATAGGGTGCCCAGGCTAGCGTCCTAGGTGTCCAGAAAACTGTGCTGCCGTTCAAGGAACGCAGAGCAGAGGCCAGCGCCTCATGGAAACTGCTTCACGCCTCTGCTTCTGCACGGCAAATCAGGGCCTTACTTCCAGGCATGTGTTCATGCTGGGTGTGCCGGTAGCGATATAGCAGGGTAAGATGCTGACTTTCTCCTCGAGCAGAGTGACTTCACGTACGAGGGCCTCGAAGTACTCCAAGCACAGTGTTCTCTCATGGCAGCTCACACAAGGACCATGAGAAGTTTCCTGTGCACTTCGGACTCACCAGCAATGTTGTCCTGAGGCCGTTCGAGGACTCTGGAAATGTAGCTGTCCTCAAGGAACGTACAGTGTGTTGCCCATCACTGGGCACGCACAGAGGGCCTCCGAGGGAATCACTAATGGGCCTCGAAGTTGCTCAGCCGGCCCACAGGGGTCTGGAGGTACTCAGGGAACTTGCAGGGAAAACGAGGCCTACCCGAGAGGCCTAGGAGTCCTCAGACGTGTACTTCCTTTAAAGTAAAGCATATAAGGGACTAAGAACTCATGGAAACAGCTGCATGCCTCCCTTTCTGCACGGCTACTAAGGGCCTAACCTGGAGGCAAGTTTTTACGTTGAGATTCCCTTTAGCTCTAGAGCTTGTCAGGCTGACCACCACCGCGGCCATGGAAGCCCCTGGTTTAGACAGAGCCAACTCATTTTCTCCCCAGAAGCATTCTTACCGTGTTTACAGGCCTGTCAAGAGGAGGGAATGGCAGGCACTTTCAATGCAGCGAGAACGCTTCCTTCAAAACGGGAAAGCAAGGCTAGTTCCAGCAGGTCCCCTTTTCCAGGGGCACACTCAGCATGCAACCCTGTGGCTTCTAAGAAGTCCGAGGAGACACAGGTTACCCTGTGTTTCCTTCCCTGACTCAACTTCTCGAAGTAGGGTGTTCTGCATCATGCGAACTGCCTCAACCAAGGAACGCCGTAAGCTGCTCCTCTGGGCCTGTGGCTATTCGAAAGCCTGCAGTGCCACAGGAAGAACAGGACTTCAACTGCAGTAAGAACGCAAGCTGACTTCCTCTATGAGGCACGGTGACATCAGGCAGGACGTCTTAGATGGAATGCGAAGACGAGGGTTACCCTGAGTGCAGCTCAGGCTAGGGCAACGCGTAAGACTTCCACGCCGTGTGGGACGTGCCAGAACGCTGTTCGTGAACTTGTGCGAGGGCTGAGGAAATGAAGCTACTCCAAAAGAGAGGGCAGTGCGTTTCCCTACACCCGGCATGCACAGAGGGGCTGTAACGGGCTCCGGGTCTGGACGTTGCTTAGCTGACCCAGGTGAGCCTGGGGTACTCAAGTGTTCCTGCGGGAATACGGTGCCCAGGCTAGCGTCCTAGGTGTCCAGAAAACTGTGCTGCCGTTCAAGGAACGCAGAGCAAGCCCAGCGCCTCATGGAAACTGCTGCACGCCTCTGTTTCTGCACGGCAAATCAGGGCCATACTTCCAGGCATGTGTTCATGCTGGGTGTGCCGGTAGCGATATAGCAGGGTAAGATGCTGACTTTCTCCTCGAGCAGAGTGACTTCACGTACGAGGGCCTCGAAGTACTCCAAGCACAGTGTTCTCTCATGGCAGCTCACACAAGGACCATGAGAAGTTTCCTGTGCACTTCGGACTCACCAGCAATGTTGTCCTGAGGCCGTTCGAGGACTCTGGAAATGTAGCTCTCCTCAAGGAACGTACAGTGTGTTGCCCATCACTGGGCACGCACAGAGGGCCTCCAAGGGATGCACCAATTGGCCTCGAAGTTGCTCAGCCGGCCCACAGGGGTCTGGAGGTACTCAGTGAACTTGCAGGGAACACGAGGCCTACCCGAGAGGCCTAGGAGTCCTCAGACGTGTACTTCCTTTAAAGTAAAGCATATAAGGGACTAAGAACTCATGGAAACAGCTGCATGCCTCCCTTTCTGCACGGCTACTAAGGGCCTAACCTGGAGGCAAGTTTTCACGTTGAGATTCCCTTTAGCTCTAGAGCTTGTCAGGCTGACCACCACCGCGGCCATGGAAGCCCCTGGTTTAGACAGAGCCAACTCATTTTCTCGCCAGAAGCATTCTTACAGTGTTTACAGGCCTGTCAAGAGGAGGGAATGGCAGGCACTTTCAATGCAGCGTGAACGCTGCCTTCAAACGGGAAAACAAGGCTAGTTCCAGCAGGTCCCCTTTTCCAGGGGCACACTCAGCATGCACCCCTGTGGCTTCTAAGAAGTCCGAGGAGACACAGGTTACCCTGTGTTTCCTTCCCTGACTCAACTTCTCGAAGTAGGCTGTTCTGCATCATGCGAACTGCCTCAACCAAGGAACGCCGTAAGCTGCTCCTCTGGGCCTGTGGCTATTCGAAAGCCTGCAGTGCCACAGGAAGAACAGGACTTCAACTGCAGTAAGAACGCAAGCTGACTTCCTCTAGGAGGCACGGTGACTTCAGGCAGGACGTCTTAGATGGAATGCCAAGACGAGGGTTACCCTGAGTGCAGCTCAGGCTAGGGCAACGCGTAAGACTTCCACGCCGTGTGGGACGTGCCAGAACGGTGTTCGTGAACGTGTGCGAGGGCTGAGGAAATGAAGCTGCTCCAAAAGAGAGGGCAGTGCGTTTCCCTACACCCGGCATGCACAGAGGGGCTGTAACGGGCTCCGGGTCTGGACGTTGCTTAGCTGACCCAGGTGAGCCTGGGGTACTCAAGTGTTCCTGCGGGAATAGGGTGCCCAGGCTAGCGTCCTAGGTGTCCAGAAAACTGTGCTGCCGTTCAAGGAACGCAGAGCAGAGGCCAGCGCCTCATGGAAACTGCTGCACGCCTCTGCTTCTGCACGGCAAATCAGGGCCTTACTTCCAGGCATGTGTTCATGCTGGGTGTGCCGGTAGCGATATAGCAGGGTAAGATGCTGACTTTCTCCTCGAGCACAGTGACTTCAAGTACGAGGACCTCGAAGTACTCCAAGCACAGTGTTCTCTCATGGCAGCTCACACAAGGACCATGAGAAGTTTTCTGTGCACTTCGGACTCACCAGCAATGTTGTCCTGAGGCCGTTCGAGGACTCTGGAAATGTAGCTCTCCTCAAGGAACGTACAGTGTGTTGCCCATCACTGGGCACGCACAGAGGGCCTCCGAGGGATGCACCAATGGGCCTCGAAGTTGCTCAGCCAGCCCACAGGGGTCTGGAGGTACTCAGTGAACTTGCAGGGAAAACGAGGCCTACCCGAGAGGCCTAGGAGTCCTCAGACGTGTACTTCCTTTAAAGTAAAGCATATAAGGGGCTAAGAACTCATGGAAACAGCTGCATGCCTCCCTTTCTGCACGGCTACTAAGGGCCTAACCTGGAGGCAAGTTTTCACGTTGAGATTCCCTTTAGCTCTAGAGCTTGTCAGGCTGACCACCACCGCGGCCATGGAAGCCCCTGGTTTAGACAGAGCAAACTCATTTTCTCGCCAGAAGCATTCTTACAGTGTTTACAGGCCTGTCAAGAGGAGGGAATGGCAGGCACTTTCAATGCAGCGTGAACGCTGCCTTCAAAACGGGAAAGCAAGGCTAGTTCCAGCAGGTCCCCTTTTCCAGGGGCACACTCAGCATGCACCCCTGTGGCTTCTAAGAAGTCCGAGGAGACACAGGTTACCCTGTGTTTCCTTCCCTGACTCAACTTCTCGAAGTAGTGTGTTCTGCATCATGCGAACTGCCTCAACCAAGGAACGCCGTAAGCTGCTCCTCTGGGCCTGTGGCTATTCGAAAGCCTGCAGTGCCACAGGAAGAACAGGACTTCAACTGCAGTAAGAACGCAAGCTGACTTCCTCTAGGAGGCACGGTGACTTCAGGCAGGACGTCTTAGATGGAAT
The DNA here is from genome assembly GCF_059928025.1 of Delphinapterus leucas. Taxonomy (NCBI): domain Eukaryota; kingdom Metazoa; phylum Chordata; class Mammalia; order Artiodactyla; family Monodontidae; genus Delphinapterus; species Delphinapterus leucas. Next base: position 1,861,393 of record NC_143140.1, read on the forward strand.
GCGAAGACGAGTGTTACCCTGAGTGCAGCTCAGGCTCGGGCAACGCGTAAGACTTGCACGCCGTGTGGGACGTACCAGAACGCTGTTCGTGAACGTGTGCGAGGGCTGAGGAAATGAAGCTGCTCCAAAAGAGAGGGCAGTGCGTTTCCCTACACCCGGCATGCACAGAGGGGCTGTAACGGGCTCCGGGTCTGGACGTTGCTTAGCTGACCCAGGTGAGCCTGGGGTACTCAAGTGTTCCTGCGGGAATAGGGTGCCCAGGCTAGCGTCCTAGGTGTCCAGAAAACTGTGCTGCCGTTCAAGGAACGCAGAGCAGAGGCCAGCGCCTCATGGAAACTGCTACACGCCTCTGCTTCTGCACGGCAAATCAGGGCCTTACTTCCAGGCATGTGTTCATGCTGGGTGTGCCGGTAGCGATATAGAAGGGTAAGATGCTGACTTTCTCCTCGAGCAGAGTGACTTCACGTACGAGGGCCTCCAAGTACTCCAAGCACAGTGTTCTCTCATGGCAGCTCACACAAGGACCATGAGAAGTTTCCTGTGCACTTCGGACTCACCAGCAATGTTGTCCTGAGGCCGTTCGAGGACTCTGGAAATGTAGCTGTCCTCAAGGAACGTACAGTGTGTTGCCCATCACTGGGCACGCACAGAGGGCCTCCGAGGGATGCACTAATGGGCCTCGAAGTTGCTCAGCCGGCCCACAGGGGTCTGGAGGTACTCAGGGAACTTGCAGGGAAAACGAGGCCTACCCGAGAGGCCTAGGAGTCCTCAGACGTGTACTTCCTTTAAAGTAAAGCATATAAGGGACTAAGAACTCATGGAAACAGCTGCATGCCTCCCTTTCTGCACGGCTACTAAGGGCCTAACCTGGAGGCAAGTTTTTACGTTGAGATTCCCTTTAGCTCTAGAGCTTGTCAGGCTGACCACCACCGCGGCCATGGAAGCCCCTGGTTTAGACAGAGCCAACTCATTTTCTCCCCAGAAGCATTCTTACCGTGTTTACAGGCGTGTCAAGAGGAGGGAATGGCAGGCACTTTCAATGCAGCGTGAACGCTGCCTTCAAAACGGGAAAGCAAGGCTAGTTCCAGCAGGTCCCCTTTTCCAGGGGCACACTCAGCATGCACCCCTGTGGCTTCTAAGAAGTCCGAGGAGACACAGGTTACCCTGTGTTTCCTTCCCTGACTCAACTTCTCGAAGTAGGGTGTTCTGCATCATGCGAACTGCCTCAACCAAGGAACGCCGTAAGCTGCTCCTCTGGGCCTGTGGCTATTCGAAAGCCTGCAGTGCCACAGGAAGAACAGGACTTCAACTGCAGTAAGAACGCAAGCTGACTTCCTCTATGAGGCACGGTGACATCAGGCAGGACGTCTTAGATGGAATGCGAAGACGAGGGTTACCCTGAGTGCAGCTCAGGCTAGGGCAACGCGTAAGACTTCCACGCCGTGTGGGACGTGCCAGAACGCTGTTCGTGAACGTGTGCGAGGGCTGAGGAAATGAAGCTGCTCCAAAAGAGAGGGCAGTGCGTTTCCCTACACCCGGCATGCACAGAGGGGCTGTAACGGGCTCCGGGTCTGGACGTTGCTTAGCTGACCCAGGTGAGCCTGGGGTACTCAAGTGTTCCTGCGGGAATAGGGTGCCCAGGCTAGCGTCCTAGGTGTCCAGAAAACTGTGCTGCCGTTCAAGGAACGCAGAGCAAGCCCAGCGCCTCATGGAAACTGCTGCACGCCTCTGTTTCTGCACGGCAAATCAGGGCCTTACTTCCAGGCATGTGTTCATGCTGGGTGTGCCGGTAGCGATATAGAAGGGTAAGATGCTGACTTTCTCCTCGAGCAGAGTGACTTCACGTACGAGGGCCTCCAAGTACTCCAAGCACAGTGTTCTCTCATGGCAGCTCACACAAGGACCATGAGAAGTTTCCTGTGCACTTCGGACTCACCAGCAATGTTGTCCTGAGGCCGTTCGAGGACTCTGGAAATGTAGCTCTCCTCAAGGAACGTACAGTGTGTTGCCCATCACTGGGCACGCACAGAGGGCCTCCGAGGGATGCACTAATGGGCCTCGAAGTTGCTCAGCCGGCCCACAGGGGTCTGGAGGTACTCAGGGAACTTGCAGGGAAAACGAGGCCTACCCGAGAGGCCTAGGAGTCCTCAGACGTGTACTTCCTTTAAAGTAAAGCATATAAGGGACTAAGAACTCATGGAAACAGCTGCATGCCTCCCTTTCTGCACGGCTACTAAGGGCCTAACCTGGAGGCAAGTTTTTACGTTGAGATTCCCTTTAGCTCTAGAGCTTGTCAGGCTGACCACCACCGCGGCCATGGAAGCCCCTGGTTTAGACAGAGCCAACTCATTTTCTCCCCAGAAGCATTCTTACCGTGTTTACAGGCGTGTCAAGAGGAGGGAATGGCAGGCACTTTCAATGCAGCGTGAACGCTGCCTTCAAAACGGGAAAGCAAGGCTAGTTCCAGCAGGTCCCCTTTTCCAGGGGCACACTCAGCATGCACCCCTGTGGCTTCTAAGAAGTCCGAGGAGACACAGGTTACCCTGTGTTTCCTTCCCTGACTCAACTTCTCGAAGTAGGGTGTTCTGCATCATGCGAACTGCCTCAACCAAGGAACGCCGTAAGCTGCTCCTCTGGGCCTGTGGCTATTCGAAAGCCTGCAGTGCCACAGGAAGAACAGGACTTCAACTGCAGTAAGAACGCAAGCTGACTTCCTCTATGAGGCACGGTGACATCAGGCAGGACGTCTTAGATGGAATGCGAAGACGAGGGTTACCCTGAGTGCAGCTCAGGCTAGGGCAACGCGTAAGACTTCCACGCCGTGTGGGACGTGCCAGAACGCTGTTCGTGAACGTGTGCGAGGGCTGAGGAAATGAAGCTGCTCCAAAAGAGAGGGCAGTGCGTTTCCCTACACCCGGCATGCACAGAGGGGCTGTAACGGGCTCCGGGTCTGGACGTTGCTTAGCTGACCCAGGTGAGCCTGGGGTACTCAAGTGTTCCTGCGGGAATAGGGTGCCCAGGCTAGCGTCCTAGGTGTCCAGAAAACTGTGCTGCCGTTCAAGGAACGCAGAGCAAGCCCAGCGCCTCATGGAAACTGCTGCACGCCTCTGTTTCTGCACGGCAAATCAGGGCCTTACTTCCAGGCATGTGTTCATGCTGGGTGTGCCGGTAGCGATATAGAAGGGTAAGATGCTGACTTTCTCCTCGAGCAGAGTGACTTCACGTACGAGGGCCTCCAAGTACTCCAAGCACAGTGTTCTCTCATGGCAGCTCACACAAGGACCATGAGAAGTTTCCTGTGCACTTCGGACTCACCAGCAATGTTGTCCTGAGGCCGTTCGAGGACTCTGGAAATGTAGCTCTCCTCAAGGAACGTACAGTGTGTTGCCCATCACTGGGCACGCACAGAGGGCCTCCGAGGGATGCACCAATGGGCCTCGAAGTTGCTCAGCCGGCCCACAGGGGTCTGGAGGTACTCAGTGAACTTGCAGGGAAAACGAGGCCTACCCGAGAGGCCTAGGAGTCCTCAGACGTGTACTTCCTTTAAAGTAAAGCATATAAGGGACTAAGAACTCATGGAAACAGCTGCATGCCTCCCTTTCTGCACGGCTACTAAGGGCCTAACCTGGAGGCAAGTTTTCACGTTGAGATTCCCTTTAGCTCTAGAGCTTGTCAGGCTGACCACCACCGCGGCCATGGAAGCCCCTGGTTTAGACAGAGCCAACTCATTTTCTCGCCAGAAGCATTCTTACAGTGTTTACAGGCCTGTCAAGAGGAGGGAATGGCAGGCACTTTCAATGCAGCGTGAACGCTGCCTTCAAACGGGAAAACAAGGCTAGTTCCAGCAGGTCCCCTTTTCCAGGGGCACACTCAGCATGCACCCCTGTGGCTTCTAAGAAGTCCGAGGAGACACAGGTTACCCTGTGTTTCCTTCCCTGACTCAACTTCTCGAAGTAGGGTGTTCTGCATCATGCGAACTGCCTCAACCAAGGAACGCCGTAAGCTGCTCCTCTGGGCCTGTGGCTATTCGAAAGCCTGCAGTGCCACAGGAAGAACAGGACTTCAACTGCAGTAAGAACGCAAGCTGACTTCCTCTAGGAGGCACGGTGACTTCAGGCAGGACGTCTTAGATGGAATGCGAAGACGAGGGTTACCCTGAGTGCAGCTCAGGCTAGGGCAACGCGTAAGACTTCCACGCCGTGTGGGACGTGCCAGAACGCTGTTCGTGAACGTGTGCGAGGGCTGAGGAAATGAAGCTGCTCCAAAAGAGAGGGCAGTGCGTTTCCCTACACCCGGCATGCACAGAGGGGCTGTAACGGGCTCCGGGTCTGGACGTTGCTTAGCTGACCCAGGTGAGCCTGGGGTACTCAAGTGTTCCTGCGGGAATAGGGTGCCCAGGCTAGCGTCCTAGGTGTCCAGAAAACTGTGCTACCGTTCAAGGAACGCAGAGCAGAGGCCAGCGCCTCATGGAAACTGCTGCACGCCTCTGCTTCTGCACGGCAAATCAGGGCCTTACTTCCAGACATGTGTTCATGCTGGGTGTGCCGGTAGCGATATAGCAGGGTAAGATGCTGACTTTCTCCTCGAGCAGAGTGACTTCACGTACGAGGGCCTCGAAGTACTCCAAGCACAGTGTTCTCTCATGGCAGCTCACACAAGGACCATGAGAAGTTTTCTGTGCACTTCGGACTCACCAGCAATGTTGTCCTGAGGCCGTTCGAGGACTCTGGAAATGTAGCTCTCCTCAAGGAACGTACAGTGTGTTGCCCAACACTGGGCACGCACAGAGGGCCTCCGAGGGATGCACCAATGGGCCTCGAAGTTGCTCAGCCGGCCCACAGGGGTCTGGAGGTACTCAGGGAACTTGCAGGGAAAACGAGGCCTACCCGATAGGCCTAGGAGTCCTCAGACGTGTCCTTCCTTTAAAGTAAAGCATATAAGGGGCTAAGAACTCATGGAAACAGCTGCATGCCTCCCTTTCTGCACGGCTACTAAGGGCCTAACCTGGAGGCAAGTTTTCACGTTGAGATTCCCTTTAGCTCTAGAGCTTGTCAGGCTGACCACCACCGCGGCCATGGAAGCCCCTGGTTTAGACAGAGCAAACTCATTTTCTCCCCAGAAGCATTCTTACAGTGTTTACAGGCCTGTCAAGAGGAGGGAATGGCAGGCACTTTCAATGCAGCGTGAACGCTGCCTTCAAAACGGGAAAGCAAGGCTAGTTCCAGCAGGTCCCCTTTTCCAGGCCCACACTCAGCATGCACCCCTGCGGTTTTTAACAAGTCCGCGGAGACACAGGTTACCCTGTGTTTCCTTCCCTGACTCAACTTCTCGAAGTAGGGTGTTCTGCATCATGCGAACTGCCTCAACCAAGGAACGCCGTAAGCTGCTCCTCTGGGCCTGTGGCTATTCGAAAGCCTGCAGTGCCACAGGAAGAACAGGACTTCAACTGCAGTAAGAATGCAAGCTGACTTCCTCTAGGAGGCACGGTGACTTCAGGCAGGACGTCTTAGATGGAATGCGAAGATGAGGGTTGCCCTGAGTGCAGCTCAGGCTAGGGCAACGCGTAAGGCTTCCATGACGTGTGGGACGTGCCAGAACGGTGTTCGTGAACGTGTGCGAGGGCTGAGGAAATGAAGCTGCTTCAAAAGAGAGGGCAGTGCGTTTCCCTACACACAGCAAGCACAGAGGGGCTCTAAAGGGCTCCGGGTGTGGACGTTGCTTAGCTGACCCAGGTGAGCCTGGGGTACTCAAGTGTTCCTGCCGGGAACAGGGTGCCCAGGCTAGCCATCTAGGTGTCCAGAAAACTGTGCTGCCGTTCAAGGAATGCAGAGCAGAGGCCAGCGCCTCATGGCAACTGCTGTACGCCTCTGCTTCTGCACGGCAAATCAGGGCCTTACTTCAAAGCATGTGTTCATGCTGGGTGTGCCGGTAGCGACATAGCAGGGTAAGATGCTGACTTTCTCCTCGAGCAGAGTGACTTCACGTACGAGGGTCTCGAAGTATTCCAAGCACAGTGTTCTCTCATGGCAGCTCACACAAGGGCCATGACAAAGTCTTCCTGGGCACTTCGGACTCACCAGCAATGTTGTCCTGAGGCCGTTCGAGGACTCTGGAAATGTAGCTCTCCTCAAGGATCGTACAGTGTGTTGCCCATCACTGGGCATGCACAGAGGGCCTCCGAGGGATGCACCAATGGGCCTCGAAGTTGCTCAGCCGGCCCACAGGGGTCTGGAGGTACTCAGTGAACTTGCAGGAAAAACGAGGCCTACCAGAGAGTCCTAGGAGTCCTCAGACGTGTACTTCCTTTAAAATAAAGCATATAAGGGAATAAGAACTCATGGAAACAGCTGCATCCCTCCCTTTCTGCACGACTACTAAGGGCCTAACCTGGAGGCAAGTTTTCACGTTGAGATTCCCTTTAGCTCTAGAGCTTGTCAGGCTGACCACCACCGCGGCCATGGAAGCCCCTGGTTTAGACAGAGCAAACTCATTTTCTCCCCAAAAGCATTCTTACAGGGTTTACAGGCCTGTCAAGAGCAGGGAATGGCAGGCACCTTCAACGAAGCGTGAACGCTGCCTGCAAAATTGGAAAGCAAGTCTAGTTCCAGCAGGTCCCCTTTTCCAGGCCCACACTCAGCATGCACCCCTGCGGTTTCTAACAAGTCCGCGGAGACACAGGTTACCCTGTGTTTCCTTCCGTGACTCAACTTCTCGAAGTAGGCTCTTCTGCATCATGCGAACTGCCTCAACCAAGGAACGCCGTAAGCTGCTCCTCTGGGCCTGTGGCTATTCGAAAGCCTGCAGTGCCACAGGAAGAACAGGACTTCAACTGCAGTAAGAACGCAAGCCGACTTCCTCTAGGAGGCACGGTGACTGCAGGCAGGACGTCTTAGATGGAATGCGAAGACGAGGGTTACCCTGAGTGCAGCTCAGGCTAGGGCAACGCGTAAGACTTCCACGCCGTGTGAGACGTGCCAGAACGGTGTTCGTGAACGTGTGCGAGGCCTGAGGAAATGTAGCTGCTCCAAAAGAGAGGGCAGCGCGTTTCCCTACACCCGGCACGCACCGAGGCGCTCTAACGGGCTCCGGGTCTGAACGTTGCTTAGCAGACCCAGGTGAGCCTGGGGAACTCAAGTGTTCCTGCGGGAATAGGGTGCCCAGGCTACCGTCCTAGGTGTCCAGAAAACTCTGGTGCCATTCAAGGAACGCCGAGCAGAGGCCAGCGCCTCATGGAAACTGCTGCATGCCTCTGCTTCTGCACGGCAAATCAGGGCCTTACTTCCAGGCATGTGTTCATGCTGGGTGTGCCGGTAGCGACATAGCAGGGTAAGATGCTGACTTTCTCCTCGAGCAGAGTGACTTCACGTACGAGGGCCTCGAAGTACTCCAAGCACAGTGTTCTCTCATGGCAGCTCACACAAGGGCCATGACAAAGTCTTCCTGGGCACTTCGGACTCACCAGCAATGTTGTCCTGAGGCCGTTCGAGGACTCTGGAAATGTAGCTCTCCTCAAGGAACATATAGTGTGTTGCCCATCACTGGGCACGCACAGAGGGCCTCCGAGGGATGCACCAATGGGCCTCGAAGTTGCTCAGCCGGCCCACAGGGGTCTGGAGGTACTCAGTGAACTTGCAGGGAAAACAAGGCCTACCCGAGAGGTCTAGGAGTCCTCAGACGTGTACTTCCTTTAAAGTAAAGCATATAAGGGACTAAGAAATCATGGAAACAGCTGCATGCCTCCCTTTCTGCACGGCTACTAAGGGCCTAACCTGGAGGCAAGTTTTCACGTTGAGATTCCCTTTAGCTCTAGAGCTTGTCAGGCTGACCACCACCGCGGCCATGGAAGCCCCTGGTTTAGACAGAGCAAACTCATTTTCTCGCCAGAAGCATTCTTACAGTGTTTACAGGCCTGTCAAGAGGAGGGAATGGCAGGCACTTTCAATGCAGCGTGAACGCTGCCTTCAAACGGGAAAACAAGGCTAGTTCCAGCAGGTCCCCTTTTCCAGGGGCACACTCAGCATGCACCCCTGTGGCTTCTAAGAAGTCCGAGGAGACACAGGTTACCCTGTGTTTCCTTCCCTGACTCAACTTCTCGAAGTAGGGTGTTCTGCATCATGCGAACTGCCTCAACCAAGAAACGCCGTAAGCTGCTCCTCTGGGCCTGTGGCTATTCGAAAGCCTGCAGTGCCACAGGAAGAACAGGACTTCAACTGCAGTAAGAACGCAAGCCGACTTCCTCTAGGAGGCTCAGTGACTTCAGGCAGGACGTCGTAGATGGAATGCGAAGACGAGGGTTACCCTGAGTGCATCTCAGGCTCCGGCAACGCGTAAGACTTCCACGCCGTGTGGGACGTGCCAGAACGCTGTTCGTGAACGTGTGCGAGGTCTGAGGAAATGAAGCTGCTCCAAAAGAGAGGGCAGTGCGTTTCCCTACACCCGGCATGCACAGAGGGGCTGTAACGGGCTCCGGGTCTGGACGTTGCTTAGCTGACCCAGGTGAGCCTGGGGTACTCAAGTGTTCCTGCGGGAATAGGGTGCCCAGGCTAGCGTCCTAGGTGTCCAGAAAACTGTGCTGCCGTTCAAGGAACGCAGTGCAGAGGCCATCGCCTCATGGAAACTGCTGCACGCCTCTGCTTCTACACGGCAAATCAGGGCCTTACTTCCAGGCATGTGTTCATGCTGGGTGTGCCGGTAGCGATATAGCAGGGTAAGATGCTGACTTTCTCCTCGAGCAGAGTGACTTCACGTACGAGGGCCTTGAAGTACTCCAAGCACAGTGTTCTCTCATGGCAGCTCACACAAGACCATGAGAAGTTTCCTGTGCACTTCGGACTCACCAGCAATGTTGTCCTGAGGCCGTTCGAGGACTCTGGAAATGTAGCTCTCCTCAAGGAACGTACAGTGTGTTGCCCATCACTGGGCACGCACAGAGGGCCTCCGAGGGATGCACCAATGGGCCTCGAAGTTGCTCAGCCGGCCCACAGGTGTCTGGAGGTACTCAGGGAACTTGCAGGGAAAACGAGGCCTACCCGAGAGGCCTAGGAGTCCTCAGACGTGTACTTCCTTTAAAGTAAAGCATATAAGGGACTAAGAACTCATGGAAACAGCTGCATGCCTCCCTTTCTGCACGGCTACTAAGTGCCTAACCTGGAGGCAAGTTTTCACGTTGAGATTCCCTTTAGCTCTAGAGCTTGTCAGGCTGACCACCACCGCGGCCATGGAAGCCCCTGGTTTAGACAGAGCAAACTCATTTTCTCCCCAAAAGCATTCTTACAGGGTTTACAGGCCTGTCAAGAGCAGGGAATGGCAGGCACCTTCAACGAAGCGTGAACGCTGCCTGCAAAATTGGAAAGCAAGGCTAGTTCCAGCAGGTCCCCTTTTCCAGGCCCACACTCAGCATGCACCCCTGCGGTTTCTAACAAGTCCGCGGAGACACAGGTTACCCTGTGTTTCCTTCCGTGACTCAACTTCTCGAAGTAGGCTCTTCTGCATCATGCGTACTGCCTCAACCAAGGAACGCCGTAAGCTGCTCCTCTAGGCCTGTGGCTATTCGAAAGCCTGCAGTGCCACAGGAAGAACAGGACTTCAACTGCAGTAAGAACGCAAGCCGACTTCCTCTAGGAGGCACGGTGACTTCAGGCAGGACGTCTTAGATGGAATGCGAAGACGAGGGTTACCCTGAGTGCAGCTCAGGCTAGGGCAACGCGTAAGACTTCCACGCCGTGTGAGACGTGCCAGAACGGTGTTCGTGAACGTGTGCGAGGCCTGAGGAAATGTAGCTGCTCCAAAAGAGAGGGCAGCGCGTTTTCCTACACCCGGCACGCACCGAGGGGCTCTAACGGGCTCCGGGTCTGGACGTTGCTTAGCAGACCCAGGTGAGCCTGGGGAACTCAAGTGTTTCTGCCGGGAACAGGGTGCCCAGGCTACCCTCCTAGGTGTCCAGAAAACTCTGCTGCCGTTCAAGGAACGCCGAGCAGAGGCCAGCGCCTCATGGAAACTGCTGCATGCCTCTGCTTCTGCTCGGCAAATCAGGGCCTTACTTCCAGGCATGTGTTCATGCTGGGTGTGCCGGTAGCGACATAGCAGGGTAAGATGCTGACTTTCTCCTCGAGCAGAGTGACTTCACGTACGAGGGCCTCGAAGTACTCCAAGCACAGTGTTCTCTCATGGCAGCTCACACAAGGGCCATGACAAAGTCTTCCTGGGCACTTCGGACTCACCAGCAATGTTGTCCTGAGGCCGTTCGAGGACTCTGGAAATGTAGCTCTCCTCAAGGATCGTACAGTGTGTTGCCCATCACTGGGCAGGCACAGAGGGCCTCCGAGGGATGCACCAATGGGCCTCGAAGTTGCTCAGCCGGCCCACAGGGGTCTGGAGGTGCTCAGTGAACTTGCAAGGAAAACGAGGCCTACCCGAGAGGCCTAGGAGTCCTCAGACGTGTACTTCTTTTAAAGTAAAGCATATGAGGGACTGAGAACTCATAGAAACAGCTGCATTCCTCCCTTTCTGCATGGCTACTAAGGGCCTAACCTGGAGGAAAGTTTTCACGTTGAGATTACATTTAGCTCTAGAGCTTGTCAGGCTGACCACCACCGCGGCCATGGAAGCCCCTGGTTTAGACAGAGCAAACTCATTTTCTCCCCAGAAGCATTCTTACAGGGTTTACAGGCCTGTCAAGAGGAGGGAATGGCAGGCACCTTCAACGCAGCGTGAACGCTGATTTCAAAATGGGAAAGCAAGCCTAGTTCCAGCAGGTCCCCTTTTCCAGGGACACACTCAGCATGCACCCCTGTGGTTTCCAACAAGTCCAAGGAGACACAGGTTACCCTGTGTTTCCTTCCCTGACTCAACTTCTCGAAGTAGGGTGTTCTGCATCATGCGAACTGCCTCAACCAAGAAACGCCGTAAGCTGCTCCTCTGGGCCTGTGGCTATTCGAAAGCCTGCAGTGCCACAGGAAGAACAGGACTTCAACTGCAGTAAGAACGCAAGCCGACTTCCTCTAGGAGGCTCGGTGACTTCAGGCAGGACGTCGTAGATGGAATGCGAAGACGAGGGTTACCCTGAGTGCATCTCAGGCTAGGGCAACGCGTAAGACTTCCACGCCGTGTGGGACGTGCCAGAACGGTGTTCGTGAACGTGTGCGAGGGCTGAGGAAATGAAGCTGCTCCAAAAGAGAGGGCAGTGCGTTTCCCTTCACCCGGCATGCACAGAGGGGCTGTAACGGGCTCCGGGTCTGGACGTTGCTTAGCTGACCCAGGTGAGCCTGGGGTACTCAAGTGTTCCTGCGGGAATAGGGTGCCCAGGCTAGCGTCCTAGGTGTCCAGAAAACTGTGCTGCCGTTCAAGGAACGCAGAGCAGAGGCCAGCGCCTCATGGAAACTGCTGCACGCCTCTGCTTCTGCACGGCAAATCAGGGCCTTACTTCCAGGCATGTGTTCATGCTGGGTGTGCCGGTAGCAATATAGCAGGGTAAGATGCTGACTTTCTCCTCGAGCAGAGTGACTTCACGTACGAGGGCCTCGAAGTACTCCAAGCACAGTGTTCTCTCATGGCAGCTCACACAAGGACCATGAGAAGTTTCCTGTGCACTTCGGACTCACCAGCAATGTTGTCCTGAGGCCGTTCGAGGACTCTGGAAATGTAGCTCTCCTCAAGGAACATATAGTGTGTTGCCCATCACAGGGCACGCACAGAGGGCCTCCGAGGGATGCACCAATGGGCCTCGAAGTTGCTCAGCCGGCCCACAGGGGTCTGGAGGTACTCAGTGAACTTGCAGGGAAAACGAGGCCTACCCGAGAGGCCTAGGAGTCCTCAGACGTGTACTTCCTTTAAAGTAAAGCATATAAGGGACTAAGAAATCATGGAAACAGCTGCATGCCTCCCTTTCTGCACGGCTACTAAGGGCCTAACCTGGAGGCAAGTTTTCACGTTGAGATTCCCTTTAGCTCTAGAGCTTGTCAGGCTGACCACCACCGCGGCCATGGAAGCCCCTGGTTTAGACAGAGCAAACTCATTTTCTCCCCAGAACCATTCTTACAGTGTTTACAGGCCTGTCAAGAGCAGGGAATGGAAGGCACTTTCAAAGCAGCGTGAATGGTGCCTTCAAAATGGGAAAGCAAGGCTAGTTCCAGCAGGTCCCCTTTTCCAGGGGCACACTCAGCATGCACCCCTGTGGCTTCTAAGAAGTCCGAGGAGACACAGGTTACCCTGTGTTTCCTTCCCTGACTCAACTTCTCGAAGTAGGCTGTTCTGCATCATGCGAACTGCCTCAACCAAGAAACGCCGTAAGCTGCTCCTCTGGGCCTGTGGCTATTCGAAAGCCTGCAGTGCCACAGGAAGAACAGGACTTCAACTGCAGTAAGAACGCAAGCCGACTTCCTCTAGGAGGCTCGGTGACTTCAGGCAGGACGTCGTAGATGGAATGCGAAGACGAGGGTTACCCTGAGTGCATCTCAGGCTAGGGCAACGCGTAAGACTTCCACGCCGTGTGGGACGTGCCAGAACGCTGTTCGTGAACGTGTGCGAGGGCTGAGGAAATGAAGCTGCTCCAAAAGAGAGGGCAGTGCGTTTCCCTACACCCGGCATGCACAGAGGGGCTGTAACGGGCTCCGGGTCTGGACGTTGCTTAGCTGACCCAGGTGAGCCTGGGGTACTCAAGTGTTCCTGCGGGAATAGGGTGCCCAGGCTAGCGTCCTAGGTGTCCAGAAAACTGTGCTGCCGTTCAAGGAACGCAGAGCAGAGGCCAGCGCCTCATGGAAACTGCTGCACGCCTCTGCTTCTGCACGGCAAATCAGGGCCTTACTTCCAGGCATGTGTTCATGCTGGGTGTGCCGGTAACGATATAGCAGGGTAAGATGCTGACTTTCTCCTCGAGCAGAGTGACTTCACGTACGAGGGCCTCGAAGTACTCCAAGCACAGTGTTCTCTCATGGCAGCTCACACAAGGACCATGAGAAGTTTCCTGTGCACTTCGGACTCACCAGCAATGTTGTCCTGAGGCCGTTCGAGGACTCTGGAAATGTAGCTCTCCTCAAGGAACGTATAGTGTGTTGCCCATCACTGGGCACGCACAGAGGGCCTCCGAGGGATGCACCAATGGGCCTCGAAGTTGCTCAGCCGGCCCACAGGGGTCTGGAGGTACTCAGTGAACTTGCAGGGAAAACGAGGCCTACCCGAGAGGCCTAGGAGTCCTCAGACGTGTACTTCCTTTAAAGTAAAGCATATAAGGGACTAAGAAATCATGGAAACAGCTGCATGCCTCCCTTTCTGCACGGCTACTAAGGGCCTAACCTGGAGGCAAGTTTTCACGTTGAGATTCCCTTTAGCTCTAGAGCTTGTCAGGCTGGCCACCACCGCGGCCATGGCAGCCCCTGGTTTATCCAGAGCAAACTCATTTACTGCCCAGAAACATTCTTACAGAATTTACAGGCCTGTCAAGAACAGGGAATGGCAGGCACCTTCAATGCAGCGTGAATACAGCCTTCAAAATGGGAAAGCAAGTCTAGTTCCAGCAGGACCCCTTTTCCATGGGCACACTCACCATACACCCCTGTGGTTTCTAACAAATCCACAGAGGCACAGGTTACCTTGTGTTTCTTTCCCTGAATCAACTTCTCGACGTAGGGTGTTCTGCATCATTCCAACTGTCTCAAACAAGGAACGCCGTAAGCTGCTCCTCTGGGCCTGTGGCTATTCAGACGCCTGCAGTGCCACAGGAAGAAGAGGATTTTAACTGCACTAAGAACGCAAGCCGACTTCCTCTAGGAGGCATGGTGACTTCTGACAGAATGTCCTAGATGGAATGCGAAGACGAGGGTAACCCTGAGTGCAGCACATAGTAGGGGAACGCTTAAGACTTCCACGCCATGTGGGACGTGCCAGAACGGTGTTCCTGTAAGTGTGCAAGTGCTGGGGAATTTAAGCTGCTCCAAAAGAGAGTGCAGTGCATATCCCGACACTCCGCATGCACTGAGGGGCTCTAACGGGCTACAGGTCTGGATGTTGCTTAGCAGACCCAGGTGCGCCTGGCGGTAATCAAGTCTTCCTGCCAGGGCCAGTGTGCCCATGCTACCCTCCTAGGTGTCCAGAAAACTGTGCTGCGGTTAAATGTATGCAGAGCAGAGGCCACAGCCTCATGGAATCTGCTGCACGCCTCCACTTCTGCACGGCAAATCAGGGCCTAATTTCCATGCATGTGTTCATGCTTGGTGTGCCATTGGTGATACAGCATGATAAGATGCTGACTTTCTCCTCGAGCAGATGACTTCAGGTACGAGGGCATCGAAGTATTCCAAGCACAGTGTTCTCTCATAGCAGCTCACACAAGGGACATAACAAAGTCTTCCTGGGCACTTCGGACTCACCAGCAATGTTGTCCTGAGGCCGTTCGAGGACTCTGGAAATGTAGCTCTCCTCAAGGAACGTACAGTGTGTTGCCCATCACTCGGCACACACAGAGGGCCTCCGAGGGATCCACCAACGGTCCTCGAAGTTGCTCAGCCCGCCCACAGGGGTCTGGAGGTACTCAGTGAACTTGGAGGGAAAACAAGGCCTACCCGAGAGGCCTAGGAGTCCTCAGACGTGTACTTCCTTTAAAAGAAAGCATATAAGCGACTAAGAACTCATGGAAACAGCTGCATGCCTCCCTTTCTGCACGGCTACTAAGGGCCTAACCTAGAGGCAAGTTTTCACGTTGAGATTCCCTTTAGCTCTAGAGCTTGTCAGGCTGGCCACCACCATGGCCATGGAAGCACCTGGTTTAGAAAGAGTAAACTCATTTTCTGCCCAGAAGCATTCTTACAGGGTTTTGAGGCCTGTCAAGAGCAGGGAATGTCAGGCCATGTTAAAACAGCAAAAACGCAGCCTTCCAAATGGGAAAAAGCAACGCTAGTTCCATCAGTCCGCCGTTTCCATGGGCACACTCAGCATGCACTCCTGTGTTTTCTAACAAGTCTAAAGAGACACAGGTTACCCTGTGTTTCCTTTCCTGAATCAACTTCTCGAAGTAGCGTGTTCTGAATCATGCGAACTGCCTCAACCAGGGAATGCCGTAAGCCGTTCCTCTGGGTCTGTGGCCATTCAGAAACCTGCAGTGCCACAGGAAGAACAAGACATAAAGTGCAGTAAAAACGCAAGCCGACTTCTTCTAGGAGGCACGGTGACATCAGGCAAGACTTCCTAGATGGAATGCGATGCCGAGGGTTTCTCTGAGTGCAGCTCAGACTAGGGCATTGTGTAAGACTTCGGCTCCATGTGGGATGTGCTAGAACGGTTTTCCTGAACATGTGTGAGTGCTGGGGAAATCAAGCTCTTCCAAAGACAGTGCAGTGCTTTTCCCTACGCTCGGCATACGCAGAGGGTCTGTAAAGGGCTACGGGCTTGGATATTGCATAGCAGACCCAGGTGGGCCTGTGGGTACTCAGTGTCTCTGCCGGGAACAGGGTGCCCAGGCTAGCCTCCTAGGTGTCCAGAAAACTGTTCTGCCGTTCAAGGAACGCAGAGCAGAGACCACCGCCTCATGGAAAATGCAGCACGTGTCCGCTTCTGCATGGCAAATCAGGGCTTTATCTCCAGGCATGTGTTCATGCTGGATGTGCCGGTAGTGACACAGCATGGAAACATGCTGACTTTCTCCTCGAGGAGAGTGACTTCAGTTATGAGGTCCTCGAAATATTCAAAGCACAGTATTCTCTCATGGCATCTCACACAATTGCCATGACAAAGTCTTCCTGGGCACTTCGGACTCACCAGCAATGTTGTCCTGAGGCCGTTCGAGGACTCTGGAAATGTAGCTCTCCTCAGGGAACTTACAGTGTGTTGCCCATCACTCGGCACACACAGAGGGCCTCCGAGGGATCAACCAATGTGCCTTGAAGTTGCTCAGCCAGCCCACTGAGTTCTTGAGGTACTCAGTGAACTGGGAGGGAAAATGATGCATACCCGAGAGGCCTAGGAGTCCTCAGACGTGTACTTCCTTTAAAGTAAAGCATATAAGGGACTAAGAACTAATGGAAATAGCTGCATGCCTCCCTTTCTGCACGTCTACTAAGGGCCTAACCTGGAGGCAACTTTTCACGTTGAGATTCCCTTTAGCTCTAGAGCTTGTCAGGCGGACCACCTCCCCAGCCATGGAAGCACCTTGTTTAGACAGAGCAAACTAATTTTCTGCCCAGAAGCATTCTTACAGGGTTCACAGGCCTGTCAAGAGCAGGGAATGTCAGGCAGCTTCAACGCAGCATGAATGCAACCTTTAAAATAGGAAAGCAGGGCTAGTTCTAGCAGGCCCCCGTTTCCATGGGTACCCTCAGCTTGCACCCCTGTGGTTTCTAACAAGTCCAAAGAGACACAGGTTACCCTGTGTTTCTTTCCCTGACTCAACTTCTTAAATTAGGCTGTTCTGCATCAAAGAAACTGCCTCAACCAAGGAATGCTGTAGTTACGCCTCTGGGCTTGTGGCTATTCAAAAGCCTGCAGTGCCACAGGAAGAGCAGGACTTAAACTGAAGTAAGAACGCAAGCTGACTTTCTCTAGGAGGCACGGCGACCTCAAGCAGGACGTCCCAGTTGGAATGCGAAGCCGAGGGTTTCTCTGAGTGCAGCTCGGACTAGGGCAATGCGTAAGACTTCCATGCCACGTGAGACATGCTTGAACGGTGTTCCTGAACGTGTGCGAGTGCTGGGGATATTAAGCTGCTCCAAAAGAGAGTGCAGTGCGTTTCCCCCACGCAGCATACATAGAGTGGCTCAAATGGGCTACTGGCCTGGGTGTTTATTAGCAGACCCATGGGGTCCTGTGGGTACTCAGTGTTCCTGCAGGGAACAGGGTGCTCAGGAGAGCCTCCTAGCTGTCCGTAAAACTCTGCTGCAGTTAAAGATATGCAGAGTAGTGGCCATGGCCTGTTTGTCTGTGCTGCAGGCCTCCGCTTCTGCATTGCAAATCAGCGCCATACCTCCAGGCATGTGCTCACGCTGAGTGTTCCGTTAGTGACGCAGCATGGTCGAAAGCTGATTTTCTCTTCCAGCAGAGTGACTTCAGGTACGACATCCTCGAAGTATTCAAAGCACAGTGTTTTTTCATGCTGGCTCACACCAGGGCCATGACAAATGCTTCCAGGGCACCTCGGACTCCCCAGACATGTGGCCCTGAGGCTCTTCAAGGGCTCTGGAAATGTAGATCTCCTTAAGGAACGTGCAGTGTGTTGCCTGTCACTCTGCACGCACAGATGGCCTCCGAGAGACCGACCAATGGTTCTCTATATTGCTCAGCCAGCCCACAGGTGTCTGGAGGTTCGCAGTGACATTGGAGGGAAAATGATGCACATACGAGGGGCTAGGAGTCCTCTAAAGAGTACTTCCTTCAAAATAAAGCAGAAAAGCGACTAAGACCGCATGGAAACAGCTGCATGCCTCCTTTTCTTCACGGCTATTCAGGGCCTAACTTGGAGGCAAGTTGTCACGTTGAGTTTCCCTATAGCTGTAGAGCATGTCAGGCTGAGCCCCACCGCAGCCATGGAAGCACTCTGTTTAAACAGAGGAAGCTCATTTTTTTCCCAGAAGCAGGCCTAGAAGGGCTACATGCCTGTCAACAGCAGTGAATGTCAGGTAGCTTCAAAGCAGCATGACTGAAGTCTTCAAACCAGGAAGCAAGACTAGTTCCAGCAAGCCCCAGTTTCCAAGGGCACACCCAGCACGCATCCCTGTGGTTTCTAATAAGTCAAAAGAGACACAGTTTACCCTGTGTTTCCTTCGCTGAATCAACTTCTCAAAGTAGGGTGTTCTGCATCAAATGAACTGCCTCAAGCAAGGATCGTTGTAGTTATCCCTCTGGGCCTGTGGCTATTCAAAAGCCTGCAGTGCCACAGGAAGAACAGGACATAAATTGCAGTAAGAATGCAAGCCGACTTTCTCTAGGAGGCAGGGTGACTTCAGGCAGGAGGTCCTAGAAGGAATGCGAAGCCAAGGGTTTCTCTGAGTGCAGCTCAGAATAGGGCAATGCGTAAGAATTCAACAGCATGTTGCACGTGACAGAACCGTGTTCTTGAACGTGTGGGAGTGCTGGGGAAATAAAGCTCTCCGTAAAGATAGTGCAGTGCGTTGCCCAACACTCTGCACACATAGAGTGGCTCCAAAGTGCTACTGGCCTGGATGTTGCTTAGCAGACCCAGCGGGGCCTGGGAGTACTCAGTTTACCTGCCAGCAACAGGTTGCCCAAGCGATCCTCCTAGGTGTGCAGAAAACTATTGTGCAGTTAAAATTATGTAGAGCAGAGGTGACGGCCTAATGGAAATTGCTGCACGACTCCGCCTCTGTAGGGCAAATCAGGGCCTTACCTCCAGGCATGTGTTCATGTTGGGTGTCCAGTTAGCGACACAACATGGTAAGATGCTCAGTTTCTCCTCGAGCAGAGTGACTTCTGGTGCGAGGTCCTTGAAGTATTCCAAGCAGAGTGTTTTCTCATGGCAACTCACACAAGGGCCATGACAAAGACTTCCTGGGCCTTTCAGACTTACCAGAAATGTGGTCCTGAGGCTGTTCAAGCACTCTGGAAATGTAGCTCTCCTCAAGGAACGTTCATCGTGTTGTCCATCACTCAGCACAAACAGAGGGCCTCTGACGAACAGACCAATGTATCTTGAGTTTGCGCAGCCAGCCTACAGGGGTCTGGAGGTACTCAGTGAACTTGGAGGAAGAATGATGCACACCCGAGGGGTCTAGGAGTCCTCAAAAGGGTACTTCCTTTAAAATAAAGCAGAACAGCGATTAGGAAATCATGGAAAGTGCCACATGCCTCCCTTTCTTCACAGCTACTCAGGGACTAACCTTGAGGCAAGTTCTCTTGAGTTTCCCTTTAGCGCTAGAGCTTGTCAGGCTGACCACCACCGTGGCCATGGACGCACCTGGTTTAGACAGAGCAAACTCATTTTTTTCCTGGAAGCATTCTTACATGGTTTACAGGCCTTACAAGAGCAGGGAGTGTCAGGTCGATTCAAGGCATCATGAGAACCACCTTGAAAATGGGAAAGCAAGGCTAGTTCTAGCAGGATGCCGTTTCCATGGCCACACTCAGCATACATCTCTGTGGTTTCTAACAGGTCAAAAGAGACACAGGTTACCCAGTGTTTCCTTCCCTGAATCACTTCTCAAAGTGTGGTGTTCTGCATCAAGGGAACTGCCTCAACCAAGTAACGCCATAGCTACTCCTCTCAGCCTTTGGCTATTCAAAAGCCTGCAATGCCACAGGAAAAACAGGACTTAAATTGCAGTAAGCACGCAAGCCGACTTTCTCTTGGAGGCATGCTGCTACTACTACTGCTGCTGCTGGCACTTCTAGTGCTGCTGCTATTACTACTAGTACTACTACTACTAGTAGGTGCATGGCAAATACTACTACTAATACTACTACTGCTGCTACTACTGCTGCTGCTGCTGCTACTTGTACTTCTGCTGCTACTACTACTACTACTACTAGCCCAGTGCATGACAAATACTACTACTATTACTGCTGCTGCTTGTACTTATTCTACTACTACTGCTACTAGTAGTAGCCCAGTGCATTGCAAATACTACTACTCCTCCTCCTCCTGATGCTTCTACTACTGCTACTTCTACTATCAATACTACTAGCCCTGTGTATGGCAAATCTACTACTACTACTGCTATGGCTGCTACTGCTACTACTACTATTGCCCCACTGCAGGGCAAATCTGCTGCTACTACTACTGCTGCTGATGCCACTTCTATTGATGGTGCTTCCAGTACTACTAATGCTACTACTAGTAGTCCAGTGCATGGCAAGTACTACTCCTATTACTAATACTGCTGCTCCTGCTCCTGCTACTGCTGCTACTAGTGCTACTACTAGTAATCCAGTGCTTGGCAAATACTATTACTTTTACTACTACTGTTGCTGCTGCTAATAGTGCTACTACTACTGCTACTACTAGTAGTCCAGGGCATGGCAAATACTACTGCTATTACTTCTACTGCTGCTGCTGCTCCTAGTAATGTTACTTCTACTGCTAAAAGTAGTAGTCCAGTGCATGGCAAATACTACCACAATTACTACTACTGCTGCTGCTGCTATATTGCTTCTACTACTATCAAATCTACTAACCCAGTTCATGGCAAATATACTTCTTCTACCGATATTGCTGCTGTTGCTACTACTACAACTGGCCCACTGTATCGCAAATCTGCTGCTACTACTAGTGATGCTGCTGTCACTTCTATTTCTTCTGATACCACTACTAATACTACTACTAGCCCAGTGCATGACAAATCCTACTACTATTTCCACTACTGATGTTAGTATCACTACTGCTGCTACTAGTACTACTGCTGCTACTATTACTACTACTAGCACAGTGTATGGCAAATAGTACTACTATTACTACTACTGGTGCTGCTGCTGCTACTATTGCTACTACTTCTGTTACTACTACAACTACTGCTGCTGCTGCTTCTACTGCTGCTGCTGCTACTACTGCTACTAATACTATCAATATTACTAGTCCAGTGCCTGGCAAATTTACTAATACTACTGCTATTGCTTGTACTGCTACTACTAATGCTACAACTAGTAGTCCAGTGCATGGCAAATACTGCTGCTGTAACTACTACTGCTTCTGCTGCTACTTCTACTGCTGTTACTACTGCTACTACTAATAGTCCAGTGCACAGCAAATACTATTACTACTAGTGCTGCTGCTAATACTGCTAAGACTACTGCTACTACTAGTAGTCCAGTGCATGGCAAATACTTCTTCTATTACTACTACTGCTACTGCTCTTGCTGCTACTGCTACTACTACTTATGGCCACTGCAGGGCAATTCTGCTGATAGTACTACTGCTGGGCACTGCAGGGCAATTCTGCTGATAGTACTACTGCTGCTGCTGCCACTTCTACTGCTTCTGCAACTACTACTACTACTACTAGCCCAGTGCATTTCAACTAGTACTACTATTATCACTACTGCTGCTGCTACTACTACTGCTGCTGCTACTTTAACTGCTGCTACTACTACTACTATTATTAGTCCATTGCATAGCAAATACTACTACTATTACTGCTGCTGCTACTACTACTGATACTACTATTGCTACTACTAGTAGTCCAGTGCATAGCAAATAATATTAATACTATTGGTGCTGCTGCTGCTACTACTGTTACTACTATTGCTACTACTAGTAGTCCAGTGCATGGCAAATACTAATATTACTACTACTGCTGCTGCTGCTCCTACTGCTATTATTACTATCAATACTACTAGCCCAGTGCATGGGAAATATACTACTACTACTGCTATTGCTGCTACTGCTGCCACTTCTACTGCTGCTGCTACCACTACTACTACTACTACTAGCCCAGTGCATGGCAAATACTACTATTACTACTACTGCTGATGTTGCTGCTACTACTGATACAACTACTTCTACTACTAGTAGTCCAGTGCATGGCAAATATTACTTCTATTACTACTACTGCTGCTGCTGCTACTACTACTGCTGCTGCTTCTACTAGTGCTACTACTACAATCAATACTTCTAGCCCACTTCTTGACAAATCTAGTAATACTACTGCTATTGCTGCTTATGTTACTACTATTACTGGCCCACTGCAGGGCCAATCTTTTGCCACTACTACTGCTGCTGCTGCTACTTCTACTGCTTCTGCTTCTACTACTGCTACTACTAGCCCTGTGCATGGCAAATACTACTACTATTACTATTACTGCTGTTGCTTCTGCTACTACTACTGCTACTACTAGTAGTCCAGTGCATGGCAAATACTACTACTATTGCTACTATGACTAATGTAATTGCTGCTACTGCTACTACTGCTACTACTGGCGCACTGCAGGGCAAATCTGCTGCTGCTACTAATGCTGCTTCTACCACTTCTACTGCTGCTGCTACCACTACTACCACTACTACTACTAGACAAGTGCATTACAAATACTAATACAGTTATCACTACTGCTGCTACTACTACTACTGCTGTGACTACTAGTACTACTGCTGCTCCTAGTACTACTACTAGCCCATTGCATCCCAAATACTACTACTATTAACACTACTGCTCCTACTACTACCAGCCCAGTGCATGGCAAATACTACTACTATTACCACTACTGGTGCTACTACTACTACTGCTGCTATTACTACTACTGCCACTACTAGTACTACTACTGGCCCAGTGCATGGCAAGTACTACTACAATAACTAGTACTGGTGCTGCTGCTGCTACACGTAGTCCAGTGAAAGGCAAATACTGCTACTGATGCTACTACTGCTGCTGCTGTTCCCACTTGTACTGTCGCTGCTACCACTACTACAACTGCTACTACTAGCCCAGTGCATGGCAAATACTACTACTATTACCACTACTGCTGCAACTTCTACTGCTGCTTCTACTACTACTACTAGTACTAGCCCAGTGCATGGCAAACACTACTACTGTTATTACTACTGCCCTTGCTGCTACTACAGCTACTACTATTACTAGTACTAGTAGTCCAGTGCATGGCAAATACTACTACTGTTACCACTACTGCTGCTGCTACTACTGCTGCTACTACTACTACTAGTACTACTAGTGCAGTGCATGGCAAATTCTACTACTATTACTACTATTGCTGCTGCTGCTACTACTGCTACTACTACTACTTCTGCTGCTACTGCTGCTGCTGCTGCTACTACTGCTATTATTACTACTAATACGAGTAGTCCTGCGCATGGCAAATACTACTACTATTACTACTATTGCTACTACTGCTATTAATACTATCAATGCTACTAGCCCTGTGCATGGCAAATCTACTATTACTACTGCTATTGCTGCTACTTCTACTACTAATACTGGCCCACTGCCAGGCAAACCTGCTGCTACTATAAGTGCTGCTGCTGCCACTTCTACAACTGCTGCTACCATTACCACTACTGCTACTACTAGCGCATTGCATGGCAAATACTACTAGTATTACCACTACTGGTGATACTACTACTATTGCTGCTGCTACTACTGCTGCTGCTAATACTATGAGCCCAGTGTATGGCAAATACTGCTTCTCTTACTACTACTGCTGCTGCTGCTGCTACTACTGCTACTACTACTGCTATAAACAGTTTTCCAGTGTATTGCAAATACTTCTACTATTACTACTACTGCTGATGCTGCTACTACTGCAACTACTACTAACAATACTACTAGCCCAGTGCATGGAAATCTACTACTACTACTTCTACTTCTGCTACTGCTACTACTACTACTGGCCCACTGCAGGGCAAATCTGCTGCCACTACTACTGCTTCTGCTCCAACTTCTCCTGCTGCTGATACCACTACTACTACTACTACTAGCCCAGTTCATGGCAAATACTACTGCTATTACCACTACTGCTGCTACTACTACTAATGCTTCTACTACTACTGCTGCTACTAATACCACTACTAGCCCTGTGCATGGCAAATACTACTACTATAACTAGTAGTGCTGCTGCTGCTACTACTGCTTGTAGTACAGTGCATGGCAAATACTACTACTATTTCCACTACTGCTACTACTAGTGCTGCTGCTACTACTACTGCTGCTACTTCTACTACTGCTGCTAATTCTACTACTACTACTAGTCCAGTCCATGGCAAATATTACTACTATTAGCACTACTGCTGCTGCAACTACAACTGCTCCTACTACTGCTACTACTAGTAGTCCAGTTCATGGTGAATACTACTACTATTACTACTACTGCTGCCATTGCTACTAGTGCTGCTACTACTGCTACTAGTAGTAATCCAGTGCATGGCAAATTCTACTATATTACTACTACTGCTGCTGCTGCTGCTACTACTGCTACTATTACTATCAATACTAACAACCCTGTGCATGGCAAATCTACTACTACTACTGCTATTGCTGCTAATTCTACTCCTACTACTCACCCATTGCAGGGCAAATCTGCTGCTACTACTACTGCTGCTGCTCCCACTTCTACTGCTGCTGCTACCAGTACTATTACTACTACTGCTTCCTCAATGGTTGGCAAATACTACTACTATTACTACTAGTGATGCTACTATTACTGCTGCTGCTACTTCTACTGCTGCTGCTACTACTACTACTACTAGCTCACTGCACGGCAAATAATGCTACTGTTACTACTGCTGCTTGTACTAATGCTAGTACTACTGCTACTACTAGCAGTCCAGTGCTATGCTAATACTACTACTATTGTTGATGCTGCTACTATTGCTACTACTAGTATCAATACTACTAGCCAAGTTCATGGCAAATCTACCACTACTAGTGCTATGACTGCTACTTCTACTACTACTGACCCACTGTTTGGCAAATCTACTGCTACTACTGCTGCTGCCGCCACTTCTATTGCTGCTGCTACCACTACTGCTACTGCTACTATTAGTAGTCCATTGTATGGCAAATACTACTCCTTTAATACTACTGCTGCTGTTGCTGCTACTGCTATTACTATTGCTACTACTAGTAGTCCAGTGCATTGCAAATATTACTGCTGATGCTGCTACTACTGCAACTAGTATTATCAATACTACTAGCCCAGTGCATGGCAAATCTACTACTATTGCTATTGCTGCTACTGCTACTACTACTACTAACTCAGTGCATGGCTGATACTACTACTTATTACCACTACTGCTGCTGTTGCTGCTACTAATGCTACTACTACTGCTACAAATAGTAGTCCAGTGCATGGCAAATACTACTAATGTTACTACTACTGCTGTTGCTCCTACTACTGCTAATTCTAGTATCAATACTACTAGCCCAGTGCAAGGTAAATCTGTAATACTACTCTTATTGCTTCTACTGCTACTACTACTGGCCCACTGCAGGAAATATCTGCTGCTACTATTACTGCTGCTCTTGCCATTTGTACTGCTGCTTCTACCACTACTATTAGCCCAGTGCATTGCAAATACTAGTGCTATTACCTCTAGTTCTGCTACTACTACTGCAGCTGCTGTTACTTCTAGTGATGCTTGTGCTAAAAAAGTACTTCTAGCCCAGTGCCTGATAAATACTACTACGATTACTACTACTCCTGCTGATGCTACTACTGCTACTACTAGTAGAGCAGTGCATGGCAAATACTACTACTATTACTACTACCCCTGCTGATGCTACTACTGCTACTACTAGTAGTCCAGTGCATTGCAAATACTGCTAATACTACTACTACTCCTGATGCTGCTACTACTGCTACTACTACTATCAACACTACTAGCCCTGTGTATGGCAAATCTACTACTACTACTGCTATGGCTGCTACTGCTAGTACTACTACTGGCCCACTGCAGGACAAATCTGCTGCTACTATTACTGCTGCTGATGCCACTTCTATTGCTGGCGCTACCTCTTCTACTACTGCTACTACTAGTAGTCCAGTGCATGGCAAATCTACTACTACTACTTCTATTCCTGCTACTGCTACTACTACAAGTGGCCCACTGCAGGGCAAGTCTGTTGCTACTACTACTGCTGCTGCGGCCACTTCTACTGCTGCTACTACCACTACTGTTACTACTAGCCCAGTGCATGGCAAATACTACTTCTATTACCACTACTGCTGCTACTTCTACTGCTGCTGCTGCTACATCTACTGCTGCTGCTAGTACTACTATTACTACTACTACTAGTAGCCTAGTGCATGGCAAATACTACTACTATTACCACAACTGCTGCTACTACTACTACTGCTGTTGCTACTTCTACAGCTGCTACTATTACTGCTACTACTACTACTACTAGCTAAGTGCATGGCAAATACTACTAGTAATACTATTACTCCTGCAGCTGCTGCTATTACTTCTACTACTACTGCTACTACTAGTAATCCAGTGCATGGCAAATACTGTTAATACTACTACTGCTGCTGCTGCTACTACTACTATCAATACTATTAGCCCAGTGCATGGCAAACATACTACTGCTATTGCTGCTACTTCTACTACTACTACTGGCCCACTGCAGGGAAAATCTCCTGCTACTACTACCGCTGCTGCTGAGATTTCTACTGCTGCTGCTACCACTACTACTCTAAATTCTACTACTAGCCCAGTGCATGGCAAATATTATTACTTTTACCACTAATGTTGCTACTACTACTACTGCTGCTGCTACTTCTATTCCTGCTGCTGCTACTACTACTATTACTTCAGTGCATGTCAAATACTACTACTATTACTACTACTGTTGCTGCTGCTACATCTGCTACTAAGACTTCTACTATAAGTAGTGCAGTGCATGGCAAATACTATTACTAATGCTGCTGCTACTACTGCTACTACTACTAGTACTTTTGCTGCTAATTCTACTGCAGCTGCTACTATATGTACTGCTGCTGCTACTACTACTACTAGTCCAGTGCATGGCTAATACTACTACTATTACTACAACTGCTTTGGCTGCCACTATTGCTACCACTAGTGCTCCTAATAGTAGTCAAGTGTATATCAAATACCACAAGTATGACTACTACTGCTGCTACTAATTCTACTGCTACTTCTACTTCTACAGCTGCTGCTACTTCTACTACTACTACTAGCCAAATGCATGGTAAATACTACTACTATTACTGCCACTGCTGCTGCTACTAGTGCTACTACTACTGCTAATACTAGTAGTCCAGTGCTTCGCAAATACTACTATAATTACTACTTCTGCTGCTGCTACTACTGTGACTACTAGTGGTCCAGTGCATTGCAAATACTACTATAATTACTACTACTCCTGCTGCTGCTACTACTGTAACTACTAGTAGTACAGTGCATGGCAAATACTACAACTATTACTAATACTGCTGCTGCTACTACTGCTACTACTACTATCAATACTACTAGCTCAGTGCATGGCAAATCTACTACTACTACTGCTATTTTTGCTACCACTACTACTAATAATACTGGCCAACTTCAGGGCAAATCTGCTGCTACTAATTCTGTTGCTGCTGCCACATCTATTGCTGTTGCTACCACTACTACTACTGCTACTACTAGTAGTCCAATGCATGACAAATACTACTACTATTAGTACTACTGCTGCTACTATTGCTACTACTATTGCTACTACTAGTAGTCCAGTGCATTGCAAATATTAATACTATTACTACTACTGTTGATGCTGCTACTACTGCTACTACTAATATCAATACTAGTATCCCAGTGCACAACAAGTCTACTATTACTATTGCTATTGCTGCTACTACTACTACTACTACTAACCCAGTGCATAGCATATACTACTACTATTACCTCTACTGCTGCTGCTGCTGCTACTACTGCTACTACTACTGCTACTAATAGTAGTCCAGTGCATGGCACATTGTAGTAATGTTACTACTGCTGCTGCTTCTGCTACTACTGTTACTACTAGTATCAATACTACTAACCCAGTGCATGGCATATCTACTAGTACTACACCTATTAGTGATAATGGTAATACTACTACTTGTATAATGCAGGGCAAATCTGATAATACTACTACTGATGTTGCTGCCAATTCTACTGCTGCTGCTACCAATACAACGATGAATACTACTACTACCCCAGTGCATTTCAAACACTACAAATATTACCACTACTGCTGCTACTACTACTGCTACTGCTTCTAATTCTACTACTGCTGCTACTACTACTACTACTAGCCTAGGGCATGGCATATAATACTACTATTATTACTACTGTTGCTGCTGCTTCTACTTCTACTAGTATTGCTAAAACTTGTAGTCCAGTGCATGGCAAATACTACTTCTATTAATACTACTGCTGATGCTGCTAATACTGCTAGTACTGGTATTAATACTACTGGCCAAGTGCATGGCAAATCTACTACTGCTACTGCTATTTCTGCTACTGCTACTAGTACTATTGACTCACTGCAGGGCAAATCTGTTGCCACTTCTACTGCTGCTGCCACTTCTACTGCCGCTGCTACCACTACTACTACTGGCCCAGTTCATGGCAAATGCTACTACTATTACCACTACTGCTGCGAGTACTACTAATGCTGCTACTACTACTACTGCTGCTACTAGTACCACTACTAGCCAAGTGCATGGCAAATAGTAGTAATGTAACTGGTAGTGCTACTCTTGCTGCTCTTGCTACTACTTGTAGTACAGTGCATGGCCAAAACTACTACTATTACCACAACTGCTCCTACTACTACTACTGCTGCTGCATCTACCTCTACTGCTGCTTCTAAGTCTACTACTACTACTAGTGAAGTGCATGGCAAATACTACTAATGTTACTAGTACTGCTGCTACTGCTACTACTGCTACTACTAGTATCAATACTACTAATGTGGTGCATGGCAAATCTTCTAGTACTACACCAATTAGTGCTAATGCTAATACTACTACTTGCACACTGCAAGGCAAATCTGCTGATACTACTACTGATTCTCCTGCCAATTCTACTGCAGTTGCTACCAATTCAACTACAACTACTACTACCCCAGTGCATTTCAAACACTACAAATATTACCACTACTGCTGCTACTACTACTGCTGCTGCTATTACTACTACTGCTGCTACTACTACAGCTACTGCTTCTAATTCTACTGCTGCTACTACAGCTACTACTAGCCCAGGGCATGGCAAATAATACTACTATTATTACTACTGCTGCGGCTGCTACTACTTCTACTAGTACTGCTACTACTTGTAGTCCAGTGCATGGAAAATACCATTTCTATTACTACTACTGCTGCTTCTGCTAATACTGCTACGAATTTTATTAATACTACTAGCTTAGTGCATGACAAATTTACTACTACTACTGCTATTTCTGCTACTGCTACTACTACTACTGGCCCACTGCAGGGCAAATCTGCTGCCAGTAATACTGATGCTGCCTATTCTACTGCTGCTGCTACCACTACTACTACTACTACTGCTAGCCCAGTTCATGGCAAATGCTACTGTAACTACCACTACTGCTGCAACTACTACTAATGCTGCTACTACTGCTGCTACTAGTACCACTACTAGCCCAGTGCATGGCAAATACTTGTAGTGTAACTAGTAGTGCTGCTGCTGCTACTACTGCTACTACTTGTAGTACAGTTCATGGCAAATACTACTACCATTACCACAACTGCTACTACTACTATTACTCCTGCTGTTACTACTACTGCTTCTGCAGCTACTTCTACTTCTGCAGCTAATTCTACTACTACAAATAGTCAAGTGCATGGCATATACTACTGCTATTACCACTACTGTTGCTGCTGCTACTACTTCAACTACTACTGCTACTACTAGTAGTCCAGGGAATGGCAAATACTACTACTATTACTACTACTGCTGCTGCTGCTACCACTACTGCTCCTTCTACTGCTACTACTAGTAGTCCAGTTCTTGGTGAAAAGTACTATTATTACTACTACTGCTGCTGCCGCTACTACTGCTACTACTACTAATCCAGTCCATTTCAAATGCTACTATGTTAATAATACTGCTGCTGCTGCTGCTACTACTGCTAGTACTACTATCAATACTAATAATCCTGCGCATGGCAAATCTACTACTAGTACTCTTATTGCTGCTACTTCTACTACTACTCGCCCATTGCATTCCAAATCTACTGCTACTAATACTGCTGTTGCTGCCACTTCTACTTCTTCTGCTACCACTACTACTTCTACTCCCCCAGTACATGGCAAATACTACTACTATTACTACACCTGCTGCTGCTACTACTGCTGCTACTTCTACTGCTGCTGCTACTACTACTACTACTGGCCCAGTGCCTGGCAAATACTACTACTATTACTATTTCTGCTGCTGCTTGTACTAATGCTACTGCTACTGCTACGACTAGTAGTCCAGTGCATTGCAAATACTACTAATGCTACTATTACTCCTGATGCTGCTATTACTACTATCAAAACTGTTAGCCCTGTGTATGGCAAAACTACTACTAATACTGCTACGTCTGCTACTGCTAGTACTACTACTGGTCCACTGCAGGACAAATCTGCTGCTAGTATTACTGCTGCTGATGCCACTTCTATTTCTGGTGCTACCTCTACTGCTATTGCTACTACTTGCAGTCCAGTGCATGGCAAATCTACTACTACTACTTCTACTGCTGTTACTGCTACTACTACTACTGGCCCACTGCAGGGCAAATCTGGTGCTACTACAACAGCTGCTGCGGCCACTTCTACTCCTGCTACTACCACTACTATTACTACTAGCCCAGTGCATGACAAATACTACTTCTATTACCACTACTGCTGCTACTTCTACTGCTGCTGCTACATCTACTCCTGCTGCTAATACTACTATTACTACTACTACTAGCCTAGTGTATGGCAAATACTAGTACTATAACCACAACTGCTGCTGCTACTACTACTACTGCTTCTGCTAATTCTACTGCTGCTGCTATTACTACTACTACTACTAGCCCAGTGCATGGCAAATAGTATTAGTATTACTACTACTGCTTCTTCTGCTCTTACTTCTACTACTACCACTATTACTAATAATCCAGTACATGGCATATACTATTAATACTACTACTGCTGCTGCTGCTACTACTACTATCGTTACTACTAGCCCAGTGCATAGCAAATATACTAGTACTAGTGCTATTTCTGCTACTACTACTACTGGCCCCCTTCAGGGCAAATCTCCTCCCACTAATACTGCTGCTTCCACTTCTACTGCTGCTGCTACCACTCCTACTACTACTGGCCCAGTTCTTGGCAAATGCTAATACTATTTCCACTACTGCTGCGACTACTAATAATGCTGCTAGAACCACTACTAGCCCAGTGCATGAAAAATACTAGTAGTGTAACTAGTAGTGCTGCTGGTGCTACTACTGCTACTACTTGTAGTACAGTGCATGGCAAATACTACTAGTATTACCACAACTGCTACTACTATTACTACTGCTGCTGCTACTACTGCTGCTGCAGTTACTTCTACTGCTGCTGCTAATTCTACTACTACTACTAGTCCAGTGCATGGCAAATACTACTACTATTACTACTACTGCTGCTGCTGACAGTATTACTGCTCCTACTACTTCTACTACTAGTAGTCCAGTACTTGGCGAATACTTGTACTATTACTACTACTGCTGCTGCTGCTACTAATACTACTAATCCAGTCCATGGCAAATGCTACTATATTACTAATACTGCTGCTGCTGCTACTACTACGGCTACTAGTACTATCAATACTAACAGCCCTGTGCATGGCAAATCTACTACTAGTACTGTTATTGCTGCTACTTCTACTCGCACATTGCAGAGCAAATCTCCTGCTACTACTACTCCTGCTGCTGCCGCTTTTACTGCTGCTGCTACCACTACTAGTACTGCTCGCCCAGTGCATGTCAAATACTACTAATATTACTACTACTACTGCTACTACTACGGCTCCTGCTGCTACTTCTACTGTTGCTGCTACTACTAATACTACTCGCCCAGTGCATGGCAAATACTATTACTACTACTACTACTCCTGATGCTGCTACTACTGCTACTACTACTATCAATACTACTAGCCCTGTGTATGGCAAATCTACTACTACTACTGCCATGGCTGCTACTGCTACTACTACTACTGGCCCACTGCAGGACAAATCTGCTACTACTACTAACGCTGCTTATGCCACTTCTATTGCTGGTGCTATCTCTAATATAACTGCTACTACTAGTAGTCCAGTGCATGGAAAATCTACTACTACTACTTCTACTGCTGTTGCTACTACTACTATCACTACTACTAGCCCAGTGCCTGTCAAATATACTGCTACTACTGCTATTGCTGCTACTTCTACTGCTACTGCTGCTACATCTACTGCTGCTGCTAGTACTACTATTACTGCTACTACTACTAGCCTAGTGCATTGCAAATACTCCTACTATATCCACAACTGATGCTACTACTACTACTGCTGCTGATACTTCTACTGCTGCTGCTATTACTACTACTAGCCGAATTCATGGC
Organism: Delphinapterus leucas; assembly: GCF_059928025.1. Lineage (NCBI taxonomy): Eukaryota > Metazoa > Chordata > Mammalia > Artiodactyla > Monodontidae > Delphinapterus > Delphinapterus leucas. Next base: position 1,893,404 of record NC_143140.1, read on the forward strand.
AAATACTACTAGCATTATACTACTGCTGCTGCTGCTATTACTTCTACTACTACCACTACTTCTAGTAATCCAGTGCATGGCAAATACTATTAATACTTCTACTGCTGCTGCTGATGCTACTACTATCAATACTACTAGTCCAGTGCATGGCAAATATACTACTATTACTGCCATTGCTGCTAGTTCTACTACTACTACTGGCCCACTGCACGGTAAATCTGCTGCTAATAATACTGCTGCTGCTGCCACTTCTACTACTGCTGCAACCACTACTACTATAACTTCTACTCCTTGCCCAGTGCATGGCAAATACTGCTGCCTTTACCACTACTGCTGCTAGTACTAGTACTGCTGCTGCTAGTTCTATTGCTGCTGCTACTACTACTAGTACTATTAGTTCAGTGCATGGCAAATACTACTACTATTACTACTACAGCTGCTGCTACTTCTGCTACTACTACTGTTACTACAAGTTGTGCAGTGCATGGCAAATACTATTATTGCTACTGCTGCTGCTTGTACTAGTGCTACTACTACTGCTACTACTAGTAGTCTAGTGCATTGCAAATACTACTATAATTACTACTTCTGCTGCTGCTACTACTGCTACTACTAGTGGTCCAGTGCATTGCAAATACTAGTATAATTACTACTCCTGCTGCTGCTACTACTGCTATTACTACTATCAATACTACTAGCCCAGTGCATGGCAAATCTACTACTACTATTGCTATTGCTGCTACTGCTACTACTACTACTTACCCAGTGCATGGCAGATATTACTACTATTACCACTACTGCTGCTACTATTGCTACTACTACTGTTACTAATAGTAGTCCAGTGCATGGAAAATACTTCTAATATTACTACTACTTCTGCTGCTGCTACTACTCGTATCAATACTACTAACCCAGTGCATGCAAATCTACTAGTACTACACCAATTAGTGCTAAGGCTAATACTACTATTTGCACACTTCAGGGCCAATCTACTGCTACTAGTACTGATGTTGCTGCCAATTCTACTGCTGCTGCTACAAATGCAACTACTACTACCAGTACACAAGTGTATTTCAAACACTACAAATATTACCACTACTGCTGCTACTACTACTACTGCTTCTACTACTACTGCTGCTGCTACTAGTACTACTACTAGCCCAGTCCATTCCAAGTACTACTACTATTATCACTACTGCTGCTACTACTACTGCTGATGCTATTACTACTACTGCTGCTATTAGGACTTCTACTAGCCCAGTGCACAGCAAGTACTACTGCTATTACCACTACTGCTGCTACCACTACTACTGCTGCTATTACTACTGCTGCTACTACTTTTGCTGCTGTGGCTGCTACTAGTACTTCTACTAGCACAGTGCATTGCAAATACTACAAGTATTCCTATTACTGCTGCTTCTGTTGCTACTACTGCTAATACTAGTATCAATACTACTAGCCCGGTGCATGGTAAATCTACTACTACTACTCCTATTGCTCCTACTGCTACGATTACTACTGGCACACTGCCTGGCATATCTGCTGCTACTACACCTGCTTCTGCTGCCACTTTGACTTCTGCTGCTACCCCTACTTATTCTACAACTACCAGCCCAGTGCATGGAAAATACTGCTACTATTACTCCTACTGCTGATACTGCTACTACTGATACTACTACTTCTACTACTACTAGCCCAGTGCCTGGTAAATACTACTACTATTACTACTACTCCTGATGCTGCTACTACTGCTACTACAACTGCTGCTACTAATAGTGCACTGCTTAGCAAGTATTACTACTATTACTACAACTGATGCTGCTGCTACTACTGCTACTAATACTATCAATACTACTGGCTCAGTGCATGGTAAAGCTACTACAACTACTGCTATTGTTGCTATCACTACTACCACTACTACTGGCCCACTGCTGGGCAAATCTTCTGCCACTTCTACTGTGGCTGTTACCTCTAATACTATTACTACTAATACTGCTAGCCCATTGCATGGGGAATACTACTACTATTACCACTACTGCTGCTACTCCTACTACTGCTGCTGCTACTTATAGTATTACTAGCCCTGTGCATGGAATATAGTACTACTATAACTACTCGTATGTCTGCTGTTTCTACTACTGCTACTACTACTGCTACTACAAGTAGTCCGGGGCATGGCAAATATTATTACTACTACTGATGCTGCTGCTCCTACCACTGTTACTACTAATGTTTCTACTAGTAGTCCAGTTCATGGCAAATACAAGTACTATTACTACTACTGCTGCTGTTTCTACTACTGCTAATACTACTATCAACACTACTAGAACAGTGCATGGAAAATCTACTACTACTACTGCTATTGCTGCTACTTCCACTACTACTATTGGCCCACTGCCAGGCAAATCTTCTGCCACCTCTACTGCTGCTGCGACCACTACTACTACTACCACTAGCCCATTGCATGGCAAATACTACTACTATTACCACTACTGCTGCTACTCCTACTACTGCAGCGACTACTACTACTGCTGCTAGTTGTACACTTACTAGCCCAGTGCATGGAAAATACTGCTACTATTACTACTCCTACGTCTGCTGTTTCTACTAGTGCTCTACTACTGCTACTACTAGTAGTCCCGTGCATGGCAAATACTACTACTATTACTACTACTGCTGCTTCTGCTACAACTAAAATACTACTAGCCCAGTGCATGGCAAATCTATTAACAGTACTTCTATTGCTGATTCTTCTACTAGTACTACTGGCCCACTGCAGGGCCAATCTGGTGCTACTACTACTGCTGCTGCTGCTCCTACTGCTACTACTACTAATCCAGTCTATGGCAAATGCTACTATATTACTACTACTGCTGCTGCTGCTGCTACTACAGCTACTACTACTATCAATAATAATAGCCCTGTGCATGGCAAATCTACTACTAGTACTCTTATTGCTGTTACTTCTACTGCTACTACTCGCCCATTGCAGGGCAAATCTGCTGCTACTACTACTGCTGCTGCTGCTAAAAGTACTACTAGTACTACGACTACTACTTGCTCAGTTCATGGCAAATACTACTACTATTAATACTACTCCTCTACTAGTACTGCTGCTGCTGCTACTTCTACTGCTGCTGCTGCTGCTACTACTACTACTCGCCCAGTGCATGGCAAATACTACTACTATTACTACTACTGCTGCTTGTACAAATGCTACTGCTACTACTAGTAGCCCAGTGCATTGCAAACACTACTACTACTACTACTACTACTACTGATGCTGCTACTACTGCTACTACTACTATCAAAACTACTAGCCCTGTGTACAGCAAATCTACGACTACTACTGCTATGGTTGCTACTGCTACTACTACTGGCCCACTGCAGGACAAATCTGCTGCTACTATTACTGCTTCTGTTGCCACTTCTATTGCTGGTGCTAACTCTACTGCTACTGCTACTACTAGTAGTCCAGTGCATGGCAAATACTAATTCTATTACCACTACTGCTCCTACTTCTACTGCTGATGCTGCTACAGCTACTGCTGCTTCCTGTACTACTATTACTACTACTACTAGTGTAGTGCATGGCAAATACTACTACTATTACCACAACTGCTGCTACTACTACTACTGCTGCTGCTACTTCTGCTGCTGCTATTACTTCTACTACTACTACTAGCCCAGTGCATAGCAAATAGTACTAGTATTACTACTACTGCTGCTGCTGCTATTACTTCTACTACTACCACTACTTCTAGTAATGCAGTGCATGCCACATACTATTAATACTACTAATGCTGCTGTTGCTAATACTACTATCAATACTACTAGCCCAGTTCATGGCAAATATACTATTACTACTGCTATTGTTGCTGCTGCTACTACTACTACTGGCCCACTGCAGGGCAAATCTGCTGCTACTACTACTGCTGCCGCTGCCACTTCTACTTTTGCTGCTACCACTACTACTATAACTTCTACTACTAGCCCAGTGCATGGCAAATACTACTAATTTTATCACTACTGCTGCTACTACTACTATTGCTGCTGCTACTTCTACTTCTCCTGCTACTACTACTACTACTATTAGTTCAGTTCATGGCAAATACTACTACTATTACTACTACTGATGCTGCTACTTTTGCTATTACTACTGCTACTACATGTAATGCAGTGCATGGCAAATAATATTACTTCTACTGTTGTTCCTAGTACTTCTACTACTACTGCTGCTACTACTAGTACTGTTGCTGCTAATTCTGCTGCTTCTGCTGCTACATCTACTGCTGCTGCTACTACTACTACTAGTCCAGTGCATGGCTAATACTACTACTATTACTACTAGTGCTTTGCCTGCTACTATTGCTACTACTAGTGCTACTACTTGTAGTCCAGTGTATATCAAATACTACTAGTATCACTACTACTGCTGCTGCTACTTCTACTGCTGCTGCTACCTCTACAGCTGCTGCTTTTAGTACTACTACTAGCGCAATGCTTGGTAAATACTACTACTATTAATATCACTGCTGCTGCTGCTACTAGTGCTACTACTACTGCTACTACTAGTAGTCCAGTGCATGGCAAATACTACTATAATTACTACTACTGTTGCTGCTGCTGCTACTACTGCTAATACTACTATCAATACTAGTAGCTCAGTGCATGGCAAATCTACTACTACTATTTCTGCTACCTCTACTGGTACTACTACTGGCCAACTGCAGGGCAAATCTTCTGCTACTACTTCTGTTGCTGCTGTCACTTCTATTGCTGTTGCTACCACTACTACTACTGCTACTAGTAGTAGTCCAGTGCATGACAAATACTAATACTACTAGTACTACTGCTGATGCAGCTACTAGTATTGCTGCTACTACTGCTACTACTACTAGTCCAGTATATTGCAAATATTAATACTATTACTACTACTGCTGATGCTGCTACTACTGCTACTTCTAATATCAATACTACTAGTGGAGTGCATGGCAAATCTACTACTACTACTGCTATTTCTGCTACTGCTACTACTACTACTGGCCCACTGCCGTGCAAATCTGCTGCCACTAGTACTGCTGCTGCCACTTCTACTGCTGCTGCTATCATTACTACTACTGCTAACCCAGTTCATGGAAAATGCTACTAATATTATCACTACTGCTGCGACTACTAATAATGATGCTACTACTACTACTGCTGCTATTAGTACCACTACTAGCCCAGTGACTGGCAAATACTAGTAATGTGACTAGTAGTGCTGCTGCTGCTACTACTGCTATTTCTTGTAGTACAGTGCATGGCAAATACTACTACTATTACCACAACTGCTACTACTACTACTACTGCTGCTGCTACTACTACTGCTTCTGCAGCTACTTCTACTGCTGCTGATAATTGTACTACTACTACTACTAGTCCAGGGCATGGCAAACACTTCTACTATTAACACTATTGCTGCTGCTGCTACTTCTGCAACTACTACTACTAGTAGTCCAGGGAATGGCAAATACTACTACTATTACTACTACTGCTGCTGCTGCTATTACTGCTACTACTAGTAATCCAGTCCATTGGAAATGCTACTATATTACTACTACTGCTGCTGCTGCTACTACTGCTACTACTACTATCAAAACTAAGAGTGCTGTGCATGGCAAATCTACTGCTAGTACTGTTATTGATGCTACTTCTAATACTACTACTCGCCCATGGCAGGACAAATCTGCTGCTAATACTACTGCTGCTGCTGCCACTTCAACTGCTCCTGCTCCCACTGCTACTACTACGACGACTACTACTAGCTCAGTGCATGGCAAATACTACTACTATTATGACTACTGCTGCTACTATTACTGCTGCTGCTGCTACTTCTACTGCTGCTGTTACTACTACTACTACTCACCCAGTGCATGGCAAATAGTACTAGTATTACTACTAGTGCTGCTGCTTGTACTAATCCTACTACTACTGCTACTACTAGTAGTCCAGTGCATTGCAAATACTACTACTAGTCCTGAGGCTACTACTGCTACTACTACTATCAATACTACAGCCCTGTGTATGGCAAATCTACTACTACTACTACTGCTATGGCTGCTACTGCTACTACTACTACTGGCCCACTGCAGGACAAATCTGCTGCTACTATTACTGCTTCTGATGCCACTTCTATTGCTGGTGCTACCTCTACTACTCCTGCTACTAATAGTAGTCCAGTGCATGGCAAATCTACTACTACTACTTCTATTGCTACTACTGCTACTACTACAACTGGCCCACTGCAGGGCAAATCTGGTGCTACTACTACAGCTGCTGTGGCCACTTCTACTGCTGCTACTACCACTACTATTACTACTAGACCAGTGCATGGCAAATACTACTTCTATTACCACTACTGCTGCTACTTCTACTGCTGATGCTGCTACATCTACTGCTGCTGCCAGTACTACTATTACTACTACTACTACTAGTCTAGTGCATGGCAAATACTACTACTATTACCACAACTGCTGCTACTACTACTACTGCTGCTACTTATACTGCTGCTGCTATTACTTCTACTACTACTATTACTAGCCCAGTGCATAGCAAATAGTACTAGTATTACTACTACTGCTGCTGCTGCTATTACTTGTACTACTACCGCTACTTCTAGTAATCCAGTGCATGACACATACTATTAATACTACTTCTGCTGCTGCTGCTACTACTACTACTATCAATATGACTAGCCCAGTGCATGACAAATATACTGCTACTGCTATTGTTGCTGCTACTACTACTACTGGCTCACTGCAGGGCAAATCTGCTGCTACTACTACTGCCACTGCCACTTCTACTTTTGCTGCTACCACTACTACTATAACTTTTACTATTAGCCCATTTCATGACCAATACTTCTAATTTTATCACTACTGCTGCTACTACTACTACTGCTGTTGCTACATCTATTGCTCTTGCTACTACTACTACTACTGTTAGTTCAGTGCATGGCAAATACTACTAGTATTACTACTACTGCTGCTGCTACTTTTGCTACTATATGTAGTGCAGTGGAGGGCAAATACTATTACTACTACTGCTGCTGCTACTACTGCTACTACTACTAGTACTACTAGTACTCTTGCTGCTAATTCTACTGCTGCTGCTACATCTACTGCTACTGCTACTACTACTACTAGTTCAATACATGACTAATACTACTGCTATTACTACTACTGCTTCAGCTGCTACTATTGCTACTAGTAGTGCAACTACTTGTAGCTCAGTGTATATCAAATACTACTAGTATCACTACTAATGCTGCTACTACTTCTACTGCTGCTGCTACTTCTACAGCTGCTGCTAATTCTACTACTACTACTAGCCCAATGCATGGTAAATACTACTACTATTACTATCACTGCTGCTTCTCCTGCTACTAGTGCTACTACTACTGCTACTATTAGTAGTCCAGTTCATGGCAAATTCTACTATAATTACTACTTCTCCTGCTGCTACTACTGCTACTATTAGCAGTCCAGTGCATTGCAAATACTACTATAATTACTACTACTGCTGCTGCTGCTGCTACTACTGCTACTACTAGTGGTTCAGTGTATGGCAAACACTACAACAATTACTACTACTGCTGCTGCTGCTACTACTGCTAATACTACTATCAATACTACTAGCTCAGTGCATGGCAAATCAACTACTACTACTGCTATGTCTGCGACTGCTACTACTACTACTACTGGCCAACTTCAGGGCAAATCTGTGGCTAAATCTTCTGTTGCTGCTGCCACTTCTATTGCTGTTGCTACCACTCATAGTACTGCTACTACTAGTAGTTTAGTGCATGGCAAATACTACTACTAGTAGTAGTGCTGATGCTGCTGCTACTATTGCTACTACTACTGATACTACTAGTAGTCCAGTGCATTGCAAATATTAATACTACTACTACTGCTGCTGATGCTGCTACTACTAATATCAATACTACTAGCCCAGTGATGGAAAATCTACTACTACTATTGCTATTGCTGCTACTGCTACTGCTACTAGTAACCCAGTGCATGGCAGATACTAGTACTATTACCACTATTGCTGCTGCTGCTGCTACTACTGCTACTAGTACTGCTACTAATAGTAGTCCAGTGCATGGAAAATACTACTAATATTACTACTACTGCTGCTACTGCTACTACTAGTATCAATACTACTAACCAAGTGCATGGCAAATCTACTACTACTACACCTATTAGTGCTAATGTTCATACTACTACTTGCACACTGCAGGGCAAATCTGCTGCTACTACTACTGATGTTGCTGACAATTCTACTGCTGCTACCAATACAATGTCTACTACAACTACTACCCCAGTGCATTTCAAACACTACAAATATTACCACTACTGCTGCTACTACTACTGCTGCTGCTACCACTACTACTATTACTACTACTACTAGCCCAGTTCATGGCAAATGCTACTACTATTACCACTACTGCTGCAACTACTACTAATTCTGCTACTACTACTACTGCTGCTACTAGTACCACTACCAGCCCAGTGCATGGCAAATACTAGTAGTGTAACTAGTAGTGCTGCTGGTCCTACTACTGCTACTTTTAGTACAGTGCATGGTAAATACTACTACAATAAACAGAACTGCTACTACTACTGCTGCTGCAGCTACTTCTACTGCTGCTGCTAAATCTACTACTACTACTGCTACTCCAGTGCATGGCAAATACTCCTAATGTTCCTACTACTGCTTCTGTTGATACTACTGCTACTACTAGTATCAATACTACAAACCCAGTTCATGGCCAATATAGTGGTACTACACCTATTAGTGCTAATGCTACTACTTGCACATTGCAGGGCAAATCTGCTGCTACTACTACTGATACTGCTGCCAATTCTACTGCTGCTGCTACCAATACAAGTACTACTAATATTACCCCAGTGCATTTCAAACACTACCAATATTACCACTACTGCTGCTACTACTACTACTGGTGCTACTATTACTGCTGCTGCTACTAGTACTACTACTGCCCAGTCCATGCCAAATACTACTACTATTACTACTACTGCTGCTACTACTACTGCTACTGCTTCTATTAAGACTACTGCTGCTACTATTACTTCTACTGCTTCTAATTCTACTGCTGCTGTTACTACTACTACTACTACTAGCCCAGGGCATGGCAAATACTACTACTATTATTACTATTGCTGCTGCTGCTACTACTTCTACTAGTAGTGCTACTACTTGTAGTCCAGTGCATGGCAAATACTACCTCTATTACTACTGCTGCTGCTGCTAATACTGCAACTACTAGTATTAATAACACTAGCCCAATGCATCACAAATCTACTACTACTGTTATTTCTGCTACTGCTACTACTACCACTGGCCCACTGCAGGGCAAATGTGCTGCCTCTAGTATTGCTGCTGCCACTTCTACAGATGCTGCTCCCAGTACTACTACTACTACTACTACTATCCCAGTTCATGGCAAATACTACTACTATTACCACAACTGCTACTACTACTACTACTGCTGCTGCTACTACTTCTGCTGCAGCTACTTCTGCTGCTGCTAATTCTACTACTACTACTAGTCCAGTGCATGGCAAATACTACTACTGTTACCTCTACTGCTGCTGCTGCTGCTTCTGTGACTACTACTGCTACTACTAGTAGTCCAGGGAATGGCAAATACTACTACTATTACTACTACTGCTGCTGCTGCTACTACTACTGCTCCTTCTACTGCTACTACTAGTAGTCCAGTTCTTGGCGAATACTACTACTAATACTACTACTGCTGCTACTGATCCTACTGCTACTACTACTAATCCAGTCCATGACAAATGCTACCATATTACTACTACTGCTGCTGCTGCTGCTACTAAGACTTCTACTACTATCAATACTAATAGCCCTGTGCATGGCAAATGTACTACTAATGCTGTTATTGCTGCTAATTCTACTACTACTACTAGTCCCTTGCAGGGAAAATCTGCTACAACTATTACTGCTGCTGCTGCCACTTCTACTGCTGCTGCTACCACTCCTAATACTACTCGCCCAGTGCATGGCAAATACTACTACTATTACTACTACTCCTGCTACTACTACTGCTGCTGCTGCTACTTCTACTACTAGTATTCGCCCAGTGCATGGCAAATACTACTATTACTACTACTGCTGCTGCTTGTACTAATGCTACTACTACTGCTATTATTAGTAGTCCAGTACATTGCAAACACTACAAATATTACTGCCACTCCTGATGCTGTTAGTACTGCTATTACTACTATCAATACTACTATCCCTGTGTACAGCAAATCTACTAGTACTGCTATGGCTGCTACTGCTACTAGTACTACTGGCCCACTGCAGGACAAATCTGCTGCTACTATTACTGCTGCTGATGCCACTTCTATTTATGGTGCTACCTCTACTACTACTGGTACTACTAGTAGTCCAGTGCATGACAAATCTACTACTACTACTTCTACTGCTGCTACTGCTAATACTACTACTTGCCCAATGCATGGCAAATCTGGTGCTACTACTACAGCTGCTGCAGCCACTTCTACTCCTACTGCTACCACTACTACTAGCCCAGTGCATGGCAAATACTACTTGTATTACCACTACTGCTGCTACTTCTACTGCTGCTGCTGCTACATTTACTGCTGCTGCTAGTACTACTATTCCTACTACTTCCATGAGCCTAGTAAATGGCAAATACTACTACTATTACCACAACTGCTGCTACTACTACTACTGCTGCTGCTACGTCTTCTGCTGCTGCTAGTAGTACTACTACTACTACTACTAGCCCAGTGCATGGCAAATAGTACTAGTATTACTACTACTTCTTCTGCTGCTCTTACTTCTACTATTACTGCTACTACTAGTAACCAAGTGCATCGCAAATACTATTAATACTACTGCTGCTGATGCTGCTACTACTACTATCAATACTACTAGCCCAGTGCATGTCAAATATACTACTACTACTGCTATTGTTGCTACTGCTACTACTACTACTGGCCCACTGCAGGGCAAATCTGCTGCTACTATAACTGCTGCTGCTGCCACTTCTACTGCTGCTGCTACCACTACTACTATAACTTCTACTACTAGCCCAGTGCATTCCAAATACTACTAAATTTACCACTACTGCTACTACTACTACTACTGCTGCTGCTACTTCTATTGCTCCTGCTACTACTACTACTACTAATATTAGTTCAATGCATGGCAAATACTACTACTATTACTACTGCCACTGCTGCTGCTACTTCTGCTACTTCTACTGCTACTTCTTGTAGTGCAGTGCATGGCAAATACTATTACTATTACTGTCGCTGCTACTACTGCTGCTATCGCTGCTACTACAAGTCGTGTTGCTGCTAATTCTACTGCTGTTGCTGCTACAGCTACTGCTGCTGCTACTACTACTAGTAGTCCAGTGCATGGGTAATACTACTACAATTACTACTAGTGCTTTGGCTGCTACATTTGCTACTACTAGTGCTACTACTAGTAGTCCAGTGTATATCAAATACTACTAGTATCACTAC